>NC_091092.1:6298830-6916996 GCF_032405125.1 Capricornis sumatraensis
ACCAGTCTATGTCCGATGCAGGATACAGGATGCTTGGGGCTGGTGCAAGGGGATGACCCAGAGAGATGTTATGGGGAGGGAGGTGGGAGGGGGGTTCATGTTTGGGAATGCATGTACACCCGTGGTGGATTTATGTCAATGTATGGCAAAACCAATACAGTACTGTAAAGTAAAATAAAGTAAAAATAAAAATTTTAAAAATACTAATAAAAAACAATTTAAAGAGAGTAGCAATAGCAGGAAATATCAATGTACATTAAAATGTTCTTGGAATATTTAAAAAAATATTTTCTAGTTTTCAAATATAATTTATTTAGGGCAGTCCCTGACATTTTTTCCCTTATATTTATAAGCCATAAATTTTCTGTTTTGTTGTATTGTCCTATCCTATCTTTGCTTATTTTCATATGCCTGTTTATCTTTATTGATGTCTAACTGCTCTTTTTACACTGAATTAAACTCAGTCTGGTTTATATTCTATATATGCTTTTCCCTGTTTGTCATATGTTTTTCAGTTTTGTGTATTCTGTCACACCTAATTATTGTCATTTTATGTATTTGAATTCCTTCATTACATATTTTCTAATCACTTTTCAACTATTAGTCATAGGTAGGTGGCACAGAAGAGCCATTATTTCACTTAACATATCTATTCTTATCTGTAAATTACTTCATTCTTTATGCATACACTTTGTTGTGGTGTTATTTTTAAGGCATTATCTCCAAACAAATGAAATGTCCAAAGCCTATCTATAACAGCAAGCTTTTCTCTTAAAAGGCATCTGTAATTCTGTCAAGCAATTGCATATAAAGCAAAGGATCAGCCAGATACACAGAGTGGGAAAAAGAAAATGAAAGAGCTGATAAGTAGACCCCTATTGCCCTTTGCCATGGTTTCCTGAAAACCTTGTATCATATTCATGGCTGGAGCTGAACTGTGTGCTGTGTCCCTCGTCAGATATTCTTTTCCAAAAAGTATACCTAATAACTTTATGAAAGTGTGCTTAGAAAAATAATTACATGTCTTTTGGGCCTTCTCCACCAAGACTTTCAGTATGGAGCGTCTCACTTTCAGATAATAAATCTGTCCCCATAACTTGCACTTTGGAGGGTTCAACTGAACTGAGAAGCAATGAGAAGGATTAGTGGATTGCTTTCTCTCCCTGTGCAGTAATGGGAGATAAGCACTATCCACAGGCTTCTGATGCCAAACTAGTTTACAACATGTTAGAAATGGTGCCTTTAGGATTTTCATAGGTGTATCCATTCACGGATCCTGGGCACAAACATTACTTAAGTGTTTATAATACAGCTCTTGCTGTCATATGACTTTACAGTGACAAAACATGCTGAAATCAAATGTAAAATCAAGTATTTTTAAGTCAGAAAGAATTACCTAATTCAACTAGCATAAGAGGAAACAGAGGCTCAGAAATCTGAAGTGACTTGTCTGAGATGAGTTTGTGACTAATAATTATCATTGCTATCAAGCAGAGATGCTTAGGAGGTAAAAGTCAGTAGGTGTTGGGCAGCCCAGGATAGGCTATAGTGCTGTGATATGGGGTGGAGGGTATACTCTTCCAGGATGAAGAATATATATATATATATCAAAGTATATCAGCTAAAACTGTATGACACATCTGCCATTAAAACCTTATATGGAATGAGAAATGATCCAGAAACAGGAAAGTATCCAAGGAGAATCTATATTTACTTGGCAATACTGTGAGACACTATTTTGAAGTATACAGGATTCTTTAAATAAAACACCTTAGAAAAGTTTAAATATGGGAGTGAAGCAAGATATCTGTCCATCTATCTATGACAAGTCGGTAGTAGAAAGAGCAACTTCAGATTCCAGTTCTTATAGTTCATCCTCACTTCACTGTGTGACACATTTAATTATACAACTGAAAGGGTCAGCATTAACACAGTACCAATTTGAAGTACTGTTTTAGTATTAATTTAGAGGAGTGAGTCATCCATAAAGACCCACAAGCCTTTTCTTTACAGGATCTTCTTTCTTAAATCATTTGTAGAATGTTCAAAATGGAAGGGCTTTTAGAGGTCATTTAGTTCACCTGCTGCATCTCACAGGAGAGGAAATGGGGGACCCAGGGAAGGAGATGATATATATAAAGCTTTTATATATGGCAGAGATAGATGCATTAGAGCTCTGGTCTTCAAGATCTCAGACAAGTGAGTTTATGTCTACCATCCAGCTTCTCACTGAAATTCTAAATCAGCTCTAAATTGGTCACCATCTCAAACCAGATATTGAGACCTGTTTAATGTCAAGATCTTTAGAAAAACCTGATGCCCAAGATTTGCTTTTTAACTTATAAGCAGAGTACATTATGCAAAATGTGGGCTGGATGAATCACAAGCTGGAATCAAGATTGCAGGGGAAATTATCAATAACCTCAGATAGGCAGATGACACCATCCTAATAGCAGAAAGCAAAGAGGAACTAAAGAGCCTCTTGATGGAGGTGAAAGAGGAGAGTGAAAAAGCTCACTTCAAGCTCAAAATTCAAAAACAAAGATCATGGCATCTAGTTCCATCACTTCATGACAAAAAGATTGGGAACAAAATGGAAACAGTGACAGATTTTATTTTCTTGGGTTCCAAAATCACTGAAGATGGTGACTGCAGACATGAAGTTAAAAGATGCTAGCTCCTTGAAAGAAAAGCTCTGGCAAGCCTAGATAGCATATTAAAAATGAGACATTGCTTCGCCGACAAAGGTCCATATAGTCAAAGCTATGGTTTTTTCCAGTAGTCATGTATGGATATGAGAGTTGGACCATAAAAAAGGCTGAGTCCCAAGGAACTGATGCTTTCAAATTGTGGTGCTGGAGAAGGCTTTTGAGAGTCTCTTGGACAGCAAGAAAATAATATCAGTCAATCCTAAAGGAAATCAACCCTGAATATTCATTGGAAGGACTGATGCTGAAGCTAAAGCTCCAATACTTGGGCCACCTGAGGGGAAGAGCTGAATCATCAGAAAAGACCTTGTTGCTGGGAAAGATTGAGGGCAGGTGGATAAGCGGGCACAGAGGATCAAATGGTTAGATGGTATCATCAGCTCAGTGGACATAAGTTTGAGTAAAACTGCAGGAGATAGTGAAGGACAAGGAAGACTGCTGTGCTGCAGTTCATGGGATCACAAAGCCCTGGACATGACTGAGTGACTGAACAACAAGACTTTATTGTTTTCTTTTAATCTCTAGAATTCTTTCTCCCTCTCTCTCTTGCCCTCTCACCCTCTTTCTCTCTCTCCATCCCTCTCCTTCCTTTCTCTTGTCTATAACAATGGTATCGGTGGTTAGTGATACAGTGATAATTATATTTGTTTAGACAAACCGGGTGCTAGTTGCTCTCAAAGTCCAGATTTTATTATTCTGGTAGCTCCAAGTGGTGATCCTAGTGGAAATAACATAGAAGATATTCCTGTGATATTAAGTGAAGTTATTTTAAAGAAATAAATTTATGATAATGGATTTTTAAGTTGCAAATCTTGTTGCATAAACTAATGTCTCTAAGGAAATGGCCACATAAATTATCTTGTTGCTAACAAAGTAAGATTTCTTGTTAACTGGAATTGAACTTTCTAAGGCTAACATTTGCCTGGGCCTGTTCACTTTTAGCTAACTACTTTTCAGAAGGATAGATATCAGTGTTGCAGACTTGTGCGGCCATTGCTTCCACACCCTTAAATTGACAGATAATGAAATAGGGACCTAGGAGTCTTATAGCTCAAGGAAGAGCAAAACATATGAAAGTATAAAGGCCTATCAGGCCAGGCTCTTTCTTTCTACTATATGCTAGTGCTTCCACTCTCTACTATCATATTCCTTTGTTTACCTAGAGGATGGCTTCCTCATGATCTTTGATTGGATTGAAAACTAGAGGTACCGGCAAGCCAGGTTCACTAAGTTTTTGTTCCACAGTACAGAGTACAAACCTGAATATTTAAATAAACCATTCTACCATTCTTTTTAAAAACTCTGACACAAAAATACTATTTCAAGTTCATTTCATTCAAAAAGTAAGTGTTAAATTCAAAGAGAAATGTGCAAGATCACAGGATGGGGCTAAGACACCCTAAAGGTGTAGGCATTGAATTTTTTTTCAGTTCACACAAAGAGTAAAAGTAGCTATCCTGACTTGAATAAAAATAGCACTTTAATTAACAAAATGAAATGTTTTACTTGGAACCCAGAATTGACTATGAGTTCTATTTTATGAGTATTTGATTTATCAGATTTTAAAGCAAAAATGTGTTACAAAAACAGTAATGAAAGTAAAAGTCAACTGCCTAAGTTTAATAGTAGAATAAAAATTTCATCTTGCATGTGCTTTACAGTTTTTAAAAGCAATTCCAAAAGTCTTCATCATATATTTGAAGCTTCATAACAGCCATGTGAGATAAGCAGCAGAGCTACATTCCTTGTGGGCAATGCAAGTATATCTTTTTACAGATAGTGTAACGAAAGCCTGGGGAACACTACAGCAATTTGGAAGTAAATGGCTTCAATAGGACTAGAATCCAAGCTCTCCATCTCATGATTCACTAGATTTCTAATATTATTTATATCTTAATTAAACAATCTCCATTATCAATGTTTTATTTCTGCAAATACATAACGTTTCTATAGAAATCACATTAACAAGAATAGCACATAAAATTACAATTCAAAATGTTGCCCATAGGAGCCCTATTAAGTAGAAATCACAATGCATTATTGGAGAGCTATTTATGTGCATATCTTTTCATGGGACTCACAATGGAGAGTGATCTTGAATGAATGCTATAAGTTTCTCCATGCAAGATCCAACATATACAGCGATTTGGATCACTAGAGTGAAGGTGATGTTAAAATTGAAAGGAGAAAGGACAGTTTTAATAACCTATGACATAGCAGAAATTGTCAGAAATGACTTACCAGTCCTATCCAGGAATACCAAACAGAAGAAAGAATGTAGAAATTATAAGTACACAAGCCCACAGACCCTCTACTCACCTTTGAGAATACCCACTTTAGATTCAGCAAAAGTTATCTAGAGATTCTGCTGCTTGTATATCTGCTACTTTAGTTGGTTAAAAATAATAGGTACTACTCTTGAGGTTTAGAGGAACCAGTAAAAATAAAGCATTTTTGTGCTGAGTACCAGGGAATTGTGGGGGGTAGGTGTCTAGTGTGAAGATGGAAGTGAGAAGCATATTTTGAGCTGGTATTGTTAGAAAGACATATATAAATATGATATAGATTATAAGATTTAAAGAGAAGGAGGTTCACTTTGGACTCACTGCTGCTGCTGCTAAGTCACTTCCATTGTGTCCGAATCTGTGAGACCCCATAGAAGGCAGTCCACCAGGCTCTTCCATCCCTGGGATTCTCCAGCCAAGAATACTGAAATGGGTTGCCATTTCCTTCTCCAATGCATGCATGCATGCATGCTAAGTCACTTCAGTCGTGTTCAACTCTGTGCGACCCCATAGACGGCAGCCCACCAGGCTCCTCTGTCCATAGGATTCTTTAGGCAAGAATGCTGGAGTGGATTGCCATTTCCTTCTCCTTGGGCTCACTAAACAGGATTGATACCCAGGAAAAGGGAAAGTTCACATCTTATATGCTCTCATAGCATAATGGATTTCCCATATTACCTCTTCATTTTTTCTCCTGCTTATTTGTCAGCTGTTCCTAACAGACTGGAAAATCTGTGAGGGCATGACACATGTCTATATTGTTCTCTGCTTTATTCCTAATGCCTTGTATAGTAGCAGGCATACAGTAAGGTTTCAAGCATGCCTGTTATTGGAAAGAAGGGAGGAAAAAAGGAAGAGAGACAAGAGAAAGGAATGGAAGTGGGCAGGAGGAGGGGGTGAGAGACAGCCAAAAAGAAATTAATTTACCTGAGACTTATTTTGTTACACTTAATTGCATTTATAGAATATATTCATTTAAATTTTTATTCTTCTTGATTGGAATGTAAAGCAAACACCATTAAAATATTATGCTATGTGCATTTTCTAGATGTTTATTAATAAAGAGTAAAAATACGTATTTGAAAAAAAATCCTACAAAATGTTCTCATATATTTACAGATTTATAGTGAGCATTATTTATTAAATTAATTTGCCCTGTAGTAACTTTGAATTTAAAGTCTTTTCCCATAATACTAATTTAATACCTTATAAGAATATGCCACCAAGTATCTATAGACATTCCATTCTATATTCAAAAACAGGCTTAACATTCAGAAATATGAAACAAATTCTGCTCTTCTGTCTGCCAGTGACTAGAGGGCAACTATTTAAGACCTTTCACTTTTTCTCCTTCATGTGCTTCAGAAACCCTGAGACCTGATAGAAAACACATATTTGTCTACTTTTCTTGGTTGCTATTTATACTTCTATTGGTGAGGTTGTTTTCATCTATCAGATACTTTCACAACTTTTACTTTGAAACTGAGAACCTATTTATCTATACAAAATATGAGGTCAAAACCAAACTTTGAAATAAGTAGCTAGTGTTGTGAAATTATATCAACATCCAGCAAAATTAAGAAGTCAAGAGATGTTGGTTTTCCCATCTCTTCCATTTAGGTGAAATATTGACTTGCTTTCTATAGAGCTAAGCTGAAAAACACTAAAAGTGATTATTTTTCTTCCTTCTGTAATATTGAAATTAAAATGTGCTCATTTACAGAAGACATTTCATATAACTTATGTGAAATTATCATACCAAGCTTTAACATTTTGCTTACTCTTTAAATCAGATTCACTCTCTGCTGCTGCTGCTGCTGCTAAGTTGCTTCAGTCGTGTCCGACTCTGTGCGACCCCATAGATGGCAGCCCACCAGGCTCCCCTCCCTGGGATTCTCCAGGCAAGAATACTGGAGTGGGTTGCCATTTCCTTCTCCAATGCATGAAAGTGAAAAGGGAAAGTGAAGTCACTCAGTCGTGTCCAAGTCCTAGCGAACCCATGGACTGCAGCCCACCAGGCTCCTCCATCCATAGGATTTTCCAGGCAAGAGTACTGGAATGGGGTGCCATTGCCTTCTCCGATTCTCTCTCCAGTCCTTATTAAAACTTGTGATTTCCCCACGGGATCTAATAATTGCTAAGAAGCTAAATATAGTTAGCTTCATGAGTATATTCAAACTTTAAACATTTAAAAAATTAGGTTATGTTACTGAAAGTAATATTTTTAAAGTTACATGAATCTTTTCTTAGAAAATATCAAGCATATGCAAAAGTAGAGGGAATAGTGCTCCGATCACCCAGCCCCCTAGAACTTCAATAGCTCTCTTGGCTCATATATGTTTTGACTCACTCCATTTCCCTTTACCTTGAAATCATTAAAAATCTAAATAATAAAAAGTGTGTTCAACTACTTTAAAATTATATTTCCCAAAAAAAAGATTATGTAAAATTATAAGAAAATACATAATGTAACAAATTACATGCACTTATACTTTAGATGGAAGAAGGCAATGGCACCCCACTCCAGTACTCTTTCCTGGAAAATCCCATGGGTGGAGGAGCCTGGTGAGCTGCAGTCCATGGGGTCGCTAAGTGTTGGACATGACTGAGCAACTTCCCTTTCACTTTTCACTTTCATGCATTGGAGAAGGAAATGGCAACCCACTCCAGTGTTCTTGCCTGGAGAATCCCAGGGATGGGGGAACCTGGTGGGCTGCCATCTATGGGGTCACACAGAGTCGGACACAACTGAAGTGACTTAGCAGCAGCAGCATACCTTAGATGAATATTAAGGAGGTTGTATTGCTACATTAAATTATAAACTTTAATATAAAATTATTAAAATAGAATAAAATTGAGACATAGAAATATGTGTACACACAGGATATATGCAATATTTCCATCCTTGATCATTTTACTTTCAGGTCTAATAAAGGCAAGTATATTAAATAGCTTACTCAAGTCCATGGTCATGATTGGAAACAGAAATGTAATTGATTTTAAACAGCCTCCGGTGGACTTCCCTGATGGTCTAGTGGTTAAGAATTCATGCTCCTTTGCAGGGGAGTTCGTTACATACTTGGTCAGGGTGAAATAAGATCCTGAATGCTGCACTGTTGCACATTTAGTCTGCTCCCCCTGCCCTCCCTGCTTATTCAACTTCTATGCAGAGTACATCATGAGAAATGCTGGACTGGAGGAAGCACAAGCTGGAATTAAATATCAATAACCTCAGATATGCAGATGATACCACCCTTATGGCAGAAAGTGAAGAGGAACTAAAAAGCCTCTTGATGAAAGTGAAAGAGGAGAGTGAAAAAGTTGGCTTAAAGCTCAGCATTCAGAAAACTAAGATCATGGCATCTGGTCCCATCACTTCATGAGAAATAGATGGGGAAACAGTGGAAACAGTGTCAGACTTCATTTTTTGGGGCTCCAAAATCACTGTAGATGGTGATTGCACCCATGAAATTAAAAGATGCTCACTCCTTGGAAGAAAAGTTATGACCAACTTAGCATTTTGAAAAGCAGAGACATTACTTTGCCAACAAAGGTCCGTCTAGTCAAGGCTATGGTTTTTCCAGTGGTCATGTATGGATGAGAGTTGGACTGTGAAGAAAGCTGAGCACTGAAGAATTGATGCTTTTGAACTATGGTGTTGGAGAAGACTCTTGAGAGTCCCTTGGACTGCAAGGAGATCCAACCAGTCCATTCTAAAGGAGATCTGCCCTGGGATATCTTTGGGGGGAATGATGATGAAGCTGAAACTCCAGTACTTTGGCCACCTCATGCGAAGAGTTGACTCATTGGAAAAGACCCTAATGCTGGGAGGGATTGGGGGCAGGAGGAGAAGGGGACGACAGAGGATGAGTTGGCTGGATAGCATCACCGACTCGATAGACGTGAGTCTGAGTGAACTCCGGGAGTTGGTGATGGACAGGGAGGACTGACTTGCTGCGATTCACGGCGTCGCAAAGAGTCAGACACGACTGAGCGACTGAACCGAACTGAACTGAACTGAACCCTTCCCTCAAAAGGAAGAAAGACATAAATTTACTCAATCCAGAGCCAGAGAGTGGGTGGCCATACATAGCGTCTTTCCTGCCACATCTTAAAAAAAAAAAAAAAAATCAAACTCAAATGCTGTAGTCAAACCACTGTTATACCTCTTTTGTCATTCATTACCATTATCAGGAAATGTGCCTGGTGAATTTCGGTTTTGCTATCCCCAAAACAGTATTATTATTATTTACTCTCTCTATATATAGCATGAGAATGATATTTTAGCAATATCTCACTAAATAAAGGAGAAACCATAAGACAAAGTTGTAAAGAAAATAATCTTAATGGAAATCAATTATAGAAGACAATAGTTTCATTATGTGGTTGTGTTTTAAACTGTTAAGGAAATTTGCTGGATATGTTCTATATTTTATTTAAGCTTTATAATAAGTAGTTTAGAAAAATTGGGCTTCCCTAATAGCTCAGTTGGTAAAGAATCCACCTGCAATGCGGGAGACCTGTGTTCAATCCCTGGGTTTGGAAGATCACCTGGAAAAGGGAAGGGCTACCCAATTGTTTCCAATCTTAATGAAAATCAATTGTAGAAGAAGACAAATAATAGTTTCATTATGAAGTTATGTTTTAAATTGTTAGGGAAATTTGCTGGATATGTTGTATATTTTATTTCGGCTTTATAATAACTAGTTTAGAAAAATTAGGCTGAAGGTCAAATTTGTGTACATAATGCAGATTAGCTGAGTCCCCAAACAAAACATAGCAGGAAAGCACATGGTATATTTAAGGCCAATGAAAAGATTTTTGCCTCCACAATCTTTTATTGGAAATCATTGTGAAGATTTGCTCATAAATGGCATCAACTGCTGAGGACATACGTACCCTGACTTAAGATGGGAGTGAAATTTTTTGTTTAAGATATTTTTCAAAAAGTTAGTAATATGTGTTTATGTATTTATTCCTTTCCGAATTGCAAGAAAAGCATTATAGCTAAAGTATTACATATATTCCTATAGGCCACTTTGCCACTAAGATGCAGAATTAAGTCTTTAATAAAAGTGGGTTGAGAAGTACAGTGAAGATATGCAAAGGAAATTGAGTGCTGCTTAGTAACATGCTTCCATTTAAAATAAGTATTCAGTTAAGATAGAAATGTAGCATCAGGACCTCAGCAAAAGGATAAAGTAGATGGACTTTCTGAAATTTCTCCAAGTACTCTCCCTTCTTATAACTAACCCTCTGTATCTTCATTCTTCATTGGGCTCCTTCTATCAAAGGGGAAAAAAAGCCACTAATGTGATATTGATTTAATGGATTAACTCTCCAGGGACATTTGCATTTTAAAAGGTCACCATAGAAGGGGCTATACTTAATCCAAAGGAGGGCTGGCAAATATGCTCGTTTAATATATATTCTTGTCAATGAAAGATTTACTGTAACTTTCTATTTTGTGCTTTTAAAGTATAGGAATTATAATTTTGGTTTTACTTCATTTCTCAAGGAAACACACTGTGAGTCTCATCCTTACATGAAGGATGCAAATCACTAATTTAGAACCATAACCCCTGCATGACATTCTTTGGAATATCTTTTACATTCACTAGACAGTGAGCTCCTTGGGAGTTGCCTTATTCATCTTGGCATTAGTAGTGTGTGACATAGCTTGGCAAATAATAAATAATAAATAATTGTGGAATGAATGAATCCATAAACAAGCAGAAACTTGTCATTGTACCATATAGCTACTCAACATGATCCTATACACTATGGTTTAACAGAATATATATCCTAAAAATGCCTAACATATAATAATAATGTTTATTAACTAACAAGACTGTTATAATTAATTGTGTGTGTGTTTGTGTGTGTGTGTGTATGTATGCTTGCATATGGGCTTCACAGGTGGCTCAGTAGTAAAAGAATCCACCTGCCAATGCAGGAGACACAGGAGACATAGCTTTGATCCCTGGGTGGAGAAGATCCCCTGGAGAAAGGAATGGAAACTCATTCCAGTATTCTTGCCTAGGAAATTCCATGAACAGAGGAGGCTCGCAGGCTATAGGCCATGGGGTCACAAAAGAGTCAGACACAACTTAATGACTAAACAACAACAACATGCATGCATACGTGTATATCTCCCTATAAAATATAGGAAATACATGTATATTGCTCTCTGCCTCTGATTCCTGGAACAGTGCTCTGAAAATCATTGGAATTTTCTAAATGACAAGAGTGCTAAGAGCATCTTTTGTCCCACTATTTGGCCTTTGACTCTGGTTCCTGACACAGAGCTAAAACCCTAGGAATTTCCTGTGTGATAGCAGTATCCTTTGTCCCTTGGTGGGCTCCTGGACGGGAGCTGCTCACCAGATAGACCAAGCCACAATTCTATATAGATAGTGTGAGAAATGAACTGAACTGAATTTTAGGACACCCAGCTGGTGTTGAAGAATTGGTTGGTGTAGGGATAAGCCCAGACACTTGGTGTCAGAAATATTGAGTGTGGTAGCAGTTGTGCGAATAAAGGAAAACAGCTTTTCCTAGACACTTCATCACTGGTGAAAAAGATTTGTCAGAGCAGAGAGCATGTCTTATCCATCTTTTTAATCCACAAGTACTGTGTCTGGCACCTAGTAGGTATTCATTTGTCTTGAATGGATAATTGGTGGATCATATAGATAAGTAAAAATGTATAATCCACCTATGTTTAGTTCATGAAGATTTCTTATCCTGTTCCAAATGATATTTTTCTCAGTAACTTTGGAAAGCATGATACTACTATTAGGGACTGTTAACTAATTTGAAAATTTATATTCAAATGATAATAATCAGCAGTGCTGTGTCAACCATAAGTGGCAAATTTAAGGAATAGGGGCAGAGGTGATATTTACCTCCCCCAAATTTTTATTTCATTCAGTTTAATGTTCTCACCAATTATCTAGACATATAGAATAATGTGGGGTTCATAATAATTTAAAAACTCTACAAAGTGAAATATACATCTAAGAAGCAACAAACACCAACAGGTATCCCATAATCTCCAAACTGGAATGTTAATTAAAAATGTAGCTCCATGTAATAAAAGATATGATAATCCTGGTATGCATTAACAGAAGCTAGAAGTTTTCTTCAGAAAAGGCAATGGCATCCCACTCCAGTACTCTTGCCTGGAAAATCCCATGGATGGAGGAACCTGGTAGGCTGCAGTCCATGGGGTCGCTAGGAGTCAAACATGACTGAGTGACTTCACTTTCACTTTTCACTTTCATGCATTGGAGAAGGAAATGGCAACCAACTCCCGTATTCTTGTCTGGAGAATCCCAGGGACAGTGGAGCCTGGTGCCATCTATGGGGTTTCACAGATTTGGACATGACTGAAGTGACTTAGCAGCAGCAGCAGCAGTTTTCTTTCTATATTTATATCTATCTGTCTCTGTCTGTATCTATTTATCTTTCTATCTCTATGAAACTTCCAAGCACTTTCAATAATCTTGAGCCATATTCCACTATTACCCTCATTTTATTGATAACCAAATTGAGTCACCAGGTTAAAGTAACTTGCTCAAGTCACATAGCTATAAAACTCACTTTCACTAGATCATAAAGCCTCTGATCATAAAGTCCAC
This sequence comes from Capricornis sumatraensis, assembly GCF_032405125.1. NCBI lineage: Eukaryota > Metazoa > Chordata > Mammalia > Artiodactyla > Bovidae > Capricornis > Capricornis sumatraensis. The sequence goes on from NC_091092.1 coordinate 6,311,467, forward strand.
AAGTCTACCTATTGTTCTATACAAAACCTACTCCTTACCTGAATCTCTCTGCTTTGCTTCATGCTGTTTCTCCCACCTGGAATAGCATCCATATGCCCAAATTTTACCTGTTTTTCCAAAGATGAGTTCAAACCAATTTCAATTCTGGATATTTTTCAATAATCCCCATCCTTTTCTGATGTCCTATAGGGTGGTAGGCAGTATTCTTAATATGGATAGCCAAGAGTTTTCCCTCTGGTTATTCAGTCAAACATTAACCTAGATAAAATTCTAAAGAAATTTTGCAGATGTAATTCAAATTCTAAGTCAATTGATCTTTATCTATACAGATTGCTTCTGTGGGTCTGATAAAAATCAGCTGAGCCCTTAAAAGGCAGAGAATTTTCTCCAGCTGGTCAAAGAAGGAGGAATCGGACTCAAAACACGGCAGCATTACGGGGGGAAGGGGTGGATTTGGTGCCCCTTTGCTGGCTTGCAGATGCATGCAACTGAAAAGAGACCATGTTGACAACCTTTAGGAGCTGAGAGCAGTTTCCAACTGACAGCCAGCAAGAAAACAGGGACTTTGTCTTATAACCACAAGGAGCTGAATTCAGACAGAATAAATAGGATTGGAAGCAAAGACTTTCACGCAGTCTCTAGCTAAGAGCCCTTAGCCCACTGATAACTTGATTTTGGCCTTGTGAAACCAGGATCAGAGATACCAGCTGAGCTCACCTGGACTTCTGACTTACAGCACTGTAAGCTCATAAATTTTTATGCTTTCTATGCACTAGATTTGTGCTATTTTGTTATGCAGCAGTATCAAAGTCTGGTGCTTGATTCAAATTGAATACTTGACTGAATTACTTTATTCAGATAATGTATATGGAGATATTTAAATATTGATGTTCTTGGACCTTTTTAACATGACAGCCTTATATCCTTAATATGCTTTAAACATCTTTTATAGCAGAGACTGTGTTTTATACTGAAAACAAGAATAAAAATTAAAACCTTTCTCAGTGCACTAGGCACATCAGTGACACTCCATAAAAAATTACTAAAATGAACATAATATAAACAAAATGTCATGTCATCAACCTTGGCTTTCATTCCTGAAATATCATGAGAGAAATTGCTAGAATTCTTAGCCATTTGTCATGAAACTTGGCTAAAAAGCAGGCACTAAAATTTGAAAGGCGATGTATAAATAGCTGATATTTCCCGATAATAAAGAATATATGTGCTTTGATAAAGAATTAACATGTGCTAGTTTAATACAATGCTATAATTAAGGTTCACATGGATGCTGTAGATGTTATTATTGTGCTCGTTGCCTAGACAACCATAAGTACTATGCTCAGAAAGGCTGAATTTTTTTCCCTCTTCTAAGTGAGGGAGGAAAAAAGCTTACTTAAAAATCTTTTTAGAAAGAACAACCTGGCATTTTTAAAATCTGGTATCTCACTTCATCTTATCAAAAGTCATTTCCCCAAAAATGTCAAATCTGAAAGCTTTAATTTTTTAATGAATCTATTTATTTATTTTTCAGGAATTGATTTATGGCTATTTTTTATGCTCTCGATAGCTCCAGTGTTATTCCCTTATCTCATCCCTCACATTGGAGCAAACACCACATTCATCAACATTTCTTGTTCTTGTTCAATCAGTCAGTCATGTCTGACTCTTTGTGACCCCGTGGATTGCAGCAAACCAGGTTTCCCTGTCCTTCACCATCTCCCAAGAGCTTGCTCAAGCTCATCCATTGAGTTGGTGATGCCATCCAACCATCTCATCTTCTATTTTCCCCTTCTGTTCCTACCTGCAATCTTTCCCATCATTAGGGTCTTTTCAAATGAGTCAGTTCTTTGAATCAGGTGGCCAAAGTATTGGAGTGTCAGCTTTAGCATCAGTCCTTCCAATGAATATTCAGGATTGATTTCATTTAGGATTGACTGGTTTGGTCTCCTTGTAGTCCAAAGGACTCTCAAGAGTCTTCTCCAACACCACAGTTCAAAAGTATCAATTCTTTGGCACTCAGCTTTCTTTATGGTTCAACTCTCACATCCATACATGACTACTAGAAAACCATAACTTGATGACAGACCTTTGTTGGCAAAGTAATGTCTCTGCTTTTTAATATGCTATTTAGGCTGTTCATTTCTTCCAAGGAGCAAGCATCTTTTAATTTCATGACTGTGGTCACCATCTGCAGTGATTTTGGAGCCCAGAAAAATAAAGCCTGTTACTATTTCCATTGTTTCCCCATCTTTTTGCCATGAACTGATGGGACTGGATGCCGTGATATTCATTTTCTGAATGCTGAGTTTTAAGCCAGCTTTTTCACTCTTTTTTCACTTTCATCAAGAGGGTCTTTAGTTCCTCTTCACTTTCTGCAACAGGGGTGGTGTCATCTCCATATCTAAGGTTATTGATATTCCCCTGGCAACCTTAATTCCAGCTTGTTCTTCATCCAGTCTGGCATTTTGAATGATGTACTGTGCATATGATTTAAATATACAGGGTGACAATATACAGCATTGACGTACTCCTTTCCTAATTTGGAACCAGTCCATTGTTCCATGTACAGTTCTAACTGTTGCTTCTTGACCTTCATACAGATTTCTCAGGAGGCAGGTAAGGTGGCCAGGTATTCCCATCTCTTGAAGAATTTTCCACAGTTTGTTGTGATCTACACAGTCAAAGGCTTTGGTGTAGTCAGTAAAGCAGATGTTTTTCTGGAACTCTTGCTTTTCTCTTACCAATGGATGCTGGCAATTTTACTGGTTCCTCTGACTTTTCTAAATACAGCTTGAACATCTGGAAGTTCTTGGTTCATTACTATTGAAGCCTCACTTGGAGAATTTTGAGCATTACTTTGCTAGCGTGTGAGATGAGTACAGTTGTGCAGTATTCTGAACATTTTTTGGCATTGCCCTTCTTTGGTATTGGAACAAAAACTGACCTTTTCCAGTCCTGTGGCCACTGCTGAGTTTTCCAAATTTGCTGGCATATTGAGTGCAGCACTTTAACAGCATCACCTTTTAGGATTTAAAATAACTGTAATTCCATCATCTCCACTAGGAAAGAAATAGGCATTTCTAAAAGAGAAAATTACAGACACTAGCATCCCCTGAATATATGGATAGTTAATATTTTATTAATTATCCTGATAAGGGCAAAGGACACTTTTTAAGCTGGCATAAATCCTCAAGCACTTTCATGCAGTTAAATTATCAAGGGATATAAGAAGACCAGTAAGGCTTTATAACCCCACAAAGTGGTAAAGTGACAAGGCAAGGGCAGGTTTTCAAGTAAATATTATCTCAGTTGTAACCAAAGGAAACACAAGAAACGACCTGAGAGTCAACAGGAATTCTTTCCCCAAATTATCTGACTAATGTGTTGCTGAGGTTTAAAAAACAAGACAAACAAAAAGGAAAAGAAAAATAAATAATTGATGTGCTTTTTAAAGAGAGGAATAAGATGGAAACAGCAAGCATTCTCATGATGATTGCAAATTATTATTGCAGTGTCAGACAATTCTGATTAGTGAGCTATTAATATATTCAGGAAGTAAAGGAATAAAAGAAGCAGATCAAGGGATAGGGCAGATTATTTCTAAACATGAGGACTGATGGGAGGTAATACTAAGGGTGAGGAGGTAATTTACTTAAAGAAATAATGTACTGAATTTCTGAATACTAGAATGAAATAGATGAAACTTGAAAAAAGCTTAGGCAAAAAAAATAAATAAATAAAAAGATGCACTGAAGACCTACATCCTACAAAGAAGAATAGATGTATGGAAACTCTTATTACTAGAGTTGTTGTTATTTTTTTTTTACTTCATCTTTTTATTAAGTGATAAATAAAATAGACTTTTATTTCTAACTGCTTTCTTGACTCCTCTACTCCAATCTTGCACAGACCCATTAAAGCCAACATCTGTGAAACAAAATCTTTTATCTTTTGTCCCCTAAATATGCTTTTCTCCTCTTGTGTGCCCTTGTCACTGAATAGCATCCTATGATCCGTCTCAGTGCCTTCCTCTCCCAAACAGCTCTCTGTATCACCATAAAAGGACACAGCTACATGTTTTCAAATCCTGCCAGTTTAATATCTGAAAAATGCCCCAAATCTGGACCTACTTCTCACTTCGTACTGCTGACCTTGGTTCAGCCCCTAATCACAGTACATGATTAACTGGACTTAATCTGGACTTAATACTGGAATATGTGAAGAACTTCCTCAACTCTATTAAATTATTTCTACTTTTAATCTCTTACTTTTTCCAGGTGACCTCACACCCAATTTTAAGACGTACTTTTAAAATTCATGTTTTGTCACGTGATTCTCCATAGTAGTTTTCAAAAGCCCCCCACTACACAGGTGATAACTTCCAAACTCTTTATCCTGCAATTTAAGCCTCAGTAGAGTCTGTTCCTAACCACTTTATCTCATGTCTAACCACTGCTTTCCACTCTAGACTCCCTAAGCTCCAGGCACAGCAGAGTATCTGTAATTTCTGACGTACTTCATAAACTCTCATGTTCAAACTTCTATGACAGCATTCTGTAATGTGCTTAGTCACTCAGTCGTGTCTGACTCTTTGTGACCCCATGAACTGTAGCCCGCCAAGCTCCTCTGTCCATGGGATTCTCCAGGCAAGAATACTTGAGTGAGTTGCCATGCCTTCCTCCAGGGGATCTTCCCAACCCAGGGGTCAGACCCAGGTCTTCCCCACTGCAGGAGGATTCTTTATCATCTGAGCCACCAGGGAAGCCCAACAACATTCTATCTCTTCTTAGTATGGTATTGTCTCCTTTTAAGCTCATGAGCACCTTGAGAACATCTTTCCTTACATAGTTATAATGAGATAAAAAGAGTAACTCCATAAACTTTGAATGAATGATTAAACAAACAAGCTAACTGGGGCCATGTAGGCTGAAAATATGAATCTCTTCCATTAAGTATTTTTTGATAATTCCAAAGGTAACAAAACCATAAAGAGACCAAAGATAACGTCTTACTCATTCTTAAAAATAAAATGTATTGCTAGTTAAATGCTTAGTATAAGGTATATCCTTACCATGTGTGGAAGCAATAAAATAATTTGTATGAGTTTGGGCTAGTTCATAGCAGTCATTTGAAGATACAATTTTTCTTTTTTGAAGTTTCCAGGTTCCTAACATTTCTTTTTCACACTGAAAAATTCTAAAGCTATTTCTGGTGGTTGCTTGGGTGGATTCCCTGATTTGAAGCACCATACAGATTTGCGTCATTTTCTATGCCCCTAACACAGATTGCCATCAACCATAAAACTAAAAGTTGCCAAACTTCCTCGAAGGGCATACATATGGAAAGAGATTCATCAAATGTTATAAATGGAAATATCTAGTTCTGAACCACAGAGGGCACTTTGAATTGGAAAGAAAATTTCTCAAACCTGAAAGCATTTGCAAACATTCACAGATATAGTGACAGCAAAACTATAAAAATAAGCTGAGATTTGAAAAAAAAAAAGAAAGCCATTTGATACTTAGAGTAATGTTGCTGAAGTTTCCTCCAGAGAAATTGCTAATAACTCTTCCTTATCGGAATGTAACTAGGGAGTGGTCACAAACTCTGGCATTTTGGATTTGTGCATTCTATAAATAAGGAACACTTTTGTATGCTTCTTGCCCAGTTCTTTTCCTGTGAATCCCTCCCCACCCGCTGATAGGCTTTACTTTCAATATTTATGGTGTCTTCTAAGACTCAACCCAGCAGTGCATAATAAATGCATGAGACTCAGGTATGTTTTTCCAGAATCAGATTCCATTGAAGAGAGGTTTCCTTCTTTCTGTTTCTGAAATTTTTTTTAAATTTATTTTTCATGGCAAATTAACATCTGTCCCTCAGTAAGGGATTTGCCACTTCAGGAATATAGTATTTTCCATATATTATCCCATTTAATATTGCTTTGCTTTTGCTCAGTTTTTATTACACAAACTGAGCCCACTTCCAACACAGGAGAGGTGGGGAAAAGCCATGCATTTGTCAGCAGAGTCTTGGCATTTGATTTTAGACATTCCTAAAGCTTGCAAGACAACATACTGTCAAACATGAAAAGATCAGCACATGTAACCCAACATGAGTTCAAGGGATGACTACTGCATCTAATCTAAGTGCCAGGTGCCAAAAGCTTTTCATACCTGGGCTTTGCCAAAGGGCTCACATCTATAGTTTGTCTGTCTTTTTCAATGTATGTGCAGCAGCAGTTGGAGCTGTGCAATTTCCTTTTTCCAGGAAAGGTATTGATTGCTTAGGAGTTATTGTCAGCATTTTAAAATAAAATATGCTTTACTTTTATCATCAGATGGAGAAGTATATTGTAGATTGCAATTTACTGGAGCTAACTCTGGATCTGTAGGTTTGTTGCTTCAGTGATTTAGGGGATTCTCAGTGGAGAGTTTGTTACATCTGTAATTTGAACGTATATCTGCAGTATGTGTTTAATGTTATGCAGTTTTCAGCGGGGCATGAAAGTTTTGGCACTACAAAGCAAAAAAGTGAAGGGATTGTGTGGCTCTGGGGACTGGTCATGAGGTAACTGAGCTAGTTGGAAAATCAAATCCAAACTTCACCAACACAAAGATCATAGTGAGAAAGGATAGCTGGAAAAAAATCTTCTCAGAAAATACCAGTGGCAAAAGCAAACGTGCAAACAGCCTAACAAAATACCCTTCATCTGCAAACAGTCTAACAAAATACCCTTCATCAACAGAAGAGGAAGGAACTGAGTTCTTATATGGTAATTGCATGTTGACAAACATGAAATATCTTTGCTTAACTCTCATCTTGGCTTCTTTTGTGTTTGTAAAAATGTTGCTGTGTCTTGGAGGATGTGCCCTCTCTGGGATTCTAGAGCAATGTGTTTTCAAGTGGTGATAGGCTGGGGGATCTCTACTGAGAAAGGTGTTATTTAAGATTTCTGAGGAATTCACAATAGGAAAAAATTAAATTCTTTTAAAATATATGACAGTGGGAGAGATATTATAAAGTAAACTAAAAGTGAGATGACTATACTAAAAATCCAAAAGCAAGATAAAAGCAGACATTTGTGAATGCAAACTAATAAATCTCAGACTTTGAGGATATCCTTTGTTGTCTGATCACTTGTTTTGCTAATCTCTTCACCCCAGGGTTTGAGATGAACCATTAAAACAGCCAATCATTTTCTTTCCTTTCTTTTGAAATTACTGTAATATTTGAAAATAGACTAGTTGCCTTATATTACTCTGATAGGCTCTTTCTATTACCAAGACTGTGCAGAGACCTAATCCCTCTCTTCTTTGGATCATTTTCCTCATTTAACCCCCATGCTAGAAAATCTTAGATGTCAATTAACTATAAAACATATATTTTCCAAAAATATAAATTGTTCCAAGGCACGACTTATTACTCATTTTGAGAAGTGATTGTAAAATGCATAAAACCTGATTTTGTTGCCACCCAGATTATTAGAAATAAATGATTAAAGGCCAAGGCTAGGCCTTTCAAAGGCAAAGACACCTGAACTAGATAGGCTATGATGCACACTGGGTGAGACAATAACAAGATACTTGCCAGTGGGGAATTTGCACTATTTGTGTTTTCTGATATTTACAATAAACTGCTTCCCACTTCTAATTATTTCTGAAGAATAAAATGAATTTTTGAAATTCTTCCAGCTTTTAAAACCAAACTAACTTTATGAAGTTATTTGTTCAAAATATGTTTTTCAGCTCATGTAACCTTAAAATATTCCAATTTCCAACCACAGAACAGTCCAATAGAATTGTCAAATCTCACTTACTCTTTCTTACCAACCTTCAATCTGCTTCTCTATATGCTCTTCAAGCACGGCTTTGGAAGCCAATAAATTAATAGTTGAGATGTTTAGCAGTCTATTCCGTTGCAGCCCTTATACCTTTGAGGACACAATATACAGTAAGATTTTATACAGAGAATAAACAGTTTTGCAGTAGATGATTTCAAAGCTTGAGTGCTTTAGCCCTTTACTGAATGCAGTAAATTTTAGGTAGATTGTAATCCCATTCATACTTTGGTTTTTAGAATGCCTAACAACTTGCAGCAACTACAAATTATTACTGAAATGCAATAGAATCATAGTTTGCACAATAAAAATTTTATCATTTTCAGTAAAAAATAAAATGTATATTTCTCTATGTAGATTAATCTTAAATATGTACCTACCAACTATTATTTCATTTAATGTAGCACCTCATTTCTTATTCTATTAATTCAGACAATTATGTCTTAATATAGACTGATTGAAGCATCATGGAGTCCACTCCAAAAGATTCATTGCCTTCCTTAAAAGCTTTTATAGCATCATCCTACTAGGTGTATTAAAAATAAAAAGTCAATTTAGTATAACTGCAAATCAGCCATTTAATAAGATTTGAAGATCCTACATATAGAGTTAGTAATATCAAAATGCTTTTTCTCAGCATTAAAAAGAAAAGGTTTCTAATTAAGTTTACAATGGAATGAATAGCTAGAAAGAAATAGCATGTGGGATTTATTGGGCAAAGCTTGTTTAAATGCATCTTAACCTTTTTCATTTTACCTACTGTGTCACTTTTTATACTACAGTAGCAGATGAGACCCTCAAAAAAACACTGAAAAAATACATTTTATGAGATCAACTATCTTCATCTCCAAACCAATTCAATAATTAATTTAGGAATAAATGGATTACAAATTCCACAGCAGTATGCTTTTGTTAGGCTCTTTAAGGGAAGATATTCTATCTTACAGACAGCTTTATTTATTTTTCTTTTTTAAAAATTATTTTAATTGGAAGCTGATTACTTTAATATATTGTGGTGGTTTTTCCATACATTCACATGAATCAGCCATGGATGTACATGTGTTCCCCTTCCTGACACTCCTTCCCACCTCTCTCCCTTTCCCATCCCTCAGGGTCATCCCAGTGCACAAGCCCTGAGCACCCTGTCACATGCATCAAACCTGGACTGGCGATTTATTTCACATATGATAATATGCATGTTTCAGTGCTATTCTCTCAAATCATCCCATCCTCGCCTTCTCCCTCCAACAGAGCCCAAAAGTCTGCTCTTTATATCTGTGTCTCTTTTGCTGTCTTGCATAAAGGCTCATCATTATCATCTTTCTAAATTCCATATGTATGCATTAATATACTGTATTCGTGTTTTTCTTTCTGACTTACTTCACTCTGTATAATAGGATCCAGTTTCATCCACCTCATTAGAATGGATTCAAACACATTCTTTTTAGTAGCTGAGTAATATTCCATTGCGTATACGTACCACAGCTTTCTTAACCATTCATCTGCCAATGGACATCTAGGTTGCTTCCATGTCCTGGCTATTGTAAACAGTGCTGTGAAGAACATTGGGGTATACATATCTCTTTCCATTCTGGTTTCCTCAGTGTGTATGCCCAGCAGTGGGATTGCTGGGCCATATGGCAGTTCTATTTCCAGTTTTTTAAGGAATCTCCACACTGTTCTCCATAGTGGCTGTACTAGTTTGCATTCCCACCAACAGTGTAAGAGGGTTCCCTTTTCTCCGTACCCTCCCAACATTTATTGTTTGTAGACTTTTTGATAGCAGCCATTCTGACTGGTGTGAAATGGTACCTCATTGTGGTTTTGATTTGCATTTCTCTGATAATGAGTGATGTTGAGCATCTTTTCATGTGTTTGTTAGCCATTTGTATGTCTTCTTTGGAGAAATATCTGTTTAGTTCTTTGGCCCAATTTTTGATTGCATCATTTATTTTTTCTGAAAGCTGTTTTTTCACCTTGCTTATAGATTCCTTCATTGTGCAAAAACTTTTATGTTTAATTAGGTCCCATTTGTTTATTTTTGCTTTTATTTCCATTATAGGAGGTGGATCATAGAGGATCTTGCTATGATTTACGTCAGAGAGTGTTTTGCCAATGTTCTCCTCTAGGAATTTTATAGTTTCTGGTCTTACATTTAGATCTTTAATCCATTTTGAGTTTATTTTTGTGTATGGTGTTATAAAGTGTTCTAGTTTCATTCTTTTACAGGTTCATTTCAGTTCAGTTCAGTAGCTCAGTCATGTCCAACTCTTTGCGACCCCATGAATTGCAGCACACCAGGCCTCCCTGTCCATCATCAACTCTTGGAGTCCACTCAAACTCATGCCCATCGAGCTGGTGATGCCATCCAGCCATCTCATCCGCTGTCGTCCCCTTCTCCTCCTGCCCCCAATCCCTACCAGTATCAGAGTCTTTTCCAATCAGTCAACTCTTCTCATGAGGTGGCCAAAGTACTGGACTTTCAGCTTCATCATCATTCCTTCCAAAGAACACCCAGGACTGATATCCTTTAGAATGGACTGGTTGGACCTCCTTGTAGTCCAAGGGACTCTCAAGAGTCTTTTCCAACACCACAGTTCAAAAGCATCAATTTTTCAGTGCTCAGCTTTCTTCATAGTCCAACTCTCACATCCATACATGACCACAGGAAAAACCATAGCCTTGACTAGACGGACATTGTTGGCAAAGTAACGTCTCTGCTTTTGAATATGCTATCTAGGTTAATCATAACTTTCCTTCTAAGGAGTAAGCGTCTTTTGATTTCATGGCTGCAATCTCCATCTGCAGTGATTTTGGAGCCCCTCCCCCCAAAAATAAAATGTGACACTGTATCCACTGTTTCCCCATCTATTTCCCATGAAGTGATGGGACCAGATGCCATGAGCTTCGTTTTCTGAATGTTGAGCTTTAAGCCAACTTTTTCACTCTCCTCTTCCACTTTCATCAATAGACTTTTTAGTTCCTCTTCACTTTCTGCCATAAGGGTGGTGTCATCTACATATCTGAGGTTATTGATATTTCTGCCAGCAATCTTGATTCCAGCTTGTGCTTCTTCCAGCCCAGCATTTCTCATGATATACTCTGCATAGAAGTTAAATAAGCAGGGTGACAATATACAGCCTTGACGTACTCTTTTCCTATTTGGAACCAACCAGTTTTCCCAGCACCAATTGTTAAATAGATTGTCTTTTCTCCATTGTACATTCTTGGCTCCTTTGTCAAAGATAAGATGTCCATAGGTGCCTGGATTCATCTCTGGGCTTTCTATTTTGCTCCATTGATCTATGTTTCTGTCTTTGTGCCAGTACCATATTGTCTTGATGACTGTTACTTTGTAGTATAGCCTGAAGTCTGGCAGGTTGCTTCCTCCAGTTCCATTCTTCTTTCTCATGATTGCTTTGGCTATTCGAGGGTTTTTTTCTTTTAGTATTTCCATTCAAATTGTGAAATTATTTGTTCTATTTCTCTGAAAAATACCATTGGTATCTTGATAGGGATTGCACTGAATCTATAGATTCCATTGGGTAGTATACTCATTTTCAGTGTTTTGATTCTTCTGATCCATGACCATGGTACACTTCTCCATCTATTTGTGTCATCTTTGGTTTCTTTCATCAGTGTTTTATAGTTTTCTATCTATTGGTCTTTTGTTTCTTTAGGTAGATTTATACCTAAGCATTTTATTCTTTTTGTTGCAATGGTGAATGGAACTGTTTCCTTAATTTCTCTTTCTGTTTCCTCATTGTTAGTGTATAGGAATGCAAGTGATTTCTGTGTGCTAATTTTATATCCAGCAACTTTACTATATTTGTTGATTAGCTCTAGTAATTTTCAGGTGGAATCTTTATGATTTTCTATGTTGAGGATCATGTCATCTGCAAACAGTGAAAGTTTTACTTCTTCTTTTCCAATCTAGATTCCTTTTATTTCTTTTTCTTCTCTGATTGCAATGGCTAAAACGTTGAAAACTATGTTGAATAGTAGTGGTGAGAGGGGCATCCTTGTCTTTAGGGGAAACGCCTTCAGTTTTCACCATTGAGGGAAATGTTTGCTGTGGCTTTATCATATATTGCCTTTATTATGTTTAGGTATGTTCCTTCTATGCATACCTTCTGGAGGGTTTTTATCATAAATGGATGTTGAATTTTGTCAAAAGCTTTCTCTGCATCTATTAAGATAATCATATTGTTTTTATCTTTCAGTTTTTTAATGTGGTGTATCACATCGATTGATTTGCAAATATTGAAGAATCCTTACATCCCTGGAATAAAGCCCACTTGGTCATGGTTCCACACATCTTTAAATGCCTAACTTTGCTGCCACACTTTCCATAATCAATTAAACATTTTTTGGCTGAAGTGTAGTTGATTTATAATATTTTGTTAGTTTCAGGTATACAAATAGTGATTCAATGTTTTTAAAGATTATACTCCATTTTAGCTTAATATAGAAATATTGGCTATATTCCATGTGATTAATATATATATTAAATAATATTTATTAATGACAGATAGTAAAGAATCTTCCTGTAATGTGGGAGACATGGGTTTGATCCCTAGGTTGGGAAGATCCCTTTGGAAGAGGGCATGGCAACCCCCTCCAGTATTCTGAACCCTATGGACAGAACCCCATGGACAGAGGAGGCTGGCAGCCTACATAGTCTATGGGGTTGCAAAGAGTTAGACATGACTGAGTGACTAAGTACAGCACACTAATATATATATTTGATTACCCTTGCTTGAATAAGCAGCAAGATAAAATTTACATACATGATGATTTTAAGATAGGAATTCTATTCTGCTTGATAAAGAAATGTTTTTCTAATATAAATTTATTAATGTTTTTATTCTTCATTTTTCAGTCTATGAATGATAATCCAGTGATTGTTGGGGAAATACAATATTGGTGTATATGCAAAATAATGGTTATATTTAAGAGACACTTGATGAAAGCTTCTGGGGGAATGATTCATGAGGACTTATTCCCTTCTATTGTATTGACTTACCTTTGTAAATGAAATAAATTAATCCCCAGACCATCTTCACTAAATTTGCTTTGAATCATACTCAGAAACCTTTCTGTAAATGTCACAGGATCTTATAATAATATTCCAAAAATATCAGGCTTTTCACATAAGTGTTATTACTCTTTCATGGACCATCTTTGAAAAGCATTCTAAAATGGAAGCTTTATAGTTTCAGTTATATATTTATACCTTATCGACATTTTCCACCTTTGTAAATTGTAGAATAGTTCTACTATACTTTGCCCAAGACTTAATATTTCATCCAATCTTAATCCTACAGTTTGTAAGATACATGAATATGGCTATTTATTGTGGGTTGCTCTTGAGAGAAATAATACGTTTTTTATACAATCACAAAACTGAAATCCTCTAACCATCATGATGACCTCTCATTGCACTTCATGGTTGATTTGCTGTTTAGAGCTACTGGATTTAGAGACCATAAGGTTAAAAATGGGGACAAATCAAATCTGTGCACAGCAGAAGCACTGGATTTTTCATACTTGAGGAGGGATTGTAGGGGAGGGCTTGTCATTTAGACCTCCTTAAAATAAAACTAGTCATGTGTAATCTTGTATATATATATTATGCTCTTTTAGGTTCACCATTTATTTTCAGTGCATTAATCTGTTTCCAGTGCCTTAAGATTCTTTGTGCAGGTATGATGGATAATTTAGCATTTTAAGTACAGAGATAAAGATTTGATATGTCACAGTTTCTGAGCAATGGAATGAATATACAAATACACAGCCTGAATGTATCAATTTAATCTGATACTGAGTTTTATGGCAGCTTCATTATTTGAGATTTCAAAATTGCTAATAGAAACAGATAAAGTCCACTTTGAATTGATAATTAATGTAGAATGACCATTACATGATTTATATGACAGATTGTTCACAATTATTTCCTCTATTCTATCCAAAAGGATGTATGTGTGAGTGGATCTCTATGGCAAGACCATGACAGCTGAGAGAGGAAAAAATAATCCTGTCTGTCTTCACTGAGGAAAGATTTCTAGAACATAGGACAGTGTCAGACAGCTGAAGTGGGTGATCACACAGCAGGGTAACCTGACTTTGTTGGCATATCCCATGAAGTAGAAGGAAAATTTAAGTATTAACCTCTAGAATCTTTTCTTATGAGTTATATATCCAGAGGCCCCAAATCAGCACCTGTCCAAGCCCAAGACTGTATTGACCTGCTGTAGTAGATAGCATTTGCATTCTAGAATTGACATTCTGTATCCAAGTGTTCCTATATAATTTTGAACAATTATAGCTCAATTCTACCCTTCCTTCCCTTCTTCCTCACTCCCTCCCTCCTTCCCTCCTTCTATCCTACCTTCTTTCCTTTCCTTCCATTCTTGTTTTCTTTCTTCCATATTTTCTCACTCTTTCCTCCTTCTTCCTCCTCTCCTCCCTTCTCTTCCTCCTTCTCCACTTTTTTCTCTCGCATTTTTTCTTCATCCACTCCTGCACCTCCTCCTCTTTTTTTTTTTTCCTGCATTTCCTTCTTGCTAATTGCCAGAGCCCCTTGTCATGAAATATGTGGACTCTCAGCTGTTTTGAAAAACTAAGTAGAACAAGTATTTAGCAAGTGAAAAATAAATGGAAAAAAGCTATATAATTAGAGAAGCTCTTGGTCTGGACCAAACAGAAGCAGAAGATATTAAGAAGAGGTGTCAAGAATACACAGAAGAACTGTACAAAAAAGATCTTCACGACCCAGATAATCATGATGGTGTGATCACTCACCTAGAGCCTGACATCTTGGAATGTGAAGTCAAGTGGGCCTTGAAAGCATCACTACAAACAAAGCTAGTCGAGGTGATGGAATTCCAGTTGAGCTGTTTCAAATCCTAAAAGATGATGCTGTGAAAGTGCTGCACTTAATATGCCAGCAAATTTGGAAAACTCAGCAGTGGCCACAGGAACTGGAAAAGGTCAGTTTTCATTCCAATTCCAAAGAAAGGCAATGCCAAAGAATGCTCAAACTACCACACAATTGTACTCATCTCACATGCTAGTAAAGTAATGCTCAAAATTCTCCAAGCCAGGCTTCAGCAATACGTGAACCGTGAACTCCCTGATGTTCAAGCTGGTTTTCGAAAAGGCAGAGGAACCAGAGGTCAAATTGCCGACATCCGCTGGATCATGGAAAAAGCAAGAGAGTTCCAGAAAAACATCTATTTCTGGTTTATTGACTATGCCAAAGCCTTTGACTGTGTGGACCACAATAAACTGTGGAACATTCTGAAAGAAATGGGAATACCAGACCACCTGACCTGCCTCTTGAGAAATCTGTATGCAGGTCAGGAAGCAACAGTTAGAACTGGGCATGGAACAACAGACTGGTTCCAAATAGGAAAAGGAGTACGTCAAGGCTGTATATTGTCACCCTGCTTATTTAACTTCTATGCAGAGTACATCATGAGAAACGCTGGATTGGAAGAAACACAAGCTGGAATCAAGATTGCCAGGAGAAATATCAATAACCTCAGATATGCAGATGACACCACTCTTATGGCAGAAAGTGAAGAGGAGCTAAAAAGCCTCTTGATGAAAGTGCAAGAGGAGAGTGAAAATGTTGGCTTAAAGCTCAACATTCAGAAAATGAAGATCATGGCATCTGGTCCCATCACTTCATGGGAAATGGATGAGGAAACAGTGAAAACAGTGTCAGACTTTATTTTTTGGGGCTCCAAAATCACTGCAGATGGTGACTGCAGCCATGAAATTAAAAGACACTTACTCCTTGGAAGAAAAGTTATGACCAACCTAGATAGCATATTCAAAAGCAGAGACATTACTTTGCCAACAAAGGTCCGTCTAGTCAAGGCTATGGTTTTTCCAGTAGTCATGTATGGATGTGAGAGTTGGACTGTGAAGAAGGCTGAGCGCTGAAGAATTGATGCTTTTGAACCATGGTGTTGGAGAAGACTCTCGAGAGTCCCATGGACTGCAAGGAGATCCAACCAGTCCATTGTGAAGGAGATCAACCCTGGGATTTCTTTGGAAGGAATGATGCTAAATCTGAAACTCCAGTACTTTGGCCACCTCATGCGAAGATTTGACTCATTGGAAAAGACTTTAATGCTGGGAGGGATTGGGGACAGGAGGAGAAGAGGACGACAGAGGATGAGATGGCTGGATGGCATCACTGACTTGATGGACGTGAGTCTGTGTGAACTCCAGGAGTTTTTGATGGATAGGGAGACCTGGCGTGCCAGGCGATTCATGAAGTCACAGAGTCAGACACGACTGAGCGACTAAACGGAACTGAACTGAACTGAACTGAAAAATCTGGAGAAGGCAATGGCACCCCATTCCAGTACTCTTGCCTGAAAAATCCCATGGATGGAGGAGCTTGGTGGGCTGCAGTCCATGGGGTAGCTAAGAGTTGGACACGACTGAGCAAGTTCAGTTTCACTTTTCATTTTCATGCATTGGAGAAGGAAATGACAGTCCACTCCAGTATTCTTGCCTGGAGAATCCCAGGGACAGGGTAGCCTGGCGGACTGCCGTCTATGGGATCGCACAGAGTCGGACATGACTGAAGCAACTTAGAAGCAGCAGCAAAAACAGAAAAATCCAGTACAGTGAGAAATGATCTATTCTCTTTTTTCAGTACCATCTTAGATCCAAGCAAGAGGAATCCTATGGTAGACAAACTTAAAATGAGCTCCATGACACCTATCTCCTAGAATCCACACTTATGTAAACCTTCCCTTTGAATATGGGAAAGACTTGTGACTTGCTTGTAATGAATAGAATATGGCAAAGATAATGGGATATATATGATTCCATATATATGATTATGTGATTATATAAGATTGCAACACCAGTCTTCCTGGAGTTTATTCTTCACTGTCTTTGCAGAAGCAAATGAGAATGTTGAGAACAAAGACATGCAAGGTGCCATGGATGACTTCCAGAAGCTAAAGATTTGCAGCTGATAGCCTGTAAGGGCATCCAGCCAACCATCAGCAAGAAAATGAAGCCTTCAGTCCACAACCAAGAAAAACTCAATCCTACCAAACTACTGAACTTAGAAATGGATCTTATCTTGGTCAATCCTGTGAGCCTACATCCCCACCTGACACATTAAATGAAGCTTTGTGAGATTTCAAGGCAGCAGACACTGCTAAACTGTACTTGGACTCAAGGCTCATAGGAATAGTGAGGTAACAGATATGTGTGTTTTAAGCTGCTAAATTCATAGTAATATTGTTATGCAGCAATAACAAATTAATAGAGATTCCTTCCCGGGGCCCTTCACAAAAAGACATATATAAACACATATATTTGAATAATATATGGAAGGACGTATGCATGCTGGCACTCAGATTCTGGTGCTCTGTTTTGGCATAATAAGACCAGTAAATCTTAATTTCAGCTCATGTGACTTATTGTTCAGACTCTAGAGAATCATTCCACATCTCTGTCTTTATGTACTCCAAATAAAAGGCAATTGCTTCAGGATGCTGTAAAGATTTTTTGAGTTAAACCAAAATCAGAGAAGAGCACAACTTAAGAATATGAGGAGGATTTGAACAAAATAATTAAGTAGTTCAATCCTTATTCTTAGATAGCATAAATAAAATAGATATTGCTTAATGAAGCATTATTTCCCAAGAGTGTCAAATATCTAAGTTTTACTTCTAATGTTATTTTAATTCATAGTTTCAGGGATACTCACAAATTAACATGATATTCACAAAAGTTACACATAATAGCTGATTATTATATTGTAATATTCATTTTATTTTTAAATTTGTATGTAAGCAATTCTGTACATGGCATGTTATGTAGGCAACTATATGAAATTGATTACTCAAATTGCAAATAGTTTTTAAACCTGAGCTTTAATTAATATTTAAATAAATTTTTAGAAAGATATACAAACTTCACCTTAAATTTAAAATTTGACTTAAATTCTTAGGTTTCACAAATTATATTTTGTACTTTGCTTTTTTTTTCAGAGATTTTTAACTACTTTATTTTCATTTTTTTGTAATTTTTATTTTTGCTTTATTTTACTTTACAATATTGTATTGGTTTTGCCATACATTGACATGAATCCACCACGGGTGTACATGCGTTCCCAAACACGAACCCCCCTCCCACCTCTCTCCCCACAACATCCCTCTGGGTCATCCCCGTGCACCAGCCCCGAGCATGCTGTATCCTGCATCAGACATAGACTGGTGATTTGATTCTTACATGATAGTATACATGTTTCAATGCCATTCTCCCAAATCATCCCACCCTCTCCCTCTCCCTCTGAGTCCAAAAGTCCGCTATACATATCTGTGTCTTTTTTGCTGTCTTGCATACAGGGTCATCATTGCCATCTTTCTAAATTCCATATATATGTGTTAGTATACTGTATTGGTGTTTTTCTTTCTGGCTTACTTCACTCTGTATAATCGGCTCCAGGTTCATCCATTTCATCAGAACTGATTCAAATGTATTCTTTTTAATGGCTGAGTAAATACTCCATTGTGTATATGTACCACAGCTTTCTTATCCATTCATCTGCTGATGGACATCTAGGTTGTTTCCATGTCCTGGTTGTTATAAACAGTGCTGCGATGAACATTGGGGTACATGTGTCTCTTTCAATTCTGGTTTCCTCGGTGTGTATGCCCAGCAGTGGGATTGCTGGGTCATAAGGCAGTTCTATTTGCAATTTTTTAAGGAATCTCCACACTGTTTTCCATAGTGGTTGTACTAGTTTGCTTTCCCACTAACAGTGTAGGAGGGTTCTCTTTTCTCCACACCCTCTCCAGCATTTATTGCTTGCAGATTTTTGGATCGCAGAGATTCTGACTGGTGTGAAGTGGTACCTCATTGTGGTTTTGATTTGCATTTCTCTAATGATGAGTGATGTTGAGCATCTTTTCATGTGTTTGTTAGCCATCCATATGTCTTCTTTGGAGAAATGTCTATTTAGTTCTTTGGCCCATTTTTCTCTGACATAAATCACAGCAGGATCCTCTATGATCCACCTCCCAGAATTCTGGAAATAAAAGCAAAAATAAACAAATGGGATCTAATTAAAATTAAAAGCTTCTGCACAACAAAGGAAAATATAAGCAAGGTGAAAAGACAGCCTTCTGAATGGGAGAAAATAACAGCAAATGAAACAACTGACAAACAACTAATCTCAAAAATATACAAGCAACTTATGCAACTCAATTCCAGAAAAATAAACGACCCAATCAGAAAATGTACTTTGCTTTTTTAATTCATAATTTTTGTATTTTTAGATCACTAATTTTTCAAAATTTTTCATTTACTATAATTTGCATATCCTAATAAACTAATAACAAAAATACTTTTAATTTTTAAAAATTCTTTAGATAAAGAACTAGATAGACTGAAGGCCAAATTCAGCTCGGTTTTGAGTGACTAAAAGCTAAGCATGGTTCTACATTTTTGAGTTTTGAAAAAAAAAATCAAAAGAAAAATAGTATTAGTGACATCTGAGTTATGTGAGACTCAAATTTCAGTCATGTTCATTCACTTGCATATCTTCTATGGATGCTTTCATGGTATAATAGCAGAGTTGAGTCATTGCTACAGAGACTGGATGATTGACAAAGCTGTAAATATGTACTATTTGGTCATTTAACATTAAAAGTTTGCTTGACCCTTACTTTAGATTATTACTGTCACTAGAACATATATTATGTTAAAGTATTCATTATAATAACATAACAGCTTATTTGCCAAGATAAAGGCAATTAAAGCTTATATTCATAGAATAAATATGTGGTGATTTTTAATTATGTCTTTATTACTCACTTGAATACTGCTGTTTCATGATCAGAGCACCTAGATATGCTCAATAATAGCATTCATTGATTTTGATAGCTTGCCACCTTTCAGTCATATAGAAACCATAGATTTTATATACTTTTCCCAATTTTGTTGTCATGAACATCAATATTATGAGCATCAGTTTTGTTATGAACATCAAGGTAGGAGCACAGAATATACTTATTTAATAGTTTGTTGATAAATACCTTTAAAATATTTAGACAAATGTATGTAGCTTGGGCCTCACAAACTTCTGAAAACTGCCCTTTTCAAAAGAACTCAGAATTTTCTGAATTTCAGAATTCAGAAATAGTTCCTATAAATGAACACATACATGCACACACACACATGATTGTGTATCCTTGTTTACTGTATCAGATTTAGTTTTCAAATAACCATTCTGCACATTTTGCTTTTTTTTTAAATCAACAAATGTTTGGACATTTAATTTCATTTGTTCATTCATGGATAAATTGGAAGATTTTAGTAAATCAAAATATCTATAGTTATTAAAAAGGATAGGGAAAATTTGAAGAAGCTGAGAATTTAAGTGAGAAATGGCTTAGGTTTGTGAGACAAAATTCCTGAGAAAATAATATATAGGATTCAGTTCAGTTCAGTCGCTCAGTTGTGTCCGACTCTTTGTGATCCCATGAATCACAGCACTCCAGGCCTCCCTGTCCATCACCAACTCCCAGAGTTCACTCAGACTCATGTCCATCAAGTTGGTGATGGGATTAATGGTGCCCAAAATTAAAGATAGTGGGCATTTAATGGGATCTAACTAATTACATATATGACTAGACCTTGATTGATTCGAATAAGAAAACTAATATGTTCAAATCATTTAGGAGGGTACTGGGAACCTATAGTTGTTTAGGCTTTGGCTAAGTACCTTTGGGAAGATAGAATAGATGGATAAATAAGTGAAAATCAGTCTAGAAAAGGAAAACTTTTATTTTATGGTTTACACTCGGAAGAATAGTTCATATTATTTTCCCCCAATATTTATCATATAACAAATGCATGAGGTAACTGATAAAATGATAAATAGCAGCACCACATTTAAAACCTTTAAAAAATGTAATTTCAGATGAGCAGGCTTTTACAGTTGTGTATGAATATTAGAGATATGTTTTCATTGGAAATAGATTTCTTAACAGATTTTCTATTTTTAATCGATTTTCACAGTGCTAATTTCTTACTTAAAATGTGTGTTACTCTGCAGACATTATCAGCATATGTCTACTTTTTATGCTTCTCTTTTGAAAAAGTAGACTTTGTACACAAGAAATTCTCAGTTCAGACACAACAACACTAGACACTATTTTTATTAATATACTAAGAATATACGGAAGAATTATACAAAAAAGATCTTCACGACCCAAATAATCATGATGATGTGATCACTAATCTAGAACCAGACATCTTGGAATGTGAAGTCAAGTGGGCCTTAGAAAGCATCACTATGAACAAAGTTAGTGCAGGTGATGGAATTCCAGTGGAGCTGCTTCAAATCCTGAAAGATGATGCTGTGAAAGTTCTGCACTCTATATGCCAGCAAGTTTGGAAAACTCAGCAGTGGCCACAGGACTAGAAAAGGTCAGTTTTCATTGCAATTCCAAAGAAGGGCAATGCCAAAGAATGCTCAAACTGCCACACAATTGCACTCATCTCACATGCTAGTAAAGTAATGCTCAAAATTCTCCAAGCCAGGCTTCAGCAATACATGAACTGTGAACTCCCTGATGTTCAAGCTGGTTTTAGAAAAGGCAGAGGAACCAGAGATCAAATTGCCAACATCCGCTGGATCATGGAAAAAGCAAGAGAGTTCCAGAAAAACATCTATTTCTGCTTTATTGACTATGCCAAAGCCTTTGACTCTGTGGATCACAATAAACTATGGACAGTTCTGAAAGAGATGGGAATACCAGACCACTTGACCTGCCTCTTGAGAAACCTATATGCAGGTCAGGAAGCAACAGTTAGAACTGGACATGGAACAACAGACTGGTTCCAAATAGGAAAAGGAGTATGTCAAGGCTGTATATTGTCACCCTGCTTATTTAACTTCTATGCAGAGTACATCATGAGAAACGCTGGACTGGAAGAAACACAAACTGGAATCAAGATTGCTGGGAGAAATATCAAGAACCTCAGATATGCAGATGACACCACCCTTATGGCAGAAAGTGAAGAGGAGCTAAAAAGCCTCTTGATGAAAGTGAAAGAGGAGAGTGAAAAAGTTGGCTTAAAGCTCAACATTCAGAAAACGAAGATCATGGCATCCGGTCCCATCACTTCATGGGAAACAGATTGGGAAACAGTGGAAACAGTGTCAGACTTTATTTTGGGGGGCTCCAAAATCACTGCAGATGGTGACTGCAGCCGTGAAATTAAAAGACACTTACTCCTTGGAAGAAAAGTTATGACCAACCTAGATACTATATTTAAAAGCAGAGACATTACTTTGCCGACTAAGGTCCATCTAGTCAAGGCTATGGTTTTTCCTGTGGTCATGTATGGATGTGAGAGTTGGACTGTGAAGAAGGCTGAGCACCGAAGAATTGATGTGTTTGAACTGTGGTGTTGGAGAAGACTCTTGAGAGTCCCTTGGACTGCAAGGAGATCCAACCAGTCCATTCTGAAGGAGATCAGCCCTGGGATTTCTTTGGAAAGAATGATGTTAAAGCTGAAACTCCAGTACTTTGGCCACCTCATGAGAAGAGTTGACTCATTGGAAAAGACTCTGATGCTGGGAGGGATTGGAGGCAGGAGGAAGAGGGGACGACTGAGGATGAAATGGCTGGATGGCATCACGGATGGATGTGAGTCTGAGTGAAATCCGGGAGTTGGTGATGTACAGGGAGGCCTGGCATGCTGCGATTCATGGGGTCGCAAAGAGTCAGACACGACTGAGCAACTGAACTGAACTGAACTTAAGTTTACAGAAAACTGAGTAAAAAATACAGTGGATTTCCATATATTCTTTCACCATGACCTCTACCCCTCCTAGATCCCCGTATAATAAACACCTTATATTAGTGAACTACATTTGTCACAATCAGTGAATCAATATTGACACATTATTCTTACTAACTAAAGTCCTTAGATCACACTAGAGTTTACTCTTGGTGTACATTCTCTGGGTTTTGATAGATGCATAATAACATATATGTATAATTACAGTATCATGCAGAGTAGTTTCACTGCCATTTAAAATCTTCTCTACTCTGCTTAATCATTTTTCATTCCCCCTTACCCATGGCAATTACTGATCTTTATTGTCTCCACAGTTTTGTCTTTTCCAGAACATAATATAGCAGTGTACAGCACTCTGAATATGCCCAATCTCATCAGAATGTCATATAGTTGGAGTCATACAGAATTTTGCCTTTTCAGAGCAACTTTTTTCATTTAGTAACATACTTTAGATTCTTTCATGACTTTTCATGCTATCTTAGCTTGTTGGGAGCCATGTTAGGCATTAATGAAAAAATGAAGGCACAGCCTCAATTCCCTCTCCTCACCCCGCAGGCATGGTCCCAGGATGAAGGAGTTAGGTTTTGTGATTCTGACTTGTTCTTTCCTTTCTTCAGTTGAGTTGGCTGGAAAAAATGTTAAGGTGCTTATTGTTCTTGAGAGAAGCATGAGAAAGCACAAAGCCTTCTGCAGTTGTGCCCAGAAAATAATCTATAAAGTAACCATTGACATTTGTTCAAGGATCTTTACAAAGAATGTTCCAGGATGAGCATGTAGGCCGCAGCTTGAGGCCATGGGAAGGATTGTTATCTGAGACCTGTTTGTGAGGGGAATGTTTATGGCAAAAGAAGTCTGCTGAGCTTAGGGTTTAGGAATAATTAAGAATAGCTAGAAGCCTTTTTAGGAGATAGTGATCTTAAGATGCTAGGGGCAAACAGGATTTAGAAAGATAAGAAATAAACTGAGGAATGTAGCTTGAGTTACAATGTAATCATATGTATAGGACACATAAGAGGAAGAAGATAATAGATAGTAAAGCCAATTCTGAGAGAATTGCTGAACCAAAACTCTGCTTGTAGGGCAACAGTGATTTCTGGAGACAATAAATCTGGGTGGGGGAAACTAAAAATGTCAAACCTCTGACCTAATGCTTTTGTCAAAGTATAAATGAAAACCTGAAGCTTGAAATAAACATGTAGTCCCGTACCTCGAGTCAGAGGCTACATCATTGTCCGCTGACACTGCTCACCCCTTCAGGCTGATTCCCTGGCTGCTGGCACTGGACTCTGACACTAGCTCTTTTTTTTTTTTTTAATTGTAGAAAAATATTCTATCATATGGATGTACCACAGTTTATTTATTCATTCTGCTGTTGAGAGAGATCTTAAAAACTGCTTCCCAGTTTTGCCTATTGTGAATAAAGCTGCTATCAATATTACATGCAGGTTTTTGTGTGAACATTAGTTTTAAACTCATTTGGGTAAATATCAAAGAGCACAATTGTTAGAATTATGTGGTAAGAATATGTTTAGTTTTAAAAGAATCTGTCAAATTGTCTTGCAAAGTAGCTGTGCCATTTTGCATTATCACCAGCAAAGAATGAGAGCTCTTGTTGCCCCACATACTCACCAGCATTTAATCCTGTCACTCTTTTGGACTTTAGATATTCTAAAGGTGTGTAGTGGTCTCTTGTTTGAATTTGCAATTTCCCGATGACAGGTGATATTGAGCATCTTTTCATATGTTAATCTACATTCATACATCTTCTTTGGTGAGGTGTCTTTTCAATTTTTTGCCTATATTTTAGTTGTACTATTTGTTTTCTTACTGTTGTGTTTAAAATGTTCTTGTGTTTTTGTATTCCTGTCCCTTGTCAGGTAAGCATTTTACAAAGATTTTCTCCCAGTCTATGGGTTGTCTTTTCACTCTCTTAACAGTGTCTTTCACAGAGTAAAAGCTTTCAATTTTAATGAAATCCAAATTATAAATAAGTTATTTCATAGATAGTGCTTTGCATCATATCTAAAGAGCAAGAACCATACCCATGGTCACCTAGATTTTCACCTGTGGCATCTTCTAGGGGTTTCACTGTTTTGAGTTTTAAACTTTAGGGCTGTGATCCATTTTTAGTTATTTTTTGTGAAAGGTTTAATACTGGTGCCTAGATTCTTTTTTTTTTTTGCACTTGGATGTCCAATTGTTTTGGAACCATTTGATGAAGACTATATTTTTCCATTTTATTGCCTTTTGTCCTTTATCAAAGATCAGTTGACAGTGTTGCTGTGGATGCTGTAGTGGGCCTTAAGAAGCATTACTGCCAACAAAGCAAGAGTAGGTGGTCGAATTCCAGTTGAGCTATTTAAAATCTTAAAAGATGATTTGTTTAAAGATGATTTGCTGTTAAAGTGTTGCACTAAATCTGCCATCAAATTTGGAGAACTCAGCAGTGGCTACAGGACTAGAAAGGGTCAGTTTTCATTCCAATCCCAAAAAAAGGTAATGCCAAAGAATGTTCAAACTACTATACAATTGCACTCATTCCACATGCTAGCAAGATTATGCTCAAAATCCTTTAGGCTAGGTAAATTTCAGCAGTACATAAACCAAAAACTTCCAGATGTAACAGCTGGATTAAGAAAAGGCAAAGGAGCCAGGGATCAAATTGTCAACATCTGTTGGATCATAGAAAAAGCAGAATTCCAGAAAAAAAACATCTACTTTTGTTTCATTGACTACACTAAAGCCTTTGACTATGTGGATCACAACAAACTGTGGAAAATTCTTAAAGAGATAGGAATATCAGACCACCTTTACTGCCTCCTATGAAACCTATATGCAAGTCATGAAGCAACAGTTAGAACCGGACATGAAACAATGGACTGGTTCAAAATTGGGAAAGGAGTACATCAAGGCCATATATTGGCACCCTGCTCATTTAACTTATATGGAGAGTACATCATGTGAAGTGCTAGGCTAGATCAATCACAAGACAGAATGAAGATTGTCAGGAGAAATATCAACAACCTCATACTTTGAGATGACCATTGTAATGGTGGAAAGCAAAGAGGAACTAAGGAGCCTCTTGATCAGGGTGAAAGAGGAGAATGAAAAAGTTGGCTTGAAACTCAACATTCAAAAAATAAAGATCACGACATCCAGTCCCATTGCTTCATGGCAAATAGATGGGGGAAAAATGGAAACAGTGAGAGATTTTATTTTCTTGGGCTCAAAAATCACTGCAAACAGTGACTGAAGCCACAAAATTATAAGGTGTTTGCTCCTTGGAAGCAAAGCTATGACCAACCTAGATAGCATATTAAACAACAGAGAGATCACTTTGCCAACAAAAGTCCATACGGTAAAAGTTATGCTTTTTCCAGTAGTCATGTATGAATGTGAGAGTTGGACCATAAAGAAGGCTGAGTGCTGAAGAATTGGTGCTTTTGAACTGTGGTGCTGGAGAAGACTCTTGAGAGTCCCTTGGACAGAAAAGATATCAAACTAGTCAATACTAAAGGAAATCAGTCCTGAATATTCATTGGAAGGGCTGATGTTGAAGCTGAAGCTCCTGTATTTTGTCACCTGATGCAAAAGCTGACTCATTGGAAAATACCATGATGCTGGGAAAGATTGAAAGCAAGAAGAGAAGGGGCAACAGAGGATGAGATGGTTGGATGGCATCACTGACTCAATGGAGATGAATTTGAGCAAACCCCAGGATATAGTGAAGGGCAGGGAAGCCTGGTGTGCTGCAGTTCTTGGGGTTGCAAAGAGTCAGACATGACTGACTGAACAACAATATTCTATAATTTGTAAATATCATATTGCTATGAATTTTAACCTATCTCTTCCTCATGTGAATGCAAAGGTCTCATTTACTTTACAATGTACATGAAAAAGACATGAAACTTGAGGCTGTCAAAATAATTTCTGGCATAGCAAGCATTCAACACAGAATAGCAGCAACATTTTACACTTACAGCTAAAGATGAGGCACCTAGATGGATTGAAGTTAAATTTTCGGTGGTGAGCATGCCAAAAGTATATAGAAGTAGCAATGTAATATTGTACACCTGAAACTTATATAATGTTACAAACCAATGTCACTTCAACAACAAAAAATACTTCCTTAGGAAAATCAATTATAGAATTAATAATGAAGAGTATGTCTATTTTACTATTTGCAAACTGTGTGCTACACATCCTTTGAGCAAAATTTTATAGTAAACTTCGTATGCACATATATTCCATTGAAAAAGATTAAAAAAATGAATATGAAGCACATAGCCAACTATATGACAATATACAATTGCTAGTAGTATTTTCCCAGGCAAAAAAGAATTGGACAATTTACCCTTTTTAAAAAAAGTGATTGTTAAGAGTCGTGTGATGGAGAAGGAAATGGCAACCCACTCCAGTATTCTTGCCTGGAGAATCCCCACGGACAGAGGAGCCTGGTGTACTACAGTCTGTGGGACTGCAAAGAGTCAGACATGACTGAGCGACTAAGCACAAGGGTGGTGTGAAGCTCACTCTAATGAGATATGAGACCAACTATTGAAATGTTAATGCTATTAAACATTTTTCCAGAATGTAAATAACTAACAAATCAATAAAATGCAAGTATTGAATCTACAGAGTTCATTTCTATGTCTGTCTACAATTACCTTCATAATCATATCTTCTGAGAATGAAGAACTAATAAAAATAAATAGAAATGATAAAAGAAAGTGTAACTTGACGGATCTACTAACTTTATGTAGATAATACTGACAGGCATATCAGTGAATTTTTCCTTGAGTTCTTTTATCATAGTTGAGTATATGAGTATATTGAGTTCTTTTTGAGCATATTTCATTTGAAATAAGGTTTTCTTCTCATAACACAGTTTTATTGCTCTTGTTGAAAGCTATTGCCTTAAAAAGTCAATGAGACTTTTTGAAACACTCCCCCACTCTTTGCTCAAAACATTCAAAGGCCCTCTAGTTAGAATATAACAAGGAATAGTAGGCTGACATTTATCAGAAACTATGTGCATAGTTATTCACTTTACACCCTCCTTTCTTTGCAATTCTTATGCTTTACCTGTGGAAGTTGAGTGTTGGTGAACTTAGAAATCGCATTGTGTCTTTCTGGTTTAATGTCAAAAACTACACTGAATGCTAGAGCAAAGCTTGCCAAATCAGTTTGCCACCCACATTGAAGGTGAGTAATGCTTTTCATTAAAGGTTTCAGAATAAGTTCACTTGTTCATTTTGGCTCACTCCATCCCGTCTCTGTAGGTGACATTATCACATGTCTTTGTCTCATGTCATAATATACATCTATTCTCTGTCATTTACAGAGGCCAAATATTTTGGTGTTATTGAGAAGAAAGCCTGGCTTCATCACTATCTAGGTGAAGCAGAAGGTAAATGTTCTGTGCCTATTTACTTATCTTCAAATGGACTGCATAATAATAATAGACTGACTAATGACACAAACAAAAAAAGAAACAGTTAATGTGAGTTTCTGCTGTATGCCTTTTTGTACTCCTGACCTGAGGGAAAAGTGAAGAATTCATTCAAAGGGTTAAGATTGTAGAAAAGATAAAAGTAATACCACATATAACATCATCTTAGACTCTGGTTTCACGTACATTGGATCTGTTGTTTATTTACAGCAAGTTAAGCTTTGTGTTGGATGTTTACCCTCATAAGAGTTTTATAACTCTAAAAGTCAATCTGCTTCTTTTTCTTAGGATTAACATAGAGGAAGTACTTCAATTTAATATGAAAGAGTCTTAACCCTAGACTGGAGAAAGAATTTCTTGCATATACAAGGCCATTTAATGCTATTGCTTCTAATGTAATAATGTAGGTACACTTTACCCATTGGAATTCAGCCTTGAAGACTTTTCAGTTCAGATTATCTCCCATCCCAATGTAGACCATCCTATAATGGGAGAAGAGCTTTGTACTATATATTCTGCATTTTGTTTCCTTGGGCTA
The DNA here is from genome assembly GCF_032405125.1 of Capricornis sumatraensis. Classification (NCBI taxonomy): domain Eukaryota; kingdom Metazoa; phylum Chordata; class Mammalia; order Artiodactyla; family Bovidae; genus Capricornis; species Capricornis sumatraensis. The sequence continues at coordinate 6,340,156 of NC_091092.1, forward strand.
GTGTCATGGTACAACTAGATATCTATGAAATTAAATGGCTTTTGCAAAATTTAAACCCTATTCTCATAGCATCAGTGAGAAGAAACATCCCATAAATGGTTGTTTCACATACTCCAGGTCAATATCTTGTCCAGATTATACAACTTTTTTTTTTTTTTTAACTGAAAGGTACATTGAAGTTTGCTAATGTCTTAGTTACTCTAAATTAACATGGTGAGTATGACTGCTGTTTTGAATTCTAGAAACTGGAACCGATTTTGGTGCTCTGTCTGAGATCATTCAGTCCTTTAATTGAATCAGTGGTCACTAAGAAAGGAGGCTGAAGCTTCTCCAGAGTGGTGAAGTGACCAAGTCAGCTCTCAATTTAGCCAGCAGTGAACCTTAAGAAAACCATGTGCACCAGGGAGTTCTTGACTCAAGTTTTGCAAGTTGGAAAAGGGGTGGTTTTTCATTTTCTTTGAGTCTTAATGTTATTGTTGTTCAATCACGAAGTCATGTCCAACTCTTTGTGACCCCATGGACTGCAGCACTCCAGGCTTTCCTGTCATTTAACTATCTGCCAGAGTTTGTTCAAATTCACATCCATTGAGTCAGTGATGCTATCTAACCATCTAATCCTCTGCTGCCTACTTCTTAATAAAGGATATGTAAAATTAACATGTAAAGGTTATATGCTGTGTATACTCAGAATAAGGAAAGACTGGCATTTATCCTAGGATTAAAAAGAGAAGGTTAGAAGGGACCGTAGGGAACTTCTGGCCTTGAAATTGATCTCCAATTGTATAGAGTTCACACAGTCATCCAAATATAAACTTATTTTTCTTTAGAAATTTTTAATGGCTAGTTTTTATTTTAATCTATAGAATACATATTAGATCAGTCAGATTTGGAAACCATAACCCAAAAAACATAAACCAGATTACCTGCATTTTGCATTATTGTATGATTGGTAAAAATATTTTCCTTGTGTAAATACATAACTGGATATTAATGGTATCAATCAAAATATAGAATCAGTCAACAAACTTTTTTATTTTTCAGATCAGTTCAGTTCAGTCACTCAGTCGTGTCTGACTCTTTTGAGACCCCATGAATTGCAGCACGCCAGGCCACCCTGTCCATCACCAACTCCCGGATTTCACTCACACTCACATCCATCGAGTCAGTGATGCGATCCAGCCATCTCATCCTCGGTCGTCCCCTTCTCCTCCTGCCCCCAATCCCTCCAGGCATCAGAGTTTTTTCCAATGAGTAAACTCCTCTCATGAGGTGGCCAAAGTACTGGAGTTTCAGCTTTAACATCATTCCTTCCAAAGAAATCCCAGGGCTGATCTCCTTCAGATGGACTAGTTGGATCTCCGTGCAGTCCAAGGGACTCTCAAGAGTCTTCTCCAACACCACAGTTCAAAAGCATCAATTCTTCAGTGCTCAACCTTCTTCACAGTCTGACTCTCACATCCAACAAGACCACTGGAAAAACCATAGCCTTGACTAGACGGACCTTAGTTGGCAAAGTAATGTCTCTGCTTTTGAATATGCTATCTAGGTTGGTCATAACTTTTCTTCCAAGAAGTAAGCGTCTTTTAATTTCATGGCTGCAGTCACCATCTCCAGTGATTCTGGAGCCCCCAAAAATAAAGTCTGACACTGTTTTCACTGTTTCCCCATCTATTCCCCATGAAGTGATGGGACCGGATGCCATGATCTTCGTTTTCTGAATGTTGAGCTTTAAGCCAACTTTTTCACTCTCCTCTTGCACTTTCATCAAGAGGCTTTTTAGCTCCTCTTCACTTTCTGCCAGAAGGGTGGTGTCATCTGCATATCTGAGGTTCTTGATATTTATCCTGGCAATCTTGATTCCAGCTTTGTTTCTTCCAGTCCAGCGTTTCTCATGATGTACTCTGCATAGAAGTTAAATAAGCAGGGTGACAATATACAGCCTTGACATACTCCTTTTCCTATTTGGAACCAGTCTGTTGTTCCATGTCCAGTTCTAACTGTTTCTTCCTGACCTGCATACAGATTTCTCAAGAGGCAGGTCAGGTGGTCTGGTTTCCCATCTCTTTCAGTATTTTCCACAGTTTATTGTGGTCCACACAGTCAAAGGGTTTGGTGTAGTCAATAAAGCAGAAATAGATGTTTTTCTGGAACTCTCTTGCTTTTTCCATGATCCAGCGGATGTTGGCAATTTGATCTCTGGTTCCTCTGCCTTTTCTGAAACCAGCTTGAACATCAGGGAGTTCACGGTTCACGTATTGCTGAAGTCTGGCTTGGAGAATTTTGAGCATTACTTTACTAGCATGTCAGATGAGTGCAGTTGTGTGGTAGTTTGAGCATTCTTTAGCATTGCCTTTCTTAGGGATTGGAATGAAAACTGACCTTTTCCAGTCCTGTGGCCACTGCTGAGTTTTCCAAACTTGCTGGCATATAGAGTACAGCACTTTCACAGCATCATCTTTCAGGATTTGAAGCAGCTCCACTGGAATTCCATCACCTGCACTAACTTTGTTCGTAGTGATGCTTTCTAAGGCCCACTTGACTTCACATTCCAAGATGTCTGGTTCTAGATTAGTGATCACATTATCATGATTATCTGGGTCGTGAAGATCTTTTTTGTACAGTTCTTCCTTGTACTCTTGCCACCTCTTCTTAATATCTTCTGCTTCTGTTAGGTCCAGACCATTTCTGTCCTTTATCGAGCCCATCTTTGCATGAAATGTTCCCTTGGTATCTCTAATGTTCTTGAAGAGATCTCTAGTCTTTCCCATTCTGTTGTTTTCCTCTATTTCTTTGCATTGATTGCTGAAGAAGGCTTTCTTATGTCTTCTGGCTATTCTTTGGAACTCTGCATTCAGATGCTTATGTCTTTCCTTTTCTCCTTGCTTTTCACCTCTCTTCTCTTCACAGCTATTTGTAAGGCCTCCCCAGACAGCCATTTTGCTTTTTTGCATTTCTTTTCCATGGGGATGGTCTTGATCCCTGTCTCCTGCACAATGTCACTAACTTCATTCCATAGTTCATCAGGCACTCTATCTATCAGATCTAGGCCCTTAAATCTCTTTCTCACTTCCACTGTATAATCATAAGGGATTTGATTTAAGTCATACCTGAATGGTCTAGTGGTTTTCCCTACTTTCTTCAATTTAAGTCTGAATTTGGCATTAAGGAGTTTATGATCTGAGCTACAGCCAGCTCCTGGTCTTGTTTTTGTTGACTGTATAGAGCTTCTCCATCTTTGGCTGCAAAGAATATAATCAATCTGATATCGGTGTAGACCATCTGGTGATGTCCATGTGTAGAGTCTTCTCTTGTGTTCTTGGAAGAGGGTGTTTACTATGACCAGTGCATTTTCTTGGCAAATCTCTATTAGTCTTTGCCCTGCTTCATTCCGCATTCCAAGGCCAAATTTGCCTGTTACTCCAGGTGTTTCTTGACTTCCTTCTTTTGCATTCCAGTCCCCTATAATGAAAAAGACATCTTTTTTTGGTGTTAGTTCTAAAAGATCTTGTAGGTCTTCATAAAACCGTTGAACTTCAGCTTCTTCAGCATAGAAATGCGTTGGAATAAAGTAAGAACAACTTTTATAACTACATTCCTTACTAAAGCATAATAACTAGATTATACAGTCCACACATCACATTTCATGTACTCTATAGCTAGTGCCAGTATTAGATTTAAGTAATTCAGCTGCACAGTTATCAAATATGGCTTTTTGGAAGATTAACCTAGAGTCTTATTGATATACTTAACAGAAACTATTTTTCTAATATTTATTTTAATATTTGTTGCTCCTTAATTGTACCTGATAGCTTCTATGCCTCAAGTTTAATCACCAATAAATGGTGAAGAGAATAGATAGTATCACCTAGACTGACAATATCCCAGATTTATTCTTTTGCTACAAAAACTAGAAATTGTGAGTTGCAAACTGATGTCTTAATCAATCTTAAGAGAATAATCTTTATTCCATTTTTATGAAATAAAGATTCTATCTATCTTTATATGTTTTCAGAAAGTAGCATGATTTAGAAGAATGAACAATGATTTTGAAGCAGGTGGACTGGGGTTTGTCCTGATTCTACTAGCTGTATTTTAAGTGATATGCTTAAAATCTCTGAACCTCATTTTCCTTATTGGGAAAATGAGAGTTTAATAATACCTGCTTCTCAGGATTGCTGTTAAATTTTAATTAAATTTATAGAAAAGACATAGTATAGAACATGGGAAAGAGTAGGTTTTCAATAGGCCTTACTTGTCTCTCTCAATAGTTTTCATTTATTGGAATTACAAACATTCCAAGTGTATTCTAAATCATCAACTATAACGTATATAATACGAATAAGCTTTTAGAGCATACCAGAAACCATTGGTTTAACCTATATTTCTAATTAAGCCTGCAAAATTATAAAATAACATACTTTAAATTCAAGGGCAATTGTTTGTTAAATTAGTGACAGGCATCATTTAATTTCCTGAAAATATGAGACTCAGCACATTTTATCTTATGACCCTTCCTACATAAGGTTCTCAATTTTGTAATGAGCACTAACATGGATAAGAGTATTTGCTTTTCCTAAGTAAGCAAAGCAAACTCATTTGAACAAGAGTTTCTCCTTTCTGGTTGGGAACAGGGAACATGTATTGCTATAGTTACCAGTAGAATTACTATAACTTGACAGAATTTGTGTATGGCCAAAATAAGTTATGCTAAGTACCTTAAAAGAATACAAAATGACCCAGGAAAGGAATGTGAAGATTAAATACTGTCAAGGATTAGAAAAGAACACCACAAACCTGAACCTTAATTAGGTAGGTCCATAGTGGATTTCATATAGGATATAGAGTACTGTGAAATGAATAATATCATGACATTATATAATCTGAGGGTAACTGAAAACTCACCCCCAATAAAATCTAACATAGATAGGTCTCCTTAATCTCTTAGGATCAAATAACTCAAAAGATAACTGAGCTGTGACTCTGCCAGTGATAAGGAGAGATAAGAGCTGAGTTGGGATCTAGAGCCAGACAACCTGGAATGTGAAGTCAAGTGGGCCTTGGAAAGCATCACTATGAACAAAGCTAGTGGAGGTGATGGAATTCCAGTTGAGCTGTTTCAAATCCTGAAAGATGATGCTGTGAAAGTGCTGCACTCTATATGCCAGCAAATTTGGAAAACTCAGCAGTGGCCACAGGACTGGAAAAGCTCAGTTTTCATTCCAATTCCAAAGAAAGGCAATGGCAAAGAATGCTCAAACTACCACACAACTGCACTCATCTGACATGCTAGTAAAGTAATGCTCAAAATTCTCCAAGCCAGGTTTCAGCAATACGTGAAGCATGAACTCCCTGATGTTCAAGCTGGTTTTACAAAAGGCAGAGGAACCAGAGATCAAATTGCCAACATCTGCTGGATCATGGAAAAAGCAAGAGAATTCCAGGAAAAACATCTATTTCTGCTTTATTGACTATGCCAAAGCCTTTGACTGTGTGGACCACAATAAACTGTGGAAAATTCTGAAAGAGATGGGAATACCAGACCACCTGACCTGCCTCTTGAGAAATCTGTATGCAAGTAAGGAAGAAACAATTAGAACTGGACATGGAACAACAGACTGGTTCCAAATAGGAAAAGGAGTATGTCAAGGCTGTATATTGTCACCCTGCTTATTTAACTTCTATGCAGAGTACATCATGAGAAACGCTGGACTGGAATAAACAAAGCTGGAATCAAGATTGCCAGGATAAATATCAATAACCTCAGATATGCAGATGACACCACCCTTCTGGCAGAAAGTGAAGAGGAGCTAAAAAGCCTCTTGATGAAAGTGCAAGAGGAGAGTGAACAAGTTGGCTTAAAGCTCAACATTCAGACAACGAAGATCATGGCATCCGGTCCCATCACTTCATGGGGAATAGATGGGGAAACAGTATCAGACTTTATTTTTGGGGGCTCCAGAATCACTGGAGATGGTGACTGCAGCCATGAAATTAAAAGATGCTTACTCCTTGGAAAAAAAGTTATGACCAACCTAGATAGTATATTCAAATCAGAAACATTACTTTGCCAACTAAGGTCCATCTAGTCAAGTATATGGTTTTTCCAGTGGTCATGTATGGATGTAAGAGTTGGACTATGAAGAAGGCTGAGTGCTGAAGAATTGATGCTTTTGAACTATGGTTTTGGAGAAGACTCTTGAGAGTCCCTTGGACTGCACGGAGATCCAACTAGTCCATCTGAAGGAGATCAGCCCTGGGATTTCTTTGGAAGGAATGATGTTAAAGCTGAAACTCCAGTACTTTGGCCACCTCATGCAAAGAGTTGACTCATTGGAAAAGACTGTGATGCTGGGAGGGATTGGGGGCAGGAGGAGAAGGGGACGACCGAGGATGAGATGGCTGGATGGTATCACTGACTCGATGGATATGAATCTGAGTCAACTTCAGGAGATGGTGATGGACAGGGAGGCCTGACGTGCTGCGATTCATGGGGTTGCAAAGAGTAGGACACGGCTGAGTGACTGAACTGAGCTGGGATCCTATAGAAGTAAATCACTGAGGGGAAGATCAAGTCCTAGGACTCCCAAGTTAGGAAGCTATAGGATGGCAATGCTGTTAAAAGACAGTTGTAAAATAACAGTAAGAAATGGAATAGTCAAAAGCATTTTAATAGTGTTTTGCCTTCCTACAAAACCTTTCACATAATCTCATTTTCTGCTCCCTAGAATTCTATAGACCAGTGTGTTAGTCATTCAGTCATGTTTGACTTTTTGCAGCCCCATGAATTATAGCGCACCAGGCTCCTCTGTCCATGGCATTCTCCAGGCAAGAATACTGGAGTGGGTTGCCATGGCCTCCTCCAGGGGATCTTCCCAACCCAGGGATAAAATCTGGGTCTTCTGAATTGCAGGCAGTTCAGTTCAGTTCATTTCAGTTGCTCAGTCGTGTCCGACTCTTTGCAACCCCATGAATTGCAGCACGCCAGGCCTCCCTGTCCATCATCAACTCCCGGAGTTCACTCAGACTCACATCCATTGAGTCAGTGATGCCATCCAGCCATCTCATCCTCGGTCGTCCCCTTCTCCTCCTGCCCCCAATCCCTCCCAGCATCAGAGTCTTTTCCAATCAGTCAACTCTTCGCATGAGGTGGCCAAAGTACTGGAGTTTCAGCTTTAGCATCATTCCTTCCAAAGAAATCCCAGGGCTGATCTCCTTCAGATGGACTGGTTGGATCTCCTTGTAGTCCAAGGGACTCTCAAGAGTCTTCTCCAACAGCACAGTTCAAAAGCATCAATTCTTCAGCACTCAGCTTTCTTCACAGTCTAACTCTCACATCCATACATGACTATGGGAAAAACCATATCCTTGACTAGATGGGCCTTAGTTGGCAAAGTAATGTCTCTGCTTTTGAATATGCTATCTAGGTTGGTCACAACTTTTCTTCCAAGGAGTAGAGTCTTTTAATTTCATGGCTGCAGTCACCATCTGCAGTGATTTTGGAGCCCCCAGAAATAAAGTCTGACACTGTTTCCACTGTTTCCCCATCTATTTCCCCTGTTTCCCCATCTATTTCCCATGAAGTGATGGGACCGGATGCCATGATCTTCGTTTTCTGAATGTTGAGCTTTTAGCCAACTTTTTCACTCTCCTCTTTCACTTTCATCAAGAGGCTTTTTAGTTCTTCTTCACTTCTGAGCCACCAGGGACAAGGCTGACACAAAAGCTAGACAGATATAATAACTTTCTTAAGGTTCTACATCCAAGATTTCTGACTTCATACCCTTTCCACTACTATCACATCACTTCTGAAGAATAAGCATAAAGTTCTGTGTTTAATTCTTCAAAGTGAATGGAGCCAAGTTGAGTAGAGAGCAGAGCTATTGAATGAGGAAACTATGCATGGGTCAATATTCTATATCCCAAACTGAGCAGACAATCTTTCAAGGAAATTTGGTGACCAGAATTCAGAGATATGACTAGACTAGGAAAGAGTAGTTTGTGAGAATGGTCTGGTTGTTTCCAGTATACATTCTCCCCTTGTTTGTTTAATAATAAAGTGTCTGATATTTAGCTAAGTATAAAGCAAACCATCTGAAAAGTACATTTCTCAGTATCTGTCATAATAAGGTACATCATAATCTAAGTTGTGATGATAAGAGTTGAACAAAAGTGATAATTGAGACTTCTGGGTTATGTCATTAAGGAAAGAGCATGCCCTCCACTCTCCTCTACCCATCCAACTAGTTAATATGTGGATAAAGAGAGCAGTAACTGGAGCAGCCATGTAAGATACGAGCTGCCACTTCAATCATGTCAATGACAGATTCAAAAGACAGAAGTCTCTGAATACCATATAGTCAAGACTGGCTCTGGACTACTCACCCTGATTTATTGTGTGAGAAATAAGCCTTTATATTTTTGAGCCACTGTTATTTTGGCTTTATTATGGAAAAAAAATCTATATCTTAACTTCAGAAATTTTGAGCTGAAATTAAGGGAAATTCAGTTACAAAGGGAAAGCAATTTACCTTTTTCTAGGATCAAGGGAATAAAAAAGAGTATATTTCACATTGGAATGAAGAGTGCTCCATGCTTAGTTGTTCAGTTATGTCCAACTCTTTGCGACCCCATGGATTGTAGCCCACCAAGCTCCTCTATCCATGGGGTTTTTTCCATGCAAGAATACTGGAGTGGGTTGCCATTTCCTTCCTTAGGAGTCTTTCCCACCCAGGGATCGAACTAGTGTCTTCCGTGTCTCCTACATTGCAGATGGATTCTTTACTGTTGAACCATCGGAGAAGCTCAGAATGAAGAGCAAATTAGTAGAATAATATAAAGGCAAGTTAGTAATGAAAGAGGGGAATATAGAAGTGGTAGCTGATCTAATGGAAAATGGAGTCACTAGTGACAGAAAGCTGTAGCTAGACAAGAGCAACCTCTATCTCAAAGTCTGCCTGGAGCCATATGTGATCTCACGGTATAATTGGTAACAAGAAATGTATCTGTTTTCTAAACAGACACTTTCTCAACAGTTTCATTAATTGGTTTCCAGGGATGATATGAAAGTTTCATTTCATATTACAAAATCCATTGAGTAATAGAGATTGCTTGAGTTCAATGTTAAGAATAATCCTGAAGCCATACCTGGGTGTAGAAGTGAGGAGCAGTGGCAGATATATTTTGTGTGTGGCATCTTCCAGTTCGAGTTTATAGGGACAGTAGTATAATGATGGACAATGGGAATGAGACTTGGAAATAATACTTTTATGTTATCATTTGATAAGTCGTCCTGAGAGTTATGCTGGATATGATTTCCAGAACTCTTTAGCTGCTGAATAGGGTTGGAAAGCAATAGAAGAATGTGAATTAATGAGATGCAAAAGGTATTTATAGAATCAAGAGTAGGAACAATAAGCAGAGTTACAAGAGACAGTTGGTCAGCGGAGATGAAGGGTTCTGAACTTTACATGCCTCTCATTAACATATTCTTGACCTTTAATTTAATGTTTGAATGTTGCATTATAGGCAGCTTCCCTGAAATATTTTTCATAAGAGAATAATTCTGGATAAAGGTCTTTGTGAAACAATTTAATTTGTCTAACTTTTTAAAATTCACATAATGCAATATTAAGAGGTCAATATGTCAACTGTAGAGGATCACTTCCTGATTTTTATGTTTCCAAAACTTTCTTAAATGCATATTTAAATTGTAACTTCATAGACTTCTCTTAAAAAACACAGACTTACCATTTTCTTGAATAAGAGGTAGCAGGAGCATTCTCTTAAAAGTGCCCCCACATACTTGTTTCATCTTTTTACTTATCTATAATTTCATTTTATTCTAAATAAACAAATTCTAATTTATATTATGAAACAATATATAAAAAATGATTTTTGAAATTGTCTTTTATTTATGTATAACTGATGTACAACTTTATATTAGTTTCAGGTGTACAACATAATGATTCAATATTTGTATATATTGTGAAATGATCACCATTAAAAGTCTAGTTAACATGCATAACTATATAGCTACAGATTTTTTTTATTATAAGATTTACTCTTGGCAAATATGCAATACAGTTTTACTAGTGATGGTCAGCATGCTGCTGCTACTGCTGCTAGTCACATCAGTCATGTCTGACTCTGTGCGACCCCATAGATGGCGGCACACCAGGCTCCCCTCCCTGGAATTCTCCAGGCAAGCATACTGGAGTGGGTTGCCATTTCCTTCTCCAGTGCATGAAAGTGAAAAGTGAAATTGAGGTTGCTCAGTCGGGTCTGACTCTTCACGACCCCACAGACTGTAGCCTACCAGGCTCCTCCGTCCATGGGATTTCCCAGGCAAGAGTACTGGAGTTGGTTGTCATTGCCTTCTCCAACAGTCAGCATGTTGTACGTTAAATCCCATGATTTATTTATACTATTATGGAAGGTTTACACTTTTGACTCTTTTTACCTATTTCTTGCACCCCTCATCCTCCATTTCTGCAATCACAAACATGTTCTCTGTATCTGTGAGTATGGCTTGTTTGTTTTAGACTTCACACATAAATCCATTAACCTATTGATGTACACCTATATTGCTTCTGTATCTTGTCTATTGTGAAAAATTCTGTCCTGAACATGGCGGAGTGCACATATCTTTTCAAGTTACTGTTTTAACTTTCTTTGGATAAATACCTAGAAATGGAATTGCTGGACATATTATAGTTCTATTTTTATTTTTTAAGATGCTTCCATAGTGGAAAAGTTGGGTTAAAGCTGAACATTCAGAAAACTAAGATCATGGCATCTGGTCCCATCACTTCATGGCAAATAGATGGGGAAACAGTGGAAACAGTGTCAGACTTTATTTTTTAAGCTCCAAAATCACTACAGACGGTGACTGCAGCCATGAAATTAAAAGATGCTTACTCCCTGGAAGGAAAGTTATGACCAACCTAGATAGCATATTATAAAGCAGAGACATTATTTTGCTAACAAAGGTCCATCTAGTCAAGGCTATGATTTTTCCAATAGTCACATATGGATGTAAAAGTTGGACTGTGAAGAAAGCTGAGCGCCGAAGAATTGATGCTTTTGAACTGTGGTGTTGGAGAAGACTCTTGAGAGTCCCTTGGACTGCAAGGAGATCCAACCAGTCCATTCTAAAGGAGATCATTCCTGGGTGTTCATTGGAAGGAATGATGCTAAAGCTGAAACTCCAGTACTTTGGCCACCTCATGAGAGGAGCTGACTCATTGGAAAAGACTCTGATGCTGGGAGGGATTGGGGCCAGGCAGGAGGAGAAGGGGACGACAAAGGATGAGATGGCTGGATGGCATCACCGACTCAATGGACGTGGGTTTGGGTGAACTTCAGGAGTTGGTGATGGACAGGGAGGCCTGGTGTGCTGCAATTCATGGGGTCGCAAATAGTCAGACACGACTGAGCAACTGAACTGAATTGATACTATTTCCATACTGGCTACACCAATTTACCTCCTCATGAACAGAGTACAAGGGTTCCCTTTGCGCTGCATTTTGCCAACATTTATTACTTATAGACATTTTGATGATCATAATTCTGACAGGTGTAAAGTGATATCTCACTGGGATTTTGATTTTCAGTTCCCTGATAATTATTGATGTTGTACATCTTTTCATGTGCCTGTTGACCATTTGTATGTCTATTTGTGTTAAAAAAAAAAAAAAAACCTGTTTAGATTCTCTGCCCATTTTCTAATCAGATTTTTTTGTTTTTTGTTATTGAGTTGTATGAGATCTTTACTTATTTAGGATATTAACACCTTATCTGACCTATGATTTGCACACATTTTCTTCCATTCAGTAAGTTAGTTTTTCATTTGTTACCGGCTTCCTTTTCTGTGCAGAGGCACTTTCATTTGATGTAGTCCCATCTTTTTTTCTTTTTTCTTTTTTTTGCTTTTGTTGTCAAATCCAAAAAATCATCACCAAGATCAATGTTAAGGGGTTTATCATTTATGTTTATGGTTTCAAGTCTTATGTTCAAGTATTTAATCCATTTTGAATTTGCTTCTGTTTATGGTGTAAGACAGTGGTCCAGTTTCATTCTTATGTTTGTTCAGTTTCATTCTTATGCTTGTTCAGTTTGCCCAGCACCATTTATTGAAGAGAATGTCTCTTCACCATTGTATATTCCTGATTCCTATATCATAACTTAATTGATCATATATGTTCAGATTTACTTTTGGCTCTCTATTTTTTTCCACTGATATGTATGTCTGTTATTCATACCAATACAATCTATTTTGATTCCTACAATTTTGTAATAAATATTGAAATCAAGACATGTGATCCCTCCAGCTTTGTTCTTTTTTCTCAAGATTGCTTTGGCTATTTGGAGTGGTTCTATACAAATTTTAGAATTATTCTATTTCTGAGAATAATTACATTGGAGTTTTGATAGGATTTTATTGAATCTGTAGATTGTTTTGGGTAGTGTAGACATTTTAAAAATTACAAATTATATTCAATGGACATGAGATATTTTTCCATTTATTTGTGTCTTCTTCAATTTCTTTCAATGTCTTATGCAGTTTTCCATGTGTAGATCTTTCACCTCTTCTGTTAAGTTTGTTCATAGATATTTTATTCTTTTTTATAGAATTGTAAATGAGATTGTTTTCATTTTTTCCTTTCTGCTAGTTTATTGTTATTATATAGAATCACAACAAATTTTTATGTATTTTTTATCCTGCAACTTTACTGATTTTGTTTATTAGTTCTAACATTTTTTGACAGTTTTCAATATTTTCTGTATATAATATCAGGTCATCTGCAAATAATGATAGTTTTACCCTCTCTTCCAATTTAGATGCCTTTTATTTATTTTTCTTGCCTAATTAATGTGGCTAGAACTTGCAATACTACTTTTAATAAAAGTAGTGAAAGTGAGCATCTTTTTCTTGTTTCTGAGCTTAGAGGAAAGGTTTTCGACTTTCCACCTTGGGTATGATTTTAAGATGAAAAACATTTTAATTTTAAAAGCTAAATGGTCTTTAAAATAAAAATGATGCACACAACTAAGCTTGGAAAAAAATATCTTCAAATGTTAATAGTGATTATGTTTGATGATCAACTATGTGTGTTTTTTTTTCTTTCTTCAATTTTTTTTATTTAAAAAATTACCTTGTATGAATATATGTTACTTTATAACAGAAGAGCCATAAAAATACCTTAATGTAAAAGAAAAAAAAAATCCTATAATTCTAATCGTCTTCTGAGAAGACCTTTGGGGAAAAAATGCATAGTTATCTAAACTCCTGGGAAGTCCTAGGAAAATTTCAAATCTATTTTATTAAGTAGTTTCTGTAGGTTTGGTTAGTTCTTTCTCCTACCTAACTCACTTTTCTTTCCTTGCTGTCATTGAATGACCTCTCTGTTTTACTCACTTTTTATTTATTTTCTGTTGTTTTTAATTCTCTTTCCCACATAACTATTGATAATATTTTATTGAAAACACTGATGCTTTGTGTTAAGTAGAATAGCTTCCTTTCAAACAGGCTCTGTAGTAGGAATAATCATTTCTAAAAGTATAAAGAAAATCTCTATGTTTGGTTATGAATTAAAGCTTTCCAAATTTCACCTACTTTTGCCATATACACAGAAGACACAGAGAGGAGTGATATGATGTCCTTTTGGAATGGAATGGCATGAGAAATTCAAAGAAGGCCTTAGATATTTTGGAAAACTTCCAGTAGAGTATTGGTAGAGTTTATACTCTTAACTGTGAAAAGGGTAGACTCAAGCCCAAATAAGGGTATAAAAAGAGTGTGATTCATACCATTGGCCTAGCCATAAAGAGAACAACTGCTAGTCCTTTCTTGAATTTTTGGCTGAGGTAAGTAATAGGAGAGAGAATGGTACATATGATTGTGTTTTGCATAATGATACAGATATTACTTCAACGACAGAGTCTGGTTTAGACTCTAGAAGGTTGTTAAGTGGCCAACAGGGAATTAAACCTGGCAAAATGGACTCTACACATTGGTGTGGTGGCAACAGGCAGGAGCCAAAGATATGAAGGTGCTTGGAGGCCATGTTAGAAGCTGTAAAAAATACTAGCATCTAGAAGGCTTTTAGGGAGTTATTTGGTCAGGTCACTATTTAGGAATGTCTCTCTGACAGTTATGTGAATAACGGATTAGAAGAAGAGAACAATGAAAGCAGGAACAAAAAGTGAGAACTTCAACAAGTAGAAATGGAAAGAGGTAAATGTGCAAATGTGGTATCAGCACTAGAATCAGCAGAGCTTGAAACTATGATATGTTTTTATAAGTGTGAGTAAAGGCATAAGACATAGTAGATCATAGCTGGATGATCACCATATATGGTTATAAGCATTTGCAAGTATTTTGTGGCAAGACAAATTATCTGGCTTTGCATAATTTTGAAGTTGACAGAAAAGAATATTACTGGTATCCAACACAGTAGACATAATATACCACAATGTATCCAGGTCAGACATACAGATTTTCCAAAGAAATAAAATATTTGACTAAAGAATATAATGAAGGAATATTACCAAAATTCTAAAAGTGAATTTACTCAACTTTTAAAATATCTGGGATACCCAGTGAATGAAAATTGTATATTATATGAGATGGAGAAATGATACTAGGATAGCAAACCTTACCCTACCAATGCAAATGGTTTGATTTCTCACAAGGACAGTTGTTATATTATGGTGAGAATTAGTAACTGTGTCTATTGAAAAGCAACATACACGAGGTGCTAGAAGTAATGAAACAGAAGAAAATGAATCAAGACATAATGAACAACTGAGTAAAACACAATCAGCAGGAAAAGTGACTGAGCTGAAATGAACCAACTGATCACTTCATATTTTTCTATATTCTGGTTTGGCCCACTTATTTGTCTGTGTGTGTGCTAAGTCATTTCAGTTTTGTCTAACTCTTTATGACCCTATGGGCTGTAGCCAGCCAGGCTCCTTTGCCCATGGAATTCTCCAGGCAAGAATACTGGAGTGGGTAGCCATTCCCTTCTCCAAGAAATTTTTCCAACCCAGGGATCGAATCCACATCTCTTATGTCTTTTGCATTGGCAGGTGGGTTCTTTACCACTAGAGTCACCTGGGAAGCCCACATTTAATTACATATTACCCACCAATTCCAAATGCAGTATCACAGTGCTAAATTCACTCTCATCAATGATGCCAGAAACATAGCTCCAGAACACTCATTATTACTCTTTCTTGCCATGGATGTGCTTAGTCACTCATCCATGTCCAACTCTTTGCGACTGCAGCCTTCCAGGTTCCTCTGTCCATGGGGACTCTGCAGGCAAGAATACTGAAGTGGGTTGCCATGCCCTTCTCCAGGGGTTCTTTCCAACCCAATAATCGAACTGAAGTCTCCTACATTGCAGGCGGATTCTTTACCAGCTGAGTTACCAGGGAAGCCTCCCCACCCCAAAATGCTATTCCCATTTCTTCCTTCATTCCACTCATGTAGCAAAATATTATCAGTTCTATTCCTCTCAGTGTTCCCCTGTTAAACTTGATCAGTCACTTTATTAACAGAGAATCTTATTTCCTGTGCTGCTAAGTCACGTCAGTCGTGTCCAACTCTGTGCGACTCCACAGACAGCAGCCCACCAGGCTCCTGTCCCTGGGATTCTCCAGGCATGAATACTGGAGTGGGTTACCATTTACTTCTCCAGTGCATGAAAGTGAAGTCGCTCAGTTGTGTCTGACTCTTTGCAACCCCATGGACTGTAGCCTACCAGGCTCCTCCGTCCATGGGATTTCCCAGGCAAGAGTACTAGAGTGGGTTGCCATTGCATAGTTATATCTAAAATATTCTCACTTTTCAGGCACTGGGCACGTGTAGACCAGTTTGCCTAATCTACAAAAAGTACACTACTTTCCATAATTTAGTTATTAATTGCATGGGATTTGGACTTTCTGCTAATCTCAAAAGGTAATTTCTTCCCTTTTTGGACTTCTGCCTTCCAATAATACATCCACCAGTAAATGTGCAATAGTTAAAAATATTGTGAATGTGTATGCTTTGGTAGATGGATAAGAAGACCTTATTGAGTACATGGTCAAGATGTTATCTTCTATGGCAAAAGAGGATAAAATTCGATATAATATCAGATGAATACCAGGCTTAAGTGGGTTTCCCTGGTGGCTAAGATGGTAAAGAATTTGTCTGTAATGCAGGAGACCCAGGTTCAGTTCCTGGGTTGGAAACATCCCCTGGAGAATGGAATGGCTACCCACTCCATTATTCTTGCCTAGAAAATTCCATGGACACAGGAGCCTGGAGGGTTCCTGAAGTCTCAAAGAGTCTGACAGGACTGAACAACTAACACTTTCACTTTTCACCAGGCTTAGGTACATCATGGTGACTGAGAAGAAGGAGTCCAGGTGGAAAACTAAGGATACTTGTTTGGTTGTGGATGAGAAGTGCAGCATTGGTTGAAGGGAGTGAATATATATAGTGCCAAGAGTTACGAATCTGTGATGGTCAAATACCTATGGCTGATTCATGTTGATGTTTGGCAGAAACCAACATAATTATGTAAAGCAATTATCCTTTAATTAAAACATAAATTAAAAATAAAAAAAGGCTCATTGGGATACTCACTATAACGTTTTTATGTTGATATGAAAAAGTAATACATTTAGCAGTGAAACTAATGTTCTCCAATAATTCTGACAAATAAATATGCTATCTTGGCTTTGCATTTTTCAATGACCTATATCACATAAAATATACTCAAAGAATTATTGTAATCAAATTACTAGAAGTTCATCACATTTTATTTCTGAGTGGATCAAGTGATGTGATGTACTGATAAAAACATGCCCATCAGGGACCAGATGTCTACATTTTCATGAAAATGAAAGATGGTTGTGAAAAGGAACTTGCAATGTTAAAATGTATTTAATCTTGCTTGCAATTATTGTGTTGTGTGAATAATGGAAAGTTTAGTATTACTATGACAAACAATGTTAGAAAAAAATCAACCTTGGTTTGAAAGATTCAAGATGAATCAGGTAGACAGGGAGAGGGCATTATTGCACCCATCACTAGTTATTAGGAAGAATTTACAGAGCATATGACAGTCTGGTTTGCTCATTTAATTCTTCTCAAGGTGCATGCAAGTGTTTGTGTCTATAATCATTCAATTAGCCAGTGTTAATTAACCAATATTTTTGCCAACTTATTCGTAATATAAAATGAAACCATCTCACTTAGTAATGTGAAGGTTCAGAAAATAAAGCTGTACCAATTCTTCAAGTCATTAATGGCCACCAAAAAAAAGTTTGATACACTTAAAAGTGCATTTTGTTTTAAAATAATAATGTGAAGTGCTACACATTTTTTAAAGGGTTATTGTGACACAAGGGCAAATAGAAAAATACATATTATATAGAAATCTATGCATTGGCTTACCATTAAACTCAACATTAGCCTCACTTTATCCCAATGTTAAGAGATATACCAGGATCCTATAAATTAACACATGTCCAGAGCATTCTGTGAAAGATGGTAGCTTAAGTAAAGGCTTTCAGTCCTTTTTTCTTTGATCCTTTCTCCACACAACTGACTTAAATTATCAAATGAAAAGAGCCCATTGGTGGGAATGCATGGAGGAAGAAGGGGTTAAGAAGAGGGTTTATGTTGAAGGGCAATTTTGGTCAAGGCCTCATATTCACACAAGCCCTCCTCAAATTTAGTTGTCTCATATTGTCTTCAAACATTGCTATGCATAGAGTGCATTGTGTTTTAAATGCATTAATGTGTTTAATGTAAACATTTTAAAGCATTTTCCAATGCCTATGATGACTTGTAAAATAGCATGGCAACCACAGGGGACCCTGTATCAACTCAGGAACTCAGAGAAGTGTGCCACTCTTAAGCCACGAACTTGCCAGATTTTTGCAACGATACAAGATATAAGACTGATCAAAAACATTGAGCAACCATTTCATAACTGCTCCACTTGAGATAGTGAAATCCCTTAAATACCTCTGGAATGGATACTAGTCAAATGATCAGTCCCAGCATTGAAATGCTCTACCTATTTGGGGAAAATTCATTATGCATCCTGTTGATTAGATGGCTTTAACCTGCTATAGAAACTATGGCAGAGAGATCCTTCCTTCCCTTAGTCTTTGGCAGCCAAGTAGCATCTGGGAATATGACCTAGATGAATTTAGATGTACCCACCTGAGACTGAAGATTAAGAGAGTATCACAAACAAGCAGAAGCAGTTTATAAATTATTCCAGGAAGAAGTACTGGCACCAAGTGTTTGCAAAAGCAATACCATTTGGTGGTAGTGGTGGTGTGGTAACCTAGCCAAGCTACTTCTCTGGCATTATTTGACTGCTTAACTTCCCTTGACTCCTGATTATTTTTGAGCTTCTTTCTCCCATCTTTCCATCAGTTCTGTAAGCTACCTATTATCCATTCAACACATATCTTTTGTCCTTAAGTTAGCTAGTCCTTATTCCTGTTTGTAAAACTAAGAACCTATTTCAATGAGTAAATTTTTAGCAGTGAAGGGCAAGGCAAACATGAAGGTCCGAAAACATTGGGTACTACTCTGCTGTGAATCAACATCATTGAAAGTAAGCGCTTGAAATCAACTTCTGTAAGAATCCGAAGGGTAAGGATAACTACATAAATAAAGCCTAGAGATACAAGGTTCTCTCAGGAAAGGAGTAAAAATGGTACCAAACATAGTCATATCTGGACCTGACATGGGCAGCATGCCTAAAAGAAAACTAAATGTAGAATATTGGCTTTTGGTGAAGCAGCACACAAATATTTTAGGCAAAAAAAAAAAAAATTGGAAACAATCACAATATTTCTAAATTATGGGGATTTTTAAATAAGTTATATTGCACGCTTAAGACAGAATACTAACCAATTATTGCAATTCATGTTGAAGATCCCGAGTAGTAAAGATGTTTGTGAAACAATTGAAAGCCAAAAACAGGTTATGCAGCAGTATGATTCCAGTCAGAAACACCTGGACAGATACACAGTCCTGGGTTTGTATCCTTGATTTGCCTTTTACCATATAAACTATTGAAACATATTTTATTGAACTATGTTTAAGTTTATATATTTTTGCATCTTGTTTTTACCTGGTATAAAGATATTAAAGGTTTCCCAGGAGGATCAATGGTAGGGAATCCACCTGCCAAAGCAGGAGATGCAAAAGACATGGGTTCAACTGCTGGGTCAGGAAGATCCCCTAGAGGAGGAAATGGCAATCCATTACAGTATTCTTGCCTGGAAAATTCCATGGACAGAGTAGCCTGGTGGGCAACAGCCCATGGGGTCGCAAAGAGTCAGATATGACAGTGACTGTTAATAACTAAATAATATCTACCTCTAAAAGTTGTTGTGGTAATGACATACTTGAAGCACTTAACATAATCTTTATTTTTACTTACACATATCAAACTTTTAACCATTGCCGTTTTTAACTTATATTGGTGGCATTTGGGCTAACTTTTGTTCTTTTCCTTTCTGCTCTGTGTTTTTCTCATTGAGAATATAGGATTATGTGATTAGGTAAGACATCAAAAAGAAGTTATTATTTAAAAAATAAAGCATAAACAAGGAAAACATAGACTTTAGCTGAACGCACTGAAAATGATTAAGAAGATAGACAATGTAACTTGACTATTTAGATGAGGATATTTAGAAGGGAAAACTGAAAAGTAACTGCAATAGCTGTTGTATGATATTTAATAGAGAGATACATATCCTTTCTTAAAGGTAGTGTAGTGAAAAGAGGAAATAAATTTAATTGCATCTAATTAAAGTCCTTCTTGTGATGGTGGAAGAAATTATAGAATAATAAGTAGTTAAGAATGCAAACTCTGGTATCAGAGTACCATCGTGCAAATTTTGGTTCTGCAACTCACTTAATTGTGTGATCTTGATTAAAGAGATTTAATTTCACCCAAGTCTTGATTTTCTCATCTGTTAATTATGGATGAGATAATACAGATAAAGATCTAGATGTAATTTCTGGCACAACCTGTACTTTCAGTAAATGTTACTTTTATTTAATAAATAATCTGTACACTAAATGAAAGAAGATTTAAAGTCTGCAGGCAAATATTTAGTGTTAGATCTGCCATATACACACACAACAAGACACTTTCAGTCTTTGAACTGTGTTGCACTATTTATAGTGAAAAAGATAAAAAGCACTGTTTGCTTTATCTCCTTTCCAATGCTTGTATGTGAATCAAATGAGATTAAAAAGTATGATTATTCTTTGGAAAATATTAAGTACTTTATAAATATTTTTGCATGAATTATTGACATCATATCAATAAAGTACAACATCTCCTGTCCTTACTCAAAACTGCTATCAAACAATATGGCTTCTTTTCTTATAATAGGATATAGTTTTATTCAGTACAGTGCTCAAAAAATATGATTCATCTTGAGAGGACTTCTCAGTTATTTGGAACCCTATTATATATAAATGCATGTATCTTGTTTAAAACTTCTTGATGCTGATTTAGTCATCATTGAAAATTGTTCAAGCATGACTAATGAAAAGTGATGCTGGATATGTGTTTGACATATGAACAATAGATCATAGACATTCAGCTTTCTATTGATTTACTATTGACTGGTGCTAGATTGTTTAAAATCTTTTAGAGCCCAGTCTATTTTTTATTACTATTATTATTATTTCATTCTCTTAAAAAGCTTAATATTTTTAAATAATTTATTGAATTATAATGGCTATAATATATTAATTTCAGGTGTACAACATAGTGATTCAATATTTTTATGCATAGAAGATGAAATCTACAAGAGGTCTAGTTACCATCTTTTACTATACAGAATTATTGCAATATTATGACAATATTCACTGTGCTGAACATTGTGTCTTCATTTATATTTAGCTAGAAGTTTAGCCAAACTTCTTAAACTATTTCACCTTTAACCTCCCTTATTTATTTCATCTATTCCTCCACTCTTTGCTCCTCTGGTAACCAGTAGTTTGTTCTCTGTATCTATGAACTGTTGCTGTTTTGTTTTACTTATTAGTTTGCTCTGACTTTTAGATTCCATGTTAAGTGGAACCACATGATATTATTCTTTACTGTCTGGCTTTTTTCACATAATATAATACCTTCTAGGTCTGTATATGTTGTCTCAAATGGAAAGATTCCATTTTTTGTGTGTGGTATACATATATATATAGGCTTCCCAGTTGGTGCTAGTCATAGAGAACCCATTTGCCAGTGCAGGAGTCAGAAGACTCAGATTCAATCCCTGGGTCAGGAAGATCCCCTGGAGGACTGCATGGCAACCCACTCCAGTATTCTTGCTTGGAGAATCCTCATGGACAAAGGAACGTGGCGGGCTACAGTCCATAAAGTTACAAAGACTTAGACACAACTTAGCCCACCACACATGCATATATATATGCTGCTACTGCTGCTGCTGCTAAGTCGCTTCAGTTGTGTCCGACTCTGTGTGACCCCATAAACGGCAGCCTACCAGGTTCCGCCATCCCTGGGATTCTCCAGGCAAGAACACTGGAGTGGGTTGCCATTTCCTTCTCCAATGCATGAAAGTGAAAAGTGAAAGTGAAGTCGCCTAGTCATGTCTGACTCTTAGCGACCCCATGGACTGCAGCCTACCAGGCTTCTCCATCCCTAGGATTTTCCAGGCAAGAGTACTGGAGTGGGTTGCCATTGCCTTCTCCGCATATATATATATATATATATATATATACACACACACACACACATACCATATCTTTTATATTCATTAGTCTATTGATGAACTCTTAAATTGCTTCTATATCTTGTCTATTGTAAATGATGTTGCCATGAACATACAGATATATAAATACATATATACATATGTATATATTAGTGTTTTTGTTTTCTTCCCATCAATACCCAGAAGTGATTGCTGGATGTTAGGTTAGTTTTATTTTTAGGTTTTTGAGGAACTACCACAATTTTCCATAGTGGTCACATGAGGATTCCCTTTTCACCACATCCTAATCAGCACTTGTTCTTTCTTGTCTTTCTTATGATAACCATTCTGATATGTGTGAAGTGATATCTCATTGTGGTTTTGATTTGCTAATCAAATCAAAATTTGCTAATCCTCAATGATTAGTGATTTTGAGCATCTTTTCATGTGCTTGTTGGTGACTTGTATATCTTTTTTGTAAAATTGCTTATTCATGTCCTCTTCCAATTTTTTAATTGGATTGTTTGATTTTTGCTTTTGGGTTTTATGTGTTCTTTATATATTTTGGATATCAAACCCTTATCAGATATACTGTTTGCAAAATTCTTCTATTCAGTAAGTTGTGTTTTAGTTTTATTCATTGTTTCTTTCATTCTGCAAAAGCATTTTAATTTCATGTAGTTTTATTTGTTTATTTTTTTCTTTTTTGTCCTTGTCTGAAGAGATATACTCCAGAAAAAAAAAAATATATTGCTAAGAACAATGTTAAAGGGCTTACTGCTGTGTTTTATTATAGAAATTTTATCATATCGTCATACATTAAAGTCTTTAATCCATTTTGAGATAATTTTTGTACATGGGATATGAGAATTGTCCAGTTTCTTTATTTATTTTTGCATATAACTGTCCAGTTTTCCAAGTACCATCTATTGAAGAGACTGTCTTTTCCCTATTGCACATTTTTGCCTCCTTGATTATAGATTAATTGACCATATAAGCTTAGGTTTATTTGTGGACTCTCTATTCTTTCCCATTGATCTGTCTGACTGTATACTAGTATCATACTTTTTGCCTACTGCATCTTTATAATATATATAGTTTGAAGCTAGGGAACAAACTTCCAGTTTTGCTCCTTCACAAGATTGCTCTGCAAGTTTGGGTTCTTTTGGGTTCCATATAAATTTTAGGATTATTTGTTTTACTTCTGGTATATTGTTTTATTTGTGTCTTCTTGAATTTCTTTTATCAATACCTCATAGTTTTCAGTGAACAAGTCTTTCACTTCCTTAGTTAAATTTATTCCTTGGTACTTTATAGTTTTGATGCAAATGTGAATGAAATGATTTGTTAAATTTCTTTTTCTGAAAAAATGCAACAGATTCTTGTATATAAATTTTGTATAGTGCAACTTTACTAAATTGACTAATCTTTTTTCTATTCTAACAGCTTTTGGTGGAATCTTTGGAGTTTTATTTACACATCTTGTCATTTGAAAATAGTGAAAATTTTACTTCTTCCCTTCCAATTTGAATGCTTTTTATTTCTTTTTCTTGTCTAATTGCTGTTGCTAAGACTTCTGGTACTATGCAGAATAAATATGATTTGAATGAATATTGTTGTCTTGTTTTTGATCTTTAGAGATAGCTTTTAATTTCTCATCCTTGAGTATAAAGTAAGCTGTGGGTTTCTCATGCACGACTTTTATTATGTTGAGATATGTTTCTATTATATCCACATTGTTGAGCGTTTTTATTTTTAAAAAGTATTGAATTTTGTCAATTTTTTTTTCTGCATCTATTGACACAATCATATGATTTTATTCATTGCTTTCTTAATGTGGTATATTACATTGATTGATTTGTGGATATTGAACCACTCCTGCATCCCTAAAATAGATCCTACTGGATTGTGCTGTGTGATCCATTTAATGTATTAAATTTGTTTTGCTGATATTTTGTTGAGGATTCTTTCATCATGTTCATGAAAAACATGGGCCTATAATTTTCTTTTTTTGTAGTATCTTTGTCTGGTTTTGGTATCAGAGTAATGCTGGTCTCATATAATGAGTTTACAAGTGTTCCTTCTTCTTCAATTATTTAGATAGTTTGAAAGGGTTAGGTATTAAGTCTTTAAATGCTTGATATAATTCACCTGTCTGATCCTGGACTTTTGTCAATTAGGAGTTTTTAGATTCCTGATTCAATGTCATTATAGTAATGATCTACTTATATTTTCTATTTCTTTTTCTAATTTTACATAGTAATCTCTTGTGATTTTTGCATTTCTGTAGTATCAGTTGTAACTTCTCTTTCATTTCTGATTTTATTTATTTGTGCCTTCTCTCTTTTTTCCTAAATGAATCAGCTAAACATTTATGAATTTTGTTTAATTTTTCAAAGAACAAGCTCTTAGTTTTATTGATCTTTCTATTGAAATGCGGTCTCTATTTCACTTCTTTCCACTCTAATCTTTATTACTTCTTTTCTTCTACTAACTTTGTTTCTGCCCACCAATTCCTTTAAATGTAAAGTTAGTTTGTTTATTTTATATACTTTTTTTAATTGAGATAAGCCTGTATCACTATGAACTTCACTCTTAGAACTACTTTTGCCACATCCCATAGATTTTGGAAAGTTGTGTTTTTATTTTCACTTGTCTTCAGATATTTTTAAAGTTTTTCTATTTTATTCTTTGTTGATCCATTAATTGTTTAGTAGCATGTTGTTTAGTCTCTGTGTAGTTGGGTTTTTCTAGTTTCTTCTTGTAACTGACTTCTAGTTTCGTACCATTTTGGTTGGCAATGATGTTTGATATGATTTCAGTCTTCTTAAGTTTCCCAAGACTTGTTTTGCGGGATAACATGTAATCTATCCTGGAGTATGTTCCATGTGCTCTTGGATGCTGCTTTTGGATGGAATGATCAGTATATACTATACTATAAACTTAATGATTTAAAAAGTAAATTAAGACCGGTACTTCCTTATTGGTTTTTCATCATTTGCTGGATGCTTTATCAATTGATGTAAATGGGGTATAGCATTTTCTTACTATTATTGTATTGTGTGCTGTCTATTTATCCCTACACATCTGGTAATATTTGCTTTTCTACATTAGATGCTTCTTTGTTAGTTTCAGAAATGTTTACAAATGTAATAGCTTTTTCTTGGATAATAATAATCCTTTATCATTAAGCAATTCCTTCTATTTTGTCTGATATTAGTATTACTATGAGGCTTTCTTTTTGTTTCTATTTGCATGGTATATTATTTTCCATTTTCCACTTTGAATCTTAGAATGTCTTTAGATTTAGACAAATCTAAAGTCTCTTGTAGTAAATTTACAGAAAGATCTTATCTTTTATCCATTTAGCCACTCTAGGACTTTTGATTGGAACATTTAGTCTATTTACTCTTAAATTGATTATTTTTTTAATTTGTTTTTAATTAAAAGATAATTGCTTTGCAGAATTTTGTTGTTTTGTCAAACCTCAACATGAATCAGCCATAGGTATACATATGTCCCCTCCATCTTGAAAATCCCTCCCATCCCTCTCCCCATCCCACCCCTCTAGGTTGATACAGAGCCCTTCTTTTGGTTTCCTGAGCCATACAGCAAGTTCCCATTGGTTATCTATTTTACATATGGTAATGTAAGTTTCCATGTTACTCTTTCCATACATCTCACCCTCTCCTCCCCTTTCCCCATGTCCATAAGTTTATTCTCTATGTCTCTTTCTCCATTGTTGCACTGTAAATAAATTCTTCAGTACCATTTTTCTAGATTCCATATATATGCTTTAGAATATATTTATCATTCTTTTTCTGACCCACTTCACTCTGTATAATAGGCTCTAGGTGCATCCACCTTATCAGTTCAGTTCAGTCCATTTCAGTCGCTCAGTCATGTCTGACTCTTTGTGACCCCCATGGACTGCAGCATACCAGGCTTCCCTGTCCATCACCAACTCCTGGAGTTTTTACTCAAACTCATGTCCATTGAGTCAGTGATGCCATCCAACCATCTCATCCTCTGTTGTCCCCTTCTCCTCCCACCTCCAATCTTTCCAAGCATCAGGGTCTTTTCAAACAAGTCAGTTCTTTGCTTCAAGTGTCCAATATTGAAGTTTCAGGTTCAGCATCAGTCCTTCCAATTAATATTCAGGATGGATTTCCCTTTAGGATGGACTGGCTGGATCTCCTTGCAGTCCAAGGGACTCTCAAGTGTCTTCTCCAATGCCACACTTCAAAAATATCAGTTCTTCGGTGCTCAGATTTCTTTATAGTCCAACTCTCACATCCATACATGACCACTGGAAAAACCATAGCTTTGACTAGACAGACCTTTGTTGGCAAAGTAATGTCCCTGCTTTTTAATATGCTGTCTAGGTTGGTCATAACTTTTCTTCCAAGGAGCAAACGTCTTTTAATTCATGGCTGCATTCACCATCTGCAGTGATTTTGGAGCCCCGCCCAAAATAAAGCCTGTCACTGTTTCCATTGTTTCCCCATCTATTTGCCATGAAGTGATGTGACCAGACGCCATGATCTTAGTTTTCTGATTGTTAAGTTTTAAGCCAACTTTTTCACTCTCCTCTTTCACTTTCTTCAAGAAGCTCTTTAGTTCTTTCTCACTTTCTGCCGTAAGTGTGATGTCATCACACCAACTCATCACAACTGACTCAAATGCATTCCTTTTTATGGCTGAGTAATATTCCATTGTGTATATGTACCACAACTTCTTTATCCATTTATCTGATGATGGACACCTAGCTTGCTTCCATGTTGTAATTATTTTAAATAATACCACAGTGAGCAATGGGACACATGTGTCTTTTTCAATTTTAGTTTCTTCAGGGTATATGCCTAGGAGTGGGATTGTGGGGTCATATGGTGATTTTCTTCTTATTTTTTTAATGAATATCCATATCATCTTCCATAATAGCTGTATCAAATAACATTCCCACCAACAGTGCAAGAGGGTACCCTTTTCTCCACACCCTCTCCAGCAATTATTGTTTGAAGACTTTTTGATGATGGCCATTCTGACTAGTTTGATATGATATCTCATTGTAGATTTGATTGGCATTTCTCTCATAATGAGTGATGTTGAGCATCTTTTCATGTGTTTGTTAGCTATCTGTATGTATTTGGAGAAATGTCTGTTTAAGTCTTTTTCCCACTCTTTAATTCGGTTGTTTGTTTCTCTGGCATTGAGTTGTATGAGCTCCTTGTATATTTTGGAAATTAATCCTTTGTCAGTTGTTTCACTTGCTATTATTTTCTCCCATTCTGAGGGTTGTATTTTCACCTTGCTTATAGTTTCCTTTGCTATGCAAAAGCTTTTGTTTAATCAGGTCCCACTTGTTTACTTTTGTTTTTATTGCCATTACTCTAGGAGGTGGGTCATATAGGATCTTGCCTTGATTTATGTCATTTAAATCAATTATTGATAGATATTTACTTTTTGCTATTTTGATCATTGTTTTCTGATGGTTTTTGTTGTTCTTCTTTGTTGTTTTTCTTTTTCTCTTTCTCTCTTCCATTGTTCTTTGTTTTCTTTATTGCTACATTCAGTCTCATTTATCATTTTCCTTTGAGCATTTTCTATAAGTTTTTTTTTGTGATTACCATGATATTCACATAGAACATCTTATGCATATAATCTCTTTTAAGTAACAATATTGAACACTTTTCAAAACTTTGTATTTTTTTAAAAAACTTTGTATTTTTAATCTCTCCTAATGTTTTATATTTTGTTGACACATTTAAACCTTTTTATTTTATACATCCTTTATTATTTATTGTATTGTAGTTAAATTTGCTACTTTTGTCTTTTTTAGTTTTTACTTTGTACTTGCTTTGTAAGAGATTGATCCACTCCCTTGATTATTAATTTACCTTTTCCAGTAAGAATTTTACTTTTGTAAAGTAAAGGAAACGAATCTCATTTAGCACACAATCAGGCTGATTTCATGCCAGACCTTCAGGCAGCAGCCTTTAAAATAATGGGTTTGCCAAAATGTTCCTTTGGTGTTTAAGTAAAAATAAAAGACACATTTGTCACTTTCACCAAGAACTTTATTGAACAAATGTAGTCACCGTTTTGTTCCACTACACTCTAGCATTTTACAAGCAACTTCATAATTCCATTTTCCCAAAACTTTTCATCTTTTTGAACAAATAATTGTTCTAAGTGCCTTTTACAGTCTTCAGTAAACTGTAATTTTTTTCCATTAAAAAATTCTGTAAAGACCAAAATAAATGGAAATCTGAAGCTTCAATGTCTGGTGAACATGGTGGATGAATTAGAACTTCCAGCCTAGCTGTAACAGTTTTTGCCTGGTCATCAAAGAACATGTGGTCTTGTGTTATCCTGGTGAACGATTATGCATTTTCTGTTGACTAGTTCAAGATACTTTTTGACAAGTATTGCTCTCAGTTGGTCTAATTGGGAGCAGTAGTTCTTGGAATTAATCGTTTTGGTTTTTGGAAGGAGTTCATAGTAGAGTGGAGCAGGCAATGGCAACCCACTCCAGTGTACTTGCCTGGAAAATCCCAGGTATGGGGAAGCCTGGTTTGCTGCCATATAAGGGGTTGCACAGAGTCAGACACAACTGAAGTGACTTAACAGCAGCAGCAGATAGTAGAGGACTCCCTTCCAACCCCACCATATACAAAATATCACCATCTTTGAATGAAGACTGGGCTTTTGTGTGCTTGTTGTTGGTTCATTAGGGCCTGCCCCATGATCTCTTCTGTTCAGCATTGTTGTACAGTATCTACTTTTCATTGTCCATCACAGTTTGTTTTAAAAATGGAAGATTTTCATTTAAGTAGAGGATCACTTGCAGAAATAGGGTCAAGAATGTTTTTATCATTTAACTTCTGTGGAAACCAAACATTAAAGTGATGAACACAACCATGCTAATGCAAATAATTTTCAACACTTGATTTGGATATTTTGAGTATGTCAGCTATCTCCCATGATGTTTAATGTTCCTTGTTCTTAATTAATGTCTCAATTTGATTGTTATCAACTTCAACTGGTCTACCTGACTGTGGAGCACTGTCCAGCAAGAAATCTTCACCACAAAACTTCACAAACCACTTTTGACATATTTATTCAGTCACAGCTCTTTCTCCATATAGTGTACAAATCTTTTGTTGCATTTCAGTTGCATTTTTACCTTTCCTGAAATAATAAAGCATAATATATTGAAAATATTACTTTTCCTCTCCATCTTCAGTATTAAAATGGCTATACAAAAATTTACAAATTTTGACTTTTTAAAAAATGCATGCTGATATGACAGTTGTCACAATACAATCTAACAAAATTGTTTTAAATGAAATGAAAGATAACTAAGCAGTACTAGAGGCATCTTGCAAAAAACACTGAGTGAACTTTTTGGCCAACCCAGTATGTGGCTGTGTACAGCCCCATGTAGCCACAATCATAATTCCTGCCTGCCTCCAGACTAGGACATCTACTAGTGTCTTTTGGACAACAGTTTCCAAAATTGGGACGCCTGATGAGTGCATAAGGTCCTTTCTGCAGTCTTGTTGAGCTGTCTTGAGGCCAAAATGGTACACAAGGAAGATGTCTCCCTGCTTAATTTCCCTGAAAGTGCCTCCTTAGCCTCTATTTGTATAGGAAGCCTAAACCTTGTCCCTTGGGGCTAAGCTCCAGGCTAAGTAAATAGGGCTTTTTCACAAGAAGATTGGGGGGTGTGCTTCAGTCTGCTTTCTGTGAAGTGCCCTGAGAATGGTGGCCTGCCAAGAACTGTCTTTCTGATTGTTATAGTCCCTTGGAACTAAGGAACACCAGCACCCTTGTCTACCAGGTAATCAAAGGTTGTCCCCTATGTGACTGCTGGCTTTAGCTAGTCAGTTAGAGAGTGTTGGGGCAGAGCTTGCTATCTTGCTTCAGGAAGGCAGTGGGAAAATGACTTGATTACATGTGCCACAATCTTCAGCAGTACAGCGTGAAAGTGCTTTGTCTGTGCATGCACATCAGGTTTAGGCCCCGGAGTATGCAGTTTATTTCAAAATTTGCATTTTCCTTGCAGTCTCTAGTTCAGTTAAGCTCAGTTCAGTTCAATTCAGTCTCTCAGTCGTGTCCGACTCTTTGCGACCCCATGAACAGCAGCACGCCAGGCCTCCCTGTCCATCACCATCTCCCGGAGTTCACTCAGACTCACGTCCAACGAGTCCGTCATGCCATCCAGCCATCTCACCCTCAGTTGTCCCCTTCTCCTCCTGGCCCCAATCCCTCCCACCATCAGAGTCTTTTCCAATGAGTCAACTCTTCCCATGAGATGTCCGAAGTACTGGAGCTTCAGCTTTAGCATCATTCCTTCCAAAGAAATCCCAGGGTTGATCTCCTTCACAATGGACTGGTTGGATCTCCTTGCAGTCCAAGGGACTCTCAAGAGTCTTCTCCAACACCACAGTTCAAATGCATCAATTCTTCGGCGCTCAGGCTTCTTCACAGTCCAACTCTCACATCCATACATGACCACAGGAAAAACCATAGCCTTGACTAGACGGACCTTAGTCGGCAAAGTAATGTCTCTGCTTTGGAATATACTATCTAGGTTGGTCATAACTTTTCTTCCAAGGAGTAAGCGTCTTTTAATTTCATGGCTGCAGTCACCATCTGCAGTGATTTTGGAGCCCCCAGAAATAAAGTCTGACACTGTTTCTACTGTTTCCCCATCTATCAATGCTTACAAAAACTTTTAGATTTGCAGAATGCAGTTCAGAACATCTACTGCATTTGTACTGGAGGCCTCCTCCTTAATCTTGATTGCCCTATTCAGTTGTTTATGTTTCTCAAAGGAACTAGTTGGCTTTTATCTCTGAGTTGCAGACAGAAACTGAAAGCTGTGACTTTAGAAACAAGGATTTTGGCAAACAAGCAACTGCCTGGGGGTAGAGAAACTCAGGATATTTCAGCACACACAGTGTTTTGACGATGGCTCAAATTGTCATGGCACAATAATTAGAAAACATTGCCAAGATCATAGTCTTCCAATAAATTCATGGTAAAACTGTCTTGTCAAATTCTGCTTAGTAGGAATAGGTAAATTGCTTCAGGGCTTTTTCTTTTGAAAAGATAAATGCTAATTATCATTTAAATATCTCTTACTCAGATTTTACAGTTTTATAGCCAAGAATGATAAACAGCAACAATTAGCACCTCAATGGTATTCACACGTTCAAAATACTTAGCAGACACTAAGTAGAACCTGGGGATTTGGGATACTCTGCCTCACTGGGATTGCAACCAGGAGACTATATGCTACAAAGATTT
Organism: Capricornis sumatraensis; assembly: GCF_032405125.1. NCBI lineage: Eukaryota > Metazoa > Chordata > Mammalia > Artiodactyla > Bovidae > Capricornis > Capricornis sumatraensis. The sequence goes on from NC_091092.1 coordinate 6,371,224, forward strand.
ACTTTTTGTCATCAGTCCAATAGCTTTTCTTGAATATTTAGCAGCCTGTTCACTTCCCAGGACAGATTGCCATTAACAGTGTCAATTAGTGTTGTAACTGGTTTTCTTAGGTTGACAGCCAAAATTGACTCTGCAATACCTCCTATTCTGTCTCTCCTATGCACTTTTTCGATGCAACAGTCAACATTCTGGCTATATTGATGAGACTCAAAGTGGAAGAGGGAAAAAGAATTTCAAAGTTTTAAATTGATTTACTGATGCCTTCTTATCTGTATTTTCTAAAATTCCCACAGTTGAATGTTGATCACTGTTGCAAATATGCTGTCTTAATTTTATAAAGTACAATATTCACCAAAGAAGACACATTTAAAGATGCAAATTAGTCTGAGATGCACTTCTAATTACTAAAGCAATTTCAACTTGAAATTGCTATTCCATCAAAATATTTAGTTAATGCCGTCTATGCATTGATGTTTAGAAAGCATACAAATTTCATTTTTTCTTTACATGGTGTTACAGAATTGTGATCATCTTTATTAGCAATCGTTTAAAATATCACTATTAAATTATTTCTAGTATTCTATGAATGTCTAAATCTTCCGGAGATTTGTGATTCAACAGAAGCAAGTTTAAAACTATTGCAATTCACTTATGCACTTAATTGTTTATGTTAAACTTTTCCCTCAAAACTTATGACACTTTTAGAACATGTCTTAAGGCTGTTTTATCACTTCTACAATAGTAACAATATTACAAGACATCCATGCTGAGATAATATTATAGCAACAGCTTGAAAAATTTCTTAGAAACCAGAATCTATCTGGTAAGACTGATAATTCAATTAACCTTTTTAAATATAATTGAAACAAAGTCCCTGGATTGGGATAAGCTACCCAGAAACTAAGTTACATCAACTGAACACCAGCACTATTGTTGCAGGCTTTCCAGGGTCCAAACTGTGGGCTCTTGTCCAACAATCAGAAATGAATTGTCTGAGGAGACACATGTGCTAAAAAAGCAAGAGATTTTATTGGGAAGGGGGTGCCTGGGCAGAGAGCAGTAGGGTAAGGGAACCCAGAAGATCTACTCTGCCACATGGCTTGCAGTTTCAGGATTTATGGTGATGGGATTAGCTTCTGGGTTGTCTTTAGCCAATCATTCTGACTCAGGGTCCTTCCTGGTTGTACACACATTGCTCAGCCAAGATAGATGCCAGAGAGGATTCTAGGAGATGGTTAGACACTTGATGTCAGTCTTTAACCTTTACAGGACTCTTCCAGTTGGTGATGGCTTATTAGTTCCATTTTCCTTACCAGGACCTCCTATCATAAAACAACTCATGCACTATGGTGCCTGGCCAGGGTGGATGGTTTCAGTCAATGTGTTTCCCCTAAAACTATCATAGAATAATGTAGAATAGAACAATACAATTGACACAAAAACATGAAACCAAAGGAAATATTGTGAAGATTAAATGAAATAACATTTTGCTGGGAACCAAGTTAATAAAGATTACTTTGCTTCTCTCTTAAATTTATTTTGTACCTTTCTATAAAAAAAAAGTCCCTCTTACTTCTTGGGTACAACTGCATTGGAAGAGTGGGTGGAAAAAAAGAGAAAACTAATGTGGTGCATTTAAAAAATGTATTATTTGTTGTAATGTCATGTAGAGGTTAGCATAAAATTCAAGAAAATGTGACAACCTTAAAAAAAGAAAGCAATAGGTTTTAATTTGTATGTTTCATCTAGTTTTACTGAGATATAATTGATATATAACACTGTGTAAGTTTAGGGTGTATGAAGTAACAATTTGAGACATGCATCATGAAATGATCACAACAGTAAATTTAGTGATGATCCATTATCCCATATAGAAACAAGGTAAAAAGAAAAATTTCCTTGTAACGAGCACTCTTAAGCTTTTACTCTCTATTTCAATAGATGGATTTTAGATTAGTGTTAATCATTTTACATGGATAACTCTATCTTATTCTTATACAAATGTATTGAGGTAAGCATTATTACTTTTATCTGTTGTAAAGAGGTGAAAATTGAGGCTCAGAGGTTATGTAATTTTCCCAGACTCACAAAGCTGGGAATTTGAATTCAGTTCTCTTTGATTCCACAACATACACTCATAACTGCCATACATAATTGTTCTCAATAAAATGGAAGTGATTTTTTCAGCAAGAAATATCAGGTTGTAATTTTGCTAAAATTAAAAACTCTGATCAAGAAGTAAAATGCTTTAAAATTGATTCATACACATAAACTAGGTTTATTTTGGCTCCGAGAAGAGAAGTCTTGTGTGCAAGAGCTGATAGGTTTATTTGTATGTATGTACATATTAATCTGCTACAAGGAAAAGGGAAAATTATTTGAGGTGTCTGCTTTAGTAGCGTGCTTCAGATCTACTAGAACCAAAGGATGGAAGTTCTAGTGAGGCAGATACTGGCTGAATGTAGGAAAACAAAGCAAAAAGGTACACTTTCTAACAAACATAGCTGTGTAAAGATGTCAGTGTTGAAGGAGAGACTAAAAGACTATTTTAGAGATGTTCAGTTTAGTTTAATTGAGTTCAGTTCAGTCGCTTAGTCATGTCCGACTCTTTGCGACCCTATGAACTGTCCATCACCAACTCCCGAGGTTTACCCAAATTCATGTCCATCGTGTTGGTGATGCCATCCAGCCATCTCATCCTCTCTAGTCCCCTTCTCCTCCTGCCCTCAATCCCTCCCAGCATTAGTGTCTTTTCCAATGAGTCAACTCTTCACATGAGGTGGCCAAAGTACTGGAGTTTCAGCATCAGTCCTTCCAATGAACACTCAGGACTGATCTCCTTTAGAATGGACTGGATGGATCTCCTTGCAGTCCAAGGGACTCTCAAGAGTCTTCTCCAACACCACAGTTCAAAAGCATCAATTCTTCAGTGCTCAGCTTTCTTCACAGTCCAACTCTCACATCCATACATGACCACTGGAAAAACCACAGCCTTGACTAGATGGACCTTTGTAGGCAAAGTAATATCTCTGCTTTTTAATATGTTGTCTAGGTTGGTCCTAACTTTCCTTCCAAGGAGCAAACTTCTTTCATGGTTACAATAACCATCTGCAGTGATTTTGGAGCCCCCCCAAAAATAAAGTCTGACACTTTTCCCACTATTTCCCCATCTATTTCCCATGAAGTGATGGAACCAGATGCCATGATCTTCGTTTTCTGAATGTTGAGCTTTAAGCCAACTTTTTCACTCTCCTCTTTCACTTTCATCAAGAGGCTTTTTAGTTCCTCCTCACTTTCTGCCATAAAGGTCGTGTCATCTGCATATCTGAGGTTGTTGATGTTTCTCCTGGCAGTCTTGATTTCAGCTTGTGCTTCTTAGTGATGTTAGAAGTAATTTATGTCACTTTCTCTTCCAATTGAAGGAAGATCTAAAAGTCCCTCTAACCTTTGAGTTTCATGATCTACATCTTTACTAACAGACTCTTGAGCTTCATGCCATTGGTTTCTTAGACAAAAATCCACTGATACAATAATGTTTCATGTTTTTAAGTGAAAGTATATTATTGTAACAAAAGTAGACCATCAAAATTTGGGAAACAATTTGTATCATGATTATAAATAAGTTAATAAAGAGTATTGTTTCTTGTATGCATTAGTCTGTGAAGTGGTCCATCTAGTACATATCAGAGAACACATTTAATAAGCGATGTAGCTTTAACGGAAGTTGTGACAATATTTAAATACTTATTTCTCTATGATATTTTCTCACATTTTCCTCATTTCTTTTGTTTTCTTCTGTGCCTTGTATTTGTGAAACTGCATCCCCCTAAAACAGTTCCTCTGCCAAGTTTCTGATTAACCTCTCTATCCAAAAAAAATTATTCACTTCCTTGTCTAACACCTGTTCTCCTCACAATCGAGGAGAATCAAAGAGAAGGGGGACTGAAAAGGAGCAGTACCCTACGTAGCCTTCTGGAGCATAAAAGCCTTTCCGTGTTCCTGTTTCTTGTTTGTAAGGAAAAGATTTCAGCCTCCTAGACGTATAGATGTGAGAGTTGGATTGTGAAGAAGGCTGAGTGCCAAAGAATTAATGCTTTTGAACTGTGGTGTTGGAGAAGACTCTTGAGAGTCCCTTGGACTGCAAGGAGATCCAACCAGTCCATTCTGAAGGAGATCAGCCCTGGGATTTCTTTGGAAGAAATGATGCTAAAGCTGAAACTCCAGTACTTTGGCCACCTCATGCGAAGAGTTGACTCATTGGGAAATACTTTGATGCTGGGAGGGATTGGGGGCAGGAGGAGAAGGGGACGACCCAGGATGAGATGGCTGGATGGCATCAGTGACTCGATGGACGTGAATCTGAATAAACTCCGGGAGATGGTGATGGACAGGGAGGCCTGGCGTGCTGCGATTCATGGGGTCGCAAACGGTCGGACACGACTGAGCGACTGAACTGAACTGAGACCCTTTCTCAGTTCCAAGGGGCAGATTCAGTTACTAATTAGGAGCGTGAGAAAATGCAGAAAGAAACAATAGTGTTGCATGAGGCTTGATCCTGGTTCCTAATCAGGGAATGTGCATAACAATTGATACATATCTCTGAGTTCCACAGGAAGTATAAGGCCCCCACCCAGGTTGAAGATGGTAACTTCAGGCTAAGAAAAACCAGGACAGGTTGGATACAGAAGGCTGATGATTGAGATTCCTGAAACACCACTGTTACCTCACCCCCAAACAATCAGAGGAGGGTTACACACCCTGCATCCCTCTCTCCAAATTTTCCCTATATATATATATATATTTTTCCCCTGAAACCCATTGAAGAGTTTGGGTCTTTTGAGCACAAATCACTTATTATCCTTGCATGGCTCTGCAATAAATCATTCTCTGCTCCAAACTCATGTTTGGCTTCATGGTGTCTTGGACACATTTAACTTGAGTTTGACAACGTTTAGTGCAGTAGGCTAGGCCTGGGATTGTTTTAGGCTTAAAAATTCCAATCTTCCACCTATTCTTAGCTTAACAAGACTAGGAATGAAATCTAAAAGAAAAGAAGCAGGATGTGGGATGTTTCGATTAACTGGGCTTAAGATTTTTCATCCTAAAACTCTTTCATCACTGCTACCTTTCTACAGCATATTTTGTCATTAGTGTAAGGATTAGTTTGGGCCAAGGCAGAAAGAGGAAAGATGACCTCAACAGAAATAGGTTACCTTTATTCAGGCAAGGAGGGTGACAGTAGGCCTAAGGACCAGGCTGAGCATGGAGAGGGATCAGGGAGGCTCTATATTTATAGGGAGGTTTGTGGAAACGATAAGTAAGTAAGTAAGTAAAGTCACTCAGTCGTGTCCGACTCTTTGAGACCCCATGGACTGTAGCCTACCAGGCTCCTCCCTACATGGGATTCTCCAGGCAAGACTACTGGAGTGGGTTGCCATTTCCTTCTCAAGGGAACGATAAGGGAAACATTAATCAGGCAGGATGTTTTGGGTATTCTTTAGTTGAGATGGCATTTGTAGTTGGGCAGGGGGTGATAAGTCTTCTGGAAAGCTGTAGAGGGTGGAAGGTTTCTGGATAGAGGGTGATACGTCCCAGATAGATACAACCAGCCTGGGGAATCAGGGGCGGGACCTAAAGTTCTATTTTCTCCAAAGTTAGATGATTCAGCAAGGTTCTTTGAGACTATTGTTTTCTTTTCTAGGCCCAAAAGACTCCTTTATTCCAGACCCTGAAATCATAAAAAAAAAAAAAAAAAATGGGAAAAAGGGCACCGTATCTCTCTGGCTACTTCCTGCTGGATAGGGGCGACAATTTTGGGTCTGGAATGGAGCATCATCTTAGGGCCCAGGGTCTCTTTTTTCTGAGCTTGGGGTGAGGCTCTCAAGAAGAATGGTCCTGACCTGATCTTGAGAGATGGCCTGAATCTGTTCTTGTAGAAACCTGCTCCATGTCTTCATTAAGTTCTTGAGACAGCTTGTAGTAGAAATGGGCAGAGGTCAAGATGCCTCCAAACTGGGGCTTAGGGCTGCTGCTATGCCAGTCCCAGTCAGGAGGGGGGCTCATCTTTTCCTGTGGGAAAGTTCCCCTTAGGTGTAGACTATTTGTTCTATCTCTTCTTCTTTGAGGAATGTTAGAGGGAGGTCCAAGGGGAGATATAAATATGCACAGGTCCCACAGAGAATGAAGATTCCCAGATTGGTGCAATTATTGTGCTGTTCCAGAGAACCCAAGTGGAACAAAAGAAGGGAGCAGAGTTTGCAAGACCAGTGTAGTTGGGACTAGAGTAGTTAATACAGGTTAGGTTTGAAGAGGCTGAGAGTAGGAGATTGTCAGAGACTGGCCCAATGAGTTGTGTAGTTTTTTGTTGGGAAAGGGAGGTACAGTTGCCCTGTAACAGCCAGGTTGAAGGTAAAGGAATTGCTATGTGCAGTGAGGGAGACAGTGACATGCATATCCAACACTGGGATGTGTGTTGTGTGTACTGGAAGAATTGGAAGGAGGAGTTGAGAAGGCGGGTAAGGTGTTGGTTTCCAGAGGGAAGTTTTAGGAGAGGCCATAATTGGGAAAGGAGGTCTAGGCATTTATAAGGCTCAAGGGTCACCTGTAATCGGGAAATTATATTCTTTATGACTTGTTCTTGTTTCTTTTGCCAATTTTGATCTAGTACCCTGCCCCCATCTGAGTACCCCCAGCGGGTAATGGGATAGAAACATATGTTTCTTCCATTTGGCTTATGGCAGGTACTCACGAAACTTCCTCTTTTGTACTTTGACAGTGAGTAGGGATTTGGACTTCCCACCCCCGAGGTCATGGTGCATGGTTTTGGAGCTGTATGATAACATGAGGAATGTACATAGGAATGAATGTCAGAGCAGGGGCAGGGAGTAGCCAGAAGGCTGGGAAGTGCACCAAGGATAAGGAACAGAGGAGTCATGGGCTGTTAGTTAAGCAGTGCCGAGGAAATAGCACCCTAGCAGTAGAACACAGCTAGCAACGTAGGCAATACCCATGGAAAGATGAAGGAAAGACGAAGGATAGGTGGCCAGTCCTGAGGGGCGACAGTTACTAGGCCTATAGCAAGGATTAAGATTAAGAGTGCTATTATAATTAGAGAGACAGGGAGAGGCCAGTCAGGATGAGGGGGAAAAGGCCCCAAGTTGGTGGTTGTTTGAATCTGAGGAGGAACAGTGTTCATTAGGTTGTAGAATGATGTAGAGAATGAGAGTAAAGACATCAATTTCGTTTGGAGTAAGGCTGTAGAAGGTTCCCTGGAGCCACAGTTGCGACACCAGTGTAGTCAGGTCTTTGAGGGAGGTTCCTGTCGGGGTGCTGGTCCAGAGGTCTTGTAGTAGTTGGGTCAGGAACAGTTGTAGATTGAAGAGAGTCCAGGTCATTCAGTGTCTTCTTGAATGGCTGACAGAGGTTGTCGCCAGGTGAATTTTAGGGAGGTGGGCCCTGTGAGGGAGACCTGATAGGGGTCAGTTAAGGAGGGCAGTGCAGGATCAGAAGTGACCCGTTTCAGGAGAGAGAGGTGTTCCAGGAGGTGACCTTCTCGAGTTTTGCTGCAGTTGAGGTATGGAGGATGATTTTGAATGGTCCCTGCCACTTTGGGGTTAGGTCACCCTGGGGATTATCAGACAGATAGACCATGTCCCCAATTTGTAAAGGGGGCAGGGAGGCTTGAGGGTCAGGGGCAGGCAAGCTGTGGTTGACGTATTTCCAGAGGGCATTGTGGAGTTCCACCAGCAGAGGGGAGTGTAGGAAGCTTGGTATGGAGGAGGTTCAGGGGGGAGGCCAGGAGGGAGCATGGGCCTTCCATATATCACCTCAAAGGAGCTCAGCCCCAGGGGCTTTCTGGGCAAGGCCTGTATTCTGAGGAGAACAATTGGTAAAAGTTTAGTCCAATCCAGATGTACTTCGAGGGTTAGTTTGGTAAGGGTTTCTTTGATTATTGTATTCATCTTTCCTACCTTTCCTGAGGACTGGGGACGGTATGGAATGTGAAATTTCCAGTGTATCTGTAAGAACTGGACAAGTTGTTGGGTGACCTTGGATGTAAATTCTGGGCCATTATCAGACTGTAAGGATGAAGGCAGCCCAAACCTGGGGATAATTTCTGTGAGGAGGGTTTGGGCCACGATATGGGCTCTTTTGTTTGTAGTGGGAAATGCTTCTACCCATCCCAAAAAGGTGTCCACAAGGACCAGGAGGCATCTGACTCTCTGGACCGGGGGCATATGAGTAAAGTCTATCTGCCAGTCCTGTGCTGGGAGGCTGCCTCACATTTGATGGGTTGGAAAGGATGTCGGTTTAAGGTTGGAATTGGGGTTAGTACATTGACATGTTTGACAGGAGCGGGTAAGGTTATCTAAATATTGTTGGTCAGCAGTGGATATGGGGAAGTGGTTATGGAGGTACTGTTGGAGTGTCTTGGATGAGGGATGAAAAAGTGAGTGTAGATAAGAGAGGATTGCTCTGGTGGTGGGAGGATTGGGTGGAGTCAGGGCTAAGATGACAGGGGACTGGAGGGAAGGATGGGACAGTGCTATCTCCTTTGCCTTCTGGTCTGCAGAATTGTTGTAGGCTGATATAAGACTTCCCTTTTCATGTCCCCAACAGTGGAGGATGGCGGCTTTGTTTGGTAAGAGCGCTGCCTCTAGAAGTTTGTGGATCAGGTCTGAATTAATAATGGGGGATCCCTTTTGGGTTAGGAAACCTCCTTCTCTCCATATTAGGATGTTTGGGTGAAGTATGTTATAGGCATTTGGAGTCTGTGTGGATGTTAACCCTTAGATTTTTAGCCAGAGTTAAAGCTCTTTGGGAATTCCCTGGTGGCTCAGACGGTAAAGTGTCTGTCTACAATGCGGGAGACCTGGGTTCAATCCCTGGGTTGGGAAGATCCCCTGGAGAAGGAAATGGCAACCCACTCCAGTATTCTTGCCTGGAGAATCCCATGGACGGAGGAGTCTAGTGGCTACAGTCCATGGGGTTGCAATGAGTCGGACACAACTTCACTTTCACTTTCACAGCTCTGGTGAGAGCTATCAGTTCTACTTGTTGGGAGGTGGTGTGAGGTGGCAGAGGTGAAGCTTCAATTTTCTGGGTTCCATGATTGTGACAAAGTGAAAGTGAAGTCGCTCAGTCATGTCTGACTCTGTGCAACCCCATAGACGGCAGCCCATGAGGCTCCCCCATCCCTGGGATTCTCTAGGCAAGAATATTGGAGTGGGTTGCCATTTCCTTCTCCAATGCATGAAAGTGAAAAGTGAAAGTGAAGTCGCTCAGTCGTGTCTGACTCTTCGACCCCATGGATTACAGCCTACCAGGCTCCTCCATCCATGGGATTTCCCAGGCAAGAGTACTGGAGTGGGGTGCCATTGCCTTCTCGGATTGTGACAAATTTCCCTCTGGATGATGGCATATCCTGCTGAAAAGGGTGGAGATTTTTCGAGCTGCCATCAGCAAACCAGTGTGGGGTGTCTGGGTCTAGGATGGGCTGATCTGTTAAATGTTGGAAGGGGTTTTGGGTAAGATCTACTGTTAGGCTGCAGCTATGTAGGAGGGAGTCTGTTGTAGAGGACGTGGATAATAAGCTGGCGGAGTTAAGGGGAGGGCAGGGGGAGAATGAGAGCTGAGGGTCAAGGAGAAAGGCATGTAAGACTTGCACCCTGGAAGGGGGAAGGGAGAAGAAAGCCCAATGTGATAGTAAGTCTCGGAAGGTGTGTGGAGAACAGACTGTTAAAGGGGCGTGTCTGGAGAGTTTATTTTCTTTGGGTATGAGGGCTGTGATAGCAGCCATGGCCTGTATACAGGGAGGCCACCCCTTGGTCACCATGTCAAGCTGTTTTGATAGATAGGCTATGGGAGCCCAGGTGTCTCCGGCCCGCCGACATAGAAGTCCCAGGGTCTGTCCTTGGTTGGAATGGGCAAAGAGAAAGAATGGTCTGGTGTGATCTGGCAGGTGGAGAGTTGGCACTCAGAGGAGGCTCTGGGTGAGCTGGCGAAGAGGATTGGCCAGCGAGGAGGGACTAAAGAGTGGCTCAACCAGACATCATTTAGTTGCTTCACAGAGCAGCTTTGCAATGAGGGAGAAGTTAAGGATCCAGATATGGAAAAAGTTGAGGAGGCCCAGAATAGACAGGAGCTCCCTTTCCGTTTTTGGAAGTGCACAGTTAATTAAGGCCTGGATTCTATCTGGGGGAATAGTTCTTTGTTGATGGGATATGGAGAGCCTCATGTAGGTGACATTTGTCTGGGCTATTTGGGCCTTAGATTGGGATACCCGATAACCCCAGGATCCCAGGGCCCCAAGGAGTTTGGCAGTATGTTGGAGGCAGAGTTTTAGGGTTGGGCTACAAAGAAAGAGGTCATTTACATATTGGAGGAGATGACTTGGGGCTAAGTGGAGTGTCTGTAGGTCCTTTTGTAAAGCCTGTCCAAAAAAGTAGGGACTGTCTCTGAATCCCTGGGGGAGAACTGTGCATGTTAGTTGTTGAGAAACATGAGTATTGGGGTCTTGCTAGGTGAAGGCAAAAAGGGGTTGGGAGAGGGGGTGGAGAAGGATGGTGAAAAAAGCATCTTTGAGATCTAATGCCGTGAAGTGGGTTGCAGTCGGGGGTATGGTAGACAGAAGGGTATAAGGGTTAGAGACTACTGGGAATGTCGATGTGATGGCCTCATTGACTTTTTGCAGATTCTGGACCAGTCTCCAAGAGTTTGGTCCCTTCCTTACTGCCAGAATAGGGGTGTTGTGTGGTGAATGGGTAGGAATTAGGATAGAGGCTTGAAGAAGCCTGTCTATGATAGGCTTAAGTCCCTTGTGGGCCTCCGGGGTGAGAGAGTACTGTTGTTGAGTGATTATAGTCGAGAGGTCTTTTAGGGTAATGTGGACTGGGGGATGATGTTTGGCTATGGATGGGTGATCAGTGTCCCAGACTTGGGGGTCTCAGGTGGGTAGATCCAAGGGAAGGTAAGGGTGAGGGATAGGGATGGTCCAGGTGCCATCTGCATGCGGAATATAGAGACTGTATCAAGGGAGAGTATGGTAATAAAGACCCGTAACTTGGATAGCAAATCTCTCCCTAGGACTGCCATTGGGCACTGAGGCATTATGAAGAATGAGTGTATAAGGGTCGATTTTCCAAATTGACGAAGTAATGGAGGGCCAATTTTTGGCCTTAGGGGAACGCCAGAGACCCCCTTGATTGTGAGTTCTGAGTCTTGAATTGGGCCAGAGTAGGAAGTTAAGAGAGAGAAAGTGGCTCCAGTGTCTACTATAAAAGAGGTCTTTTTTCTGGTTACTACCTCTTCTACCCTAAGTTCTGAGCTCATGTACAGGACACGGGCCAGGAGGCTGGAACCCGGGCCCTGTCACTGGAACAACTATTGTAGGGTTGGCCTGGGGTTTTGGGGAGAAGAGGGGATTTCCCCAGAGGCACCAGGGCATCCCTGTGGACATTCCACTCTCCAGGTCTGGGAAGTGGGGACCTCCCCAGTGGTGCCAGGGCGTCCCTGGGGACAGTTCATCTTCCAGTGTCCCCACTGTCCACAGGTTCAGCATGCTTTTGTGGGGGGCCATGGGTTTGGCCATGCCTTTGCCCAGTGTCCTGACTGGTTGCATTGGAAGCAGGGTCCAGGTTGGGGGGGGGGGGGTCTTAAGCCCCGTTCTGGGATGACTTGGGCTAGGCTGATTTCTTCCTTTAATTGCTGTAGCCAAAAAAGCATATTTAGCTTTGCTCTCACATTCTTTTTCTCTCTTAGCCTCTTCCTCCCTATTATTGAACACCTTGAAGGCTACTTCTAGAAGGTCTCTTTGGGGGGTCTCAGGCCCTTTTCTAGTTGTCAAAGCTTGCGTCTGATGTCAGGGGCAGACTGACTGATGAATTGAATGTGAAGATAGAGTAACCCAGCAGGGGTGGTGATATCAAGTTTGGTATACTTCTGGACTGCCTCTGTGAGGCATGCCAAGAATATGGCTGGATATTCATCTGCCCCTTCGATGATTTCTCTGACTATCATAATTGACATGGATTTGAGTATTTTTCTTCATTCCTTCTAGAATGCAGGTAATCATATGATTGAGTCTCCTGATACCTGGGTCACCAGGCTGGTAAGTCCAGTGGGGATCTAACTGAGGCACGGCCTCATCAGCAACTGGGCTGTCCAGGTCTTGGTTATGTAAATGATCAGCATGGGCTTTTGCCACTTGCCAGATATGGTCTTTTTCATCAGGGATGAGAGTGCTATTTAGGATATAATATACATCACTCCACGTGAGTTTGTAGGCCTCGGCGGAGAGTCTCAGGAATTCTTTTCTGTATCTGGTAGGATTTTCAGAAAATGATCTTGACTTTTCTTCTATCTGGCTCATATCTGACAATGAAAATGGCACATGGACATGGGTGGGGCCCTCTGGTCCTGCCACCTCTCTCAGGGGAAACGTGTTGGGTACATGACCCTGTGGGTGGTGGGAATGAAGGGGGGAGGGGGAGTCGGGGAGATGGAGTAGTGGGTCAAGGGGGAGTCAGGAGAGGTTTCCAGGCCAGTAGGAGATTGGATGAAGGGGAAGGAGAGGGTTGGCGGGGTGGCGGGTAGGGAGGGGGTCGAACTCCAGTCTGCGCTTAGTTGAGGAAGAGCCCTTTTGCTTGAGAGGCAAGATGCAAAGAAGGACCTTGTTGGTGGAGCAGGCCTTGCACAGAGAGGGCCTGCTCCGAAGGGCCCAAAAGGCTTGGGCATAGGGGACCTCCGACCACTTGCCATTCTGTTTAAGGAAGTCTGTGAGATTTTGAAGAATGTTAAAGTCAAATGTGCTGACTTCAGGCCAGCGGTCTTGATAGTCTAATTGGTATTGAGGTCAAATCTGTGTACAGAGTTGTTTTAAAGAGTTAGCTTTGAGTTCAGTGAGTGAGAGTGGTTTGAGATTTTTGAGAACACAGGTCAGAGGGGAATCTTTTGGGACAGATTGGCCAGACCCCATAATTGAAAGGCAAGCAGAGGCTCCTATTGAGAGCTTGAGTCATCACTCGGAGTCGCAATAGAAGTTATGAGAAGAGAGCTCTGTATCAAGGTGGAGCATCCCCCACTGTAGCCTACAGAGTGGCCCTGGGCCGGGGGTCCCCAGGACCCGGAGAGAACTGAGTTCTAGGGCACCTCTAGAACACCGTCCAGATCTTACCTTAATCTAGTGGCTGGCTTGAGTGGAGTGTTGCATGTAGAGAAGACGAATGGCAAGAGTTCCTTATTCCGGAGGAGGAGGTCATCAGACAGAGAGAGAGAGGGAAAGGGGGTAGAGCCGAGGCCTGGGGGTACGCAAAGCATCAATAAAGCCTTAGCACAAGGCTTGCACCGCTCACAAAGGCACTGGGCATCCCAAGGGGAACTTGAGCTATGGCAGAAAAGTGAACTCGGAGGATGTTCCAGCTCCCAGACTCCGGGAAAAGGGAAAACAATGAAAGGGAGGGAGAGTGAGAGAGAGTGAGACGAGTGCCTCGCCGCTTCTGGATTTTGGCACCAAGAATGTAAGGTATAGTTCAGGCCAAGGCAGAAAGAGGAAAGACGACCTCAACAGAAATGTTACCTTTATTCAGGCAAGAAGGGGCGACAGTAGGCCTAAGGACCAGGCTGAGAGTGGAGAGAGATCAGGGAGGCTCTATATTTATAGGAAGGTTTGTGGAAACGATAAGCGAAACATTAATCAGGTGGGATGTTTTGGGTATTCTTTAGTTGAGATGGCATTTGTAGTTGGGCAGGGGGTGATAAGTCTTCTGGGCAGCTGTAGGGGGTGGAAGGTTTCTGGACAGGGGGTGATAAGTCCCAGAAAGATGCAACTGGCCTGGAGCATCAGGGCGGGACCTAAAGTTCTGTTTTGCTTTCTCCGAAGTTAGATGATTCAGCAAGGGCCTTGGAGACTGTTGTTTTCTTTTCTAGGCCCAAAAGACTTCTTCAATTAGAATACTAAGATTTGGGATGCAGTGTTAGGCCCTAATCCTTGTTTAAACTAAAGCTAGAAAAAAAAATTGATTCTTTCATCTAGTTCTTGGTAGTGGATCAATGTTAGGAGTTTTGACCAATGCACCAAGGTGCTGCAAAATGCTATAGTAGGAGAAACTGAGTGTGTGATATAGGGAGACTCTGTACTATCTTCACAAGTTGTCTGTAAATCTAAAATTATTCCAAAATAAAAAGTTTCTTTAAAACTATAGATCCTTGAATACATTATATACATATAATATATGTATATATATTTATATGTATAATACATTTCACTTTATAAAAGTAGGCAATCATAAGAATTTGGGATCTAAGTTTCAGCTAAACTAGCATACATTTTTCCAGTACATTCCTTAAGGGTAAGGATGTAATGTTAGATGGGAAATTCAGGGTAGGTAGTTAAATAATTCAACTTTGTATCTATCACTTTTTTCCTCAGGGAAAAAATTAGCATTTAATACATCTTTGTTGTTGTTGTTGATGATGAGAAACAGGTTACAAAAAGTATTCTTTTCCCTGGACCAATGTGCTTAGGGTAAAAGGAGAAGGGCTGTACTTATTAATAAAGACTAAAAAAGACTGGGTTACACTTATTTTTATATCTGCATCCTAATAAAATCAATGTGTCCTGAGTGTTTAATCTGATTGCCCTCATGCTGGTTGTGACAGATATTAGAAAACCTAGAATGCCCTGAGAGCTCAATGTGTTCATCAGCAGCTTAGATCTTCTAGTCTTAGCCATCAATTACACTAAGTATCTCAGCTGACTCTGAAATTTTTTGAATAAAAATAAAATAGGACAACAGAAAAGTTACTAGATTTGTACATACTCAAGTCTCCACAAGAAGTCATTCTTATTATCACCCTCTATAAATAGGTTTGGCTGCTCTCCTTCAACTATACCAGTATTACAGTGAAAGCAAAACATTCTCCTATTAGGCTTGTACAAAAGACTCAAATAATATATATATATATATTCTTTTTTGTTAAAAGGAAGCAATTCATTTATTCAGTATAGAGAGATTCTCCACAAAAGAGGTCAAGAAAACTCCCAGATTGCCAAAGTGTTTTCAGGTAAGAGCCTCCCTCTAGCTCTCTAGAAAATGTATAAATTTCTCACAACTAAATAATACCTCCCAAACATGCTAAATTCAATCTTAAAAGAGCAATTAGAAGAGTTTGACTAAATTTCAAAGATAAAGGTAAGGAAGTGAAAACTACTTTAAGCAGAACTGAAATATGAAGAGAACAGTCTGGAAAGAATGTTCCAGAGGGTTGTGTGATTGAGAAATAAGCTATCTACCTATATTACCCTGCATTGCTGGGATAGACTTCCAGGAAGATGAAAAGATGAAAGGGACTGGGGCCCAAAACTATATATCCATCTCTACTCTATGGGAAAAGCCCTGGCAGAATATTGTCTATGGGCTTCCACAATCAACATTATTTCTTGAGCAAATAGATAATTTTTTTTTTTTTTTGCTCTTACCGAAATGAGTGATGACTAGCTTGCAGGATAAGGTGAGAGTGAGCAGACATAAAGGCAACTCGATACTGTAGATGTTTATAGAGATGTAGGCAGAATAATTATTGTAATAATTATTGTAACCAAATAAACAACTGAGGGTGAGCAATTTACCAATAAAACAAATGAATTGATAGACATTTTAAGGCTGGTTTCAAGAAGGGAGAATGGAAATGAGATGTTCATAAAATTCTTATCTAAGCATATTACAGGATTTGTAAGAAAAGCACTTTCTAAGTGAAAGAAATTAAAAAAAGTTTTTATAAAACTAGGCATTTGGGTTATAGAAGAGACAAGCAAGCAAAGAACATTCAACCGATTCGGGTTATGGAAATCACATGCATCAAGATCTGTAATGTAAATTTTATATAACTTATAAAACCAGTGTTTACTAAGAGATGCCCTACCTGAGCAAATACTTGTACAAACATCAAGCCCTTTGACCAAGAAATTCTATTATTTAGTTTCCATTCTACAGAAATATTTACACATTCACTCAAATGATACATGTGTAAAGATGATCATTGCCACAATGACTGTAACAGCAAAAATGTAAGAACCACCCAAATGTTTGTTAACAAAGAAATGCTTAAATATAGATGTAAAGGTCTGAAAGCTTGTGTCCCTTAGAAGTTTTATGTTGAAATCCTAATCCCCAACGTGATGATATTAGGGGCTTTGAGGAGATGATAAGATCATGAGGGCAGAGTCCTCATCATTGGGATTACTGGCCTTATAAATAGACCTCAGAGAGCTAGCTTGCCTCTTTCCCCCCATGTGAGTATACAGTAAAAAGACACCAATCTGTTAGCCAGAAGTAGGTCCTTACAAGAAAAATGTATCTGCTGTGCATTGTGATCTTGGACTACATGGCCTCCAAAACTGTGAGAAATAACTTTTTGTTATTTATAAACTACTCAATTTATGGTATTTTGTTATACCAGCTCCAAAGGAAGAAGACAATATGCAAATACACCATGACATATGTAAGGTATAGTTCAGGCTGAGGCAGAAAGAGGAAAGAAGACCTCAACAGAAATAGGTTATTTTTATTCAAGCAAGGAGGGGCGACAGTCTGCCTAAGGACCAGGCTGAGCGTGGAGAGAGATCAGGGAGGCTCCATGTTTATAGGGAGGTTTGTGGAAGTGGTAAGGGAAACATTAATCATGCAGGTTGTTTTGGGTATTCTTTAGCTGAGATGGCATTTGTAGTTGGGCAGGGGGTGATAAGTCTTCTGGGCAGCGGTAGGAGGTGGAAGGTTTCTGGACAGGGGGTGATAAGTCCCAGAAAGATGCAACTGGCCTGGAGCATCAGAGTGGGACCTAAAGTTCTGTTTTGCTTTCTCCGAAGTTAGATGATTCAGCAAGGGCCTTTGAGACTGTTGTTTTCTTTTCTAGGCCCAAAATACTCCTTTAACATACATCATAACTGTTTAGAAAATAAAGTACTAACATGGAAAGATTGCTGCTGTTTTATGTAATGATAAAATCAAGTGATAGTACAATATATTTAGTATTGTGCCATTTATGCAAAAAAAGTTGTATATTTGTATATGCATGTACTATCAGATAACATCTATGGAGCACGTTTGAGAGGAAGATTGGGATATAGTATAATAATTAAGAATGTGAACTTTATAGACTAGTCGTTACCAGGTGTGGGGAAATTAACAAAATGGTGCCAGTCAGGCTGTCTTGCCCCACACGCTCATGCCCTCTGGACCCATATTTTGTGAACAATGATTTTGCAAGGTTATGTAATGACTGAGATTATTTTTAGCACTGTGCATATGGGTTATGAGGTACTCGCTTGGACACAGGCTACTTTTGTTATATAAGCTCCACCTTGGAAAGCCCTGAGGGCTGAGTGCAGTATGCCTGTATGACCTTTACCATGAAAGCTCTCGCTGCTCTGCATTGGGGCTACACTGAAGTGGCATCATGGTTATGTTATATGAGGTTGTTATGTTATGGCTGCTGCTATGGCTGCTTTGTCAGCCAAGAGAGAAGCTGTTTTATGGCTGTCATGCCAGCCAGGATAGAATAAAAATGTCTGCTGTTCTTATGGCTCCTTGAGTCTTCTTCTAGCCTCTTAGCTTGTGCCTTGCCTACCCTGGGTTCATCAAACAGTGTGAACAGCAAGACACCAGGGATGAGTAGATGGCAGAAACTGGGAGATGTTGGTCAGGGTGTGAATTTTCAGTTATGGAGATGAATAAGTCTAGAGAGCCAATATACTGCATGATGACTGTGCTTAATAATGCTATACTGAATACTGTAAATTTGTGAAGAATGTGAACTCTGGATTCAGACTTCCTGGGCTTCATAAACTAACTGGGCTTCCATGTATGTTGGCCAAGTTATTTAATTCTTTTGTGCCTTAGTTTCTTCACCTAAAAGAGAGAATATAGGAGAACAAGATGGCAGAGGAGTAGGTGGATGTTGAGTACATCTCTTTCCATGGAAAGATCAGGAATACACCTTAAGACACAGAAGTGCATGCAGAATACCAGCTGAGAGTGGACAGGAGTACCTGACCAGAAGAAAATAATATATAGAACAACATTGAACTTGGTATGACAAAAGAATTAGGAGGAAAAACAGGAGTGTTAGTAGGACTGGATATGCCCTTGGCAGGTGGGGGAACTGAAGCAGGGGTCTGATCCCCACATTGGGGCAATTGTCTGAGTCAGAGGAGAAAGATTTAAGGGTGAAAGTGAAACAGATGATCTGTGGCAGCCTAAATGGAAAAAGAATCAACTAGCGCTTGCCACAGCCATACATACCATGGACAGGGATGAGGGTCTGCTGGAAGGCGCAGGAGCTGGGAGCTGGGGTTTGGGGAGTGTGGTGCAATCCCAGGGTGAGGGGTGGTCTTGACTGCAGAGAGATGGATCAAGGGGAGGTGAGGGAGGAGACTGTGATGGGAAATGCCTGTGGAAGAAAGCTGGGCAGCCATGGAAGCAAGGCAATACTGCTGAGTCACGTGTAGGGGGTGGAACCATCACCATAGCCTCTCTCTCCCCACACACCATCAATGGCAGCTGAACGATAGAAAGACTGGCTCATCAGACGCCTGACACATTGAACTACAGAGTAGGACCCCAACCAGGATACTCCTTTAAGTGACTGATGTGCTGAACTAGAGTAGGACCTCACCCAGGGTGCCCCTTTAAATGCCTGATGTGCCAATCTACAGAGTTGGACCACAGCCTGGGGAGACCCTCTCTTTGTCTGTCATGCTAAACAACAGAGAGGGACCCCAAGCAAGGGAGCCCTCTAAGTGCCTGAATGGGCAGAGCTACAGAGAAAGACTGGCCAAAGAGGCCTTCTGATCACCAGCTACAAGAGGTTTGAAAAAAGACTCTGATAGGGCCATAACTCCTGTGGTGAAGGCAGTCCATGTCCCTGCACACTTGGTGCCTCCAGGGTCCCCGAAAGCCAAACAGCTGCACCACCTTCACACTCAAATCACACTGGGGCAGAGCTGCCACAGGCAAAAATGTCTTGTGTCTATGCATGCAGGGTCACTTTGGTAGTGTCCGTCTCTTTGTGACCCTGTAGACTATGGCCTGCCAGGATTCTCGTCAGGGAGTGGGGTTCTCCAGGCAAGAATACTGGAGTGTATTGTCTAATACTTGTCATATCCTTCTAGAGCACTATATTTCCTGCTGCCCTAGCTGCTAATTCCCCTGAGTACCTGCTGTTGCCAGAACCCCTGTGACCCAAGCAGCTGTATCACCTCTACACCTGGCCCTCACAGGGGCAAACCCAAGCCCTCCAGGGAAGCCTCAGGAGCAAACTGCAGTGGATGACCCACATGCAGAGGTGGGAGTAAAACCACAATTGAAACCCAGGGGCATTGTGGCTAAGGAAGAAGACCCAAAACCTTCCCACCAGCTGGACAAGCTGCAGATTATATCTACACGATCAACTAGGCAGATTTTGTGTCTATGGAATATACAAAAGGTCACTGAGAGTTCCCACAAAAGAAAACACACTAGTTCTGATAGCTGTGGACAATGGAGGCAAAAACACATAGAAGTAGGACCAGAAGAGAATCTGAGCTGCCCCCACAGCAGGTCCTGAGATCAGCAAAGTGTTGGAGGGCATCCTAGGGAGGTGAGGTGGACTGTGACTCACAGCGAGGGAAAGGACTCTGACAGCAGTGATTCAAGAAAAACATTTACTATCCTTATGTTTTGAATTGTTCTGTAGATTCTTTTGGATTTTTTTTTTCTTTTTTCCACTTTTTCCCTTCCCTGCTGTACTTGTCAAATAAATCAAAGCAAGATCTTATATGACCCACCTCCTAGAGTAATGGAAATAAACAAAAGTAAACAAGTGGGACCTGATTAAACTTAAAAGCTTTTGTATAGCAAAGGAAACTATAAACAAATTGAAAAGATAGTTCTCAGAATGGGAGAATATAATAGTAAATGAAACAACTGACAAAGGGTTAATTTTGAAAATATACAAGGAGCTCATACAACTCAATGCCAGAGAAACAAAAAACCCAATCAAAGAGTGGGGAAACAGACATTTCTCCAAAGACATACAGATGGCTAACAAACACATGAAAATATCCTAAATATCACTCATTATGAGAGAAATGTGAATCAAATCTACAATGAGATATCATCTCAAACTGGTCAGAATGGCCATCATCAAAAACTCTACAAACAACAAATGCTGGTGAGGATGTGGAGAAAAGGGTACCCTCTTGCACTGTTGGTGGGAATGTAAATTGACACAGCCACTATGGAAGATGGTATCAGTTCAGTTCAGTTCAGTTCAGTCACTCAGTCATGTCCGACTCTTTGCAATCCCATGAATCGCAGCATGCCAGGACCCCTGTCCATCACCATCTTCTGGAGTTCACTCAGACTCACATCCATCGAGTCCGTGATGACATCCAGCCATCTCATCCTCGGTTGTCCCCTTCTCCTCCTGCCACGAATGTCTCCCAGCATCAGAGTCTTTTCCAATGAGTCAACTCTTTGCATGAGGTGGCCAAAGTACTGGAACTTCAGCTTTAGCATCATTATTCCAAAGAAATCCCAGGGTTGATCTCCTTCAGAATGGACTAGTTGGAACTCCTTGCAGTTGAAGGTACCCTCAAGAGTCTTCTCCAACATCACAGTTCAAACACACCAATTCTTCGGCGCTCAGCCTTCTTCACAGTCCAACTCTCACATCCATAGATGACTACTGGAAAAACCATAGCCTTGACTAGGCGGACCTTAGTCGGCAAAGTAATGTCTCTGCTTTTAATATACTATCTAGGTTGGTCATAACTTTTCTTCCAAGGAGTAAGTGTCTTTTAATTTCATGGCTGCAGTCACCATCTCCAGTGATTTTGGAGCCCCAAAAAATAGTCTGACACTGTTTCTACTGTTTCCCCATCTATTTCCCATGAAGTGATGGGACCAGATGACATGATCTTCATTTTCTGAATGTTGAGCTTTAAGCCAACTTTTTCACTCTCCTCTTCCACTTTCATCAAGAGGCTTCTTAGCCCTTCTTCACTTCCTGCCAGAAGGGTGGTGTCATCTGCATATCTGAGGTTATTGATATTTCTCCAGACAATCTTGATTCCAGTTTGTGTTTCTTCCAGTCTAGCATTTCTCATGATATACTCTGCATAGAAGTTAAATAAGCAGGGTGACAATATACAGCCTTGATGTACTCCTTTTCCTATTTGGAACCAGTCTGTTGTTCCATGTCCAGTTCTAACTGTTTCTTCCTAACCTGCATACAGATTTCTCAAGAGGCAGGTCAGGTGGTCTGGTATTCCCATCTCTTTCAGAATTTTCCACAGTTTATTTTGATCCACACAGTCAAAGGCTTTGGCATAGTCAACAAAGCAGACGGGTCATGGTGGAGAGGCCTGACAGAATGTGGTCCACTGGAGAAGGGAATGGCAAGCCACTTCAGTATTCTTCCCTTGAGAACCCCATGAATAGTAGGAAAAGGCAAAATGATAGGATACTGAAAGAGGAACTCCTCAGGTCATTAGGTGCCCAATATGCTACTGGAGATCAGTGGAGAAATAACTTCAGAAACAGTGAAGTGATGGAGCCCAAGCAAAAACAATACCCAGTTGTGGATGTGACTGGTGATAGAAGCAAGATCTGATGCTGTAAAGAGTAATATTGCATAGGAACCTGGAATGTCAGGTCCATGAATCAAGGCAAATTGGAAGTGGTCAAACAAGAGATGGCAAGAGTGAACATCGACATTCTAGGAATCAGTGAAGTAAAATGGACTGGAATGGGTGAATTTAACTCAGATGACTTTTACATCTACTACTGCGGGCAGAAATCCCTCAGAAGAAATGGAGTAGCTATCATGGTCAACAAAAGAGTCCGAAATGCAGTACTTGGATGCAATCTCAAAAACGACAGAATGATCTCTGTTCATCTTTGGCAAACCATTCAATATCACAGTTATCCAAGTCTATGCCCCAACCAGTAATGCTGAAGAAACTGAAGTTGAACGGTTCTATGAAGACCTACAAGATCTTTTAGAACTAACACTCAAAAAAGATGTCCGTTTCATTATAGGGGACTGGAATGCGAAAGTAGGATGTCAAGAAACACCTGGAGTAACAGGCAAATTTGGCCTTGGAATGTGGAATGAAGCAGGGCAAAGACTAATAGAGTTTTGCCAAGAAAATGCACTGGTCATAGCAAACACCCTCTTCCAACAATGCAAGAGAAGACTCTACACATGGACATCACAAGATGGTCAACACCGAAATCAGATTGATTATATTCTTTGCAGCCAAAGATGGAGAAGCTCTATACAGTCAACAAAAACAAGACCGGGAGCTGACTGTGGCTCAGATCATGAACTCCTTATTGCCAAATTCAGACTTAAATTGAAGAAAGTAGGGAAAACCACTAGACCATTCAGGTATGACCTAAATCAAATCCCTTATGATTATACCGTGGAAGTGAGAAATAGATTTAAGGGTCTAGATCTGATAGATAGAGTGCCTAATGAACTATGGACTGAGGTTCATAACATTGTACAGGAGACAGGGATCAAGACTATCCCCATGGAAAAGAAATGCAGAAAAGCAAAATGGCTGTCTTGGGTGGCCTTACAAATAGCTGTGAAAAGAATAGAGGCGAAAAGCAATAGAGAAAAGGAAAGATATAAGCATCTGAATGCAGAGTTCCAAAGAACAGCAAGAAGAGATAAGAAAGTCTTCTTCAGTGATTAAAGCAAAGAAATACAGGAAAACAACAGAATGGGAAAGACTAGAGGTCTCTTCAAGAAAATTAGAGATACCAAGGGAACATTTCATGCAAAGATGGGCTCGATAAAGGACAGAAATGGTCTGGACCTAACAGAAGCAGAAGATATTAAGAAGAGGTGGCAAGAATACACAGAAAAACTGTACAAAAAAGATCTTCATGACCCAGATAATCATGATGATGTGATCATTAATCTAGAGCCAGACATCCTGGAATGTGAAGTCAAGTGGGCCTTAGAAAGCATCACTACAAACAAAGCTAGTGCAGGTGATGGAATTCCAGTTGAGCTGTCTCAAATCCTGAAAGATGATGCTGTGAAAGTGCTGCACTCAATATGCCAGCAAGTTTGGATAACTCAGCAGTGTCCACAGGACTGGAAAAGTTCAGTTTTCATTCCAATTCCAAAGAAAGGCAGTGGCAAAGAATGCTCAAACTACCGCACAATTGCACTCATCTCACATGCTAGTAAAGTAATGATCAAAATTCTCCAAGCCAGGCTTCAGCAATACGTGAACCGTGAACTCCTTGATGTTCAAGCTGGTTTTAGAAAAGGCAGAGGAACCAGAGATCAAATTGCCAACATCCGCTGGATCATGGAAAAAGCAAGAGAGTTCCAGAAAAACATCTATTTCTGCTTTATTGACTATGCCAAAGCCTTTGACTGTGTGGATCACAATAAACTGTGGAAGATTGTTTGGATATTTATTAAAAAACTAGGAATAAAACTACCATATGACTCCACAATCCCACTCCTAGGCATATGCCCTTAGGATATCAAAATTGAGAAAGACACACGTGTCCCATTGTTCACTGCAGTACTATTTACAATATCTAGAACATGAATGCAACCTAAGTGTTCACCAACAGATGAATAGATAAAGAAGTTGTTTATACACACACACACACACACACACACACACACAATGGAATACTACTCAGCCATCAAAAGAAATGCATTTGAGTCAGTTCTGATGAGGTGGATGAACCTAGAACCTATTATACAGAGTGAAGTGAGTCAGAATGAGAAAGATAAATATCATATTCTAACACATATATACAGAATCTAGAGAATTCGTACTGAAAAATTTATTTACAGGGCAACAATGGAGAAACAGACACAGAGAACAGACTTATGGGCATGGGGAGAGGGAAGGAGAGGGTGAGATGTGTGGAAAGAGTAATATGAAAACTTACATTACCATATGTAAAACAGCCACTGGGAATTTGCTCTATGGCTCAGGAAACTCAAACAGGGCCTCTGTATCAATCTAGAGGTGCGAGATGGGAAGGGAGGTTCAAAAAGGAGGAAATATATGTATATCTATGGCTGATTCATGTTGAGGTTTGACAGAAAACAACAATATTTCTGTAAAGCAATTATCTTTCAATAAAAAATAAATTAAAAAAAGAAAAACAAAAGGTATAGAATAACTGTGGTGGTTAAATAGATTAACACATGAAAATTACTTGGCTCATATTAAGTGCTAAAAAAATGTTGGCAAAGTGAAAGTGTTAGTCACTCAGTTGTGTCCAACTCTTTGTGACTCCATAGTCTGTCCATGAAATTTTTGAGGCATGAATAGTGGTGTGGGTTGCCATTCCCTTTTCCAGGGGATCTTTCTGATCCAGAGAACAAACTGGTTCTCTAGCATTCCAGAAAGATTCTTTACCTTCTGGGCTACCTTAGTTATTTTTATTTTATGGAATATACATGTAAAGTGACTTCTATGCATTTATCTTCATAACATAACTACTTTGTAAAGTAAATATTGGTATTATCTTCATTTTGCAGAGGAAGACATTGAAAAAGAAAGGTGAATCAACTTGTCTAAGGTCACATAGTTGGTAAAACTGGGAGATCATATTTGAACTCAGTAACTGATTCCCTAGTGGTGCTTTTAACTATTTTTTGTACTGTTCTCCACACACATACATATGCATACATAGGTCTAGAAAATATCTAACAGTTCTTAAATTTGGTTCGGCAGTGGAGTAATAATACTGAAAGGGAATCACTGTTTTTTACTCAGTATGCTTCTATAGCCTTGTGAGAGGTAGTAAAGTTTTACATGTATAACTTAAATAATAAATCATAATAAAGCATCATAGTAAATAAATATAATGTGTTTAACATAGTTGACTTGGGGTACAAATTTAACAACTTCTCTTTATCAAAATACTGCACTAAAATAGTGAAGTGGCATGGCACAAGATAGTAGAAGATATCTAATACATAAAGCTGACACATAGTAGCCTGGAAATACAAAGAGCTCTTACAAAGCAGTAAGAGTGAGATAGAAAGATTGTAAAATCAGCAAAATATTTGAAAGGAAATTTTAGAACGAAGAAATACAAATGACTAATAAACATTTGGAAGTACTTTTTCATTTATTAATATTCATTGACATGCATATTGAAACCGTAATGAGATATACATTGAGAGCATCAGTGACTAAAGATTTGTCTTTTGTTTTCTGGAATGTCTTTTTTAACAAGTACAGGAATCACAGGCTATTAAACTTGGTTTTTGGAAAGCAAAGTGTCAGTGCTTTAAAACTGAGAATGCTTTTAGCTGCTCTGTGCTTGCACTGAGTCATTACCTATTTGATGAGTGCACACCAGCAATCTGGGATATTCAAACCTACTTAACTGAAGAAGGGATCACTGAGCAAGCCAGTGAGCTGTCCTCAAATGAAGGCAATGGATATTTATTTATTTAATAAGTTTTTTTTTCCTTTGCTACAGATTCAGTTTAAAGCTTTCACTCCCCTGCCATAAGTTTTGATTGAGGATACTAAAAGTATATCGAATGACATTTTTTATGTGAACACCATTACATAATAATTCAGGGAAATGTATACAGAATTGTTCATCATATCTTGGAAAAATGTAGCTCCTCATTACTCCAGAGTAATAATTTATACTTTAGTTAAAAGACACTAAGATCCAGATAGTTTGGTCAGCTTATGCCTTCTGTTTGGCCATTAAATTGCACTTCAAAATCTCCTTATTCCCGTTGACAGAATGTGTGAGAAGAGTCTGCCTTTACACTTGCATAACCTTTGCCATCGAAGCACTTTACTACCTTTTATTCTACCGCCTCATCTGTTTCTGATGTTTGCCATGTCTTTCTCTGGAGTGAGAGTGTAGCTTATAACTAATGTCCTTGAAATCCCCTGAGCACAGAATGCCTGATAATAAAAAGGAAATTCTGATATTTCATAGCTCTCTGACACAATAGCTACCAGAAAACTCAAGCTAGAAGAAATGTTGAGTACTGAGACCTTTCAGGCTGAAGATTTAACTACTAGGAGCTCCAGGTGAATAGCAGGAACCATGAATTCTATGCCCAGCTCCTGCTCTTACTAGATGTGACATCATAGAGAAGTCACCAAAACCCTCTGGTCTTCCATTTCTTAAGCAGTGAAACTGAAATAATGTTAAGAGGTTTGCAAATATGAAAATCACAGATTGGACTGGATTAGACTAGAAATCATAGGAAGGACTAGATATGTTTAAAATTATTTTTTTAATTTAATGTTAAAGCTTGTTGAAACAAATATTGAAAGAGACTAATGCATCGCAAAATGTTCTCTTAAAAAAAGGAGGTGGGAGGAGGATTTAGGATTGGGAGCTCGTATACACCCGTGGTGGATTCATGTCAATGTATGGCAAAACCAATACAGTATTGTAAAGTAAAATAAAGTAAAAATAAAATTAAAAAAAAAAGAAAAAAAAAAAGATGCTTTCAGAGCTTTGTAAGGAGAAACCCAAGTTCCATTTTATACAATAAGATACTAAGTTAGTTTCTCTAGAATCTCAATCCTGCCTCTGCAACTAGGAAGTTTTGACCTCCAGCAAGTAGCTGAGCTTTGAGGGAAAACATCATTCCAGATGAGTATTACCCTCCCTTTCACTGGTGCTCAAAATCTCAAATATTTAATTTTAAAGTATTATGGTGAAAGTGAAGTAGCTCAGTCATGTCCAACTCTTTGCGACCCTGTGGACTGTAGCCCGCCAGGCTCCTCCATCCATGGGATTTTCCAGGCAAGAATACTGGAGTGGGTTGCCATTTCCTTCTCCAGGGGATCTTCCCAACCCAAGGATCGAACCCACGTCTCCCACATTGCGGGCAGACGTTTTAACCTCTGAGCCACCAGGGAAGCAGTGCCCCAATTGGTACATAGTCTCTTTGACTAATTCATGTAGATTATTTTGTTGTTTAAAAGAGGATGGTGTCTGGTAATAGTTACAGTTTGAAGATCTGTACTGAATGCCACATATCTATTAGGACTCAGAAGCAAGCAACTTATCTTGATTGGAATCATTATTATTTGGGGATTTGTTATTCAGATAAAATAACATTAAAAATGTAGACAGTTTTACTATGCTAAGAAGAGATTCAGAAGATTGGTAGAAAGAAGGTTTTTTTGGATACTTTATTTGAAATCAATAACCCCATAGGTGAAATAAAAGGCTGAGGGATTGAGAATGGAAGAAGCTATCTTTTGGCCATGGACTACCAGCTTGACTGTAGTCAAAATGAATAGTGACTCAGAGCTGTTGCCATCTTTAGCTGTTTTTTTGGCCTATGAACAATGAGTTAGTAGTCTCATTTCAAACCCAGATGATTAAAAGTCCACCCTGCAAACAATGCTAATATGGTTGGCACAAAATGACACCCTTTTTGGCAGAAGTAATCTCAAGGATCAAGTGTACGCATATGCAACTTTTTGGTTTCCTTCTGTGAGACTTTCCCACAGACTCAGGCAAAATACAACAAAGAGACCTGATCCAATACTTCTCATGTTTAGGGTACATAATTAAGGACTTCCTTGCATTTCTAAAAGTGTTCATCTGCAATATTTTTTTTTCTGACTAGAACAATATTTCTAAAGGATACCAAAGGTGAATGAGGTGGAAATCAAGAGAAATGGCAGTGACATAAAAAACATGTTCTCACTGGAAGGATTTAATTAGCCAATCAGATTCAACTCACATCTTGGTAACTGCAATAAGGTTATACCTTACTATAAGCACCACAAATATTTTACAAAAGACTAAATTATACTTAAATTATATTTTAAATGATGAGGTAAGTTAATGACTTAAATTTATATTGATTCCTTTTGTAAAGGTAACAACTTTGAAAGGTGAAATTCAGCCCCTGCTTTTTTCTTTTGCAATTTATATATTTTATGCATGGTTTTCATAAAGTGTGGTACATAGGCAACAAAATTTGAAATATAAAAGATATATTTAATGTGCTCACATTTTCATTTGCTTGCATTTGAATTTGTCAGTAAATTTATAATTATCATTACTGAGCCTGATTATTGTCCAATCCCTTTAGAGCTCCTACATCAACTTTTCAGTATGGTGTTTAGAGAGTTAGAGATCAGACGCGAAAAAATAAGAAAAGTATAGAAGAAAATAATTGAGGAGCAATAATTTTTGTTTAAAAAATTTCAAAGGCTCCTTGGATTCTAGACTGACAAGAAGACAAACCAGGGAAGATGAAGAAGATTGCCAGTTGGTTAGCAGAATTTCAATAAAGATCAGGGAAAGAAAAAGAAAAGCACCAAATTTCATCCTTTCTCTCATCCATTTGATAAAGGATCCTGAAACATCAAGATTAATCATTTATCCTTCTTTAGGGAACCTTCCTAACCCAGGGATACAACCCGGGATTCCTGCATTGCAGATGGATTCAGAACCACAAGGGAAGCCCTATATGATGAGAAAGGTAATCCAAATGCCACATATATTTTAAACTAAATTAATTTTCATACCAACTCTTACCAAATTCTGAAAATTGGTTTATATTTAACCATGGGACAGAACTATAAAGGAAAAGTAAATGAGATTTTGGTAGTTAATTGAAGGAATATTTGTTTATAGACTACTTTTCTTTCTTACATAAAAGCTCACCTATGATGACTTATTTTTGAGTTTTAGAGACATGCATGGTAAATATTATCAAGTGATGATCTAAATTTTTTAGTACATTTTTATAAGTTGTATTATATCATATTTTGGGCTTCCTAGACAGTGCTAGTGATAAAGAACCCACCTGCCAATTCAGGATGGAGAAGGAAAGGGCAACCTACTCCAGTATTTTTGCCTGGAGAATCCTATGGACAGAAGAGCCTGATGGGTAGAGCCCATGGGGTCACAAACAGTCAGACATGACTGAGCAACTGAGCAGCCAATGCAGGAGATGTAAGAGACATGAGTTCAATCCCTGAGTCAGAAAGGTCTCTTGGACAAGGACACGGTATAGGGTCACAAAGAGTCTGACACGACTGAAACAACTTAACAAGCATGCACATGTGTCATATTTCATATAATTTGGCTTTCACTGAATGGCCTTTTATACTGTAATTTCAATTAAAAAATAAGCATATCATCTTGAAAAAAGAAAAATATAAACTTTAAATTGAAAAAAATAATTTGTTTAACTGGAGGCTAATTAATTTGCAATATTGCAGTGGCTTTTGCCATACATCAACACACATCAGCCATGGGTGTACACTTCTAAGTTGCATCAAAATCAAAATGTAAGGAACCTCCATGAAGGGAAGGAAAAGCCCTACAAGAAAACATTAATTGAAGGCTAGAATATATATTGAGACACGCCATTCTTTGATGAGAAGACAACACTGTTTTGTTGTAGATTCTCCCCAGATTGATTTTAATATGTAAAACAATCTTAATCAGATCTATTCTTGCTTTATAGAACTTTACAAAGTTATCTATTTAAATATTTAAGAATCATATATGTATATTTAATCTTATATAAGTGAAATAGAATTTATAACACATAACATGTATGCTTCTTTAGAGTAGAATACCACTTCTTTATTTTTTGTCATTTAGATTACCTCTCCTTGTTCTCTTCTCTCTTCACTCTAAATGATATCCTCCATGAATCATATTAAAAACCTTTTATGCCATGTATAATTCCATATTTTTCATACTTACATACACATATACAAATATACACACATATGGAGTTGTTTGGACATTGTTTTTCAAAAATATTGTACCACACATACTTTCTACATCTTGGCTTTTTCATTATGTTATATATCATGGCAGTCTTTCCAACTAAATAGGTATAGCTGTAATTTATTATTATTAATGGCCACATGGTGTTCCATGGTGTTGACAGACTCTAAGTATATTCAATCACTTTTTTTCTTGGTAGGTGTTCAATTTGTTTTCAGGTTGATTGCACTACAAAAAATGTTCAGATAAAGGCTTCATGACATGTATCCTTATTGTTGCTTCTGTTTCTAAGGGCTATAACTCTAAAATGAGATTAGTTAAATTAAGCTTAAATTTAATTTTAACAGATGCCACTGGATCACCTTTTCAAACATTTGTAAAAACTAATATCTCTTCTTTTAGCCTATGAGAGTAAATTTATGCCCACATCTATCCTTGTAATGTGTTATTGAGTTTTATTATTTTATTTCATTATCTGATGGATGGGTAAAAAAAACAAAAACAAAAACAATCTCCTTATAACTTTAACTTATATTCCCCTAACTGCTAGTAAATTTGTACAACTTTGTAGTATTGACCATTTGGATTGCATATTCTGTGAATTTCTTATCCCTATTTTTGCCCATTTTCCTGATTTTTTTTGGTCAATTTATAAAATAATTTTTAATGAATATATTTTTCACTGAAGGATAATTGCTTTGCAAAATTTTCTTGTTTTCTGTCAAGCCTCAACATGAATCAGCCATAGGTATACATATATCCCCTCCTTTTTGAAACTCCCTCCCATCTCCATCCCCATCCCACCCCTCTAGGTTGATACAGAGCCCCTGTTTGAGTTTCCTGAGCCATACAGCAAATTCCCATTGGCTATCTATTTTACATATGGTAATGTATGGATGTGAGAGTTGGACTGTGAAGAAGGCTGAGCACTGAAGAATTGATGCTTTTGAACTGTGGTGTTGGAGAAGACTCTTGAGAGTCCCTTGGACTGTAAGGAGATCCAACCAGTCCATTCTGAAGGAGATCAACCCTGGGATTTCTGTGGAAGGAATAATGCTAAAGCTGAAACTCCAATGATTTGGCCACCTCATGGGAAGATTTGACTCATTGGAAAAGACTCTGATGCTGGGAGGGATTGGGGGCAGGAGGAGAAGGGGACGACAGAGGATGAGATGGCTGGATGGCACCACTGACTTGATGGACGTGAGTCTGAGTGAACTCCAGGAGCTGGTGATGGACAGGGAGGCCTGGCGTGCTGCGATTCATGGGGTCGCAAAGAGTCAGACATGACTGAGCGACTGAACTGAACTGAACTGAATGTAAGTTTCCATGTTACTTTTTCCATACATCTCACCCTTTCCTCCCCTCTCCGCATGTCCATGAGTCTATTCTCTATGTCTGTTTCTCCATTGTTGCCCTGTAAATAAATTCTTTAGTACCATTTTTCTAGATTCCGTATATATGTGTTAGTGTAGATCTTTATCTGCTTGCATTCCCAATTCAGGTTTTTTACTCAAATCTTATATTCTTTATTAACTTCACATTTGCATTTTGTACTAATATTTTCAGTTACATGTAGCTAAGCATATCTACATTCTATGTTGTAACTTTTGGGTTTCCTCTACCCCCAGATTGTATGAGTAGGCAACAGATTCAATTAGAAGAGCTATTGTTTTACATTCAAGCCTTAAATAATTCTGGGATTTGTTTTTATATGATATAAGATAGTCAACAAACATTATTTTTCCTTTCAAAAGAAATTAAACAGTTGTGTCAGAATCACTTATTAATTAAGCTATCTTTTTTCAATAAATTTGAAAATCCACTTTGTCATATATTAAATTTTCTGGATAGTGGGATTTAATTGTGTTCTATTGATGTTTTTGTCTATTTCTAAACCAATATTACATTTGTTTTACTAAGGAGGCTTTATACAGCATTCTGATAATTGCTAAAGAAGTTCTTTCTCTCATTTCTTCATGTTTATGCTTTTAAAATGGTTATTCTTAGGTTTTTATGCTTATACTTAAATTTTAAGATTATTTATCTGGTTATAGAAAATTTTATAGAGAGAAGGAAGTGGCAACCCACTTCAGTATTCTTGCTTGGGAAATCCCATGGACAGAGGAGCCTGGCAGACTATACCCCATGGGGTCACAAAAGATTTGGACTTAACTCAGCAACTAAACAAAAACAACAAAGAAAATGCTACTAGGACTTTAATCAGAATTACATTCATTTTATACATTAAATTTTTGAGAAATAATATTTTGAGACTATTTAATGTTCCAATCCAAAATGATGGTATTCAGGATTTCTCTGGCTATCCAGTGGTTTGGACTCTGGACTTCCATTGCCAAGGACACTGGTTTGAGCACCGTTCAGAGAACTAAGATCCCACAAGTTGCATGGTCAAAAAAAAAATAAAAAGAAAAGATACTATTTCTTTCAAATTTATGTTTTTATGTCTAATACAATTTTATTGAAATAAAATTCATATCGTATAAAATTCATTTAACTATTTTAAAGTACACAATTCAGTGTGGTTTTTTTAGTATACTCACTCTATTGTACAAACATCACCACTATCTAATTCTGGGACATTTTGTTACCCCAAAAAGGGATGACAATCTTCTTGATTCCTTCTTCCCGCCATCCTGGACAGCTGCTAAATTGTTCTCTATCTCAACGGATTTACCTCTTCTGGATATTTCATATAAAAATGAAATCATATATTATGTGGCCTCTTGTGTCTGACTTCTTTTAGTTAGGATAATATTTTCAAGGTCCATGTATATGTAGCTCGTGTCAGTAATATACCCATATGGATATAGCACATTTTATTTACCCATTTATTAACTGATGGTGTTGTCTCTGCACGTTATCAATTTTGAATAATGTATCTATGAACGTTTCTGGACAGGTTGTTTGTGAGCTTGTGTTTTCTGTTCTCTTGGGTTGAATTTCTGGGTCATATGGTAATACTATTTTTAACTTTTTGAGGAACCAAAAATTTTTCTAGAGTGGCTGCACTATTTCACGATACCCACCAAAAGTGTATTATGGTTCCACTATCTTTACATACTTACTGACATTTGTTATTTTCCTTCTTTTCTCATATTATAGCTATTCTGCTGGGTGAAAAGTGATATCCCGTGGTTTTGATTTGCCTTTCCCTAATGACTAATTCCAGCTGAGCTATTTAAAATCCTAAAAGATGACACTACTAAAGTGCTATACTCAATATGCCAGCCAATTTGGAAAACTCAGCATTGGCCACAAGACTGGAAATGGTTAGATTTCATTCTAGTCCCAAAGAAGGGCAATGCCAAAGACTGTTACTCCACAATTACAATCATTTCACTTGCTAGCAAGGTAATGCTCAAAATCTATAATGGATTCAATGGACATGAATTTTAGCAAGCTCCGGGAGTTGGTGATGGACAGGGAGGCCTGGCGTGCTGCAGTCCATGGCGTTGCAACGGGTCAGACACGACTGAACAACTGAACTGAAATGAGGCTTCAATGGTGCTTGAACTGAGAACTTCCAGATGTTCTGGAATTTTGGATTTTGGAAAGGCAGAGGAACCAGAGGTCAAATTGCCAACATCTGTTGGGCCTTAGATAAAACAAGAGAATTCCAGAAAAGCATCTGCTTCTGCTTCATTGATAATACTAAAGCCATTGACTCAGTGGATCACAACTGTGGAAAATTCTCCAAGAGATGGGAATACCAGACCATCTTTCCTGCCTCCTGACAAACCTGTATGCAGGTAAAGAAGCAACAGTTAGAACCGGACATGGAACAACTGACTGGTTCAAAATTGGGAAAGGAATATAACAATGCTGTGTATTGTCACTTTGTTTATTTAACGTATATGCAGAATACATCATGCAAAAATGCTGGGCTGGATGAATCACAAGCTGGAATCAACATTGCGAAGAGAAATATCAAGAACCTCAGATAGGTAGATGATACAACTATAAAGCGAGAAAAGGAAGAGGAACTAAAGAGGCTTTTGATGAGGGTAAAAGAGGAGAGTGTAAAAATGGATAAGAAAGCTGTGGTACATATACACAATGGAGTATTACTCAGCCGTTAAAAAGAATACATTTGAATCAGTTCTGATGAGACGGATGAAACTGGAGCCGATTATACAGAGTGAAGTAAGCCAGAAAGAAAAACACCAATACAGTATACTAACACATATATATGGAATTTAGAAAGATGTCAATGATGACCCTGTATGCAAGACAGCAAAAAAGACACAGATGTGTATAGCAGACTTTTGGACTCAGAGGGAGAGGGAGAGGGTGGGATGATTTGGGAGAATGGCATTGAAACATGTATACTATCATGTAAGAATCAAATCACCAGTCTATGTCCAATGTAGGATACAGCATGCTTGGGGCTGGTGCACGGGGATGACCCAGAGGGATATTGTGGGGAGGGAGGTGGGAGGGGGGTTCATGTTTGTGATCGCATGTACACCCATGGTGGATTCATGTCAATGTATGGCAAAACCAATACAGTATTGTAAAGTAAAATAAAGTAAAAATAAAAATAAAAAAAAAAAAAAACCTCAATATTCAAAAAAAAACTAAGATCATAATATCCAGTCCCATCACTTAAAGGCAAAAAGATGGGAGAAAAGTGGAAACAGTGGCAGATTTTATTTTGGGGGGCTCCAAATTCACTTCGGATGGTGACTGCAGCCATGAAATTAAAAGACACCTGCTCTTTGAAAAGAAAGCTATGACAAACCTAGACGGTGTATTAAAAAGTGGAGAAATCACTTTGCAGACAAAGATCCTCATAGTCAAATCTATGGTTTTCCCAGTAGTCATGTACGAATGTGAGAGTTGGACCATAAAGAAGGGTGATTGCTGAAGAATTGATGCTTTCGAATTTTGGTGCTGGAGAAGCACTCTTGAGAGTCCCTTGGACAGCAAAGATATCAAACCAATCAATCCTAAAGGAAATCAACTATGAATATTCATTGGATAGACTGATGCTGAAGCTGAAGCTCCAATACTTTGGCCACCTGATGCAAAGAGCCAACTCACTGAAAAAGACTGATGCTGGGAAAGATTGAGGATAAGTCATTTGGATAAGATATTTGGATGGCATCTCCAACTCAGTGGACATGAATTTGAGGAAACTCCAGGAGATGGTTAAGGACAAAAAAGCCTGGCATGCTGCAGTCCATGGGGTCACAAAGAGTTGGACATGACTTAGTGACTGAACAACAACAACAGTGACTGACTAATCATTTTTTAATCTGTTTGTTGGTCATCTGTAAGTCTTTTTGGAGAAATATCTGTTAAATCCTTTGCTTATTTTGAAATTGGATTATTGGTCTTTATATTGCTGAGTTGTATTAGTTATATATTCTGGACACTAGA
Organism: Capricornis sumatraensis; assembly: GCF_032405125.1. Taxonomy (NCBI): domain Eukaryota; kingdom Metazoa; phylum Chordata; class Mammalia; order Artiodactyla; family Bovidae; genus Capricornis; species Capricornis sumatraensis. Next base: position 6,406,419 of record NC_091092.1, read on the forward strand.
CCATTATCTATGTGACTTCAAATATTTTCCCACACTCTTTAGGTTTCTTTTCATTTGCTTGTTGTACCCTTTGATGCATGAAAGTTTTTAATTTTAATGAAACACTGCTTACCTTTTATTTTCCTTTTGTTAAAGGAATCACTGCCTAATTCAAGGAAACAATTTTTATCCTAAATTTTCTTCAAAAATGTATTAACTTTAGGTCTTAGATTTAGGTCTTTGATCCATTTTGACTTAAGTTTTTGTGCATGGTATGAGGCACAGGTCCATCTTCACTGTCTTCTTCTTTTTCTTTTTTTGTAAGGTTGGCTTTATTTATTTATTTTTAATTTATTTTATTGTTTTTGGTTGCACTCACTGGGTTTTCATTGGTATACCCAGGCCTTCTCTAGTTGAGGCAAGTGGGAGGCTGTTCTTTCCTTGCAGCACACAGGCTTGTCCTTGTGGTGGCTTTTCTTGTTGCAGAACACAGGCTCTACACCTTCACTGTTTTGCATGTGGATATCCAGTTGGTCTAACATCATTTGACCTCATTTGTTGAAAACACTATTCTTTCACCATTGAATGATCTTGACATCTTTTTTGAAAATTAATTGATCCCCAATGTATAAGTTTGTTTCTGGACTCTGAATTCTATATGTCTCACCTTATGCTAGTATTGCATTGTCTTGATTATTGCAACTTTGTAATAAGTTTTGAAATTAGGAAGATGAATTCTCCAACTTTATTTTCTTCTTCAGAATTATTTTGGCTATTCTATGTCCCTTGAGTTTCTAACATTATTCAATATTTCAACTAGATAAAAAAGAATAAAATAGATAATTCTGAGGGGAAAAATAATCAATGAAAACTTGCTATATAAGATGTTGAAACTATTACATAAGTACAATAACTTTAGTAATGTGGCATTAGTCCAGTGAGCATCAGGAATTTCAAAAGCAAGTTTATGCATGACTGAATTTAGTATATGGTAATAGTAGCATTTCATCCTGCTTGACAGGCAGATTCTTTACCACTGAACCACCAGAATAGCACAATGAACGAAAGAGTTATTAATTAATTATTGAGAAAATGACAAGCTATTTAAAAACTTGAAACTCAGTATATGCTTTATCTCTTAAATTAAAAAAAAAACATAAATTAAAAACTAAATGTAAATATCAAACTATACAAATACAAGAAGAAAATTTAAGAAAGCATGCTAAAATTATGAAGCAAGGAAGATTCTTCTAAGCAAGAGACAATATATGGAATTGATGAACGCAATTATTTGAATGCATTAGAATTTAAATCTGTGGTAAAAAAATATAAAATATAAAATAAAGTCACAATTTGGAAAATTCCGCTGCAAAATCTAGGATAAAGGATTGGTGGCATGAATATATAAACAACTTTTATAAATGCTTATATAAAATAGAGCACCTTAATAGAGTAACATATTAATTATATATACAGGTAATTCACAAAATCAGAAATACAAGTGTTTGGGAAACATTTAAAAATATTTAGCTTTACTAATACTCAAACAACAACACTACTCAAACACATAATAATGGAAACACACGACATTAGTTTTGACCAAACATTTGGTAAAGGCAAAAAATAATAGATTAAAATAATATATTGTTAGGTGAAATGTAAATTGAAGCTACCCTTTTGTAGGACAATTTTTCAATATGTATTAAAGTAAAATATACATAATTCAGTAAGTTATCATCCTATTTTGTAATGAGTCTTTCATACAAATAAGCACTACCATAGTAGTAAGGAGATAAGAGGTTTGAAAATTTATTACCTTATGTAATGGTAGAGAAGAATCATAAGCACAAAGTGAAAAGAAAGTTTTGGAATCCAGTCAGTCATAAACTAGAATACTGGCTCTGCTGGTTATGAGTTCAGTGACCTTTTCAAATCCCTTTGAACTATAATTACTTTAGCTTTAAAATCTACTTTGACCCAAATTAACCAAATTTGGTGAGGGAATAACTCTAGCATTCTATGCTGGGTTGAATAGTGTCCTCCCAATATTCAAAATTCATGTCCACTTGAAACCTGTGAATGAATATGACCTTATTTGGAAATATTGTCTTTACAGATGTAATCAAGTTAAGATGAGGTCATACTGGATTAGGGTGGGCTTTACATCCAATATGACAGGTGCCCTATCTGAAGAGGGAAATTTGGACACAGTCCAGACAGACAGAGAAGGAGGTCATGTGAAGACAGAGGCAGAGATTGGAGTAATACATTTGCAAACCAAGGAACACCAAGGGTTGTCAGTAACAACTAGAAGGTAGAAGAAGAAAGGATTCTTCCCTACAAGCTATGAAGGGATTTCAGACTTTTGGCTTCCAGAACTCAGAGCAAACAGATTTTGATTGTTTTAAGCCACCAAGTTCATAGTACTTTGTTATGGCAGCCCTAGGAAACTCATGAATGCACAGTACTTTGCAAAGTAAGAGCTCATTAGAGGGAAACTGTTTCTACTGACTGATGACAAGCTCCTTTCTTTTACACTATTTTACTTTGTGATTTCTGCTTTCTGTGATGTAGGTAGTTTTCTTATTTTCAGTTTTCAAAAAAAAAAAAAAAAAGCTTAGAACCAAAGAGGTTAACTATTTTGCCACAGATCACAAAATTAAGAAACAAGTGATATTTATTTCATATTTACTTAACTAAAAATACTCAATTTTTAAAACATCACTTGACATTCTGTTTTAAATTCCACCCCAAATGCTGATGGATAATTAGGCAAGCTTTTCTGCAGTAAGTTTTGCACTGCTAATTGGGAAATCCTATAATTACCATCGGAGAAGGCAATGGCACCCCACTCCAGTATTCTTGCCTGGAAAATCCCATGGACGGAGGAGCCTGGTGGGCTGCAGTCCATGGGGTCGCTGAGTCAGACATGACTGAGCGACTTTCCTTTCACTTTTCACTTTCATGCATTGGAGAAGGAAATGGCAACCCACTCCAGTGTTCTTGCCTGGAGAATCTCAGGGATGGGGGAGACTGGTGGGCTGCCATCTATGGGGTCGCACAGAGTTGGACACAACTGACGCAACTTAGCAGCAGCAGCAGCAGCAGCAGAATTACCATGTTTTTACTGCTCTGTGAAATACATAAGAAAAACATAAGACTAAAGAGCCTGATAGAAAAGGCTGGTAAATGGTAATAGTTCAAGCAATTGGACCTAAGATCAAAGCTACCAGTAAATGGTATGGCAAATCACACTTGTAGTGATATTTTTTATGAGAGCAAAATTTTCCATTAGAAGAAAATAAGCTAGGCTAAGAGGGAAAATTCCTATCACTACAGAGTAAAGAGAAAGGATGAAGCAATAGCTTTTAAAGCTGTTAGGTTATTGTTTCAATTCTCTAAGATACTATATCTTAAAAGGCCACAAAGGAGACAATTTGAAAGAAGGATTCAAAGTTCATAAAATATTTGCTGAAAACTAACTAGCTATTTTCTAAGTTATGAATCATTTTATATAAACAATAAGCACACTGCTAATTTTCATGATTCATGCTGAAATAACAATACCAGGATACGTACAATAACCACTGGGATAAAATACCATTAAATTCCAAGTCCTCAGAAGCATTTATTTCTAAAGTTGCTGTGAGGCAGGAATTTGAGTAGATACCTTGCCTAAGGGTAAAAATCCACATCATGCTGGACTTTACCTTTTGTCATGCTTCAGGGGATCCTAAGTGCTGTTACTCTTATCCAGAAACTCAGACAAAGGAGTGTCATATTATCAACAGGTTCTAAAGGGAAAAAAAAAAAATTGCACTCTAATAATTTTCACAGTACTTTGCACAGTTCTAGGCCTCACTTATGTTCTCCACAAATACATCTTGAAAGGTGGATGCTAAGTTGGGAAAAGAAGCATGCAGTAGTGAAAATAATAATATTCTACTGAAAATCAAGATACATGAGTCACACAGGTGTGATCTTGATGAAATAATCTTCTGCACTTCATTTTACTTTATGTAATATGAAGAGATCTGATTAGATCTCTGATATGCTCTCTCGCTGGGACATTAAATGTCCACCAAAATGTTCAAAGAACTGTTACTTAGAAAGGAAAGGGTTTACCTACTGCAATCAAAGTAAGCTGGAGAAATATTTTAAGAGCATTCTGAATTATGATTTTGTACCATACTCTGCATCTGCCACAGCTGAAGAGAAACCTCAGTACCAGACAAAAATGAAGCAGCACCTTTTTGGAAGAGGGCTATATATAGATTTGATTTCTTTAAAGGCAGTGCTGAAAAAGACTTCAAATAAGTCTTCTTGCCTCTATTCCAATATTTTTCCCACAATATAACCAAAGTAGTCTCTCTACAATTATAGACAAATGATTCTACCTGATTAAAAGTCTTCAATAGCTTTCAAGTGCTCTTTGGAAAAAGATCAATTCCTCAAAATGGTCTCTAAGGCCTCCCTGAATCTGTCACCTTGCAAAAACTCTAACTTCAACTTTTACCACTCTCTACTTCAAAATCTTTATTCTAGGCTTCCAGCCATACTCAACTTTTTTCAGATACCCAAATGAGTCACTAGTATACTCCTTTGTTGGTCTTTGAATAAACTCACCAAATAAAATTGCTGAGGATATTTTACATATGAAAGAGCAACTGAATGTTCATAGCAGTTCATGTTTTGTTCTAAACAATCAAAAAGTGAAAACAACACAAATATCAATCAACTAAATGGATGGATAAACAAAAGGTAGTTCAGTTGTCCTTCAGTATCCCTGAGGAATTGGTTAGTGGACTTGCCTTGGATACTAAAATCCATGGATCCTGAAGTCCTATAAGTCCTCTGTATCTGTGGGTACCAAACCAGTTGAGTCAACTGACTGTGGATCATAAACACAGTACAGTTTCTGCAGTTGGTTGACTCCATGGATGCCACACCCACTGATACAAACAGCCAGCTATACTTAAAATTCATCTGTAAGTGAACCCACATAGTTCAAACCCATGATTTCAATGGTCAACTGTTTATCCATGCAATGGAATAATATTCAGTGATAAAAAGAAATGAAATACTGATAACATGACACAACATAGATGAATCTTGAAAACATGCTACTTGATGAGAACCAGACACAAAAGCCCACATATTGTATAATTGCATTTATATGAAAAGTCCAGAATAAACAAATTTATATAGACAGAAAGTAGATTAGCAGTTGCCCAGGCCTAGAGGGAAGGAGAGTAGAGAGTGACTGCTAATGGGTATGCTGTTTCTTTTTGGTAAGATAGGAACACTGTAAAATTAGATTTTAGTGATACTTACACAACTTTGAATACTAAAAAGCATTAAATTGTACACCTTAAGTGGGATAAACTATATAATACTTGAGTTACAGTTCAACAAATCTGTTAAAAATGCACTTGAGGATGCTTTGAAAGTCATCATAGAAGTGGCAGAGAGGTAGAATAGTCCAGCGTAAATAAAGAATTGAACTTGGATTGGAGTGTTGGCATCTCAGCTTGGTGCCTGCATAAGCTTGGGTAAACCAATTTTCAGCCTATAACTGCGAAACTAGGAATAACACAATCTGTACTAGCTGTGTAAGGATTAAATGGGATAGTGTAAATAAAAATACTTTGCAACCAACAAAATGTTATTCAAATGTAAGATCTAATAAGATAATATGTGTATGCAAAGTCACTCAGTCATATCCAACTCTTTATGACCCCATGGACTGTAGCCTACCAGGCTCCTCTATCCATGGGATTTCCCAGGTGAGAATACTGGAGTGGGTTGTCACTTTCTTCTCCAGGGGATCTTCCTGACCCAGAGATCAAACTTGCATCTCCTGCATTGGCAAGTGGATTCGTTGCCACTGAGCCACCACAGAAGCCCCCAGTAAGATAGTATATTGTGTAAAATAATTATTGCAATACATGGTTCATATGTAATGTCCAGTCTTTGACACCTGCATTTTATTCTTAGTTTCACAAGGCCCCTTGATAACAATCAGAAGAATTAACTTCAGATGAACACTTTTTTAATCCTCTTTTAATTTTAGATAATATAAAATTATTCTATTTGGTTCGTACTTAGACAGATGAGTTTTGTTCACAAGCCTCTGAACACCACATTTTAATGCAAGGAGTTCCAACCAGTCCATCCTAAAGGAGATTAGCCCTGGGTGTTCTTTGGAAGGAATGATGCTAAAGCTGAAACTCCAGTACTTTGGCCACCTCATGAGAAGAGTTGACTCATTGGAAAAGACTCTAATGCTGGGAGGGATTGAGGGCAGGAGGAGAAGGGGACGACAGAGGACAAGATGGCTGGGCAGGAGTTGGTGATGGACAGGGAGGCCTGGCCTGCTGCAATTCATGGGGTCACAAAGAGTTGGACATGACTGAGCGACTGAACTGAACTGAAATGAACTGAATACTCTAAGAAGGCAATTTTGTTCAGAAAATCCAAAGAATATAAGTTTATAGAAAAGATTTGAAATCCAGGCCCTATGATATGACATTAAGAAGGCAGTGAAGAGAGGAACAAGGATGTGTATTTATTTATAAATCTTTGCTAAGAACCTTGGGGTGGGGAAAGAGAAGCAAATGTCTGTAGTGGTAAAATTTTTTTCTCCTTAAATCTAAAGGACCACTGAAAAGCAATCTGTTCTTTGTATTGGAAGAAATGCAAGTAAAATAGGAAGAAAGTACACTTCGGAGAATATCTGCTTTGAGAAACCAATTGAAAAGTAAGTGTGGGGAAACATCTGCACAACATTTACACAGCATATACTGTGCTGCAGAAATGGAGAGAGAATACCAGGAAGATCTACATGTAAGCAAAGAATATATTAACTATTTTTGTCTTCAACATTCTTTAGCAAATATATTTTAATATTAGTTTGTAAGGGTCATGATCACTAGAACATAGTGACCAAAAATGGCATGTATTGCCCTAGTATAAGTCACCCCCCTCACCATATGATGTGTTCATTGTAAGCAGAGCAGAGTTGAAATGGAAGATGTAGTCCCTGATTTTGAGAAACTCTAAGCTGATTTAGAGAGATAGAGTCAGTGTCGAGAAAGGACATATTGACATATACAACACCATAGAAATAAACATAAATATGACACCAAGAATACACAGAATAATAAAAAGCAGCAAAAATGGAATAACCTGGATGGAGTAGGGTTACTCAAAAAAGGTCAGTCAGAGGTCACTAACTATTAATACATTCGTTGCCTTTGAGTCAAATCCAACCAAAAGTTCTCTTCAGTTTGGTTTGTACACACACACACACGAACACATTGTATTATATGTTTAAAAATGTTGGGAAAGTTATCATAAGAATTTAGTAGCTGGTTTCTTCTGAAAAAACAGATAAGCAAATAAAACTGGGCCTACTTTCCTGCATGGAAATAGTCAGCTTGACCTAAGTCAAAGCTGCCTGCTTTAGAGGAAGACTGTCTTCTTCTGTTCACATTCCCCTCCACTCCAAATTACATCTTTAGTTCATTGGTTAAGAAGATTGCTGTAAAGGTAAACCAGAGCAGAAGCTCTCAAATACTGGGTATGTAAGGAACATTTGTATGTTGTATGAATACAGTGTGTAAATACATGCATGCATGCATGTATGAAACATTTGGCCTCAGTGTATTTTGAATGAGAAACACTTAAGGGGTTGATTACAAATACCATTTCCTTCAATATATCCCAGAACTACTGTCTCTGAGGCCAGATGACTGGAATACACATTAAAAAAAACACACACACACACACAGAAAAAAAACTAGCATCATAAAAACTTCTTAGATACACATACATTTGTGAACCACTTTTTGGGCCATTTCCACTCAAATTCACTTTACTTTCTGGTGGAAGATTAATCTTAATCTAACTGACATGTTGCTTTCTGCTAGAAAAACTTTAATGATTTCCTCTTATCTACTGAATAAAGTTCAAACTATTCAGTCTGGCATACAAAGCCTGCTATGATCTATTCTGGGCACTTTTTCATTATTTTCTGACTACATAAATCTTTCATTCTTTTCAGGTTGAACTGCCTCTTCCTCATAAATGCCTCATACCTTTGTAACCTCTAGGCTTTGACAGAGGCTTAACCTTATATGTGAAAATGTCTGTTTTCTATCTGCCTGTTGATTGATACTGAGGTAAATACCATAAATACCTAATTTAAGTTGGGTCAATCAGAATTTTTCCCCAGTGTTTCTCCCTAAGAGGTATAAAACTTAAGAGCTCATGACATATTTATCTGTTCAAATATGTGGCACAGGAAAGACCTGGAATGGGCCTAAGGCATCTGCATTCTTGACAAACAATTGGATGGGTGAATCTGATGCAAAGGAAATACTTTCATAATCACTGGTATAGGAAATAAACATTGATTTGAAATCAGAAGACCCGTTTCTAAACTTGAGCCCATCATTTACTTACTGTGTGTCTTTGTGTAAATTGGCCAAGGTTTCTAACCTTCAGACTTGTCTATCTGTAAGATGTAGGAGTGGTGCAATAAACACAATTATTAAATGGAAGGGTTGAGAATGCATACTTCTTCCTGATATTGCTTTGCAATTTCTCCAAGAGTCTGTTCCTTTACTTGTACCATCTGATGCTGTGAATTTGTCCCAAACATAGTTCCATTATGACTGGTGGCCACGAAGAAACTTACTCTGTGCGATAGGACTTGAACTAGCCAACGTAAGTTTTCTTTCCTTCATTGACTTAGAGAAGAATTTGTGAGAAGAAAAAAAAAAGGAAGAAAAACCCACAGAGATGCTAAATGCGATATATATATATATATATATATATATATATATATCTTGGAGAAGGCGATGGCACCCCACTCCAGTACTCTTGCCTGGAAAATCCCATGGACTGAGGAGCCTGGTAGGCTGCAGTCCATGGAGTCCAGAAGAGTTGGACATGACTCAGCAACTTCACTTTCACTTTTCACTTTCATGCATTGGAGAAGCAAATGGCAACCCACTCCAGTGTTCTTGCCTGGAGAATCCCAGGGACAGGGAAGCCTGGTGGGCTGCTGTCTATGAGGTTGCACAGAGTTGGACAAGACTGAAGTGACTTAGCAGCAGTAGCAGATATATATATATATATATATATATATATATATTTCAAGTCTTTGAAATGCAAAAACAATTAGATATTTTAATTCAATGAAAAAAATCAGTTATACCTACTTTTGATACATTATAAAACAAATCATCAATTTGCTTCTCATCAGTTTATTTATGGCAGCTCTAGACAGCTGCAGTTTTTCATTTATAAATAAATAAAATATCTCAGCTTTGTGTTCCATTAAATGATGGTATGTAGAAGATTTGGAACAAGTTGCATATTAAGTGTTGGGTAGATTCCAGAAAAATTCAGGTATTTTCAAAAGATTTGTATCACTTTTTCATATTGATAGGAAATTCATAAAATATGCTATGTCAAATGTTGAAAAAAATTATTAGTTACTCAAGCAGATAATTATTTGAAATTTTGGAAAATGTGAAAAATCATGAAAATAACCATCTTCCTAGATATTAAATACTGTTTCTATTACCTTCTTTCTCTTTTGTTGAATTTATAACCATTTTGAAAATACACAGACAGATAGAAAACATAGACATTAAGAGTGAGAATCTGTACAACCTGAGCTAGTCATATATAGGTTACACAAATAGACTTTTCTAACATAGATTTAAAGTGACAAGTGATTAATTGAAGGCAGGGAGTTACTAAATGTAAGTTTCCTTTCAATGCCAAAACACGTTGTGTCCTGTTATTTGAAAAGTGCCAAAAATATTGACTGACCTGAAACATTGATTAAAAGCTGATTGCTTCAAGCAAATACTTCTGAGTTTCTCCAGTGTGGCTGTGCTAACTTTGGGAAAAAAAAAAAAAATTGGTATAACTGAAAGGTTGTAAATTCTTCAAATAAACATGCCATTATTTTTCAGAATTGTTGTTTTTGCTTTGATCCAGGCAATCAGATCCCTTCATTTGAATATTTATACATGCATCTTATTAATGTGAACAATTATAAAGTATACATTTGAATAGCTGTATCTTGAAAGTAAATATTTTAATTCTATTAATTGAGCTATTATTAGTAAATTTGTAATTCTTTTCTCATAGCAATCTAAACACCACAAAATGTTTCTTTTGGAAGGGAGGGAGTCTGGACACATTATACTTTTCAATGTAGATTAGAATTTATATACAGCAAAGCAGCTTTTATAATTCAACTTCTACTTGCTGAGGTAATTATATACTATCATATTAATGAATGCTGATTAGAATTCAACCCAGAATCCTCTGACATACTGAATATATTCAAACTGTTACATTATAGCCTGTCTCACAGGCAATCTCATAGAAATTCAAAGTGGAAGTTGCTCAGTTGTGTCCGATCCTGGAACTCCTTGAACTATACGGTCCATGGAATTCTCCAGGCCAGAATACTGGAGTGGGTAGCCCTTCCTTTCTCCAGGGGATTTTCCCAACCCAGGGATCAAACCCAGATCTCCTGCATTGCAGGCAGATTCTTTATCAGCTGAACCACAAGGGAAGCCCACAGGTTATAGTTTTCACAAAAATGATTTGATTATTTTTTGAAACATGTAATAAATCACATTAACTATATATATATACATATAAAATATATTTCTTCATGTGACTATAAAGACTAAACTTGCATTTAGATTATTTAAAATCCCATGACAAAATTTTATATAGAGCCAATCTTACAGAAGAACTTACATTATATTCATAACTGATGCTTAATCTCTGTTTTTTCTTATCAAATTTATTGAGATATAATTCATATACCACATTATTTATCCATTTAAAGGGGATAAAGGAAAAAAGGGGATAAAGGAAGAGAGAAAAACAGTAAAGTATATAATTCAATAGTTTTTAGAATATTTTGAGTTGTAAAGCCATCAGTTCAGTTCAGTTGCTCAGTCGTGTCCGACTCTTTCCGACCCCATGAATTGCAACACGCCAGGCATCCCTGTCCATCACCAACTCCGGGAGTTCACTCAGACTCACGTCCATCGAGTCGGTGATGCCATCCAGCCGTCTCATCCTCTGTTGTCCCCTTCTCCTCCTGCCCCCAATCCCTCCTAACATCAGTGTTTTTTCCAATGAGTCAACTCTTCGCATGAGGTGGCCAAAGTACTGGAGTTTCAGCTTTAGCATGAGTCCTTCCAGTGAAAACCCAGGACTGATCTCCTTTAGGAAATCAGATCCTGGTGGGATCTCCTTGCAGTCCAAGGGACTCTCAAGAGTCTTCTCCAACACTACAGTTCAAAAGCATCAATTCTTTGGCACTCAGTTTTCTTCACAGTCCAACTCTCACATTCATACACGACCAATGGAAAAACCATAGCCTTGACTAGATGGACTTTTGTTGACAAAGTAATGTCTTTGCTTTTGAATATGCTATCTAGATTGGTCATAACTTTCCTTCCAAGGAGTAAGCGTCTTTTAATTTCATGGCTGCAGTCACCATCTGCAGTGATTTTGGAGCCCAAAAAATAAAGTCTGACACTGTTTCCCCTGTTTCGCCATCCATTTCCCATGAAGTGATGGGACAGGATGCCATGATCTTCTTTTTCTGAATGTTGAGCTTTAAGCCAACTTTTTCACACTCCTCTTTCACTTTCATCAAGAGGCTTTTTAGTTCCTCTTCACTTTCTGCCATAAGGGTGGTGTCATCTGCATATCTGAGGTTATTGATATTTCTCCTGGCAATCTTGATTCCAGCTTGTGCTTCCTCCAGCCCAGCGTTTCTCATGATGTACTCTGCATATAAGTTAAATAAGCAGGGTGACAATATACAGCTTTGATGCACTCCTTTTCCTATTTGGAACCAGTCTGTTGTTCCATGTCCAGTTCTAACTGTTGCTTCCTGACCTGCATATAGGTTTCTCAAGAGGCAGGTCAGGTGGTCTGGTATTCCCATCTCTTTCAGAATTGTCCACAGTTTATCGTGATCCACACAGTCAAAGGCTTTGGCATAGTCAATAAAGCAGAAATAGATGTTTTTCTGGAATTCTCTTGCTTTTTTGATGATCCAGCAGATGTTGACAGTTTGATCTGTGGTTCCTCTGCCTTTTCTAAACCAGCTTGAACATCTGAAAGTTCACGTTTCATATATTGCTGAAGCCTGGCTTGGAGAATTTTGAGCATTACTTTACTAGTACATGAGATGAGTGCAATTGTGTGGTAGTTTGAGCATTCTTTGGCATTGCCTTTCTTTGGGATTGGAATGAAAACTGACCTTTTCCAGTCCTGTGGCCACTGCCGAGTTTTCCAAATGTGCTGGCCTATTTAGTGCAGCACTTTCACAGCATCATCTTTCAGGATTTGAAATAGCTCAACTGGAATTCCATCACCTCCACTAGCTTTGTTCGTAGTGATGCTTTCTAAGGCCCACTTGACTTCACATTCCACGATGTCTGGCTCTAGGTGAGTGATCACACCATCGTGATTATTTTGGTTGTGAAGATCTCTTTTGTATGGTTCTTCTGTGTATTCTTGCCACCTCTTCTTAATGTCTTCTGCTTCTGTTAGGTTCATACCATTTCTGTCCTTTATCAAGTTCATCTTTGCATGAAATATTCCCATGGTATCTCTCATTTTCTTGAAGAGATCTCTAGTCTTTCCCATTTTGTTGTTTTCCTCTATTTATTTGAGTTGATCATTGAGGAAAGCTTTCTTATCTCTCCTTGTTATTCTTTGGAACTTTGCATTCAGATGCTTATATCTTTCCTTTTCTCGTTTGCTTTTGGCCTCCCTTCTTTTCACTGCTATTTGTATGCCTCCCCAGACAGCCATTTTGTTTTTTTGCATTTCTTTTCCATGAGGATGGTTTGATCCCTGTCTCCTGTAAAATGTCATGAACCTCCATCCATAGTTCATCAAGCACTCTATCTATCAGATTATGTAAAATCATAACCACAGTCAATTATAGAATATTTTCATTAATTCCTCCCCAGTCCCCACTACAAATTTAGCTATTAACACTCAATTCTCCTCTGCTTCTGCTCTAAGAAGCCATTAATCTGTATTTTGGTCTTTATGGGTAGGTCTTTATGGGTATTGATATGTAGGTCTTTACGGGTATTTGATACAAATGAAATCATATGCAGTGTAGTCTTTTGTCACTGACTTCTTTCATATAGCATAATGTTTCAAAAATTCACCCATGTTGTAGCATCTATCAGGGCATCAGTGTTTTCTTAACCAAATAATATTCCATGGTAAGGATGTACCATATTTTATTCATTCATGCATCAATTGATAGACTTTGGGTTATTTCCATTTTTTGACTGTCATGAATAATGTTGTTGTGAATATCCATATACAAATATTTGTTGTTGGCCAGTCATTCAGTCATGTCCAAGTCTTTTTGTGACCCCACGGACTGCAGCATGCTAGGCCTCCCTGTCCATCACCATCTCCTGGTGTTCTCCCAAGTTCATGTCCATTGAATTGGTGATGCCATCTAACCATCTAATCCTTTGCCTCCCTCTTTTGCTTTTCCCTTCAATCTTTCCCAGCATCAGGGTCTTTTCCAATGAATCAGCTCCTTGCATCAAGTGGCCATAGTTTTGGAGCTTCAGCATGTGGATATACAATTTCAATTATCTTGTTTATCACTAGGAGTGGAATTGCTGGGTCATGTGGAACCCTGTTTAACTTTTGAGGAACCTCCAGACTGTTTTCCATAGTAGCTGCTTAATTTAGATTCCCACCAGCAGTGTATGATGGTCCAAATTTTTCAACATCTGTGTCAACATTTATTTTGCTTTTTTTTTTTTTCATTTAAATCATTCTAGACATCCTAGTGGGTGTGAAGAGCTTTTGATTTGCATTTCTTTGTTAGTGACATTAAACATCTCATCATGTGCTTGTTGGCCATTTTCATAAATCCTTTGGAGAAATGACTCTTCAATTTTTATTGCCCATTTTGTAATTATTTGTCTTTAAATTGTTGAGTTATTAGAGTTATTTACAATTTCTAGATATAAATTTCTTATATATAATTTGAAATATTTTCTCTAATTGCGTGGACTCTTTTATTCTTGACAGTATCTTTTGAAGCATAGACATTTTTAAATTTGATAAGTTAAATTTATCTATTTTTTCTTTTGCTGCTTATGCTTTATGTGCCATATTTAAGAAACCATTGCTTAATCCAAAGCCATGAACATTTATATGTATTTTTTAAGAGTTTTATACACTGTAGCAATTCTGAATACTGATAACCCCCTCCCTTCATTCCCACACCATTTCTTGGCATTTTGTTGTTTGCTTTATTGGAGTCTTTTAGTGAAGCCTATTACTCTTGCACTATAAAAGCTTTTTATGTTTCATCTCAGAGGGTGTAGCCTTTTTAGTATGTGTACAGCCACTCAGGAAGGATACTCATTTTAACACTTATTTAGCTAAGTGTTACTAGCATATATTTTTAGCAGTCTTTGTTTGAGTCTCCCTTTTTAGGACAAAACTAGTTGTTTGGTGCCACAATTAGTCACATTACTCTTTTGTTTGGATAATGCTCTGAATTCTAACTGTTCCACAGTTTGTTTGATCCAATTAAATTATGATCCTTTGACAAGGGCAGGTATCTGAGGTATTTTCCTTATATCAGAAGGTCTTTTACCTATCAATTTCCCTAGTTTTCTCTGGTAAAGCAGCTAGCCTGTAATTTTCCCTGTGAATACTAGAATGGGTTGCCATTTCTTTTGAACCCACATCTCCTGCTTGCATCTTCTCTATTGCAGGTGGATTCTTTACTGCTGAGCCACCTGGGAAGCCCAAAATATTTTGTCTGTGCCATAGGGCATGTGGAAGCAGTGGAGAGTAGAGTCTTAGCCAATGGATCTCCAGGGAAGTCCTCTTTTAAACTGCTTATCGCTAAAATCTTCATTGTTTTCAAGAGGGCCTTTCAGTTCAGTTCAGTTGCTCAGTCGTGTCCAACTCTTTGTGACCCCATAGACTGCAGCACACCAGGCTTTCCTGTCCATCACCAACTTCTGGAGCTTGTTCAAACTCATGTCCATTGGGTTGGTGATGCCATCCAACCATCTCATCCTCTGTTGTCCTCTTCTCCTCCCACCTTCACTCTTTCCCAGAATCAGGGTCTTTTCCAATGAGTCAGTTCTTCACATCAGGTGGCCGAAGTGTTGGAGTTTCAGCTTCAGCATCAGTCCTTCCAATGAATATTCAGGACTGATTTCCTTTAGGATTAACTGGTTGGATCTCCTTGCTGTGTAAGGGACTCTCAAGAGTCTTCTCCAACATCACAGTTCAAAAGCATCAGTTCTTCCACACTGAGCTTTCTTTACAGTCCAACTCTCAAAATCCATACATGACTACAGGAAAAAGCATAGCTTTGACTAGATGGACCTTCGTTGGTAAAGTAATGTCTCCACTTTTTAATATGCTGTCTAGGTTGTCATAACTTTTCTTCCAAGGAGCAAGCATTTTTTTTTTTTTTAATTTCATGGCAGTAGTCACCATCTGCCGTGATTTTGGAGCCCCCCCAAAATAAAGTCTGTCACTATTTCCATTGTTTCCTCATCTATTTGCCATGAACTGATGGGACCAAATGCCATGATCTGAGCTTTCTGAATGCTGTTTTAAACCAACTTTTTCACTCTCCTCTTTCACTTTCATCAAGAGGCTCTTTAGTTCTTCTTTGCTTTCTGCCATAGGGTGATGTCATCTGCATATCTGAGGTTATTGGTATTTCTCATGGCAATTTTGATTCCAGCTTGTGCTTCATCCAGTCTAGCATTTCTCATGATGTATTCTGCATATACGTTAAAGAAGCAGGTTGACAATATACAGCCTTGACGCACCCCTTTCTTGATTTGAAACCAGTCTGTTGTTCCATGTCCAGTTCTAACTGTTGCTTCTTGACCCTTAGGTTTGAGTTTCTTCACACTTTGTTTCAAATGAAGTCAGTTCTGTGTAGTGCTTCAGAGGTCTCTGTTCTTATAAACTCTATCCCTGGGAAAAATAAATCTTTGGACCAGTATTGTGGATGTTAGACACAGTGATAACCTCTGGCTTTTTCTGCTTGCCTCTCACAGTATTTAATTTCTGCTGTATGAATGAGCTGATTAGGATTCCAAGATCAGTATACAAGGACTGTCTGTCTCCAGCCATTAGAGTAGAGCCTCTATCATATGAAAAGAGGTTTGGTGGAGGAAGAAATCTCTAACTTTCCTACCACACTCACCTCAAATTTAATTTTTGCAGAGCATCTTGGGGAGCAGGGAATGAGAAATGCTAGCAGTCTGCCCTTCCCAGCTGATACTATAGCCCTTAACTCAGAGCTGAGTGGAGAAGGTAGCCTGTGTCCTTGGCTATATCCACCTGGAGTGGAATAAGAGTTTCCTTAATGCTGGAATGGCAAGAGTGAGGGATGGAATGAATAGTGGTTCAAATGCTAAAGATTTTTGCCATTCTTACCAAGTTTTAGTATATTTTCTTGAATTTTTTCATTTGCTATATGCCCTTAGGTCAATATACAGAGAGTTTAAATATGTGCATGCATACTAAGTTGCTTCAGTCATTTCTGACTCTTTGTGACCCTATGGACTATAGTCCGCCAGGTTCTCGGTCCATGGAATTCTCCAGGCAAGAATACTGAAATGAGTTGCCATTCCCTTCTCCAGGGGATCTTCCCTACCCAGGGATCGAACCCATGTCTCCTGTGTCTCCTGCATTGCAAGCGGATTCTGTACCGCTGAGCCATAGCTTATTATTCACTTTACATATATTATATGTGTGTGTGTGTTTGTGTGTGTGTGTATAGAGAGAGATTAACTATAGGTATGTAGATCTATATATGTATCTAGAGGTAAAGATTATATGTGGATATGCATTTATCTATGTGAATATGCATATTTATTTATCTGTATATCTCTATGTATAATCTGTATCTCTATATGTCTATCTATCTAGCTTGTTTCATAATGAAACAACTATGCTAGTTTCACTGGTAGCAGGTTATGGAGCTCTTCATGCTGCTATTCCAGAAGTGAAATTATTTCTCTAAAGAAAGATAAACTTTTTTCATATTTGACATGAAAATCATTGTTTATTAGTATTGAAGTTCTGCTTCCCCAGGCCAATGATTACTTGTCTTGTTTTGCCTATAGTTGTATTACCTCTAAAGTTTGTTTCTTAGATGATGCTATTATTTTTGAAGGATAAAACGATCAAGGTTTATGCTTCTTTATGTAACACAAACACATGCATATGTTTACACCTACATATTATGGTAGATTTAACAGATGTTGATTATTTTTTCTATGTCTATTAATTCCCTGAAACAGTATCAGACATCATATTTGTTTTGATGAGTTACTCTCCCACAATCTATGACCACAGGAATCTACAGGTTGAACTTGTCATTGAAGCTGAGCCAAATAGAACCCTGTTCTTGGTTTATTTTTTCTTTAACTGAGAGTTTTTTTTTTCTTTTTCTTTCTCTAGACCCTAAGTTGATATGATGTGATACAAACCTGAAATTTCCTCTGGCCACATCTCCACCCATGTAAAGGAAGTCCCCATATGGTACAAAAAAGTGAAGTCAACACAGAAAGGTAGCCCCTAAGTGAACAGAAAGACAAAAGAAGAGGAGAGACAGAGAAAGAGATACTAATATTTTTTAAGACTCCTAATATTGCTTCTGAGGCCAGATCTATGCCTGATCCTAGTTGGCTTTCTCTCACTTGCAAATGAAAGAGCCTTTACTGATGTGTCCAAGTGGTGCTAGTGGTAAAGAATCCACCTGCCAATGTGAGAGATATAGGTTTGATCCCTGGGTTGAGACAATCCCCTGGGAAATGACATCCTGCTCCAGGATTCTTGCTTGGAAAACAAAGATTTATTTTTCTTTGTGTATCAACTACTTGTATCAGCATTATATTATACTTAAAAGAAGATCCTATCACAGTGGCTTAAAAATTTATCTCTTATACTAAGATGCCAAACTTTATGCAGTTCAACAATCCCATCAGTGACCTAGGTTTTTTTTTTTTCCTTATTTATCTTCTGCCTTTTCTAATGTGTTGGTTTTCATCTTTATGTTTATTGTCTTATGGTTACAAAATAACTACTGTGTCTCTTAGCTGCACATCAATGTTCTAGTCAATAAGGAAGAGGGGCAAAATGGCAAGAAACAAAAAGAAACTCCCCTGCAAGGGTGAAAAAACAAATGAACATATAGAATGAGCATGTAGATATAAAGATTTAAGATCTGGTATCAAGGTCTTGGATTTGCAAGTCTCTGATGTATGGATAGTAATAAAGCTATGGGACTGGCAAAAAAGAACTTTAGAGAATTTTACCAGTTAAATCTGGGTCTGGATGGCTGATGGGCTTCCCTGGTGGTTCATAAGGTAAAGAACCTTCCTGTCAAAGCAAGAGATTTTGGCGATGCCTTCGGTTCAATCTCTGAGTCAGGAAGATCCCCTGGAAAAGGAAATGCTAACCCCCTCCAGTATTCTTTCCTGGGGATTCCCATGGACAGAGGAACCTGGTGGGCTAAAGTCCATGGGTTCGCAAAAAGTTGGACATGACTGAATGACTAACATACACACATATTGGATGGTCAATAGACATATGAAAAGATGTTAAAAATATTATTAAGTAAACAGTATTTAAAACACAATGAGATAGCACACAGGCACACACATGAACACACACATGCACACTCACACATCTATTAGAATTGGTAAAATTAGAAAGACTAAAAAGACTGAGCATCAGCAGGGATGTGGAGCAACTTCAACATTTATACGTTACTGGTAAAAGTGTCTAGTGGTAAAAACATGTTGGAAAACTGTTTGGAGGAATCTATCAAATATAAACATATGTCTATCAAATGGCTCAGCAGTTCCCTTCTTGGGCAAATATCCACAGGAGTGTTTATGTTCACCAAAACACATGAATAGGAAAGAACCAAGACATTTATTTATTTTAATTTTATTTTTAAATTTCAATTGGAGAATAATTACTTTACAATATTGTGGTGTCTTTTTGCCATACATTCACATGAATTAGCCATGGGTGTACATGTGTTCCCCATCCTGACACTCTCTCCCACCTCCCTCCCCATCCCATCCCTCAAGGTCATCCCAGTGCACCAGCCCTGAGCACCCTGCCTCATTCATCAGACCTAGATTGGCAATCTATTCCACATATGATAATATACATGTTTTAATGCTATTCTCCCAAATCATCCCACCCTCGCCTTCTCCCACACAATCCAACAGTATGTTCTTTACATCTGTGACTCTTTTTGCTGTATCACATATAGGGTCATCGTTACCATCTTTCTAAATTCCATATATATGTGTTAATATACTATATTGGTGTTTTTTCTTTCTGACTTACTTCGCTCTGTATAATAGGCTCCGGTTTCATCCACCTCATTAGAACTGATTCAAATACAGTTTTTAATAGCTGAGTCATATTCCATTGTGTGTATGTACCACTGCTTTCTTATCCATTCATCTGCTGATGGACATCTAGGTTGCTTCCATGTCCTGGCTATTGTAAACAGTGCTGCAATGAACATTGTGGTACATGTGTCTCTTTCAATTCTGGTTTCCTTGGTATGTATGCCCAGCAGTGGGATGGCTGGGTCATATGGCAATTTTATTTCCAGTTTTTAAAGGAATCTCCACACTGTTCTCCAGAGTGGCTGAACTAGTTTGCATTCCCACTAACAGTGTAAGAGGGTTCCTTTTCTTCTGCACCCTCTCCAGAATTTATTGTTTATAGACTTTTTGATAGCAGTCATTCTGACTGGTGTGAGATGGGACCTTATTGTGGTTTTGATTTGGATTTCTCTGATAATGAGTTATATTAAGAATTTTTTTATGTGTTTGTTAGCTATCTGCATGTCTTCTTTGGAGAAATGTCTGTTTAGTTTTTTGGCCCATATTTTGATAGGGTCGTTTATTTTTCTGGAATCATGTTGCGGGTGTTGCTTTTTATATTTTTGAGATTAATTTTTTGTCAGTTGCTTTGTTTGCTATTATTTTCTCCCATTCTGAAGGCTGTCTTTTCACCTTCCTTATAGTTTCCTTCTTTGTGGAAAAGCTTTTAAGTTTAATTAGGTCTCATTTTTTTTATTTTTGCTTTTATTTCTGTTATTCTGCAAGGTAGGTTATAGAGGATCCTGTTGTGATTTATGTCAGAGAGTGTTTTGCCTATATTTCCCTCTAGGAGTTTTATAGTTACTGGTCTTCTGTTTAGATCTTTAATCCATTTTGAGTTTATTTTTGTGTATGATGTTAAACAGTGTTCTAGTTTCATTCTTTAACAAGTGGTTGACCAGTTTTCCCAGCACCACTTGTTAAAGAGATTCTTTTCTCTATTGTATATTCTTGCCTCCTTTGTCAAAGATAAGGTGTCCATAGGTGTGTGGGTTTATCTCTGGGCTTTCTATTTTGTTCCATTGGTCTATGTTTCTGACTTTGTGCCAGTACCATACTGTCTTGATGACTATTGCCTTGTAGTATTTCCTGAAGTCAGGCAAGTTGATTCCTCCAGTTCCAAGATTACTTTGGCTATTCTAGGTTTTTGGTAATTCCATACAAATTGTGAAATTATTTGTTCCAATTCTCTGAAACATACCGTTGGTAACTTGATAAGGATTGCAATGAATCTATAGACTACTTTGGGTAGTATACTCATTTCACTATATTGATTCTTATGATCCATGAATGTAGTATATTTCTCCATCTATGTGTGTTCTCTTTGATTTCTTTAGTCAGTGTTTTATAGTTTTCTATATATAGGTCTTTTGTTTCTTTAGGGAGATTTATTACTAATATTTTATTCATTTTCTTGCAATGGTGAATGGAATTGTTTCCTTAATTTCTCTTTCTGTTTTCTCTTTGTTAGTGTATAGGAATTTAAGGGATTTCTGTGTGTTAATTTTATGTCCTGCAACTTTACTAAATTCATTGATTAACTCTAGTAATTTTCTGGTATAGTCTTTACGATTTTCTATGTAGAGGATCATGTCATCTGCAAACAGTGAGTTTTACTCATTCTTTTCTAATCTGGATTCCTTTTATTTCTTTTTCTGCTCTGATTGCTGTGGCCAAAATTTCCAAAACTATGTTGAATGGTAGTGGTGAGAGTGAGCATCCTTGTGTTCCTGACTTTAAGGGAAATGCTTTCAATATTTCACCATTGAGGATAATGTTTGCTGTGGGTTTAACATATATGGCTTTTATTATATTGAGGTATGTTTCTTCCATGCCTGCTTTCTGGAGAGTTTTATCATAAATGGATAAAAACCCTGAATTTGAATTTTGTCAAAGGCTTTGTATTTTGTTGAAGGCTTTCTCTGCATCTATTGAGATAATCATATGGTTTTTATCTTTCAGTTTGTTAATGTGGTGTATCATATTGATAGAATTGCAAATGTTGAAGAATCCTTGCATCCCTGGGATAAAGCTCAGTTGGTCATGATTTATGATCTTTTTAATATGTTGTTGCATTCTGTTTGCTAGAAATTTGTTAAGGATTTTTGCATCTATGTACATCAGTGATATTGGCCTGTAGTTTTCTTTTGTGTGTGTGTGTGTGTGTGGCATCTTTGTCTGGTTTAGGTGTTAGAGTGATGGTGTCTTCATAGAGGAAGTTTACCTTCCTCTGCAATTTTCTGGAAGAGTGAGTAGGATAGGTTTTAGCTCTTCCCTAAATTTTTGGTAGAATTCAGCTGTGAAGCTATCTGGTTCTGAGCTTTTGTTTGTTGGAAGATTATGATTATCGTTTTTATTTCCTTGCTTGTGATGGGCCTGGTAAGATTTTCTATTTCTTCCTGGTTCCGTTTTGGGAAGTTGTACTTTTCTAAGAATTTACCCATTTCTTCCAATTTGTTCATTTTATTGGCATACAGTTGCTGATAGTACTCTGTTATGATCCTTATTTCTGTGTTGTCTGTTGTGATTTCTCCATTTTCATTTCTAATTTGATTGATTTGATTCTTCTCCTTTTGTTTCTTGATGAGTCTGGCTAACAATTTGTCTATTTTATTTATCTTCTCAAAGAACCAGCTTTTTGATTTGTTGATTTTTGCTCTGGTCTCTTTTGTTTCCTTTGCATTTATATCTGCCTTAATTTTTGTGATTTCTTTCCTTCTACTAATCCTGGGGTTCTTCATTTCTTCCTTTTCTAGTTGCTTTAGGTGTAGAGTTAGGTTATTCATTAGATTTCTCTCCTGTTTCTTGAGTTAGGCTTGTATTGCCATGAACCTTCCACTTGCTGCTAAGTCAATTCAGTCATGCCCGACTCTCTGTGACCCCATAGACGGCAGCCCACCAGGCTCCCCCGTCCCTGGGATTCTCCAGGCAAGAACACTGGAGTGGGTTGCCATTTCCTTCTCCAGTGCATGAAGGTGAAAAGTGAAAGTGAAATCTCTCAGTGGTGTCCGACTCCTAGCGATCCCATGGACTGCAGCCTACCAGGTTCCTCCGTCCATGGGATTTTCCAGGCAAGAGTACTGGAGTGGGGTGTCATTGCCTTCTCCAAACCTTCCCCTTAGCACTGCTTTTACTGAACCCCATAGGTTTGTGGTTGTTGTGTTTTCATTTTCATTCGTTACTATGCAGATTTTGATATCATTTTTGATTTCTTCCTTGATTTGTTGGTTATTCAGAAGTGTGTTGTTTAGCCTCCATATGTTTGTATTTTTAATAGTTTTTTATTTTCCTGTAGTTGACATCTAATCTTACCGCATTGTGCTCAGAAAAGATGCTTGAGATTATTTCAATTATTTTGAATTTACCAAGGCTAGATTTATGGCCCAGGATGTGATCTATCCTGAAGAATGTTCCATGTGCACTTGAGAAAAACGTGAAATTCATTATTTTAGGGTGAAATGTTCTATAGAAATCAATTAGGTATAACTGGTCCATTGTATCATTTAAAGTTTGTGTTTCCTTGCTAATTTTCTGTTTAGTTGATCTATCCATAGGTGTGAGTTGGGTATTAAAGTCTCCCACTATTATTGTGTTACTGTTATTTTCCCCTTTCATACGTGTTAGCATTTGCCTTACATATTGTGGTGCTCCTATGTTGGGTGCATATATATTTATAATTGTTATATTTTCTTCTTGGATTGATCCCTTGATCATTATGTAGTGTCCTTCTTTGTCTCTTTTCACAGCCTTTATTTCAAAGTCTATTTTATCTGAGTATTGTTACTCCTGCTTTCTTTTGGTCTCCATTTGCCTGAAATATCTTTTTCCATCCCTTCACTTTCAATCTGTATGTGTCCCTAGGTTTGAGGTGGGTCTCTTGTAGACAGCATATATAGGGGTCTTCTTTTTGTATCCGTTCAGCTAGTCTTTGTCTTTCGGTTGGGGCATTCAACACTTTTACATTTAAAGGTAATTATTTATAAGTATGATCCCATTGCCATTTACTTTGTTGTTTTGACAAGTTTATAAACCTTTTCTGTGTTTCCTGTCTAGGGAAAATCTTTTAGCATTTGTTGGAGAGCTAGTTTGGTGGTGCTGAATTCTATGAGCTTTTGTTTGCCTGTAAAATTTTTGACATCTCCTGCATATTTGAATGAAATCCTTGCTGGGTACAGTAATCTGGGTTGTAGGTTTTTCTCTTTCATCATTTTAAGTATGTCCTGCTATTCCCTTCTGGCCTGAAGAGTTTCTATTGAAAGAACAGCTGTTATCCTATGGGAATCCCCTTGTGAGTTATTTGTTGTTTTTCCCTTGATGCTTTTAATATTGTTCTTTGTGTTTAATCTTCGTTAATTTGATTAATATGTGTCTTAGGGTGTTTCACCTTGGGTTTATCCTGTTTGGGACATTCTGGGTTTCTTGGACTTGGGTGATTATTACCTTCCCCATTTTAGGGAAGTTTTCAACTATTATCGCCTCAAGTATTTTCTCATGGCCTTTCTTTTTGTCTTCTTCTTCTGGGACTCTTTTGATTCGAATGTTGGGGCATTTAACAATTTCCCAGAGGTCTCTGAGGTTGTCCTCATTTTTTAAAATTCTTTTTTCATCTCTGCTTCATTTATTTCCAACATTCTATCTTCCATCTCACTTACCCAATCTTTTGCCTCAGTTATTCTACTGTTGGTTCCCTCCAGAGTGCTTTTGATCTCAGTTATTGCATTATCCATTATTGATTAACTCTTCCTTATTTCTTCTAGGTCCTGTTAAACTTTTATTCCATCTTCTCAATTCTTGACTCCAGGCTATTTATCTGTAACTTCGTTTTGTTTTCAATATTTTGGATCACTTTTACTATCATTATTCTGAATTCTTTTCCAGTTAGTCTCCCTATCGCCTCCTCTTTTGCTTGGTTTGGAGGGCTTTTATCATGTTCATTTCATTTCAGTTCAGTCACTCAGTCGTGTCCGACTCTTTGTGACCCCATGAATCACAGCATGCCAGGCCTCACAGTCCATCACCAACTCCTGGAGTTCACTCAGATTCACAACCATCGAGTCAATGATGCCATCCAGCCATCTCATCCTCGGTTGTCCCCTTCTCCTCCTGCCCTCAATCCCTCCCAGCATCAGAGTCTTTTCCAATGAGTCAACTCTTTGCATGAGGTGGCCAAAGTACTGGAGTTTCAGCTTTAGCATCAGTCCTTCCAATGAACGCCCAGGACTGATCTCCTTTAGAATGGACTGACTGGATCTCCTTGCAGTCCAAGAGACTCTCACGAATCTTCTCCAACACCATAGTTCAAATGCCTCAATACTTCGGTGCTCAGCTCTCTGCACAGTCCAACTCTCACATCCATACATGACCACAGGAAAAACCATAGCCTTGACTAGATGGACCTTTGTTGGCAAAGTAATGTCTCTGTTTTTCAATATGCTATCTAGGTTGGTCATAACTTTCCTTCCAAGGAGTAATTGTCTTTTAATTTCATGGCTGCAATCACCATCTGCAGTGATTTTGGAGGCCAAAATAGAAAGTCTGACACTGTTTCCACTGTTTCCCCATCTATTTCCCATGAAGTGATGGGACCAGATGCCATGATCTTCGTTTTCTGAATGCTGAGCTTTAAGCCAACTTTTTCACACCCCTCTTTCACTTTCATCAAGAGGCTTTTTAGTTCCTCTTCACTTTCTGCCATAAGGGTGGTATCATCTGCATATCTGAGGTTATTAATATTTCTCCCTGCGATCTTGATTCCAGCTTATGCTTCTTCCAGCCCAGCATTTCTCATGATGTACTCTGCATATAAGTTAAATAAGCAGGGTGACAGTTTACAGCCTTGACATACTCCTTTTTCTATTTGGAACCAGTCTCTTGTTCCATGTCCAGTTCTAACTGTTGCTTCCTGACCTGCATATAGGTTTCTCGAGAGGAAGGTCAGGTGGTCTGGTATTCCCATCTCTTTCAAAATTTTCCACAGTTTATTGTGATCCACACAGTCAAAGGCTTTGGGATAGTCAATAAAGCAGAAATAGATGTTGTTCTGGAACTCTCTTGCTTTTGCCATGATCCAGTGGATGTTGGCAATTTGAACTGTGGTTCCTCTGCCTTTTCTAAAACCACCTTGAATATCTGGAAGTTCATGGTTCACATATTGCTGAAGCCTGGCTTGGAGATTTTTGAGCATTACTTTACTAGTGTGTGAAATGAGTGCAATTGTGTGGTAGTTTGAACATTCTTTGGCATTGCCTTTCTTTGGGATTGGTATGAAAACTGGCCTTTTCCTTTAGCTGCTGAATATTTCTCTGCCTTTTCATCTTTTTTGCTGCTGCTGCTAAGTCACTTCAGTCGTGTCCGACTCTGTGCGACCCCATAGACGGCAGCCCACCAGGCTCCCCCATCCCTGGGATTCTCCAGGCAAGAACACTGGAGTGGATTGCCATTTCCTTCTCCAATGCATGAAAGTGAAAAGTGAAAGTGAAGTCACTCAGTCGTGTCTGACTCTTAGTGACCCCATGGACTGCAGCCTACCAGGCTCCTCTATCCATGAGATTTTCCAGGCAAGAGTACTGGAGTGGGGTGACATTGCCTTAGATTGCTGTGTTTGGGGTGGCTTTTCTGTATGCTGGAAGTTTTGGTTCCTCTTTATTTTGGAGGTTCCTTCTTGTGGGTGCAGTTGGATGAGTGTCTTGTCAAGGTTTCCTGGTTAAGGAAGCTTCTGTAGGTGTTCTGATGGATGGACCTGGATCTCTTCTCTCTGGAGTGCAATGAAGGATCCAGTAGTGAGTTTTAAGATGTTTATGGCTTTGGTGTGACTTTTGGCCACCTGTATAATAGTGCTCAGGTTTATGTTCCTGCTTTGTTGGAGAATTAGCTTGATATGTCTTGCTCTTAAACTTGTCGGCTGTTTGATGGAACTTGGTTTCAGTGGAAGTATGGAGGCTTTTAGATGAGCTTTTGTCACTTAATGGTCCCTGGAGTCAGGAGTTCTTTGGTGTTCTCAAGTTTTGGATTTAGGCCTCCTTCCTCTGGCTTTCAGACTTATTCGTTGTTTTTTTTTTTTTTTAATAATATGAATTTATTTATTTTAATTGGAGTTTAATTGCTTTACAATATTGTATTGGTTTTGCCATACATCAACGATTTTCTGCCACAGGTATACATGTGTTCCCCGTTCTGAACCCCCATCCCTCCTCCCTCCCCGTACCATCCCTCTGGGTCATCCCAGTGCACCAGCCCCAAGCATCCAATATCATGAATTGAACCTGGGCTGGCGACTCATTTCACATATGATATTATACATATTTCAATGTCATTCTCCCAAATCATCCGACCCTCTCCCTCTCCCACAGAGTCCAAAAGACTGTTCTATACATCTGTGTCTCTTTTGCTGTCTTGCATACAAGATTATCATTACCACCTTTCTAAAAACATCTAGATTAATGGTTAAAAGTTTCTCCACAGTGAGGGACACCCAGAGAGGTTCACAGAGTTACATGAAGAAGAGAAGAGGGAAGAGGGAGATAGAGGTGACCTGGAAGAGAAGAAGGGAACTCAAAGGGAGAGAGAGCAGTCTAGCCAGGAATCAATTCCCTATTTGCTTTCCACAGTCTGGAAAACTCAGTGAGGTTCATGGAGTTCCATAGAGAAGAGAAGAGGGAGGAAGGAGATAGAGGTGACCAGAATTGGAGGAGGGGGAGTCATAGGAGAGAGACCAATCTAGTCTGTGATCAGTTCCCTAAGCGTTCTCCACAACCCAGAACACACAAAAGAGATTCAGAGAGTTAAGTAAAGAAGAGAAGGGGGAGGAAGGAGTTAGAAGTAATCTGGGAGAGGAAAAGGAGAGTCAAAAGGGGAGAGAGCAATCAAGCCAGTAATCACATTCCTAAGTAAAAATTGGTACTGAAGATTGGATTCTTAAAGGTACAGAATTGATAACAAATACCAAAAAGCAAAGATTAAAAATCTAGAGTAGAGGTTAGACTCTCAAAAATACAATATTAAAAAAACAAAACCAAATCGCAAAAGTTATATTAAAAAATATGAAATTTGCTTTATAAATAGGTCTTTTTTTCCTCTGAGGTAATAGTAGGTTTTAAAAATGAAAATTAAAGGAGTAATAAAGCACTTAAAATTTAAAAACAGTTCAAAAAATTTAAAAAAAATGATAGTAGTGAAATATATCTAGGAATTTCTCTGGAGCTGTTGAGGGTAGTGTGTGGTCAGTTCAGTTCCTTGTTCCACCTTATAATTCTCAAGGTCCCTAGGTCCCTTCCATTGTAGCCAATGCTAACTACAGGGTTTTAATTTGTTGACCCTGTCAGTTCCAAAGCCATTTCCTCTTCTTTGTTTATTTTGGCTTTCTCTGTTTGCAAGTCTCTTCAGTATCTAACTTCTGCCCTGACACAAGGGAGTGAAGGTGGTCATTTATTTAGGGTCACTTGTTCAATTGTGCTGTGGGGAGGGATGAACACTGCAAGAAAATATCACTGGTATGTGTGGGGAGTACTAGGAGTGTCTTGGCCACACTGGGTTTGCCCCTGATGACTGTGTGTGTGCTTTCTCGGTCTACACTGTTCAGGGTCCAGGTTGCTCTGCTGGGAAACTGTCTAAGGTGAGCCTTGGGCTGTGTGCACTTCTCAGATCTACACCACTCAGGTTCAGATTCCCGGCTACTCCACAAAGGCATAGACTCGGTTGGGCCTGCGTTTTGTGCCCTTCCCAGGTCCGAGCAGCTCAGGTGCCCAGGTGTTAAGAGAGCACACTCTCCCCAGATACAGTGTGCCTTATCACCTCCCTGATCCCAGCCGCTTGGTTTCTGGGTATGCACCAGGAGCACCGTCTCAGGTGTGACCTGTGTTTCCTCTGGAGAGCTGATCTCTGGCTGCGACCCTCCCAGAAGATGTCAACCATCCAGGATCCCAGGAAGACTTGGTTAGCAACTGGAAGCCTGCTCGCAGTTTGGTAGGGTATGCCAGTTTGATAGGGGATGCCATTTCTGAGGCCGAGTTTGCCCCTTTCCAGTTCTGGCTGCCACTTGCCTGCCTCCCTGTGTCATCCTGTGGGGGATGGCCTGGTCTGCAGCAGGTAACTCTCCTCTGATATTAGTTCAGTCCTTTGTTCTGTGAGCAGGCCTGGCCGTGCCTTAGGTTAGTGCTTTCTGAGGGAAAGTTCTCTCTCTCTCTTTCTTTTTTTTTTTTTTTTTTCCCCTCTCTGGCTATCCCATGGCTTGAGTTGCTATCTTGTGTTAGCTCCTTCAGATTGGTCTCAGGGCATTCAGGCCTGGTCCTTACCCTAAGCAACGAAGTCAGTGCCTCCCTGTTCAGCCCCTGCTAGCTTGTGGCAGATGCAAGCATCTGGGCTACTTTTCCACTGGGAGTTGCTGTTACCCACATAATCTGTGGCTTTTATTTATTTATTTTTTCCTCCCTTTTACGTTTTCTTCTGAGATTCCAAAACTCCCCACAGACCTGCTGATGAAAGGGTTTTCTGGTGTTTGGAAACTTCTCTTTTTAAGACTCCCTCCCCAGGACTGGTATCCATTCCTTAACTCTTTTGTCTCTCTTTTCATATTTTATATTTTTTCCTACCTCCTTTTTAAGACATTGGGCTGACTTTCTGGGTGCCTGGTATCCTCCACCAACATTCAGAAGTTGTTCTGTGTTATTTGCTCAGTGATCAAATGCTCTTTCGATGAATTTGTGGGGGAGAAAGCGGCCTCCCCATACTATCCCTCTGCCATTTTAGGACAGATCCCCCCCCCCCAACCCAAGAAATTAAATAACTGTAATGTCCAATAATTAATGTCCAATAATAAATGTAATGTCCATGCTGCAGTCCATGGGGTCACAAAGAGTCAGACACAACTGAGAGACAGAATTGAATTGAATGTCCAATAACAGTTGAATATATTGCAGTACATTTATACACTGGAATATTAGTTCAATGAATGAACTAATATACACACAACATGGATAATTCTTATAGACATAATGGCAACTGACAGAAGTAAGACATAAAAGAGTATATATGGTGATAGACAGGAGAACAGTGGATAGCTCTTGGAAACCATAGATTGAAAGGTGACATGAGGGGGATTATTGAACTCTAGAAATGTTCTTTTTTTTTTTTTTTTAATCTATCTCTCCATCCATTCATCACATCATATGCTTTTGCTTTGTTGCCTGAAATGGTCTAGACATAATTAAAAATCCAGTAGGAAGTTATCCTGAGCGCATACAGCACATGGGTATATAATCATCCAGTTAAAACCATTCAGTGTAAGGAGTAAGGCAGTCTCTGGTGTTGGAGCCACACCCACCGCTCTAACCCCACACACCTGAGCTCTGGTCCAGAAGCTCTGCCCTAGAACCTGAGACCCCAGGAGGGTGGCCTCTGGCTTTTCCCATCCTCTCAGCCCAGGGTTTCAGAAGCTCCCTGCTTTCTGCTTTGTGCAGCCAGAAGCACTGAGGTCCTGCTTGTAGGAGGGGAGTTCTACCCCAG
This sequence comes from Capricornis sumatraensis, assembly GCF_032405125.1. Classification (NCBI taxonomy): domain Eukaryota; kingdom Metazoa; phylum Chordata; class Mammalia; order Artiodactyla; family Bovidae; genus Capricornis; species Capricornis sumatraensis. Next base: position 6,436,403 of record NC_091092.1, read on the forward strand.
GAGTCAGCTCAGCCCAGGGTCCTCCCTGTGCCCACCCCAGCTCATCTGGAGCTGACTGGAGGGACTGAGGCATTGCCTCTCACCAACACCAGCTCCAGGAATAGCAACTTCAGCAATTCAGCAGCTAGGTAGTACCAAGGGCTTCCATGGTGGTTCAGACAGTTGGGAGTCTGCCTATAATGCAGGAGAGGCAGGTTCGGTTCCTGGGTTGGGAATATCCCCTGGAGGATGGCATGGCAACCCACTCCAGTGTTCTTGCCTGGAGAATCCCATGGACAGAGGAGTTTGGCAGGCTACAGTCTATGGGGTCATAAAGCACTCAACAGGACTTAGCAACTAGACGACAACATCAACAATGTACCAATAAAAGACATGAAAGCATAAGTCCTTGAAAACCTCTGTGTGAAATATTTATAGCAATATTATTCCAAATAGCCAAAAAGTGGAAGCAACCAAAATGTCTATTGAATGATGAAATGATAAACAAAATATGGCATATCTACACCAGAGAACATTATTTAGTAATAAAAATAATGATGTACTGATGGTTGCCTCTAGGTGGATGAACTCTGAGAGCCAAGTGAAAGAAACTGGTCACAGAGGGACTCATCTTATATTATTCTATTTATGAAAATGTCCAGATAAGCAAATCTTTAGAGACACAAGGTAGGTTACTGCTTGCCTAGGCCTGAGATCTAGGGTTTATTTTGTCAATTAATTGAAATTTGTCAAATTTCCTATTTTACAATCGTGACTGTGCAAAAGGTGAGGTTCTATTTCTCCAAGTTCTCATTTTCCCCTCCCCTGTATTTTCTTCTGCAATAATAAAAGTTCAAAACTGAAAAAAAAAAAAAGAATATCCCTTGTGCACTCAGATTCTAGACTTGAAATATAATTTTTATTCAATATAGCTGGAACTTTGGGGGGGGAAATGACTGATCCCAGGCATGGGGGAGAAAACATAGAAGATGAAGCTGGGACCTACTGAGATACCAGATAGAAAGGAAACTATCAATGATTATTAGGGTCATGTCCAAAGGACTTAGAAGATAACTTGGAGATGTCCTTGATCGTCAAAGACAAGACAGTTTAAAATTCAGTAAGGACACACATAGCAAAGATTGTAATCTAAGACGTGTTTTTAATCTCTTGAGTTTCTATTTATATTAAACAGGAAATACTGATTTCTTTTATCTTCTGGGGAAGACAGAATTGATTCATTCTCTTAAAAACTGGATAAATAAGTGAAGGGACTCATAAATATATACATTGCTTTTCCTAAGTAAATTCTACCAAATGAGAACCAGATAGTAGATGAAGTGAAGTATCTCCTTTTAAAATTATCAGTAAAGAAATGAACACAGAATATCTGAATGGGTAAATAGTCATTTTTTAACTTCCCAGTGAATTAAGAGGTTTAGGCTTTGTATATCAATAGTTGCTAAAATAACAAAGAAAAAGGGAAAACCAGGTGTTGTGTGACTCCTGATAAAACTACCGCATTGCCTCTATTCTTGTTGAAGAGTTTGAACCTGAGTGTGATACAGTTGTCAAGTATCAGAAAATAGGACAGAAAAATATTTTGGACAACATCATGGGTTTTCAATCAACAGAATCTAGACTGTGGGAAAGTCTAAAATTTTAATATTTCATGTTTTTCTGCAAATCAATTATAAGGGAGACAAAAGTAAGGGTAAAGAAATACACTGATTATAAGAGATAAAATTCCTCATATTTTATTACATCAGTTCAGTTCAGTTCAGTGGCTCAGTTATGTCTGACTCTTTGTGACCCCATGGACTGCAGCATGCCAGGCTTCCCTGTCCTTCACCAACTCCCAGAGCTTGCTCAAACTCATATCCATTGTGTCGGTGATGCTATCCAACAATCTCATCCTCTATTGTTCCCTTCTTCTCCTGCCTTCAATCTTTCCTAGCATCAGGGTCTTTTCCAATGAGTCAGTTCTTCCCATCAGGTGGCCAAAGTATTGGAGTTTCAGCTTCAACATTAGTCCTTCCAATGAATATTCAAGACTGATTTCCTTTAGGATGGACTGGTTGGATCTCCTTGCAGTCCAAAGGACGCTCAAGAGTCTTCTCCAACACCACAGTTCAAAAGCATCAGTTTTTTGGCACTCAGAATTCTTTATAGTCCAACACTCATAATCCATACATGACTACTGGAAAAACCATAGCTTTGACTAGAAGGACCTTTGTGGGCAAAGTAATGTCTCTGCTTTTTAATATGCTGTCTAGGTTGGTCATAGTTTTTCTTCCAAGGAGCAAGCATCTGTTAATTTCATGGCTGCAGTCACCATCTGCAGTGATTTTGGAGCCCCCTGAAATAAAGTCTCTCACTGTTTCTATTGTTTCCCTATCTATTTGCCATGAAGTGATGGGACCAGATGGCATGATCTTACGGGTATGGCTAAATTATAATATCTAGGATTAATAACTGGGATGATAAAACTAAACAGGTAATTAATTACTATAAAAGTCAGCATAGTGGCCTTTTGGTGAGAGAGGGTAGGGACTGAAATTATAATAGAGGATATGGAGGGAGCCCTTGGATAACTGAATGAGTTCTGTTTCTTGAGATTAATGGTGGTTATGGAAGGATGTTTGTTTTATAATATATATTTGTTTAATGTGATTTTCTTTATTCCATTTTAAAATTAAATGTCAAAAATGAACAAAGTAATTAAAAATAAACATAAAAATAAAGGTTTAATACAGTCATTTCTTGGGCTTCCCTGGTGGTTCAGATGGTAAAGACAGCCTGCAATGCAGGAGACCTGGGTTCGAACCCTATATTGGGAAGATCCCCTGGGGATGGGCATAACAACCTACTCTAGTATTCTTTCCTGGAGAATCCTGAGAAGCCTGGCAGGCTATATAGTCCATGGGATCGCAAAGAGTTGGACATGGTTGAGTGACTAACACTTTCACTTTCACAAAGTAGTTTCTCAGAGACAAAAACAGAGAATTTTTCAACAACCATCACACACTAAAAGAAAAATGAAACATGGCTTTTTCTGGGAAATAAAAAAACAGTCTTAAATAGACAATGAAAACACAGAATGAGATTTTTAACACTGAAAAGGCAAAATACGTGACTATAAATGAATATTTACTTGTATCAGTAACTGTAATGTTATGGTGGTTTAGTCACTAAGTCATGTCTGACCCTTGTGTCCCCATGGACTGTAGCCTGACAGGCTCCTCTCTCCATAGGATTCTCCAGGCAAGAATACTGGAGTAGATTGCCATTTGCTTCTCCAGGGGATCTTTCCATTTCAAGAAATGAACCCAGGTCTCCTGCATTTAAGGCAGATTCTTTACTGACTGAGATATGAATAATGTTATGAGGGATTTAAAATATATATGGAAAATAGCATAATTGCCGAGAGGAGACACCCTACGTCCGAGGTCAGGGCAGCGGCCGGGAGGAGCTACCCCGCATCCAAGGCCAGTGGCGGCAGGGAGGAGATACCCCACGTCCGAGGTTGGGGTGGCCGGGAGGAGACACCCCACATCCAAGGTCAGGGGCGGTGAGCCTGAGGAGCCACCCCTAGCCCGAGAGTGGCCAGGGCCTGCAGCCAGGAGGAGCAACCCGAGGAGCAGTGGCTGCAGAGGCACAGGAGGGCCTAGAGGAGCTATCCCACATTGAAGGTCAGGAACGGTGGCGGTAAGGAGATACCCCTCGTCCAAGGTAAGGAGCAGTGGCTGAACTTTGCTGGAGCACCGAGAAGAGATACCCTCACGTCCAAGGTAAGAGAAACCCAAGTAAGATGGTAGGTGTTGCAAGAGGGTATTAGAGGGCAGACACACTGAAATCATACTCACAGAAAACTAGTCAATCTAATCACACTAGGACCACAGCCTTGTCTAACTGAATGAAATCAAGCCATGCCTGAGGGGCAACCCAAGATGGGCGGGTCATGGTAGAGAGGTCTGACAGAGCGTGGTCCAGTGGAGAAGGGAATGGCAAGCCACTTCAGTATTCTTGCCTTGAGAACCCCATGAACTGTAGGAAAAGGCAAAATGATACGACACCAAAAGAGGAACTCCCCAGGTCATTAGGTGCCCAATATGCTACTGGAAATCAGAGGAGAAATAACTACAGAAAGAACAAAGGGATGGAGCCAAAGCAAAAATAATACCCAGCTGTGGATGTGACTGGTGACAGAAGCAAGATACGATGCTGTAAAGAGCAATAGTGCATAGGAACCTGGAATGTCAGGTCCATGAATCAAGGCAAATTGGAAGTGGTCAAACAAGAGATGGCAAGAGTGAACATCGACATTCTAGGAATCAGCGAACTAAAATGGACTGGAATGGGTGAATTTAACTCAGATGACCATTATATCTACTACTGTGGGCAGGAATCCCTCAGAAGAAATGGAGTAGCCATCATGGTCAACAAAAGAGTCTGAAATGCAGTACTTGGATGCAATCTCAAAAATGGCAGAATGATCTCTGTTGGCCTCCAGGGCAAACCATTCAATATCACAGTTATCCAAGTCTATGCCCCAACCAGTAATGCTGAAGAAGCTGAAGTTGAACTGTTTAATGAAGACCTACAAGATCTTTTAGAACTAACACCGAAAAAAGATGTCCTTTTCATTATAGGGGAGTGGAATGCAAAAGTAGGAAGTCAATAAACACCTGGAGTAACAGGCAAGTTTGTCCTTGGATTGCGGAATGAAGCGGGGCAAAGACTAATTGAGTTTTGCCAAGAAAATGCATTGGTCATAGCAAACACCGTCTTCCAACAACACATGGACATCACGAGATGGTCAACACCGAAATCAAATTGATTATATTCTATGCAGCCAAAGATGGAGAAGCTCTATAAAGTCAACAAAAAGATGACCAGGAGCTGACTGTAGCTCAGATCATGAACTCCTTATTACCAAATTCAGACTTAAATTGAAGAAAGTAGGGAAAACCACTAGACCATTCAGGTATGACCTAAATCAAATCCCTTATGATTATATAGTGGAAGTGAGAAACAGATTTAAGGGCCTAGATCTGATAGATAGAGTGCCTGATGAACTATGGACTGAGGTTCGTAACATTGTACAGGAGACAGGGATCAAGACTACCCCCATGGAAAAGAAATGCAGAAAAGCAAAATGGCTGTCTGGGGAGGCCTTACAAGTAGCTGTGAAAAGAAGAGAGGCGAAAAGCAAAAGAGAAAAGGAAAGATATAAGCATCTGAATGCAGAGTTCCAAAGAACAGCAAGAAGAGATAAGAAAGTCTTCTTCAGCGATCAAAACAAAGAAATAGAGGAAAAGAACAGAATGGGAAAGACTAGAGATCTCTTCAAGAAAATTAGAGATACCAAGGGAACATTTCATGCAAAGATGGGCTCGATAAAGGACAGAAATTGTCTCGACCTGACAGAAATCGTCTGGACCTAACAGAAGCAGAAGATATTAAGAAGAGGTGGCAAGAATACACAGAAGAACTGCACAAAAAAGATCTTCACGACCCAGACAGTCATGATGATGTGATCACTAATCTAGAGAACCAGACATCTTGGAATGTGAAGTCAAGTGGGCCTTAGAAAGCATCACTACTAACCAAGCTAGTGGAGGTGATGGAATTCCAATTAAGCTGTTTCAAATCCTGAAAGATGATGCTGTGAAAGTGCTGCACTCAATATGCCAGCAAGTTTGGAAAACTCAGCAGTGGCCACAGGACTGGAAAAGGTCAGTTTTCATTCCAATTCCAAAGAAAGGCAATGCCAAAGAATGCTCAAACTACCGCACAATTGCACTCATCTCACATGCTAGTAAAGTAATGCTCAAAATTCTCCAAGCCAGGCTTCAGCAATACGTGATCCGTGAACTCCCTGAGGTTCAAGCTGATTTTTGAAAAGGCAGAGGAACCAGAGATCAAATTGTCAACATCCGCCTGATCATTGAAAAAGCACGAGAGTTCCAGAAAAAAATATCTATTTCTGCTTTCTTGACTATACCAAAGCCTTTGACTGTGTGGATCACAATAAACTGTGGAAAATTCTGAAAGAGATGGGAATACCAGACCACCTGACCTGCCTCTTGAGAAATCTGTATGCAGGTCAGGAAGCAACACTTAGAACTGGAGATGGAACCACAGACTGGCTCCAAATAGGAAAAGGAGTATGTTAAGGCTGTATATTGTCACCCTGCTTATTTAACTTCTATGCAGAGTACATCATGAGAAACGATGGACTGGAAGAAACACCAGCTGGAATCAAGATTGCCGGGAGAAATATCAATAACCTCAGATATGCAGATGACACCACCCTTCTGGCAGAAAGTGAAGAGGAGCTAAAAAGCCTCTTGATGAAAGTGAAAGAGGAGAGCGCAAAATTTGGCCTAAAGCTCAACATTCAGAAAACGAAGATCATGGCATCTGGTCCCATCACTTCATGGGAAATAGATGGGGAAACAGCAGAAGCAGTGTCAGACTTTATATTTTGGGGACTCCAAAATCACTGCAGATGGTGACTGCAGCCATGAAATTTAAAGACACTCACTCCTTGGAAGGAAAGTTATGACCAACCTAGATAGCATACTGAAAAGCAGGGACATTACTTTGCCAACAAAGGTCCATCTAGTCAAGGCTATGGTTTTTCCAGTAGTCATGTATGGATGTGAGAGTTGGACTGTGAAGAAGGCTGAGTGCCGAAGAATTGATGCATTTGAACTGTGGTGTTGGAGAACATTCTTGAGGGTCCCTTGGACCTCAAGGAGATCCAACCAGTCCATTCTGAAGGAGATCAGCCCTGGGATTTCTTTGGAAGGAATGATGCTAAAGCAGAAACTCCAGTACTTTGGCCACCTCATGCTAAAAGCTGACTCATTGGAAAAGACTCTGATGCTGGGAGGGATTGGGGGCAGGAGGAGAAGGGGACAACAGAGGATGAGATGGCTGGATGGCATCACTGACTCGATGGATGTGAGTTTGAGTGAACTCCGTGAGTTGGTAATGGACAGGGAGGCCTGGCGTGCTGCGATTCATGGGGTCACAAAGAGTCGGACACGACTGAGCGACTGAACTGAACTGAATTGATAGTCCATGCAGTCGCAAAGAGTCGGACACGACTGAGCAACTTTCACTTTCACTTCCATAACAAGTTACCACAATTTTAGAAGCTTAAAGCAACACCAATTCATTGTCTCACATGTTTTGTGATCATAAATTCGAGGGGACTTGACTGAAATTAAGGTTTTGGCATGGCTGTGTATTCCTTACTGGAGGCACCGAATAAGAATCTATTTCTGAACTCATTCAGGGTTTTCAGAGAATTCAGTGATGCAATAGTAATACACTGTTTTCCTGCACACTGTTATCTGGGGCCTATCCGTACTTCCTAGAGGCCTCTGTCTGATTCCTGTAAATGACTTCAGTGTAATGGTGTGATATACCCTTCTCATGCTTGAACTCTTTCTGAGTTGTTCTGTAGCATTTTTCCTGCTCCCTCTTTCACCTTATTTTTCTAACTCTAGGGTGAGAAAATGCTGTGCTATGAAGGGCTCATGTTTGGTCAGTCAGAATAATCTCACTATTTAAGACGTGTTGTCTTAATTATATCTGCAAAGTCTCTTTGCCATATAATCCAATATACAGTATTCAAAAATCTAAGAGATAAGGTACAGACATTTTAGGGGGAACATACTGTTCACCATAAGACATTTACAAAAACTTTATAGTGCACGTGATACTCAATCAAAAAATATTGGAAACTTTTCCACTGAACTCAGGAATGAGACAAAACTGGCCACTATTATCAATTTTTATTCAGTACTCTGCTATACGAGCCAATCTAAAGAGGGAAGAAAAATAAAAGGTGTAAGGTTTGGAAAGCAAATAATAAAACTCTAATTACTTATAGGCAACATAATTATGTACCTAGAAAATCCAAAACAGACTATGCACCATTATCATACAAGTTGAAATACATTTCTTGAAAAAGTAGCATACAACTTGGCTTGTGTGAATGTCAAATGATGCAGGCACTGTGGACCTCAAAAAATTAAACGTTATAATTACTTTGTGATTCAGCAATTCCATTCTTAGGTGTGTACCCCAAAGAGTTAAAGGCAGGAACCTAGATACTTTCATACCAATATTAGAGCAGTATTATTCACAATAACTAAAGTGTAGAAACAATGCAAGTGTCCATCAGAAGATAAATGTATAAAAAAACGATGGTTGATTCATACAATGGGATATTATTCAATCATAAAAAGGAATGGAATTCTGATATAAGCTACAGCATGAAAGAACCTTGAAGGCATTATACTAAATGACATGAAAGGACAGATAGTGCATAAATGCACTAATATGAGTTATGTAGAACAATCAAATTCAGAGACATAAAGTAGAATAGAGGTTACCAGGAGCTTGTGAGAGGAGCTCATGGGGACTAATTGCTTAGTGTGTGCAGAGTTCTGCAAAATGAAACAGTTCAGAACACTAATTGCACAACAAGTATTGAGAATGTTCCTAATACCACTGAACTGTACACTTTAAAATGGTTAAAATGTTGTTTTATATTATGTGCATTTTACCACAATTTAAAAACTTTAAAAAAAATAAAATGATTGTACTCCAAAACATAAAAAATAATATATCTAGGATATCAATAAATGAAAGATGTAAAAGACTTCTACACTGAAATCTGAGAATATATTATGGAAAATAAATTTAAAATATTTACACAACTATATCACATTAGATTGGAAAATTATGTACTGTAAATGTGTCAGTTCTTCCAAATTATTATGAAAATTCAATGAAATCACAATAAAATGTTAACAGTTTTTTTTTTTTCTTTTGAGGAAATGATTAAACTGATTCCAAAGCTCAAACAGAAATACACAGGACCAAGAATAGCTGAGGGTATCTTGGAATATTAAATAAAGCTTGAGGACATGAACTATTAGATATCAAGACATATTATAAAAAAAATAGAAATTGAGACAGTGTGATATGACATAAACTGATTAACAGATCAGAGAAAAGAACTAAGAAATAGACTCATACATACACTGTCAACTTATCTATGACAAAGAAGAAAGGAAGGATCATTTTAGTAAATTGTGTTTGATGAATTGAATATACATATGGATACACTTTTATCTCGGACAACCCTAGTGATTTTCAAAGTATGACCGATGGACCCTGGGACTTTCAAAAATAATTTCAGGCAAACTTTGGCCATATGTAGACCAATTCTAGTCATGGCTGATCTCACATGGAACAGTTCTAATGATGTTGTGAAGTGAAATCTGTGAGATGTAAAGGTTTGTGGATGATGAGTATATAGGTATTCCCATAGTGTGGACTCTGGATCGGTGGCAGGGAAACCACACAGAATCTTGTTTGAAATGCATATTCTCTGGTCTCACCTGACTGATCAAATAAGAATTCTTGGAGTGGACCCAGAAATCTGTTTTAACAAGCCCTCTAGTTGATTACAATATATGGTAAAGTTTGAGAACTACTGGTAAAAATTATTTTGAGAAATTTAGTTGTGAAGGGAAGATGTCTAAGCATATTTAAATACCAAGGGAAAAAAAGTCTGTATGGAAGAAGTGGTTGAAAATATAGTAATAAAAATGAAATTCCTAGCTGTGCTGTTTTTTAACAGCTATGAGATGATGGAATTCAATCACACTTCAAAGTAGAGGGCTGTTTATGCATTGTAATAAAAATGAAAACTTGAAAGGAGGAGTTCAAATAATAATGGCTAATGTTTATTCAATCAGTATTATGTGCTAGATACCATTCTAACATATTCATAAGGAAACATTGTTGAAATAGTTTTGTAATAGTCATATATAGGATTATTATTATTCTTAACAGAACTGGAGAGAGGTTTCATAGCTTTTCCCCAAAGTGTTAGCTGCTCAGTTGTGTCCAAGTATTTGCGACCCCTTGGACTGTAGCCCATCAGGCTCCATGGAATTCTCCAGGCAAGAATACTGGAGTGGGTTGCCATTCCTTTCTTCAGGGGATCTTCCTGACCCAGGGATTGAACCTGTGTCTCTCACATTGCGGGCAGATTCTTCACCATGTGAGCCACCAGGGAAGCCCAGCTTTACCAAAACTACACAGCTAATAAATGATAATACTAAGCTTAAGACACGTTAGGTCTGGTTTCTAAGCTTATGTTCATAACCATCATTTCATGCTATATCTTAAACTCAGGTAGGCTTTTAACTGTGATGTATAGAAATTGAGAGAATTTCTATTAGATGGCTTGTATTTTTCCTGGAAAAAAAATCTGCTGAAAATGAATGAAAAGAAGAGGTCATCATTTGAAGTCAATGGAGCTAATTTAGAAATAACCACTGTAGGGTATGGGAGGGCCATCTGAGGGAAAGAAGGATGCATTATTAAAATGACCAGAGTGCTTGGAGGACAATTCCAGGTTTGGTGGTGATTAATTTAGAGTCTTGCTAAAATCCTTGTTGTATTGTTTCTTCTGATAGTATCAGCTGTATGTAGATACAAAGATAATGGATATTTGGTTTGGTCCAGTTTTGAGATTTTTGATGGAGAGTTGTGAAAAGAAGATAGGGGAACAGGATGTTTTCTGGGTTGTCACTAGACATATTGAAATTATAAGCAATGCTATGTAAACTAGGTTTACATTTGTTGTTGTTCAATCATGTCCCACTCTTTGCGACCCCATGGACTGCAGCACACCAGGCTTTCCTGTACTTCACCATCTCCAAGAGCTTGCTCAAACTCATGCATTGAGTTGGTCATGCCATCCAACCATCTCATCCTATGTCATCCCCTTCTCCTGCCTTCAATCTTTCCCTGTATCATAGTTGTTTTTTTTTTTTTTTTTCCCAATGAGTCAGCTCTTCTTATCATGTAGCCAAAGTATTGGAGCTATAGCTTCAGCATCAGTTCTTCCAATGAATATTCAGGATTGATTTCCTTTAGGATTGACTGGTTTGATCTCCTTGCAGTCCAGAGGACTCTCAAGAGTCTTCTCCAACACAACAGTTCAAAAGCATCAATTCTTTGGTTTACATAAAAGCAAATTAAAATGAAATTATTTATATTGTCAAGAAAGTTAGAAAAGAAAAAAATGCACATATTCTTAGAGCTATTTTAAAGTCTCTGTTCCCTGGCAAGTCTTTAGCCATATGTATGAATTACAATATTTAAGCATACTGTGTCTTCAATTTTGTGCTATATCTTCACTTAAAATAGTTCTTTCATTTGTTACAGTTTTTATTTACCATTTTATTAGATGTTTTATACATTCGATGTAAGAAATTGCTTATTATTTCCCCTATGTGGAACCATTATTATTGTCTCCAATATTCTAATACAAAGATATATAAATCTTTATATATGAGGATTTTGTCTCCTCTTTTGAATAGATTTCTTAGATAATTCCTTAAGATAAGATTATCAGAAGATAGGATATGAGCAATTTTGTGTTCTTTTGAAATGCTGAAAATTTAAAATTGCCTTCCAGAATAATTGTTCTAATTTACCCCACCACCAAAAAAGTGTGAATATGCCAATTTTTTAACATGGTCTCCCATTAACAGGCTTTTAGAAAACATTACTTAAAAAGTTTAACAGTTGAATAACAGTTTGCTTTTATTGTAAAGATTACTACTTTTATTACTAGTCAAATGAAAAAAATGTCCATACTGTTATTTACCTTACATATTTCTTTTTGGGTAAAATGTCTTTTCATATCCTTAGCCTATGTCCAACATATCTATTAGGATCTCTGTGGTGTTTTTATCTGAATAAATTCAATAAAATCCTTCTTCTCAAATGTCATAAACATAATAGATTTTTACAAAATAAAGTATGAATTTCCAGTAGTTCTAAACATCCATTTTATTGCTTTAGTGCATGTTCAAATTTATAGTTTTGGATATATTCACATATTAACATGACATTCACACATGACAGTTAAGGACTATTTTGTAATATTAAACAAAATTGACATAATTATTAAATTTGTAGTTATGTAAATATGTATTACTGTTGTTCAGTCACTAAGTCATGTCCAATTCCCTGAGACTGCATGGACTGCAGCACACCAGGCCTCCCTGTCCTTCACTGTCTCCTGAAGCTTGCTCAAACTCATGTCCATTGAGTTGATTATGCTATCCAATCATCACATCCTCTGTTGTCCCCTCCTACTCCTGCCCTCAAGCTTTTCCAGCATCAGCATCTTTTCCAATGAGTCAGCTCTTCACCTCAGGTGGCCAAAGTATTGGAGCTTCAACTTCAGCATAAGTCCTTCCAATATATGTATAACACATATTAAATGTATGAGTCAATTTCCACTGTCTAGTGGAATTGTGAATAGTTTCACTTACAGAGATAGGTAATAAAACATTCAATTCACAAAAGCTATAAAATTTCAGCTTTATTCATATATGTTTGATTCAAATTTTTACTATTTATTAAACATAAATTGTATTGTCATTTAAATACAGTAAACATTTTGAATTTTTACATGAATAGTTTGTTGCAATTATATACGAAAACTATGTTTAACTGTTTATTTTATACTTTTATTTATTTATATTTTGATAAAATACATCCAAAATTTGCACTCTATAAAAACAATAACATTTTATTTTTAATTCTTCAGATCATGAGTTTCAATAGTCAACAAATTATGTGAAAACTTAATTACAATGTAGTGACTATACTGAAATAAAGAAAAACACATTTTATGAAATAACATATAATCTATGTATTATGCATGTATTTTGCTAATTTGAACATAGCTGACCCAACTCATGATAATGATAAATATGGTCAGCTTTGATATTTTGCCCATTTTCAATTGCCGGGAGCCACCACGGGAGATCACACCCATGACAAGGTCATGTGGAAGAGAACTGTTAAGCAAGGCTTCAAGATTCAATGGGCTCCCTAGGCTTTCTCGAGCATCTACACCAAAACCAGAATCTGTCTGTTTTACTATTTCATGACTTTCACCAACTCCTCTGACATTAACAGGGGGCTATTCCTGACCACCTTTCTCTGGAGAAAATCAACTTAGGGCTATAGATAATAAGTCTCTTGGACATGAGAGGAATATTTCCAATCAAAACCCCTCTGTTAGCATTCTAGCTTGCTTGGCAGGTATATCCAGACTCTTGCAGCTATGCATATGATAATTTACAGCCTCCCAACTATGAGAGGCATGGAAAGCCTAAAATATAGAGCCTTTTAAAGAGTTAAAAGTTATTAGAGTAGTGCTGGCGTAGGATTTCATTATTGGGCCAATGCTTATTGCTAAGTTCCCATATCTCTTATCCACTGTGCACCTGGGGGTGTATTAGTTAACATAGTTGAAAAATAAGAAAAACAAGTGTAGCCTTGAAATTAACCACATCAGACTTTTGAGCTAATTGGTTCTTTCTTGTAACTCACTGCACCTTTGCTCCGTGAGAAATGTAACTTGTTTAATACTTTTTGCAGCTGACATAAATTAGAAATATAAGAGAAAATATTTCAAGGGAAAAAGTTTTTTGGTTGAACAGCCTTTATCAAAAGAGGATCATAAAATGTTCACAGGCCTCCAAGGACAGAAGATAATGTACACAATATTGTTTATGGGGAAGGTTTGCAGAAAAAAATCCTGGTTTTGATAAAGACAAAACAGATGTAATGTTTACGCTGACTCTGTATGAATCTGCATCTTTCATTTCCCTCTATGTATAAGACAAGGTATAAAAGTACCTTTTAAAAATAAAGCTATCAGGCCTCTCTCAAAGAAGCTTGGTCACCCCGTGTTTTTCTTTTTTCTCTTTTTTTCTCTCTTACTTTCTTTTTCAGGCTGATCCCTTGCAGCATAGAGGCTCCCTGCGTTCACTTATCTGCCCAGGTTTCTAAGACCTGAACGGGAAGACCTTCTGTGTCTTCACTCCCTCGGGAGACCAGGAAGGCACCTGTGGCCTCCGTGAACAGGGCAAACTTCTTGTCTCGAAGTTTTATTGGCTTTCTATGTAAACCAAGGAATATCAGCCTCTTTCTCTCCTTTATTTTCTTATCTTCAACATTCTTTCCTTATCTCTCTCTAAATCAATCGCTGATGCTGTTTTTCCTTCAGGTTCCCCTGGATCCTGCAGGGGCTGGACCTCGGCATTCAGTCATACATTTCACTCTATGCATTTTAAAATTTCTCATTATGATGATGTATTTGCTAGATTGATTTATAAATTGCAAATGTATTTATACACAAGGTATATGAGCCTTTATTTATAGTCTTAACACAGGCCGCACAAGTGTTAGAGATGGGTCCACATATAATAGTTATTAGTAAGGTTATTAAATATGCAAATGAAGTCACACTTTAAGTGAAGATATGTGTACTTATCACAGAATTAAAATGTTCATCCACTTGAATTTCAAAGATTTGTAGAAAGGTCATTGCTCTATTACAGAATAATCTTTTCTAATGTAGCAGAAGAAAATGTCTGCACACATGCATATAGAAATTTAAAGCCTTCATAAAATAAATTAACTGAAAATCAAAACACAAATCCAAAGTATTTTTCAAGGCATTTTTCCTTTACTGTTTATATTCCTCTAGCACTTTCTAAAGGAATCTAACTCTATAACTGTCAAACCTTGAGCTACTCTCCTATAAGTGTTGGAATATATAAGGAATCAGTTTTCTGTTCTTTTTTTTTTTTAAAACGCAGTAATCACTTCTGGAGAAATAGAATATATAATATTTAAAGCAGTAGTTGAAAATCACACTTATAAAAGAAATCAAAGTGTTCTGCTGAAAGAAATCATATGTCATAAAGAATGCAACTGCTTGGACTAAACATCAATGCATGTTTCAAAGTTACAATGTTTAATCAATTTTAATGAACAGACAGAATCTGTTTTTATTAACATGAATTAATAGCACAATTTCATATACCTCAGTTACCATGACAATTTTTAGCATTCACACTTCTCATTTTATATATAATTTATTGCAAAATAAATCCCTGATGCTTAGTAGCTTTGCACTCTAAGCAGCTTTGGTCATCTTTAAATGGAAACATAAAAAGACAATAGTTTTGACTTGGTAATTTTTTGTTTACAGGATTTTAAGTGCAAATATGCAAAAACAGTTTCAGCAATTTGTCTTTATTATTATTATTATTATTATTTTGAAAAAGAGAATTAGCAAGACTAAATGGGTAAGTCACTAATATAGTGCATGATTCTTCCTTTTTTAGATATTTTTACCCTAAATAAACTGTGGAAAATTCTTAGAGAGATGGGAATACCAGACCACCTGACCTGCCTCTTGAGAAATCTGTATGTAGGTCAGGAAGCAACAGTTAGAACTGGACATGGAACAACAGACTGATTCCAAATAGGAAAAGGAATACATCAAGGCTGTATATTGTCACCCTGCTTATTTAACTCATATGTGAAGTACATCATGAGAAATGCTGGACTGGAAGAAATACAAGATGGAATCAAGATTGCCAGGAGAAATATCAATAACCTCAGATATGCAGATGACACCACCCTTATGGCATAAAGTGAAGAGGAACTAAAAAGCCTCTTGATGAAAGTGAAAGAGGAGAGCGAAAAAGTTGGCTTAAAGCTCAACATTCAAAAAACTAAGATCATGGCATCCGGTCCCATCACTTCAGATGGGGAAACAGTGGAAACAGTGTCAGACTTATTTTTTTGAGTTCCAGAATCACTGCAGATGGTGACTGCAGCCATGAAGTTAAAATACACTTACTCCTTGGAAAGAAAGTTATGACCAACCTAGATAGCATGTTGAAAAGCAGAGACAGTACTTTGTCAACAAATGTCCGTCTAGTCAAGGCTATGGTTTTTCCTGTGGTCATGTATGGATGTGAGAGTTGGACTTTCAGAATTGAATCATTTGAACTGTGGTGTTGGAGAAGACTCTTGAGAGTCCCTTGGACTGCAAGATCAAACCAGTCCATTCTGAAGGAGATCAGCCCTGGGATTTCTTTGGAAGGAATGATGCTAAAGCTGAAACTCCAGTACTTTGGCCACCTCATGTGAAGTGTTGACTCATTGGGAAAGACTTTGATGCTGGGAGGGATTGGGGTCAGGAGGAGAAGTGGACGACAGAGGATAAGATGGCTGGATGGCATCACTGAGTCGATGGACGTGAATCTGAGTGAACTCCGGGAGTTGGTGATGTACAGGGAGGCCTGGCGTTCTGCGATTCATGGTGTCGCAAAGAGTCGGACACGACTGAGTGACTGAACTGAACTGAACTGAACTTACCCACAGGGAGGCCTGGCGTTCTGCGATTCATGGGGTTGCAAAGAGTCGGACTGAGCAACTGAACTGAACTGAACTGAACTTACCCTAATCTAGTCAACAATGTGATCATATACCCTCCACATTTTTCTGTTTTAAACTAAAGAATTAATGACAGATAATAAGATTGTATGATGATGAGTAGACCCAGATTTTTGAGACCTGAAGCTTGAAAAGACAGGGTATTAAAAAGCAAAGATATCACTTTGCAGACAAAGGTCCGAATTGTCAAAGTTATGATTTTTCTAATAGTTATATACGATTGTGAGGTGTGGATGATAAAAAACACTGAGCTCCAAAGAACTGATGCTTTCTAACTGTGGTGTTGGAGAAGACTCTTGAGAATCCTTGGGCAGCATGGAGCTCAAACCTGTCAATCCTAAAGGAAATCAGTCTTGAATATTCATTGGAAGGACTGATGCTGAAGCTGAAGCTCCAATATTTTGGCCACCTAATGCGAAGAACTGGATCATTGGAAAATATCGTGATGCTGGGAAAGATTGAGGGCAGGAGAAGGGAATGACAGAGGATGAGAAGGTTGGATGACATCATTGATTCAATGGACATGAGTTGGATCAACCTCAGGAGATAGTGAAGGGCAGGTAAGCCTGGCGTGCTGTAGTCCATGGGGTCGCAAAGAATCAGACAGGACTAAGCAACTGAAGAATGAGAACAAAGCTTAAATAATTTGAGGGACACTCTTTAAGAAAAAAAAAAAAACAGTTGCAATTAAATATATACTCAGGTGGTGCCAGTGTTATAGAATCTGCCTTTAATGCAGAAGACACAAAAGACACAGGTTTGATCCCCAGATTGGGAAGATTCTCTGGAGGAGGAAACGGCAACCCATTTCAGTATTCTTGTCTGGAGAATCCCAGGGATAGAGGAGCCTCGTGGGTTACCGTCCATGGGGTCAAAAAGAGTCAGACATGACAGGGCACTTGCACACACACACACAAGCACAAAAGCTAATAGCTACTCAGAATGATAAAATAACTTGGCAATAAATTACACACTTCAGAAAATACATTAATTAGAAATATGATAAAATTCAGAAAAAAAGAGTCAGAATAATTTTATTAATTACCTATCCTATATACTTATGTCATATTTTTAACATGCTTTTTGGCTGCATAGTCAGTGATCTGCACATATGAAAATTATTTTGTAATACTTTATATACATAGAGTAAGGAGATTAATCATTATCATAGTTTGGTTAGTTCCTGTCATAAAATTTTTGATGATCTCAAAAAATTCATTTAAGTTTTGTAATTCACTATTGGTAATGTCATATAAATTTTAGGATTGTTGTCAAATTTTGGAAACATTTATCAAAGATTTTTCATATGTCAGATTTAAGATTTCAAGGACATTTTAAGTTTTCCTGTGCAGTCACAACTTTGAAGTAATCTTAGAATTGACAGCACTCATTATCTAATTTGTCACCAATATCTTGTTTTACTGATGGATTTTGAGGTTTTAGTTACTTTTATCAATGTCAGAAATTAATATAAAATCAGCAAGAAATTTTATATTTTTATAATTCTATTATCTTATTTTTAATTTTAATTTTCTTTAGTACATGCATTTTAAGATAAAATGGTATCTTTTATTGTGTAGGTCAAGAGTCTATAATTTCTCATGAGTTTTATTGAAATATTTCAAATTATCTTTAGACACAGCAGTTAAAATTTCATATTCCAAATCCAACTTCCCCTCAGTTATATCCCACAAATGCAAAGCCGCTCTAGTGCCACCTGATAGAAGAGGACATGTGAAGGACAGTTGAAGTGGAAAAAGTCATCATAATAAATTGTGGTTCAATGTGTTAAAATTTTCATATACCTAAATCCACGTGAATGCATTAGGGCCTATAGCAGTGTAAATTAGCTTCATGGTAAATCAGCTTCTGGGTCTGATTAAAAAAAAAATGTTACTTTAAATGATGAATAGGGATTTACTCTCAAACTGTCAGATGTGTTATATTAATGCTAAAAATATTTTCCTCACATTCCTTGAATTATGACTTTTTTATGATTTCATATGATCTAAGATTTTACAAAAGACACTGATTCTAGGAAAGATTGAAGGCAGGGGGAGAAGGGGATGACAGAGGATGAGATGGTTGGATGGCATCACCTACTTGATGGACATGAGTTTGAGTAAGCTCCAGGAGTAGGTGATGAACAGGGTAGCCTGGCATGGTGCAGTCCATGGGGTCATAAAGTGTCAGATACGACGGAGTGACTGAACTGATTGAAGATGTTACAACTAAAAAAGACATCAAGATATGGTTTAGGTGTTTACATATAGGCATATAAGTTATTACTAAGCCAACTTTATTGATAAGGCAATGAGGCTCAGGGATTTTATGGGATTTTTTTCAAGGTCTCTCTCCCTCCCCCACATTCCTTACATCACTGTGAGTTAAGAATTAGAAATCAGGACTTATACCTATTAAATCATCTTATGCCAAGGGCATTTCAACCAGGACTTAAGAGCAGAAAAGCTACCACAGCACAAATTTGACTGACTATTTCTATTTCTGATTACAAAATGATAAATATCCATTAGACAATATTAATAAGATAAAACAGCAAAAGGAAGAAAATAAAATGTACTTCAAATCTCAGATACCAGAGATAATCATTATTGGCATGTTATATAGCTTTCCAACATTTGACCTCTTTCCAGGTTTTTATTTTGTAGACAATATTGCAACTGATATACTTGTATAAAGTTTGTTACACATTCATAATTATTTCCTAAGAATAAATTCCTAGATAAATTTTCAAGAGTCTTGATCACATTGTTGTTTCCAAGAAAGACCTCAATCTATATCCCTCATCTACTAAATAAAATTTTCTATATCTCCACGATATTACATGAAACATTTACATTAAAAAGTATATCTAGTCTCTCAGAAATATGGCCACAGAAGATGAAAATGAACATTTCAGAATACTTAGCATTCAGATACACACTATACAGATACTCTGTACATCCAAGGAACTCTTTTGAATCATTCTTGTTATGCTTGGAGTTTATAGATTAAATCATTAAATTAAAATCCACGGGAAAAATAGATAATGAGAGTAGAGTTTCAAGATGTATTAGAAAAATATTGCAGTGATATTTATTTAGGATAATATATTAGGTAATATTACTGTATATTTATGGTGTTTAAATGACAGATGGTTGAAAAAACTATACCCCGAACATCTGGACTTAGTAGGGAAAGAATCATTTCAGTTCAGTTGCTCAGTCAAGTCTGACTCTTTGCAACCCCATGAACTGCAGCATGCCAGGCTTCCCTCTCCATCACCAACTACCGGAGTTTACCCAAACTCATGTCCACTGAGTCAGTGTTGCCATCCAACCATCTCATCCTCTGTCGTCCCCTTCTCCTCCTGCCCTCAATCTTTCCCAACATCAGAGTCTTTGCAAATGAGTCACGTCTTCGCATCAGGTGGCCAGAATACTGGAGTTTCAGCTTTAACATCAGTCCTTCCAATGAAAACCCAGGACAGATTTCCCCCAGGATGGACTGGTTTGATTTTTTACAGTCTAAGGGACTCTCAAGAGTCTTCTCCAACACCACAGTTCAAAAACATCGATTCTTCTATGCTCAGCCCTCTTTATAGTCCAACTCTCACATCCATACACGACTACTGGAAAAACCATAGCCTTGACTAGACGGACCTTTGTTGACAAAGTAATGTCTCTGCTTTTTAATAGGCTGTCTAGTTTGGTCATCACTTTCCTTCCAAGGAGTAAGTGTCTTTTAATTTCATGACTGCAGTCACCATCTCCAGTGCTTTTGGAGCCCCATAAAATAAAGTCAGCCACTGTTTCCACTGGTTCCTCATCTATTTGCCAGGAAGTGATGGAACCAAATGCCATGATCTTAGTTTTCTGAATGTTGAGCTTTAAGCCAACTTTTTCACTCTCTTCTTTCACTTTCATCAAGAGGCTCTTTAGTTCCTCTTTACTTTCTGCCATAAGGGTGGTGTCATCTGCATATCTGAGGTTATTGATATTTCTCCTGGAAATCTTGATTCCAGCTTGTGCTTCTTCCAGTCCAGCGTTTCTCAGGATATACTCTGCATATAAGTTAAATGAGCAGGGTGACAATATACAGCCTTGATGTATTCCTTTTCCTATTTGGAACCAGTCTGTTGTTTCATGTCCAGTTCTAACTGTTGCTTCCTGACCTGCATACAGATTTCTCAAGAGGGAGGTCAGGTGGTCTGGTATTCCCATCTCTTTTAGAATTTTCCACAGTTTATTGTGATCCACACAGTCAAAGGCTTTGGCATAGTCAATAAAGCAGAAATAGATGTTTTTCTGGAACTCTCTTGCTTTTTCAATGATCCAGCGAATGTTGGCAATTTAATCTCTGGTTCCTCTGCCTTTTCTAAAACCAGCTTGAACATCTGGAAGTTTATGGTTCACATATTGGTGAAGGTTGGCTTGGAGAATTTTGAGCACTATTTTACTAGTGTGTGAGATGAGTGCAATTTTGTGGTAGCTTGAGCATTCTTTGGCATTGCTTTTCTTTGGGATTGAAATGAAAACTTACCTTTTCCAGTCCTGTGGCCACTGCTGAGTTTTCCAAATGTGCTGTCGTATTGAGTGCAGTACTTTCACAGCATCATCTTTCAGGATTTGAAACAGCTCAATTGGAATTCCATCACCTCCACTAGCTTTGTTCGTAATGATACTTCCTAAGGCCCACTTGTCCTCACATCCCACGATGTCTGGCTCTAAGTAAGTTATCACACCATCGTGATCATCTGGGTCATGAAGGTCTTTTTTGAATAGTTCTTCTTTGTATTCTTGCCATATCCTCTTAATATCTTCTGCTTCTGTTAGGTCCATACCATTTCTGTCCTTTATTGAACCCATCTTTAAATGAAATGTTCCCTTGGCATCTCTAATTTTCTTGAAGAGATCTTTCCCATTCGGTTGTTTTCCTCTATTTCTTTGCATTGATCACTGAAGAAGCCTATTTATCTCTCCTTGCTCTTCTTTGGAACTCTGCATTCAAATGGGCATATCTTTCCTTTTCTCCTTTGCTTTTTTCTTCTCTTCTTTTTACAGAGAAGAAAGTGGGGAAAACCACTAGACCATTCAAAAATGATCTAAATCAAATCCCTTATGATTATATAGTGGAAGTGAGAAACAGATTTAAGGGACTAGATCTGATAGACAGAGTGCCTGATGAACCATGAACGGAGGTTCATAGCATTATGGAGACAGGGATCAAGACCATCCCCAGGAAAAAGAAATGCCTAAAAAGCAAAATGGAAACAATAGTGATGTACAATTTTGGGTGAATATGTAGTGTTCCAACTAAACACTAATTAAGGTTATTGCTTAAATATGAAAGATCTCTCTTTTTCTATCATGTAAGAAAAATTACTTTAAAATTATCTAAAATTCTTAAGAAGTTTATAATGATTATGAAGCAAAGAATGGACTGTAGCTATGTAAACAATTACTCCTAAGACAATATCAGAATAAACTTCAAAATAGAACAAATTTATATGTACCTCCAAATTTTTAGAACTAATACATGAGAAAATTATTTTTGGTAAATTAATTATCATGTGCAAAAATCCCTTCAGAATCATAATTTCATCAAGAAAGCAAGGATAGTAAAAGATGACCTTTTCTACTGCTTAAATAATTTATTAAGTTTAAAAGAGCAAATAGTCTTTAAAGTACTATCTACTTTTATCAGGGCAGAAACATTTTATCAACATAATATTAGGCCACATCTATAGGGATTTAATAACTAAATTCACTATAAATGCTTTTAGAACAAAGAGCTAGAAAGTACTGTGAGGCCTGACACTGAGCCAACAAATTTTAGCTTTAAAAATGTGGTTAAAAAAAAGTATTTAGTTGGCATAGATATATAACTATCAGTCAGTTGATTTCAGTCACTCCGTTGTGTCTGACTCTCTGTGACCCCATGGACTGCAGCACGCCAGGCTTCCCTCTCCATCTCCAACTTTCAGAGCTTGTTCAAACTCATGTCTGTCAAGTTGGTGATGCTATTCCAACCATCTCATCCTCTGTCGTCCCCTTCTCCTGTTGCCTTCAATCTTTCCCAGCATCAGGGTCTTTCCCAAGGAGTCATTTCTTCCCGTCAGGATGCCAAAGTACTGGAGTTTCAGCTTCAGCATCAGTTCTTCCAATGATCATTCAAGACTAATTTCCTTTAGGATTCATTGGTTTGATCTTGCAGTCCAAGGGGCTCTCAAGAGTCTTCTCCAACAGCACAGTTCAAAAGCACCAATTCTTCAGTGCTCATCTTTCTTTATAGTCCAATTCTCACATCCATGCATGACTACAGGAAAAACCATAGCTTTGAGTAGATGGACCTTTGTTGGCAATGTAATGTCTCTGCTTTTTAATGTGTTGTCTAGGTTGGTCATAGCTTTTCTTCAAAGGAGCAAGCGTCTTTTAATTTCATGGCTGCAGTCACTATCTGTAGTGATTTTGGAGTTGAAAAAAATCAAGATTAATTAATAATAAATATTGTTAATAAGAAAATAACTTATAGATTACACTTTTTAAGAAAATATGTATTTACAAAACTTTGAACCCCATGGGGTACATTTTCCTGTCACTCTGATCTAACCTCTAGGGAATGTTGTTTCTAGTGCTACAGTTTTAATTACATACAATAAAACTGAATCCAGTTAAAAGAATACCACAATGACGAAAAAAAAAAAAAAACTGATGAAAATTTCTGAAATGGTATTTTAAAAATATAAGCACACTCTAAAGAACAAAAGATCCAAACAAATAAATATATCACATTTGATATAGGTGGCTCAGACGGTAAAGCATCTTGCTTACAATGCGAGAGACCTGGGTTCGATCCCTGGGTAAGGAAGATCCTCTGGAGAAGGAAATTGCAACCGACTCCAGTACTCTTGCCTGGAAAATCCCATGGATAGAGCAGCATGGTGGGCTACAGTCCACTGGGTCACAAAGAGTCTGAGCGACTTCACTTCACTTCACTTTAAGAAATTACAGTAACATAGTGATGATGATGTCTATAATATAGAATACTTCAGAATAATATATGTATTTTTAATTAAGAAGTGAACAGTGAGAAAACGTGAGTTAAATAGAAAACATAGTTAATTAAAAATGGCTGTTAGGGGAAGCAAATACTCAGATACACTTCCTGTCCTTAAGGAATTTACAGAATAGCTAAGGGGAGCTTTTATCCTGTAAGAATATTTTAATTTATCAGACAGTGCAGAAGAATAGCATATCTCCATAAATACTAAATACATAAATACAGAAGCTTCCCTGGTAGCTCAGTTGGTAAAGAATCTGCCTGCAATGCAGGAGACCCCAGTGCGATTCCTGGGTCAGAAAGATCAGTGAAGAAGGGATAGGTTACCCACTCCAATATTCTTGGGCTTTCCTTGTGGCTCAGCTGGTAAAGAATTCACCCACAATGCTAGTGTAATATCTAAGAGTTCTTCTAAAATACTTATCACATGTTAAATCATTGGAACTTCAACAATTTACTTAATGGGTACAATTGTTAGACCCATTTTATAGAAGAAGAAACAGAAGCAAGAGAGGTTGGTTATTTTTCCTATGTCTACAAAGCTGGCAAATGACAGACCTGGCATTTCAACCAGTTTTATAACTATGAAGATAGGAGTAAGATCTTTAGAGAGGTGAGAGCAGATATGATCTATCTCTGAAGTATGTCTGTTTGTGTAAAAGAAAAAGTACATTTCCTTTAAAAATGCAGAGATCAAAGTATATATGCACAAATTCACCATCAATTATATCTAAATACAGTTCAATACAGCAACCTGCCCAGTTTCAACTAAGTCAGCAATAAGCTGTCACTGAGGACACAGTAAGAACAATAGACAGATTAGGGTTAGGGACAGGCATATCCCCAATTGAGTTAAACAATAATAATTAATGAACAGCCTGCTAGGCATTTCCCTCCATTTCTTGCCTCCGATTTTTTTCCCTGAAGGTCTGATTTATCTCTCTCACTCTTTAGCATGGTTCAGTTCTCTGTTGCTCTTCATGGCAGAAGATGACACTCCACAGATGTCAAGTTCATAAACCTCATTTCTAATTGTAAAGATGGGAGTAGATAGGGAAAGAAGCTGATTGGTTCAATCTGGTCTAGATTTAGGGCAATCAAATATGACTGGGGACAGGCATTTAACACAAACATGGCTATTGATAGTCCACCTCTGTGGACCAGGGTTTCCAATAAGGGAAGCACTATGAACATTTTATATATATATATATATATATATATATAAACAGTCTATGACTATACAGAGGAGCCTGGCAGGCTAGGGTCCATAGGGTTGCAAAGAGTTGGACACAACTGAGCACAATCGTGTCTGACTCTTTGCAACCCTTTGGACAGTGGAGTGGGTTGCTATGCCCTCCTTTAGCAGATGTTCCTGACCCAGGGTTCAAATCCACATCTCTTATATCTCCTGCATTGGCAGGTAGGTTCTTCACCACTAGCACCACCTGGGAAATCAGGCAGTGCTACATAGTAGGTATTACCATTTATGGCTTCCTGAGTGGCACTAGTGGTGAAGAACCCACCTGCCAATGCAGGAGATATAAGAGATGTGGGTTCAATCCCTGGGTCGGGAAGATCTGTTCGAGGAGGGCACAGCAATCCACTCCAGTTTTCTTGCCTGAAGAATCCCACAAACACAGGAGCCTGGTGGGCTACAGATAGGGTCATAAAGAGTCAGACACTACTGAAGTGACCTAGCACTCACACTATCATTTATCTTAAAGGTTTAACAAAAAATGGGTCTAAAAAACTAAGCAATTTCTCCAAAGTCACAACCAAAGTGGAAATGAGCTTTGGACCCAGGTCCTTATGCTTACAAAACTGTCTTTTCACTATTTTATAATCTCTTCCAAAAGTAAGAATCATTGCTATAGAGACAAATTGAGAACTACATAGATTTACTGAAGGTTTAGCTATGGATAGGAGTCAAAATCCCTGGGTAGGGGAGGTCTTCTGGAGTAGGAAATGACAACCCACTCCAGTATTCTTTCCTGGAAAATTCCATGGACAGAGGAACCTGGCCTGCTACAGTCCATGGAGTAAAAGTAGAATGCATTGCAATGGCATAATGCCTCAGGGTCAAAACAGATCACAACAGAACAAGTATATACGGTTTATTGAAGAGAAGTCAGAAACAGAAAAATGACTTAATCATATATTAGTTAGTTCCCAAGCCAGAACTAAATGTAGCTAAATAGGTTTTGTGGCTTTTATGCCTAGTTTTTAAGGCAGTGTCTGTGGGATGTCAATAGTCCTGTTCTGTTGAGACATTCATTCAATAAACTCTTACTGAAGAGCGAGAATCTACTCTGGCAGATAGCATTCTAGGTGTTGGGGATACATCAGTGGACCAAATGAAAAAAGTCCCTGGACTCAAGGAACTTACATTTTAGTTGGGGGAGACAAGTGAAAAAACAAATAAATAGTATGTCAGTTAGTAATGAGTTCTAGGAAGGAAAATTCAGCAGGGTAAAAGACAGTCTACAGTGTTAGTTAGGGTGGAGGGTGGTTAAGGAAGTCCTCTCTAAAGAAGCAAAATTTAAGCATAAAGTAAATGATTTGAGAGAGGAAGTCACATAGATATCTGGTCCTCCATTTGAAAGCCTGCCTCATAGGTGTTCAGATCTTCTGTAAATTGAGGAATTCCAGTTCTGAGGAACACTTGAATCTTTGGGATCTTCTTTCATCAGAATCTTCTCATGGTAGGCAGATTACAAAAATGACTTGATCCTTCACGTCTCTTTGTGTCCATGCCCTTAGCAGTGTGATTTTACTGTTCCTCCAATCAATAGTTAGAGCCTGTTTCTCCAGTTCTGAAATACGAGCTAGCTTTGCTATTTAATTTGTCCAACAGAATGTGGGCAATGATGGGCCCATTTTGAGTCAAGGTCTCAAGAGGCTTCACACACTTGTAATTGTTATTATTATTATTAAAGGATCCCTGTCTCATTCATAAGAACAAACTTAGGCTGTTCTGCTGGAGGACGTGAGATCATGTGGAGCAGAGCATTTTCAGCCCAGGTGGCGCTGTGGTTAAAAATCTGACTGCAATGCAGTAGATGTGGGTTCAATCACTGGGTCGGAAAGATCCCCTGGAGTAGGAAATGGCAACCCATTCCAGTATTCTTGCCTGGAGAATTCCATGGGCAGAGGAGCCTAGTGGGCTACAGTCCATGGAGTCGCAAAGAGTTGGACACGACTGAGTACGCACACATACATCTGGCCCCAAATGAGGTCTCATTCATGAAAGAGCACCACGATCAGCAAAGTTGCTCAGCTGACCTGCACATCCATGAGTGAGCCCTCTTGAGTTCAATCAACATGAAAACTTCCCAGCCAACAAAATGACTTATGAACAATATTATATGATTATTAATTTGGCCATTCAAAATGGAGTGGTTTGATATGCAGCGTTATTATGGCAACAGATAAACTCACTGTTTTAAAAAAAAAATTAGAGAATAATAACTGTCAGGAGTCAGGGAATCATGATTATTCAAGTTTGCAATGTATGCTTACAATTCAACTTGGGTTACTTTCTCCAGTTTTGAGAGGTGTGTGTGTGTGTGTGTGTGTGTGTGTGTGTGTTAAAAGTGTAAGTGTCATTGGGTGAAGGGCGAGAAACAGAGTGAGAGAGAATGTTGGGTGGATCAAAGCAAGTTTACTGTGTGAAAAGTATGTGAACTTGAAATATCTCTTCTTATTGCACATGCCCACATGATGATGTGAGGAGTCTATTTATTACACATAGCTCCACAGGCACAAGTTGGTGGAATATGACAAGGGCTTCAAGGGGGTACTTTTGTGTTCTTTCATTTGGGCTGATCGTGCCCCCATAATCTAGATAAAAGCCCATAACTTCTCATTTTAAATAATACTGCTAGAGATCAAATCTCTCACACTTGCAATACAAAACACATTTAAAAGATGACATGAGCTAAATTACAGCCTTCATTTTCACCCCATCAATCTTGTCAATGTCTGCTGCAATCTCACTTGCACAAAACAATTCCAATTATATTTTATAAAAACACTAAAAATTTCCTAAACTGGCAAAATCCTTCTGATTTTTTCATTTTTATAATGCTGTGTTTTTCTGTGAGCTTCCTATATTTCTGTTTATTCAAACACTAACATTATGTTTTGTGCATAAAGAAATGTTTCTGAACCATCACTAAAATGTATATTTTGAGCTGTGTTTTTCAGTTGTAGGGATGGATTTACACTCATCACTCTCTCCTCTTTTACCCAATGCCCAGGTCTGAGGACTGCTTTCTATAGTCATGGAAATAGAAGAGAAGCAAGTCCTGCCTATGTTAGTACTGTGTCCTCACCAGTTAAGTTCAGCAGTATGTTCTGGCTTTAATTTCAAAAGAAACTCTTCTTGATGTAAGTTTCAAAATAATTTTTTAAACTATTATCACACTCTGACTTAAAATTGATATGCTGGTTTTTTTTTTTTATTTTAAGCTCTCCAAATAAAGGTTACAAAAGGATGCTTCAGCAAGCTCATGACTATTTTCTTTAGCAATAGTTGGTATTATCTCCAATTACTTTTCTCTTGGTGAATGAACCTTTTTTTATAAAAGAGACAAATTTACTAGCTTATAATTAGCTCTAGGATAATATTTTGTAAAGTGAATAAATTACACTATGCATACTTAATATTACTTATATTTGCAAATTCATCCTTAGTATTGGTGTTAGATGTTTTCATCCAATCATAAATTAGCATAGCAATTATATATATGTAATATTTATTATTTAAATGTATTTACTTATTTGTACACTGGTTCATTTCAAAATCAAGATTTGAAGTTAGATAATTCAAAGATAAATATGACGCTATTAGAATAATACTTCTTTCCTTAATATGTGTTTCTTAAAATGATATTCTCTTGAGATCTGAGAATTTCCAAAAGTGACATTAAGAAAATATTACACACTGTAACAAATGATCATAACATCCACTGGGAAATGCACAAATGTTTACATAAAGAATCTAATTTAAAACACTATGCAAATTTTTAAAGTATTTCTCTTAGCAATTAAAACACATTGACATGATCAATTTATTCTTCATAATAATTGGTATGCTGATAATCTGTTAGTGTTATATTTAAATAGTGATTCCCCATAGATTATTTGCAGAATATAATCTATTCAGCTCTATAATAAACATTATATTTTGGATCAGAAAACTGTCATCTATGCATTATGCTCATTCAAACTTTTCTCCTTAAACTCCCCTAGAGGACATTCTGCATATCTTAAGTACTCTCTTTTGCATACACTTGTTGATGTATGTTGTCCATACTCCAAAGGAAATTGTGTCTTGAACTTGAAAATGGCTCCTAAGTCATGGTGTTCATATCTACCAGTGATTTCTGCTACACAAATGGGCTACTCAGGTTTGTATTTTCTTAAGAACAATTTTTCTTATCATGTTTCTAGTAACTGTTTAAACTACAGTTGAAGTTACCAGGATAGAAGTACATTTTCTCCCTTCTTATAATACTAAAGCATTGATTTAGCATATGATTTCTTGCCTCATGTGACATTGCTTGTAAAGCAGTTTGAGTTCTGCTCTCTGATTCTGGACAAAAAAAATACACTTGAGTAAGGAAACCTATAGAAATTAAGTCCAAATCTCTGCTTGCAAGAAGTTTTTCAGCAAGTAAAGACAAATTGTGTCTTTTTTGGAAAAGGCTCTTTCTTTTAAAAGCTGAGTATTAATTCATTTCAAGATATCCCAGCAGCTTTTGTAAATTTTATTCAGTAGGGACTTGTGATGATTCTGATAGAGGTTAGAAATATACTGTGTGTGTGTGCTCACTTAGTCTTGTCATACTTTTTGTGACCCCATGAGCTGTAGTCTGACAAACTCCTCTGTCTACAGGATTTCCCAGGCAAGAATACTGGAGTGGCTTGCCAGGTCCTTCACCAAGGGATCTTCCCCACCTAGGGATTGAATCCATGTCTCTTGCATTGCAGGCGGATTCTTTACCATTGCCATACTAGTATCCATAATTAATTACCTACATATGCAGTTATTTAAGCTTTGGTAGCACAGTGGAGGAGAAAGAGCTTGACTCCACCGTTTACAAAATCTGAATCAGAATTATGGACCCGTCACTAATAATCCATGTTTTCTTGATCAAGTATGACTCTTGCTGAGGCCATGTACCACCTTTAAAAGTGACTCTTACTATTTCAGCTACTCTCCACTGGAGTTGTTAGGAGGAGAGAATGGGATAATATATTTAGAAGCTCATTACAATTGGTAAAGGAATGTTGAAATAAAAGCTAATATTTTTTTGAGACAGTTAATATGCTCACTACATATGTGATGCTGAGTCTGCCTATTTCTCTCTTCCACAGAAGTTTTCATTAAGACAACAGCTGAATCCTTTTATACACGTTATTTACAATATGACAATACATCAGTGGCAGGAATCTCTAATAATATAGGCTACATTATTTTTAACATTTGTGATTTTGGTGAGATGAAATTTATCCTCACAAGATTACACAGACAGATTCAGAGGAGTGGTAGTTTTCACCTACCTTCTCTTAAATTCTAAAGAATGTCATTGACTTAGGAAGGATTTTTGAAAAACAAGAAGATGAGTGTTTGCCAGGCATGGGGTGATAGGAATTTCCTGATAAAAAGCATCAAGTTAAAAGTAAGAAAACTAGGTGAAAGGAGCAGTGAGGTGGACATGGACTGGGCTCAGAGAGTGGGCATAAAAGGAAACACTTCAGGAAGTTTGACATATCCTAATGAAAGAATTTAGTAGAAACAGGTGTGGTTTGAGTGGCAAAAACAAGGAGATGTCACTATAGAGTTGAAGAGAGGATGAATTATCCATTAGGAAAATAGCAGTACAGCCAAAGGCCTCTGAAAGAGAAATAAGTAGGCTTGAAATGGGCATTTTGGAGATTACTTTCTCTAACAGTGGATTATTCTGTTGAAAGAAATAGCTGGAATAAATAATGGCTGAAGTTCAAGTTCCATACTTACAAGTTAATTTGGTACAGCACTCTCACCCCTCCATTCTTATTTTCTTCTTATAGACTCCTATGTACTACAAAAGCTATTAATGACATAGATGGGTCTCTGATAATGGAGAAATCTCAAGAGTTACATAAATGCCAGTTCTTAAGCAACAATCAAGGAAAAAGCAGTCTATTTTTAAATAGACCAATATTTAACTGGCTGTTTTCAGTCATCCTATGCCAAGGAAAAATGGAGATCTTGAAAACACAATACTTCTCAGTTTTGATCATAACACGAATCCCTTTCCTCTTCATACAGTAGCCTTTATACCCAGTGATTACTCAGCTCTCATCACTGGCTGCTGGTGTCAGAAGCTATATCAGCATCTTCAGTGGTAGCTAGATAAAAACTTCTATGTTTATCTTAAGAAAATATCTTTCGTGCTACTGTCTTGTTATGCAGTCTGAAAATACATTCTGATTCAACTCTGAAAAGAAGACAGCTTAAATACTTGACAACAATCATATAGTCAAGGAAGGCCATAATTTCTGTTTCAGAAACCGTGTGTGCAAGCTGATTTTTTCCTCTACTGCTAGAGTTTCAGGGCCAGATTTTCAAAAAAGCATTTGTGTGCATAAAATGGGTAATTGCACACACAAATGGGCAATTTTGTACACAATTATCCATTTTGCATACACAATTATATGCTTCTGAGGGTATAACACATGTACATGAAATTTGGTAAGCAAATCCATTACACCTTCCTTTGAAAATCTGGTCCATATTGCAGGTTTATTGCACAGAAGAAAACTGAGATTCTTCCTGTTTGATAATATAATTGCACACATTACTTTTCTTTGTATCCTGCTTTTTAATCAAGCCCATTAAATTATTAACCCAATCATCCCAACAGCCCTATTATCTATGAATGCTAAATGTTATGACAATCTCATTTTAGAAATTAAGAAATCAAGACACAGAAGTTGGACTTCTCTAAATATTAACCACTTTCCATTTAGGCTTCCTGACAAATAGTTCCCTAGAATCCACTCTCCATCTGCCAGCACAAATGCAAATCTAAAAGAACAATTATTGCAATTGGCAAAGGAATTGAGCATAAATACAAATTTCATTCCCTGTGGTCCAACTAAGCCAAAGTTTACTCACATTTCTGGACTGACAAAAAAACTTACACCATATCTTTTTTTTTCAAGCATAGATCAAGTAAGACTGTAAGTCTTAATAGGAGGGCTTGTTCACCTGGGAAATTCCTATGTCTTTGTCAAAACTAGAGAATAAAACATTCACTCACTTCACGGAAGTAAATTGTGTCTTTAGGTTTGCAGCATGTTTCTCAGAAAGCTGATAAAAGAGGTTTATTTGACTGATAACAGCCTGAATTTTGTGGTTATATGTGTGGCTTTCTCACGAAGCTGAAAGCAGGAATCTTCGTGGCTTTGATAGCAGGGAAAGGAAACAGACACTTGTGAATATTTGTTGTTGCTGTTGCAGTTAACTTATATGCCCTTCCGTATTCCTGCCTGACTTGCTACCTGTCTACCATTTCATTGTGCAGTCTGTGTTGACAGTATTGCATAGACAGGAAGTTCCAGTTGTTTCAGAAAAGAAAAGAATGCTATCAGTCCCTGTGAAGAAAAAAAGGTCAAATTGGCACCTACTATACACAGATTACAATTTGACAGCAACTTTGTATGAAATTTATGGATTGCTTACATTAAGACAAACTAAGTTCCTTTAAAATGACCTTTAATTGAGGTATTATTAGGCATTAGCAGTAGGAATAGTAGTAGCAGCAGCAAGTGTAGTTGTAATAGTAGCAGTCAAATAGGAGCAATACTGCTAATGACAAACATAGAATTCCCTACTATGTATTTGACTGCTTTCTGTGTGCCACACACTATGGTAGGTATTTTAAATTAATTGTCTCTTGGTGGGAGGGATACTTTAGGAAAATGGATTAACAGATACACACTCTCTATATATAAAATAACAAGGATTGACTGTATAGAACAGGGAACTACATTCAATAACTTGTAATAACTTATAAATGAAAAGAATCTGAAAAAATTATATATATATATATATATATACACAATTGAATCACTTTGCTTCATACCTGAAACTAACATAATACTGTAAATTAACTATACTTCAATAAAAATACATTGTCTTTTATAACATAGAGCCTCTGCAAGATAATTTTAATCACTTTGACAGATAAGAAAATGAGAGGCTTAGAAACTGTGGTTATATAGCTAAGTAAGTAGCAGAACTAGGATTAACTTTAGTGCAATCATATTTTAAAGGATACAGACATAAAAATGGTACAGTTCCATTTCATCTGTTTAATTTTTATTCCTATGCAATTGCAGAGGATAAAAGGGGAACTTTGACAGTTACTTATTTCTTAAAATGCCATTCATGGGATATTGTTTTTGTAACTCGTGCATTTTAAAGTTCAATCTTGTTAAGTAGTATTAGGTAAAAAAAATACCACCTGTGTTACAAGTCATGAGTTAGAGATCGTATTAAACAGAAGGAGGGGCCAGACTTTGAGGCATAATGCTATTTCTTGGTGAAAAGAGTAAATTATTTGACTTAAGATGTGTGTGTGTGTGTGTGTGTGTGTGTGTGTAATTGTACCAGAAAACGTTAGCCTTCTAAAGTACCTGAGTCTACTAATAGCATTAGTTTCTTCAGTAATATCTAAAGCTGAGAAAGACCTCAGGGAATAAACTGTGTGCTGCTCATTAGTCTTAAACCTTTCATGATGAGCATGTTTATTGGGATATTTAATAATTTGTGTTTCCTTAGAAACTTTCATCTTAGAATCCCAGTGTGCTTTCTAAACATAAATTATCTTAGCACTGCTACTAGGAAGATGTATATGTGCATATGTGGCTCAAATACGCTCCAAATGATGAAATGGTCTACTTTATATCACAAAGTGTGGACAATTCAGTTACAGAAGTCATTCCTTGATTGAATGATTTATTCTAAGCACACATATAAGACCATAATTCAAGAAGAAGGTGTTTCTCAGAAATACATTTCTGTACAGAATTGGCCAACTATATAATCAACAATCACTCTCAAAATACTCTAGATGTCAATCAATTTATCAAACCCAATTCAGATACTCAACAGCTCAGGGAGGATCTTCTTTACTCTGTCACATAATTAAAGTGATCCAGGAAAGCTCTGAATAACTCTAACAAGTTAGAGTTATGTAAAGTAATGTCCATGTACCTGCACACACAAAAGTGATTGTTGTTTAGTTGCTAAGTTGTCTCTGACTCTTTGCGACCCCACAGACTGTAGCTCACCAGGCTCCTCTGTCCATGGTCTTTCCCAGCAGAAATATTGAAGTGGGGTGCTACTGCCTTCTCCAGAGGATCTTCCCAACCCAGGGGTCGAACCTGTGTCTTCTGCTTGGCAGGAAGATTTTTTACCCCTGAGCTACCAGGGAACCCTGCAGCCAAAAGTAGGCAGGGCCTTTTTTGGATCACAATGTTTGGTCAAATATTTCCCCATAGGCCCATATTTACTCAGAAGTTTTATGTCATAGCTCATTTTCCACAAACTCTATCTTCTACTTGTGCATATTAAGAAAGTTTGTTGTATAGTGATCATTTTACTTGGGATGTCTAATAGATAAGAAGGGGCCTATAACTAGGAAGCCTCTATGACATTTGCAAAAATGCAGTGTAGCTACTGTATCTCCAAAGTGAGAACACTTTGTGTTAGTATAAGCAGTAGGAACTGGGGAGTTTGGCTTGACTGAAGTGTTGGAAAATATGTTTTCTTAAATCCTGTAATACAAATTCAAGAGGTAAGAGTTTGCATGCAGATGTTTCATTCCACACCCAAGTTGTTCTTTTGCATGCCAACAGGCACACAGTTATCTTCTTAGCACAAAATTTTGTAATCTTAAGCTGTCCTACATACTGAAATATTTACATAGAGTTAAACCCTAAAAGAATATAACTTTAGCCCTTGGTGCACTATTATAAAAGAGTATGCAAGTTAGCACCCAGCTATGCAAAGTACAGTCTGTTTCCTCTGATTTTTTTTTTTTTTTACCTTCACCAGCCTCCCTTTATGAGGGATATTGTTCAATTTAAAGTGAATGAATTCAGTTTTTTCCTTCTGCCCAGTGCTTCTGCAAACCACCCCTTCTCCATGTAACAATTTCAACTTGGGCAAATTTCTCATCCTCATAATTCCTTTTACATTTCCTTTTCCACACAGTGTTTCCAGAAGGTAGTTTTCTTCTTAAAGCTGCTACTTTAAGCTTAAAGAAATTTCAGCTTGTTCACATAAAGCACTTTCTTTCATCAAAAAAAGTATCAAGGAAAGACAGCATTCTGAGGGAAGTACAAACTGTCAAGAAATCTTAGAAAAAAGGCTAGTTTACTTAACTTCAGAAAAGGCAACATACAATAGTTTCTGGGGTTTGATAATATTGAGAGCAGCATGCATTCTTATGGTTTAATTCCTTTCAGAAATGAAGAGAATGATGTTTATTAGGATTTTGCAATGTTTGCAATACTCATGGTTCCCACAGATAGTTTCAATATGCTATTTTTCATTTATACACAAATGGTCCAATTAACAATTGTGATCTTTGTTAGAAAACTTTGGAGGAATTTCATGCATCATCAGAATTCAACAGATGATATTCTCATCAGCAAAAAGAGAAGACCTTAACCTAAGGCCAAAAACAAATTATCCAATCACCCATCAGATAGCAGAATGAGAAGATTACTGTGTATTTAAGTGGAACGCATGTATTTTGCAGGCTCACTTGATGCAAAATCATGTAGAACAAGACATCACCAAGCTATTTGAAAATGAAATGGTAGTTTACTTATCACTAGGGATCTGGCAGCATTTCTGAACTGGGTGTAATGGTTCAGGATAACCTCTCTTTAAAAAAAAAAAAAACTCTCATATCCTGAACAGATTTAAGAATTCTTAAAAATGGACAACACTAGGTTCTTTTCACTGAAAGATATGTTTTTCAAGGTTATAATTTTACTGTGAACATTTGTTTTAGTGGTGGTCTATTTATGAGGAGAAACTAAGGTCAGATGGTTGTGCATCATTAAGAGACAGATGATGAAAGGATGAACAAAATACATTCATCAGCAAAGCAATATAAAAATGAGAGAAAATTAACAAGGGAAAGCATGGGGAAATGGGTTAAAGAACCTCTATGGCATCTCAATCAAAGTCAGATAATATGCTTTGTGATTCTCTCAATTAGCTGTCCTCCTGCCCCCCACCATTTGCCAGCAGAGGCACTCATTTCTCCCTCACCATTTATTCTAATTAAACTAAACTAAAACTTGTGTCTGTTAAGAGCCATTCACATTTTCTTGGCTTTTCTGACACTAAGAAAAACCTCTTTAATCTCAGCAGCAGTCCCCTATGCTGCCTGTACTCTAATATGCTCATTTTCAACATGATATGTGGTATTAGGGAGAGCAACAACTTCTGTCCTCCTTCACTGCAACTAGATATCTGTTTTTCTGTACATTGCCCTCAACATTTGCCCTTAAGAGTCTATAAGTTCAAATCATATTCACTGTGTCTATTGACTTTACTATTACAATCCTGTAAACACACTGAAACTTCTTTATCCTGAAGTCTTGTACATGCTGTTTGGCATGATTTTTACCATTTGCTTTTATTTGAGATGCTTTTTCACATGACGCTGTGAAATAACCATTCTATGTAAGCAGGAGTGTAGAAAAGTGATTATTAAGACACATCAAGTTATTCACCTCTTTTTCCTCTATGTTATTTATATCCAAGATCTTTCTCCCTCTTAGGGAAAGGTGTCTTTTAGAACATCTTTGGCTAGTAATTCTCTCAACATTCTTTTGTTTTTTGTTTTTTGTTTTTTTTTTTTCTTCTTCAGACTTTTAGAATCATATGTACCAAGTTCAAGCCAAAGTGGAGCATTTCAAATTGAGAAAGACCCCAACAGACGTTAGAGTCTCAGCACCATGGATTTTCCCATGATGGCCAAAGTGTGCATAGAAGTGACATTCAGTAATTTAATGATGACAAATCCAAACATATAAGGTAAAATCTCCCCATCTGTGCCTAATCCTTTAGCAAGTGTTCACAATGCAAATGCTACAGGCTTTTCTAGGTCATTTGGCATTATGTGAAAAATCACTGCTCTGACCCCATATGGTGAAGCATCAGTAGCTAAACAGATTGGTAGGGTAGGGTCATAATACACTAGAATACTTGAGGACATCAGTTGCTGCTTAGTCAATTCAAAAGCAGCTTGACATTCTTTTCAACAATGGCACTGTTTATTTTGCTGTAATAGTTGTATCATAAAAAGTAACTGCTATGGGAAGATTTGGTTTAAATTTCTTGATGCAGTTTTATCAGAAACAGAAAGAATATACAGTTCTATGCATATATAACATTGATAAAGAATAGAATATATATTGTATACAAAATAAATAGATGATGTATATATATATTCATCTTTATGTAATGGAAGGCAGAATTGATTAATTAAGCTTTTAGTTACAGGATCAGAAATTTTTGCTGAAAATACAATTTTTAGACACTCTGTAGAGAAAATGAGTATAGGAAAATAATTTTAAACATTTACACTGTTTTCAGAATGACTATCAAATAACTTTGACTCCATCAATTCCTCTGTAATGAAGGTATAATTAGATACCAAGCTAAAAGACCATGCTTGAGATTTGATTGACATTCCCTTAAGAAAATTAAATCTTTATAAAAATGTAAATATGCTACAGATGGGAGATGAGCTTTCATTACTTGAGTCCTACAGCTCATGCATTCATTCACTCATTGTCTTTTCCAAAAATTTTGATTTAATTTGACGTTTTTTGAAAACCTTTTGGCTTCTGGCTATTCACTAGCATGCTCCTCAAATG
This sequence comes from Capricornis sumatraensis, assembly GCF_032405125.1. Taxonomy (NCBI): domain Eukaryota; kingdom Metazoa; phylum Chordata; class Mammalia; order Artiodactyla; family Bovidae; genus Capricornis; species Capricornis sumatraensis. The sequence goes on from NC_091092.1 coordinate 6,473,783, forward strand.
AGAAATAGTTCATATTGATCTTCTCCTTTTCTAGATTTTCATTATAATTAAAGACAACGGCGGGGGAGGTGGGGGGGGCGGGTCTCAAGAAGGAAGACTTTAACTGGCACTACCAGAATCTCTTTTTGCTGAACAAATTCATTTCAGAACTGTCACCAAACATAAATCCCTGGTATATGAAGTTATGTGAAATTTACATCACTTTATAATTCTGCAATTAGGTTCATTACTTCAGGGTATGTTTAATGGTCCCTATCTAAGAAGACCTTGTGTTATAGCTTGTCACTATGTATTCTAATGCTGACAGTTGTCCAGTCACCCAGTTATGTCTGGCTCTTTGCAACCCCATGGACTGCAGCACGTCAGGCTCCCTGTTCCTCACCATCTCCCAGAGTTTTCCCAAGTTCATGTTCATTGCATTGATGATGCCCTCCAGCCATCTCATCCTCTGACACTCACTTCTCCTTCTGCCCTCAAACTTTGCCAGCATCAGGGACTATTCTAATGAAACATCTGTCTGCATCAGATGACTAAAATACTCTGTCTTCAGCTTTAGAATCAGTCTTTCCAGTGAATATTGAGGGTTGATCTCCCTTAAGATTGAATGATTTGATCTCCTTGCTGTCCAAGGGACCCTCAGGAGTCTTCTCCAGCACCACAGTTCAAAGGCATCAATTCTTTGGCTTTCCGCCTTCTATATGGTCCAGCTCTCACAATTGTACGTGACTACTGGGAAGATCATAGCCTTGACTACATGGACCTTTGTCAGCAGAGTAATGTCTCTGCTTTTCAACACTCTGTCTAGGTTTGTCATCACTTTCCTTTCAAGAAGCAACCATCTTCTGATTTCATGGCTACAATCACCATCCACAGTGATTTTGGAGCCCAATAAGAGGAAATCTGTCATGACTTCCACCTTTTCCCCTTCTACTTGCATGAAGTAATGGGGCCAGATGCCATGATATTAGTTTTCTTAATGTTTAATCTTAAGCTGTTTCTTTCACTTTTCTCCTTCACCCTCATCAAGAGGTTGTTTTGTTCCTCTTCACTTTCTGCCATTAGAGTGGTATCGTCTGCATATCTGAGGTTGTTGTTATTTCTCCTGCCTATCTTGATTCTGGCTTCAAACTCATCCAGCCCGACATTTCTCATGATGGGCTCTGTGTACAGGTTAATCAAGCAAGATGACAGCAGATAGCCCTATCATACTCCTTTCTATATCTTGAACCAATCAGTTGTTCCATACAGGGTTTTAACTGTTGGTTCCTGATTTGCATACAGGTTTCTCAGGAGACAGGTAAAATGGTCTGATATCCCCATCTCTCTAAGAGCTTTCCACAGTTTGTCATGATCCACACAGTTGAAGGCTTTAGCATATTTAATGAAACAGAGATAGATGTTTTTTTTTTTTTTTTTTATGGGCCACCTGGGAAGCCCTGAAATTCCCTTGCTTCCTCTATAATCCAGCAAATATTGGTAATTTGATCTCTAGTTCCTCTTCCTTTCTTAAACCCAACTTGGACATCTGGAGGTTCTTGGTTTGCATAATGCTGAAGCCTAGCATGCAAGATTTTAAGCATGATCTTACTAGCATGTGAGATGAGTGCAATCGTCTGATGGTTAGCACATCCTTTAGTACTATCCTTCTTGCAAATTGGGATGAGGATTGACCTTTTCCAGTCTTGTGGCTTCTGCTGGGTCTTCCAGATTTGCTGACATAATGAATGCAAGATCTCGATGGCATCCTCCTTTAGGGATTTGAATGATTCTGCTGGAATTTCATCGCATCCACTAGCTTTCTTAACAGCAGTGCTTCTTAAGGCTCACTTGACTTTGCACTCCAGAATGTCTGGCTCTGGGTGACTAACCACACCATCATAGTAATCCAGTTCATTAAGATCTTTTGTTTTGCATACAGTTCTTCCATGTATTCCTTCCATCTCTTCTTGATCTCTTCAGCATCTGCTAAGTCACTAGGTCTCATTTTTATCCTTTATTGTACTAATCTTTGGGTAGAATGCTCCCTTGATGTTTCCAGTTTTCCTGAAGACATCTCTAGTCTTTCACATTTTGTTGTTTTCTTCTATTATTAAACATTGTTCATTGAAGAAGGCCTTCTTGTCTCTTCTAGCTATTCTTTGAAACTCTGCATGTAATTGGATGTACCTTTCCCTCTCTCCCTTGCTTTTCACTTCTCTTTATTCTTCTGCTATTTGTAAAACCTCCTCGGATAGCCACTTCACTTTTTTGCTTTTCTTTTTCCTTGCTTTTTTGCTTTTCTTTTTGCTTGAGATGGTTTTGTTCACCACCTTTGTTCATACAATATTATGGATGTCTGTCCATAGTTCTGAAGGCACACTGTTCTCTAGATCTAGTCCCTTGAATCTATCCATTACTTCTACTGCGAATTCATACAGGATTTTACTTAAGTCATTCCTGTCTGGCCTAGTGTTTTTCTCAATTTTCTTTTGTTTAAGCCTGAATTTTGCTATGAGAAGCTGATGATCTGAGCCACAGTCAGCTCCAGGTCTTGTTTTTGCTGACTACATATAGCTTCTCCATCTTCAGCTAGAGAGAATATAATCACTTTGAATTCTGTATTGACCATTTGATCATGTCCATGTGTAAAGTCATCTCTTGAGTTGTTGAAAAAGTGTATTTTCTATGACTAGTGCATATTTACTATGCTGACAGTAAATGTACACATGCAACTGATGAAAACAAATGGAGGAAATTGTCAATATCCTCTCCAAAATCTACCCTTGGAATTTTATTTTTATGTGAATGAAATAATTAAAAGTAAAAATAGCCCACAATTATAAAATTCTTGTCTTTACAAATTACTTAAAATACGTGACTGATAAATATTACTGTCATATATATTTATAGATTATATATATATATATATACATATATATATATAAAACACTTTGATTTGTGTGAAAATTTGTTACAAAGAATTAAGTGTCATTTTAGGAAAGGATAATAACAGAGAACATTACAGCTACATACAAATTAAGCAAGTTAAGAAATTTCTTCAGGCTACAGCAGCATTGCTTAAGGTAGACCAATCCTCTTACTCATAATCAGAAATTTGGATAAAGTACTAAAAATATATTCGAGAATAACAAACAAATTTTAAGCAAAAAGTATTTGCAGGGTTACAAAGAGAAGACAGTCACAAGCAAAGGGAGATATTTCTATGGCATTTGCTTTTTCTTACTCTTCTATTCTGGCAAAATGCCAAAACACAGGGCTGCTGCCAAGAGACAGAGAAACAAATACAACTTTTGGCAATCTTATGGGTCAAGAGAGACAAAAATTGGAGTTTGAGTCTCCTTTGAACAGTCTGTTAAAATCTGGTAAGAAAGGAGGTACATCAAACTGAGCCTGCCATATTGCCAGTTTTCCCTTCCTAAACATTTGCCAAAATTCTTGACTTGTGCAAAGCAAGAGGGTAAGAAACAAGAAGAAAGGTCTGAAGAGCAAAATTAAAACTTCATAGGATCTTAAGAAGACAGCAATTGCAGTTTACCACCCACCAAGAAGGAAATGCTGCATTGAAACCTCAGCACCTCAGCAATGGGTCCCTGGGGAGGACTTCACCCTAGAAGTAGAAATGATCCAGTGTTGCAGTATATCTTATAAAGCTGATACTAAAACTACAGTAACCCCAGTTCTTGATTGTTTAAGATGATCTGATACCACTATATCTACTTTATAAACAAAATCTTCACTGTAAGAAAAGAACACCCTGCATGGCCTCAAAAATTTAACGTACACACTATCTAGTATTAAAAATGAACATAAAACAGAAATAACAAGAAATTGAATAAAAGAGAACAAATTATACAAATAGATTCACAAATGACTGAAATATTAGAGTTATCAGGTAGAATATGAAATACTTGTTATTAGTATATTCAAGACAATAGGTGATAGAATGAAGAATTTCTCCAGGAAACAGAAGCTTAAGGAAAATACAATAGTAATTCTCAGACCGAAAAATAAAATAATTAACAATAAAGTATACCAACAGATTGTATACAGCAGCAGAGACAATTAGTGAAATTGAAAATATCCAGACTGAAGCACAGAGAGAAAAAAGGCGTAAATAATACAGAAGAGATCATAAGACACACACAAATTAAAAATATTTGAATTATGTGCAATTATAATCCCAGAGAAGAAAAAGAGAGCAAGCAGAGAAAGAGATAATATCCAAGATTCTTTCAAAATGGATTGAAGAAAAAGAAGGAAGCCCTACTTTTTGCAACATGAATGGATTTTGGTGGCATTGTGCTAAGAGAAAAAGTTAGACAAAGAAACACAAATGTTATAAGTTCTTATTTATATATGGAATCTAAAAAAAACAAACTCATAGAGACAGAGTGAAATGGTGGTTACCAGAAGCTGCAGGGTGGATGAAACAGAGAGATATTGGTCAAAGGGCTTGGTGTGATGAATCTAGGCATATTTTTCTAAAATTATGCCTATGTTTGGTTAAGATTTCTTGAATCCGTGGCCTGAAATCTTCAATATTTTGTTCAAATTTTAAGATGATTGATATATAACATATCTAAGTGAAGGTAAAACTAAAACATTTTTAAAGTTTGCATTAAAAATATTTTTATTGAAATATAGTGGATTTACAATATTTTATTAGTTTCAGGTGTACAACATAGTGATTCAATATTATTATAGATTGTACTTCTTTTAAATGATATTCAAATGATATGATCAATAAGGGGTTAATATTCAAAATGCATAGACAAATAATGCAACTCAAAAAAAAGTAAACTTATTAAAAATTGGATAGAAGATATGAATACTTTTTTCCAAACACATACAAATGGATGACAGGCACATAAAAAGTTGTTCAACATTGTTAATTATTAGAGAAATGCAAATCAAAACAACATTAAAATATCACCTCACGCCTAGAAGAATGGCTATCATCAAAATGTTTACAAATAACAAATGCTGGAGAGGATGTGGAGAAAAGGGACCCCTTGCACACTGTTGATGGGAATGTAAGTTTTGTTGCAGTCACTTTGGAAAATAGTATGGAGTTTCCTCCAAAAACTTAAAAAGAACTATTATGAAATTTCACCTGGGTACATATCTGAAACACTAATTCAGAAAGATAATGCTCTTAATGCTCCCCAATGTTCATAGCAGTGTTACTTACAATAGCCAATGTATGGAAGCAATCCAAGTGATTTAAATGGATAAAGAAGGTATATAATGGAATATTCCTCAATCACACACAAAAAATGAACTTCGGCCATTTGCAACAATGTGGGTGAACCTAGAGAGTATTATGTTTAGCGAAATAAGTCAGACAAACAAAGACAAATACTATATATTATTACTTACATGTGGAATTTGAAAAACAAATGGATATAGCAAAACAGAAACAGGCTCACAAATAAAGAAAACAAACTAGTGGATACCTGTGGAGAGACAGAAGGTGGAAGGGACTAGATAAGAATATGGGATTAAAAGATACAAACTATTATGAATAAAATAAATAAACAACAAGGATATATTGTACAGCTCAGGGAAATATAGCCAGTGGTTTGTAATAACTTTATATCAAGTATAATCTACAAACTTCCATTTTTAACTGGATAAGTTCTGAGAATCTAATTATAGTTTAGTATCTATAATTAAGAATACTGTATTATATACTTGACATTTGCTAAGAGAATAGATTTGAAATACTATCGTCATGCACACACAAATTATAAATGTATGAGGTAATGGAGGTATTTCTATTGTGGTAATTATATATGAAAAGAAATTGAAAGTGAAGTAACTCAGTTGTGTCCGACTCTTTGCAACCCCATGGACTGTAGCCTACCAGGCCCCTCCATCCATGGGATTTTCCAAGCAAGAATACTGGAGTGGGTTGCGATTTCCTTCTCCAAGAGATCTTCCCAATCCAGGGATTGAACCCGCATCTCCCACATTGTAGGCAGACGCTTTACCATCTGAGCCACCAGGGAAGATAATTATATGTGTGTGTGTGTGTGTGTGTATCACATTTTACACCTTAAGCTTAGATCTGCTATACATCAATTATATCTTAATAATGCTGGAAAAGAACAGATTAAAGATAACACATCACAAATTCAAGAAACCCTACCAATGTAAGCAAGATAAATAAAGAGAAAGTGTACCCAGATTCACCCAGGGAAGCTGGCCCCTGAGTACCCCGAGTGGTCAGGATGTCAGTCACAGTGAAGAGTCCCTGCCAGAGTCGCCATTTGTTGCAGGAAGGGGCCCCCTTCCAGGTCCTGAAACCAGGCTCTTATCTAACATTTGGAAATGAATTGTCTGAGGAGACACATGTGCTGACAAAGCAAGATATTTTATTGGGAAAGGGCACCCCGGTGGAGAGCAGCAGGGTAAGGGAACCCAGGAAGAGCTCTGTCATATGGCTTACAGTCTCAGGTTTTATGGTAATGGGATTATTTTCCAGGTTGTCTTTAACCAATCATTCTGACTCAGGAGTCCTTCCTGGTGGTGCACACCTTGTTCAGCCAAGATGAATGCCAGAGAGAAGGATTCTGGGAGGTGGTTGGACATGTGCTGTCTCATTTTTACCTTTCCCGAACTCTTCTGGTTGGGAAGAGTTTCTCCAACTCTTCCAGTTGGAGGCTTATTAGTTCCGTGTCCCTTACCAGGACTTCCTGTCAGAAAACAACTCATGTAAATGGTTACTATGGTGTCTGGCCAGGGTGAATGGTTTCAATCAGTGTGCTTCCCCTAACAATCATATTTTATAGTGTGCCTGTTGTCAATGAATGATAAAGAGAAAATCTTAAAAGCAGTATAAACAAGACATATTTCTTCAAGAGGAAATAAGACTTCTCAACAAACACAATGGAATTTATAAGATAATATAATTACATATTTAAAATACTCAAAAAAAGCCTTAGAATTCTATATCAAGCAAAAAAAAAAAAAAAGATTAAGGTAATATAAAGATGTTTCCAGACAAACAGACCTGGAATCTTAGTAAAGAAATAATAGAGTTCTTCAAGAAGGAATATGATCCTAGTCAGAAAGATGGAAATATAGAAAGAAATGAAAGGCAACATAAAGGGTAATATATGGATTGATATAAAAGATATAAATTAATATTGATGAATTAATAATAATAACAGTAACTGTAGTAATGATATATTGTAAATTTTAACATATACATATATATAATACTTAAATATATAATATGCATAATTCTAACTTTAATTCTAACTATGTATAGTCAATTCACATTATTCACAGATTCTTTCTTGTAAAATTTGCTTATGTATTAAATTTATTTTTAAACCTCAAATCAATATTCATGACATTTTCACAATAATTTAAAGATATATTCATGTACAAAGTAGTGAAAAAGTTGAGTCACCCAAGGTACATCTTCCTGGCTTGAAGTAGAACAAGTCAACACCTCCTTTTTTTTGTTGTTTTTTTTTCACCTTTTCTGAAGTTTTATTTTTATTATTATTTTAATATAAATTTATTTATTTATTTTATTTTATTTATTTATTTTTTTTATAACATCACAAGAGTACTTTATTGATATATACAGTTAAAATGTGATACTCTGATTACTCACTAACAGGATATATCTCTTTTTTTTTTAATTTTTTTATTTTTTTTTTAAATTTTAAAATCTTTAATTCTTACATGTGTTCCCAAACATGAACCCTCCTCCCCTCCCTCCCCATAACATCTCAGTGGGTCATCCCCATGCACCAACCCCAAGCAAGCTGTATCCTGCGTCAGACATGTACTGGCAATTCAATTCTTACATGATAGTATACATGATAGAATGCCATTCTCCAAAATCATCCCACCCTCTCCCTCTTCCTCTGAGTCCAAAAGTCCTTTATACACAGCTGTGTCTTTTTTCCTGTCTTGCATACAGGGTCATCATTGCCATCTTTCTAAATTCCATATATATGTGTTAGTATACTGTATTGGTGTTTTTCTTTCTGGCTTACTTCACTCTGTATAATCGGCTCCAGTTTCATCCATCTCATCAGAACTGATTCAAATGAATTCTTTTTAACGGCTTTTAATTGGAAGTTAATTACTTTACAATATTGCATTGGTTTTGCCATACATCAACATGAATCCGCCACAGGTATACCACATGTTCCCCATCCTGAACCCCCCTCCCTCTTCCCTCCCCATGCCATCCCTCTGGGTGCAGCTCTTCTACTATAAACATGTATCCTTTTCACATCTGCTTACTATCATGGTTTTTGTATTTCTGTGGGGTTTTTGGTAATTTCACTGTTTAAAATGGCCAAGCATAGCGCTGAAGTGTTGTCTACTGTTTCTAAGTAAAAGAGAGGTATGATGCATCTTACAGAGATGTTGGATGAGCTTAAAATGTGTTAGATAAGCTTTATTTTAAGAGCTATCATGCTGTTGGCTGTAATTGCAATGGTAACGGATCAACAATATATATTTAATTATTGTGTCTTTGTATAGAAACACAAAAAGATGTTTATTGATTGATTGACAAATTTGACTCAGAAGAACATAACCCTTTATTTTTTCTCACAGAAGTGATTCATTATTTGCTAAATCAGTGTTTGTGGCAACTTTATAAAAAACTACCTTGACTAATAAAAACCAACAGTATGAATGAGTGTGTGTGTGGATGTGTGTGTGTTCCAGTTCATGAAAGTTGATGGAGAGTCATTTTCTCTGCTCCTGCTCCCTAAATACAACCAAATAACCTGGAAATAATTCAACAGGTCATCATTAAAGGAGTATGAAAGATGGAGAGAAGGAGGACTGTCTAAAGAACTCAGACTTTGAGGAATGAAAATGCAATGAGTTTCTTGGATTTTCTTTGTACCTCTTCTGTGTTCAGACTGGGAACAACAAAAACCTGCAAATTCGAATGAACAACAGGCATAGACAAAGCAAAGCAAAACATCCCGAAAAGCCTGCTTCCTCTGGCTAAATGTCTGTAAAAGACAAAGGCTAATAGAGAATTAGTGAGGAGACCCATAACTGGTGGCAGTGGTGGGTCCAACCTGCCATAGCATTGGTGCCAGCAAAGATGGGGGAGGACAAAGAAATTCTATTTTAATAGTTCACTTTAAATAGCAAACTGTCAGTAATGGTAAGATGAGATGAGTTATATAGTATATTTTGTTACCTAGAACAAGAAAGCAATACAAAATAATATACTCAAAAGCAATATAAATAAATCAAGGTTGAATAAACATTGTTCAAGTAACCCACAGAAAGATAAGAAAAGAGAAATAGGAAAGTGAAAGAGAAAAAATGAAGAGAAAACAAATAGGAAAATGGAAGAATTAAGCCATAATATATTGATAATTACTTTAAATGTAAACAATCTAACTACAAAATTGAAAGGAAAAGATTGGCAGAGTGTATTTAAGCAAGCAGAGAAACAAACATGACTTTAGCCTGTTTTGTACAGGAAATTCATTTCAAACATAATGACATAAGTATCTTGAAAATTAAAAAAAAATTTTTTAAAGGTATATGGTAACATTTGTTTTATAAAACAAGAGTAACTATGTGAATATTACATAAAGTAGACTTAAGATTAAAGGACATTATTAGGGACAAAGAAGGCTATTACATACTGCTAAAGAATCAATTCATCAAAAGATAGAGGGATCCTAAATGTGAATGCATCAAACAGCACAATTTCAAAATACATGAAACAGACTGTCAGATTTGACAGAAGAAATAAAAAATCCATAATTATAGTTTGTGATTTCAAAACTACACTTGACAGCAACTTATAAAAAACTAGGCTAAAAAATATCAAAGATATAGAAATGAATAATACCATCAACCAGCATAATATTAATATAATAGAATAATCAACCTATTAACAGAAGCATACACATTTTTTTCAAGTGCCCATAGAATGTTCACCAGGATAGACCATATCATGAGTCACCATCAAACCTCAACAAACTTAAAAGAGCTAAAATTGTGCAGAGTATGTTCTCTAATTATACTGGTATCATATTAGAAACCAAAACCACAAAAATAAGAGGAAAATATCAAAATACTTGGAAATCAAACAACATAGTTCTAAATAATCCATTAGTCAAAGAAATATTAGGGAAATTTTAAAAATGTATGTGAAACTGAATAAAATGTAAATACAACATATCAAAATACGTGAAACCAAAACAGTGGGGTATTTATAGCACTAAATATTATATAAAAAATACACCTCAAATCAATAATCTAAGTTCCTACTTCAAGAAATTAGAGAAAGGAAAACAAATGAGGAAATAGTAAAGATAAGAACAGAAACCAGGGAAATTGAAAACAGGAGAACAGTAGAGAAAAATCAATGATGGAAAGCTTTGGTTTTTAAAGAACAAGATAAGGAAATGGATAATCCTCTAGCAAGTCTGATTAAAAAAAAAAAAAAAAAAAACAGGACACAAGTCACCAAAATCAGGAATGAAATATGAAGTGTCACTACAGAGCCTGAAAGCGATTAAAAGGATTGTAAAGGAATACTAAAAACAACTCTAAACACATAAATTTGACAACTTAGAAAAATATGAACCAATTTCTCAAAAAACTTAAAGTATCAAAATTCAACCATGATGAAACACTTTTTTCTTAATGCATTTTTTGAGATCAATATCCTGATAATAAAATCAGAAGAGATAGTACAAAGCAAGAAAACTATGGATCAATATCTCACATAAATTTATAGAAAAAAATCCTCAATAAAATATTAGCCAATTTCAGCAATTTTTTGAGAAGAAAACAAACAAACAAACACCAATTCCAACTGGCAGTTATTTCAGGTATACAAGGATGGTTCAACATTTGAAAATCAATCGATGAAATCCACCATATCAACAGATTAAAGAAAAAAGAAACATGACTGCATCAATAAATGAAGAAAAAGAACCTGATAAATTCAACACTCATTTATTACAGAAAAACATCTTAGCAATATGGAAATATAGAGAAATTTCCTCAACTTGATAAAACATTATCTGAAAAACCAACAGCTAACATTATGTGTGCTCAGTCACTCAATTATGTTGGACTCTTTGTGACCCCATGTTGGACTCTTTGTGACCCCAGCCTGACTGTAGCCTGTCAGGCTCCTTTTTCCATGGGGTTTTTCAAGCAAGAATACTGGAGAGGGCTGCCATTTCCTTTTCCAACCTAACATTGTGCTTACTGGTACAAGATTGAATGCTCCCACTTAAGGGAACAAGTCAAGCATAATTTAGTCTTACAATTCTTATTTAATATGATACTGGATATTCTAGCCAGCCACAATAAGGTATGAAGAGGAAATACAAGGCATACAGACTGAAAGAAAGACATGAAAGTAAGCTTTCCCAATTTGCAGATAACACAATTGTCTATATAGAAAATCCTAAGGAGTCTGCAAAATCAATCTTCTAGAAATAAGTGAATTCAGCAAGGTCACATGATGCAATATAAAAATTTTAAAAATTAGTTATATATATGTATACTAATAATAAACATGTAGATACTAAAATTAAAAATACAGTATTATTTACAACTGGTGAAAAACGGAGATACTTAGATGTAATTCCAATAAAATATATTCAGGATTTGTTTACTGAAAATTACACAGTGCTGATAAAAGAACTCAAAAAGATCTAAATAAACAGAGAATAGAGTCAACATTTTAAAAATGTCAATTCTCTCTCAAATTGATATACAGTTTTATCAAAATCCTAAACATTTCTCGTAATGTTTCTAGTAGTAATAGGCAAGATTATTTCAAAATGTGTATAGAAAAGTAAAGGAAGTAAAATGGTTAGTACAATTTTTAAAAAGAAGTATAAAGTGGGAAGAATCCATCTATGCAATTTCAAGACGTTATATAGCTATAGTAATCCACATTGTATGTATTGGTGGAGGTATAGATACATAGGGACTTCCCTGGTGTCTCAGATGGTAAAGTGTCTGTCTACAATGTGGGAGACCTGGGTTCAATCCCTGGTTTGGGAAGATCTCCTGGAGAAGGAAATGGCAAATCACTCCAGTACTATTGCCTGGAAAATCCCATGGACAGAGTAGCCTGGTAGGCTACAGTCCATGAGGTCGCAAAGAGTCGGACACGACCGAGCAACTTCACTTTCTTTCACCATAGATACATAGATCAATGGAACAAAATAGAGAACACAGAAATAGACTCACACAAGTATGACCAACTGATAGTTTTTCCCACAAAGGTGCAAAAGCAATTCAATGGAGAAAGAAAGCTTTTTCAACAAATGGTGCTGAATTGGGGATGCATAGGTACACAAATAGACATTGACCTAAGTTTCACATTTCATGGAAAAATTAACTCAAAAGAGATCATTAACTTAAACGTAATATTTAAATGTATAAAATATTTAAAACACAGTACATGAGAAAAATCTTTGGAGTCTAGAACTAGGTAAAGAAATCTTAGATAAATTGAACTTCATTTAAATTAAAGTGTTGTGAAACAAATTGTTCATAGGATGAAGACATAAGTTACAGACGGAGAGAAAATATTTGCAAGTTATATATCTGACAAATGACTCATGTCTAGAATATATAGAGAACAATCTGTAAACAGTAAATAACAAAATCCAAAATAGATTTTAAAATGGGAAAAACATGAAAGAGATTTCACTTAAAATGATATAAAGATGCCAAACAGGCACATGGTGTTTAGCGTTATTAGTCATTGAAAGTGAAAGTGAGAGTCTCTCAGTCATGTTCGACTCTGCGACCCCATGAACTATTCCGTTCATGGAATTCTCCGGGCCAGAATACTGGAGTGGGTATCTTTTCCCTTCTTCAGGGGATCTTCCCAACCCAGGGATGGAACCCAGGTGTCCCACATTGCAAGCTGATTCTTTACCAGCTGAGCCACAGGGGAAGCCCTATTAGTCATCAGGGAAATGCAAATTAAAATCACAGTGATCTCATTGTACACTTTGCAGAATGGACAAAATAAAACACAGTGACAACATCAAATGCTGCAGAAGAAATTGGGTTATGCATTGTTGTTGGAATGCATAATAAAACAAACAGCCTGAAAAATAGTTTGACAGTTTCTTAAAACAGTAAACAAGCAACTGTCATAAAACTGAGCAATCATATTATTGGACATTTCCTCCAGAGAGATAAAAAATTATATCTACACAAAAAACTTGTTAAACAGTGTTCATAGCAGTTTTATTTATAATAGTCAAAACTAGAAATTGTGAAAATACCCTATGATGGGAGAATAGTTAAATAAACTGTGCACCATCCATACCATGGGTTGCTACCTAGTAATGGACAAATTTTTGACACATATAATAACACCATGAATAGACCTAAAGAATTTCATTTTATAGCATCTAGAATGACCTATATTATACAGGTGGAGAAAAGATTAATAGTTTCTAGGGGTTAGAGGGCCTTCCTGGGTGTCACTAGTGGTAAAGAACTGCCTGCTAATGCAGGCGACATAGGTTCCATCCCTGGATTGGGAAGATCCCCTGGAGGAGGGCATGGTAACACACTCCAATATTCTTGCCTGGAGAATCCTCATGGGCAGAGGAGCCTGGCGGGCTGCAATCTAGCACTGCAGAGTCGGACACGATGAGTAGCTTAGCACGCATGCAGGGGTTAGGAACTGAGATATGGATATGGAAGTGAGTGCAGCTGTAAGGTGGTAGCACAAAATTGCCTCATGATGATAGGACAGCTGTGTATGTTGATGGTGGTAATGGTATACAAAGCTATGCATGCTATAAAATTGCGTGGAATTATACACACATACATACACATACAGGTATACATGTATTGTGTGAAATTTGAATGCACTCTGAAAATGAAACCAATGGTATCAATGCTGTTTTTATTACATTTCATATTGCAGTATACTTATGCAAGATATTTAGTTTGCAGGAAGATGAGACAAAGAATGTACAAGATATCCCTGTATTATTCTTTGCAAGATTTCTTTGGCCACCATGGATGCCCTCCTGAGCTCACTCCAGCTCTGACATTCCATGAAACGCTTTTGCTCTACAGAGATGCCCTCTCCCAGGTTCAGGCTCTGATTTTTCATAGCAGTGGGACATCCCATTTGCCATGCAATTCCCATATCATTTGGCTTGGGCAGACACTCATGCACAGCCCTCTCCTTTCCTTGCAGAAACTCTCCTCACTCTATTTTAGGATGTTTTCTTCTTCCTGCTAAAGCTTAGATATCCTGTGCTAGCAGCCTTCCTAAGCAGATGTCCTTCTCACTCAGGTTGTGCTCTTATACTCTGATCATGGCCACTGCAGCTTCCCCTCAGCTCATTAGTGTGGATGGCTACCTTCCACTGCCCCATCTGATGATTTCAGGGCTGTATTGTTCAAGAAAGGGAATTGAGAGGAAGGAAACAAAGAAAAAAGAAAATTCATAGGAAAAGGAAAAGGAAAAAGAAGGAAAGAGAAGGGATATGATAGGAATAAACATTAATGAGGAAAAAACTCAGGATTTAAAAATGACATTTCAGAAGTAACTCTTTCTTGCTGTAAAAGATTTTCCTAAGAATGAGGAGGTTAACATTAGGATAATACTTCATAACCTCAGCACTGGTGCACAGTCAGTTCAGTTCAGTTCAGTTCAGTCGCTCAGTCATGTCCGACTCTTTGCGACCCCGTGAATCGCAGCACGCCAGGCCTCCCTGTCCATCACCAACTCCCGGAGTTCACTCAGATTCCCATCCATTGAGTCAGTGATGCCATCCAGCCATCTCATCCTCTGTCATCCCCTTCTCCTGCCCCCAATCCCTCCCAGCATCAGAGTCTTTTCCAATGAGTCAACTCTTAGCAAGAGGTGGCCAAAGTACTGGAGTTTCAGCTTTAGCATCATTCCTTCCAAAGAACACCCTCCTTCAGAATGGACTGGTTGGATCTCCTTGCAGTCCAAGGGACTCTCAAGAGTCTTCTCCAACACCACAGTTGAAACGCATCAATTCTTCGGTGCTCAGCCTTCTTCACAGTCCAACTCTCACATCCATACATGACCACAGGAAAAACCATAGCCTTGACTAGACAGACCTTAGTCTGCAAAGTAATGTCTCTGCTTTTGAATATGCTATCTAGGTTGATCATAAGTTTTCTTCACAATAGTGTTTCACAATTAACTATTGACATGTGTAGTTAGTTGCGAGGATTTTCGAATACTATTTGGTGCTAATAATAAAAGCACCATTTTTTGCATATGAATTTCTTTTTTGACATAGCAGAAAGAGCTCAAGGTTATTTTTATTAAAAAAAAAAGTACTTCATACTGATAAGATTTTTGAATGGTGGTAGGGGAAGCAGAGTTGCTACATCTGGGTTTTAATCTGTATAAACATAAACATGACTCACAGTGTATTTTGTGGTAGCTGTGGCTCAGACGGTAAATAATCTACCCGCAATGCGGGAAACTCTGGTTCGATCTTTGAGTGGGGAAGATCCCCTGGAGAAGGAAATGGCAACCCACTCCAGTATTCTTGCCTGGAGAATCCCCATGGACAGAGGAGCCTGGCTGGCTACAGTCCATGGGGTCACAGAGTCAGACACAACTGAACGATTAGGCATGCCATGGCACAAGATGATTTAGAATGACTACATTAGAGAGTTAGTCCTAATTTTTCTAGGTGTAACATAAAAATTTTTAAATAATTAAAATAAAAATTAAATTAATAAACAGAGCAAATAAACTTTAATCAAGTAGTGGGCAGACTCTAGTTTTGAACTGAGTTGAACCAAAACTCAATTATCAATGAGTTTTACATGAATAAAAAGCAAGTTTACTTCCAAAGAGAAATGTTACACATACTGTGCATAATTTAAATAATGTACTTTCTTATGCACATTTCAGAGAAACATATTACACAAAGGGAGGAAGAAGCACATGCTTACCCATAAGAATGAAGGTCGTAGCAAATAATTTTGGTTTATAGTGATATATGGTGTTTTCACTGTTAACTATTCTGCATTTCAAATAAAATAACATTCAGATCATGGCATAAAAGAAAGAATTTAATTCAATTGCACTAACTAGCTATATATACACCATTTTATAGCCTATTAAAATTTATTGAGAGGATCTGTCATACATACTTAAAATTTGGGTCATATTTGGCTTTAAAATTAGACAAACATGCTGTTTTCGGAGATTACTCTAAATTACTTCTAAAGTAAAATTTTTATTGAGGTGTAACACACTCAAAGAAATGTTTGAAAACATGTACAACTTATATTTTTGTATTTAGCTTTCTTTTCCAATAGATTCATTGAGGTATAAATGACATATAATAAATTATACATGTAAAGTGTACATTTTAATAAGTTTTCACATATAGATTCTCCCATTAAACCACCACCACCATCAAGTCAAAGTACATATCCATCACCTCCAAAAGTTTCTTTATTCCTCTTGGTAATTTCATCCTTTTCCTTTCTTCTACCTCCAATCCCAGTAAATAACTGAGTTATTTTCTATCAATAATAGTTAGTTTGATTTTTCTAAGATGTTTTGCATAAATTAAATCATATTTATATATTCTTTTACATCTGGCTTCTTTCACTTAGCCTAATGCCCTTGATATCCATCCAAGTTGGTATGTATCAGAGCTTTCCTTTCTGTTGCTGAAAGGTTCTATGAAGACTTACAAGACCTTTTAGAACTAACACCCAAAAAAGATGTCTTTTTCATTTTAGAGGACTAGAATTCAAAAGGAGGAAGTCAAGAAACACCTGGAGTAACAAGAAAATTTGGCCTTGGAGTATGGAATGAAGCAGGGCAAAGGCTAATTGTGTTTTGCCAAGAGAATGCACTGATCATAGCAAACACCTTGTTCCGACAACACAAGAGAAGACTCTACACATGGACATCACCAGATGGTCAACACCAAAATTAGATTGATTATATTCTTTGCAGACAAAGATGGAGAAACTCTATACAGTCAGCAAAAACAAGACCAGGAGTGGACTGTGGCTCAGATCATGAACTCCTTATTGCCACATTCAGGCTTAAATTGAAGAAAGTAGGGAAAACCACTACACCATTCAGGTATGATTTGAATCAAATCCCTAATGATTATACAGTGGAAGTGAGAAATAGATTTAAGGGACTGGATCTGAGAGATAGAGTGCCTGATGAACTATGGATGGAGGTACATGACATTGTACAGGAGACAGGGATCAAGAACATTCCCATGGAAAAGAAATGGAAACAAACAAAATGGCTGTCTGGGGAGGCCTTACATATAGCTGTGAAAAGAAGAGAATCAAAAAGCAAAAGAGAAAAGGAAAGATATAAGCATCTGAATGCAGAGTTCCAAAGAATGCCAAGGAGAGATGAGAAAGCCTTCCTCAGTGGTCAAGCAAAGAAATAGAGGAAAACAACAGAATGGGAAACAAGAGATCTCTTCAAGAATATTAGAGATTCCAAGGGAACATCTCATGCAAAGATGGGCTCGATAAAGGACAGAAATGGTAGGGACCTAACAGAAGCAGAAGATGTTAAGAAGAGGTGGCAAGAATACACAGAAGAACTATACAAAAAAGATCTTCACGACCCAGATAATCATGATGGTATGATAACTCACATAGACCAGACATCCTGGAATGTGAAGTCAAGTGGGCCTTAGAAAGCATCACTAGGAATAAAGCTAGTGGAGGTGATGGAATTCCAGTTAAGCTATTTCAAATCCTGAAAGATGATTCGGTGAAGTGGGGCACTCAATATGCCAGGAAATTTGGAAAACTCAGCAGTGTCCACAAGACTGGAAAAGGTCAGTTTTCATTTCAATCCCAAAGAAAGGCAATGCCAAAGAATGCTCAAGCTACTGCACAATTGCACTCATCTCATGTGATAATAAAGTAATGCTCAAAGTTCTCCAAGTTACAACAGTACTGGGCATGATAAACTTCAGAAAGACTCAACCCTAAGGAAGTCTACCCATGATAATAGACAGAAGTCTATTAGTTTTGGTTCTGTCCCCAGTCTCAGCAATAACTCAGGAGCCCAGCGAGAACCCCATTGCCTTTCTGGAAAGGCTAAAAGAGGCCCTCCAAAAGTTTACCAACTTGGACTTAGACTTTTATGAGGACAAGTGATTTTAAAGGACAAATTCCTGTCCCAGTGTGCACCAGACATCAGGATAAAATTATAAGAGCTACAGCAGCAGGCTCCTGCTGCACCTTTAGATGAAATGGTCCAGACAGCCACCAATACCTTTCATAACAGAAAGGGAGAGGGAGACCAAGGCCCAGGAAAGGGAGAAAATGAAAGAGACAAGGCATGCCCAGATGCTGGCCATCCCCCAGGGAAGCCCTATGGCAAACCCCGTGTCCTTGAAGGACAAGGCGACAGGCAAATGCCTAATCTATAGACAGGTGGGCCATTGGGCCAAAGAGTGTCCAAACCATGACAGGTGTCCTACAAATGCCATCAGCTGTGACATTGGGAGGCACTCTGCCATCAGGACCCAAGAGCCTCAAGATCAAGCGCCAAGCCTTCCCTCACCATGTTTCAACAGGACTGAAATGACCCACTCCAGCCAGCCCACCTGTCACAGATAACCATCATGGGGCTGGAGCCAAGAGTGCAACTGGTTGTGGCAGGTAGGTCCGAGAATTTCTTGGTTGCCACAGTGTTTACCTACTCTGTCCTGACCTCCTACTCTGGAGCCTTCTCCTCCCAAACCTGTACCATTTGGGGTGCTACAGGTAAAACAATTACTAAAAAGATTCACCTGAGCACTTCTTTGTTGCTAAGTGAACAAATATTTTCCCACCAGTTTCTGGTGGTCCCTGAGTGTCCTACTCCCTTATTGGGAAGAGATATACTCATTAAATTGGGACCCCCCTTTTGATGGGAAGCTTTTAAGCCCCTAGAGCCTTACAGCTTCTGGTTACTACTGAGGAACCCATTAAACCCTTTCCAATACAGAGGGACCAAAAACTATAGGGGGACAAAATTATCCCCCAGGTGTGGGACCAGGGGACTCCTGGATGAGCCCACCAAGCTGAACCAGTCATCATTGTCCTCCGAGATCCCACTCGGTTTCCAAACTGTAAGAAATATCCCCTGAGAAGAAAAGCTCAGGAAGGACTAAAGCCTCTAATAAATAAATTCCTTGCCTGTGGGCTATTGGTCCCCACCAATTCACCACGTGCACCCCCAATCTTCCCTGTAAAGTAAAAAGGATGGAGCCTGGCAAATGGTTCAAGATCTATGGATCATAAATGAAGCTGTAGTCTCCCTCCATCCCACAGTACCCTATCCCTATGTAATCTTGGGAGAAATCCCACCCAGTGCCAAGTGGTTTACAGTCTTGGATCTCAAAGATGCATTTTTTTGCATACCACTGGCTAAAGAATCCCAATATCTTTTTGCCTTCAAGTGAGAGGTTCCAGGAGAAAAACAACAAATGACTTGGACAGTATTACCTCACGGGTTCAGAGATAACCCCCAACTGTTTGGCAGGCTCTTAGCTGGGATCTCCTAGATATGGACCTTGGACCTAATGGGAAAATATTACCATACGTAGATGACCTACCAATCTGCTCTCCAGATGAGACAAGTACCCAACCACATGCAATTCAGGTTCTAAACTTTTTGGCAAAGAGGGGATATAAAGTTTCCTGTGCTAAGGCACAGATGTTTGTGACAAAGGTCACTTACCTGGGAGTTCAGATTACACGCAGGTCCAGGAGGCTGTCCTCTGATTGAGTACAAGAAATCCTCCAGTTTCCCTCCCCCGTGACTGAAAAACAATTATGAGCTTTCCTGAGGGTAACTGGGTATTGTAGAATCTGGATACCAACTATGGTCTTATTGTCCAGGCCTTCTATGAAAAGCTTAAGGGATGGGATGATTCAATCCCACTGCTGTGGGGAACTCCTCAAAAGAAGGCAGAAGCTATATTAAAACAAGCCTTAACTCAAGCACATTACTTGAGGTTGCCAGACCCAGAAAAAACACTTCAACATTATGTCCATGAAAAAGAAGGAATAGCCTTGGGAGTATTAAATCAAAGATTGGGACCTGAGCCCCAGCCTGTAGACTTAACCCAACCGCCTAAAGCTAGCCTCCCTGCCTTCAAAATCTTGCAGCTATTTCAATCCTGATAGAAGATGCTTTAAAACTCTCTTCTGGTGGAAAACTATTTTTACCAGCCACCAAGTGAAACAGCTCATTCATGAGAGAGGCCATTTATGGAAGCCTGATAAAAGAATCCTCAAATGTCAAGTAGTGCTGATGGAAAATCCAGGCCTCACTACATCCCCTTGTGAGGATCTTAACCCAGCCACCCTCCTGCCTACCCCTGAGGGCTTTCCTCTTTCACTCTTGCCTAGAAACCTTGGACCACTGGACAAAACCCAGAGAGTGATTGTCAGAGAAGACCCTCTGACCAATCCTGAGGAAATCTGGTACACTGATGGAAGCAGCTTTGTCTTGGATGGAAGAAGAAGAGCTGGATATGCAGTAGCCTCCAATTTTGAGACCATAGAGGTGAAACCTTTGCCGTCAAGTATTTCAGCCCAATTAGCTGAGCTCATAGCCCTGACTCGAGGCTTTAGAACTGGGAAAAGGAAAAAGAGTAGCCATTTACACAGACTCCAAGTATGCATTTCTGGTGCTTAATGCACATGCTGCTGTTTGGAAAGAAAGAGGCCACTTGAACACCCGAGGGTCCCCAATCAAATATTGTGATCAAATCTGTAGGGTCTTGGAGGCAGTCCATCTGTCTGCTGAAGTTTCAGTCTCCCACTGTAAAGGACACCAAAAAGGGAGTACGGACATGGCATGAGGGAACCAAGCAGCTGATCAGGTAGCTAAGAGAGCAGCATTACAAACTAATGAGCTAACGGGGGTTGCCACCTTAGTTCCACAGACTAATTTGCCAGAAATTCCTTCATATACTGAAGGTGAGCCTCTTAAAGCTAAAGGTGAGGTCTTTCAAGATCATATGGGGTGGTTCAAAAAGGAGAGACTCCTTTTTCTGCCTGGGGACCTCCAATGGAAGTTGGTTAATTCCTTTTATGCCACCACTCATCTAGGGAAGAAAGCCCTCCAAAGATTACTAAAAAGGTCCTTCAGAGGAACAGGCCTCCAAACAACTCTAAGGCAAGTGGTCTCCTTTGGTCCCACTTGCCAATTAAACAACCCCCAAGGAGCTCAAAGACCCCAGCTAGCCAAGCCTGTTCAACGATGTAGGACCTACCCAGGAGAGAACTGGCAGATGGACTTCACCCAGATATCAGGTTCTCAAGGGTATAAATATAAATATCTATTAGTCATGATAGATACATTCATAGGATGGATTGAAGGCTTTCCCACCCGAACTGAGAAGGCTGAGGAGGTGGTTAAAAAACACACACAAACAAAAAAAACTACTCCATGAAATCATTCTGAGATTTGATCTGCCCAGGTTATTATAAAATGACAATGGGACATCATTTACTTTTAAGGTCACCCAAGGGGTCTCTAAAGCATTGGGCATTACTTATTATCTCCATTGTGCCTGGAGGCCTCAGTCTTCAGGAAAAGTAGAAACAGTTAACCAATTCTTTAAATCAGCTGCTGCTGCTGCTAAGTCACTTCAATCATGTCCAACTCTGTGCAACCCCAGAGACGGCAGCCCACCAGGCTCCCTCGTCCCTGGGATTCTCCAGGCAAGAACATTGGAGTGGGTTGCCATTTCCTTCTCCAGTGCATGAAAGTGAAAAGTGAAAGTGAAGTCACTCAGTCGTGCCCGACTCTTCGCGATCCCATGGACTGCAGCCTACCAGGCTCCTCCGTTCATGGGACTTTCCAGGCAAGAGTACTGGAGTGGGGTACCATTGCCTTCTCCACTTTAAATCAGCAATAAAAATGATAACCCAGAAGACTTCCCTGGCATGGAAGGAAGCTTTACCAATAGCTCTCCTCTGTACCTGTATTGCCCCTAAGGAACAGGTTGGTTTTAGTCCTTATGAGATACTATATGGGAGACCTTTTGTTTATGTCAATGACCTCTTCCTAGATCCAGAGGCTCAGTCCCTCCAGTCTTATCCTATGGCCATTGGGTAATTCCAATGGGATATGCACTTGTAGGGTATCAACCAGGACCCCAAAGATTCTAAAGAGCCACCACTATATGCTCTAGGGACTCAAGTTCTAATTAAAGTCTGGAGTCTGGAAAGATTGGTCCCCAAAGATTCAACTCCAGCCCACATGGAAGGGCCCCTACCCTGTAATACTTTCTACCCCCACAGCAGTCAAGGTATGAGGACATGACTTCTGGATTCACTGCTCATGAGTCAAGCCAAGGAATAAAACAGAAGAGGACACTCAATACACCTGTGAACTCCCATGGAATAAAACAGAAGTGGACACTCAATACACCTGTGAACTCCTGGGAGATCTCAAATACCTATTCAGGACTACAAATGAGTGATATTCTAATGAATACCCCCAAAATTAAGTTTCTGTGGATAAGATTTCTCAGAACAGCTCCAAAAACCCAACACAGCTTGGCAGGGGTTGTACTCCAAAACAGACAGGAGATAGATCTCCTGATCCCTGAATAAGGAGGGACTTGAGCCATCTTGAATGGGATGTGTTGTTTTTTTTTTTTTCTGGGTAAATACCTCCAGCTAAGTTAAAGAAAGTCTAAAAACATTCAGATCCTATAGGTTCTCAAAGAACGATCTGGAGAGTTTTCAAAGTGGCTACAATCTCTCTTTGGGGTATCCTTCACCTGGCAAAGGGGAATTTGGAGTTGGCTAATGCCCCTACTAATCCCTGTTATCACCATATTGATGCTGCTTATGATTGTTCCATGTATTATCAATTGTCTAATCCGTTTTGTCTCTGCCCAGGTCAATAAGCTACAACATGCAGTGCCAGTTCAAATATATGAAATGAATCGCCAGTCCAGGTTCAATGCATGGTACTGGATGCTTGGGGCTGGTGCACTGAGACTACCCAGAGTGATGGTATGGGGAGAAGGAGAGAGGGAGGTTCAGGATAGGGAACACGTGTATACCTGTGGTGGATTCACATTGATGTATAGCAAAACCAATGCAATATTGTAAAATAATTAACCTCCAGTTAAAATAAATAAATTTATATTAAAAAAAAAAACTACAGCCAACCACAGAAAATATCACTTACCCTTAAATGCACACCGCTATCAGGACTCTGAAGTTTGAGGCTAGCAAGAGGGGGAAACCCAACGCCCCTCGCCATCCCAATTCAGCAGGAATTAGCCAGAAAGACCTTGACGATCCTATTCCCAAAGAATTGGGCCTCTCTTCTCTTGAGCAGGGAATGTTAAGTAGTTAGAATAGAAAAAAGAGTCCAGAATGGTAGTGGCTAAAAAACAAAGAAGGGAAAAGCCTGCAAAAATAGAACAAAGGAAGGTCCCAGGACCAGACTGATAACCTCAGGTAAAACAAACAGCTCTCCTGGCTAGCCCAGTTTACATAGGGCAGGCTCAGGGGGAGGAGAATAAAAACATAAAAAGAGGAGCCAAAATTGAGCCAGGGGCTTTTCTTCTCTTCATATCTTTAGAGTCAGCCTGCCCTCACGCCTGGAGGATACATTTTCCTTTGCTTTCTAAATAAAACTGAGCTGTAACACTGATCCGTCTGAGGAAATTACACAGGGCTGTAACAATGGATCATCTATCGCTTCAAATTTTTGTTGTGATGAGACAGAACCAAGGAAATTACACACTCCCTGACAGTAAGAGAACACAGTTTTCATAAGAGGAAATACTAAGATACATTTTTGTCCATTTTTTTCTCTTGGAATTTGCATTTCATGAATAGAACACTTATCAAGCTACTTTTTAACTTTGGTTTTAATTAGTTGGTACAATAACTATCAATTTAGCTGTAGGGCACTTTGGTGCTATTGTTATGATCATTAAATATAAAATGATTAGCCTATTAAGGATGTACTAATTGACTTCTGCCAAACACAAATATTTACAGCTGATTGGTCAAAACAGTGTGAGTTATAACTTTAATTACTTAACACTGGGTTACACTTTTTATGCTTCATATAAGCATTTCTCTTTTCTCTTGGAAAAAAAAAAAAAAAAGAAAACCCTACATCTTTCATGTTGATTTAATTTAGACCAAGAAAAACTCTGAGAAAAGGTTTTATGTGTTGATTATTCATATAATAGAATTGAGATAATGTCAAGACAGTATAATACAACAGTGGATAAGAGTTTACGGTCACAAAATATTACAAAGTGCTATTGAATAGGCCAACCACTTGGGGAGCAATTACTAGCTACTAAGAAACTTGTATTTAAACTGTTTAAATTACCAGTTTATCTGGTGGCTCAGATGGAAAATAATCTGCCTGCAATGCTGGAGACCCTGGTTCAACCCCTGGTTGGGAAGATCCCCTGGAGATGGGAATGGCTACCCACTCCAGTATTCTTGCCTGGAGAATACTGTGGAGAGGTCTGGTGGGCTACAGTCCATGGGGTCACAAAGAGTTGGACACAACTCAGTGAATAACACTTTGGGGTTTCCCTGATGGCTCAGTCCGTTAACAATCCACCTGCAATGCAGGAAACCCAGGTTTGATCCCTGACTTAGGAAGATCCCCTGGAGAAGAGATTGGCAACCCACTCCAGTATTCTTGCCTGGGAAATCCCATGGACAGAGGAGTCTGGTGGGCTTCAGTTCTGCTGGTGGGCTATACTGCACTGGGTTGCAAAGAGTTGGACATGACTGAACAACTAATATTTTCACTTTGTTTCCCCCCAATAAACTTGTGTTTAAACTGTTTAAATTACCAGCTCATCTAGGAAATATAACACATTCTTTTTATAATGAAAGGCTTTGAAACTATTATGAATCATGAATCTCTCTTCTTTATACTGTTGTCAGTGTGATCTATATGTTTACACACACACACACACATAAAATTCATGGCTAACAACAAACTGTGGACAATTCTGAAACAGATGAGAATACCATACCACCTGACCTGCCTCATGAGAAACATGTATGCAGGTCAGGAAGCAACCATAAGAACTGGGCATGGAACAACAGACTGGTTCCAAATAGGAAAAAGAGTACATCAAGGCTGTATATTGTCACTCTGCTTATTTAACTTCTATGCAGAGTACATCATGAGAAACGCTGGGCTGGAGGAGGCACAAGCTGGAATTAAGATCTCCAGGAGAAATATCAATAACCTCAGATATGCAGATGACATCACTCTTATGGCAGAAAGTGAAGAAGAACTGAAGAGCCTCTTGATGATAGTGAAAGAGAAGAGTGAGAAAGTTGGCTTAAAGCTCAACATTCAGAAAATTAAGATCATGGCATCCGGTCCCATCACTTCATGTCAAATAGACGGGGAAACAGTGGAAACAGTGGCTGACTTTATTTTTCTGGGCTCCAGAATCACTGCAGATGTTGATTGTAGCCATGAAATTAAAAGACGCTTACTCCTTGGAAGGAAACTTATGACCAACCTAGACAGCATATTAAAAAGCAGAGACATTACTTTGTCAACAAAGGTCTGTCTAGTCAAGACTATCATTTTTCCAGTGGTCATATATGGATGTGAGAGTTGGACTATAAAGAAAGCTGAGCACTGAAGAATTGATGCTTTTGAACTGTGGTGTTGGTGAAGACTCTTGAGCGTCCCTTGGACTGCAAGGAGATCCAACCAGTCCATCCTAGAGGAGATCAATCCTGGATGTTCATTGGAACAACTGATGTTGAAGCTGAAACTCTAATACTTTGGCCACATGATAAGAAGAGCTGACTCATTGGAAAGGACCTTGATGCTGGGAAAGATTGAGGGCAGGAGGAGAAGGGGACGACAGAGAATGAGATGGTTGGTTGGCATCACCGACTCAATGGACATGGATTTGGGTGGACTCTGGGAGTTGGTGATGGACATGGAGGCCAGGCATTCTGTGGATCATGGGGTTTCAAAGTGTTGGACACGAATGAGTGACTAAACTGAACTGAACAATTTTTGAGTTGTCAATTTAGTTTATATAATTATATAATTATATATTTATGTAGCAGATTCCAATGGTGCTTTCTGTTCTGTCCATGATAATTACCAGACACAGCCTCTGATAAACTTTGGATTAATCTGCCATAATCATGAAACTAAATTGATGGAACATAAAAGCACAGTTCTGTAAACATAGAAATAAACACTAACTTTGTTGGTACTAATTGTTGCTTGAATGATGTTCTTTTGCATACTGATGACCATAGTAGAATGACTCAAGATGATCAAATAAACTATCAATAAATAAAATATTACCAAAGGAAAAATTCTCAACGAAGATTAAGCACCCATTGTATCACCAAAACACTGCACAGGGCTCTAGGTTAGAACTAGTGAGTAATAATAAATGGTCTTGTGGTTTAGAAAGAATTTAGCAATAATGTAGGAAGGGGAGCCCCCTCCAGGGCCCCAAGATTTGGCTCTTGTCTAACACTCAGAAAAGAATTCTCTGAGGAGACATGTGCTGACAAACAAGAGATTTTATTAGAAGAGGGCACCTGGGCAGAGAGCAGCAGGGTATGGGAACCCAGGAGAACTGCTCTGCCACGTCACAGTCGTGGGTTTTACGTTGATGGGATTAGTTTCCAGGTTGTCTTTGGCCAATCATTTGACTCAGAGTCCTTCCTGGTGGCACACGCATCACTCAGCTAAGACGGATGATAGTGAGAGGAATTCTGGGAGGTGGACAGACACGCATTCCCAAACTCTTCTGGCTGGTGGTGGCTTATTAGTTCTGTATTCCTTACTAGGATCTCATGTCATAAAACAACTCATGAAAATGGTTACTGCAGAGCCTGACCAGGGTGGGCAGTGTGCTTCTCCTAACAACTCCCCCCGATACACTTCATATGCAAGGTACTTCCTGAGAATTGAGGTGAAGGTCTCTTCTGTAACTTCTTCCTGCTGAGCGTGGGTGTAGTCCTGTGTAGCAGAGCTGAAGTCTCTCTCTACTTGATCTAAGTTGAGATGTTCCACATCTGAAACCAGCTTCCACTCTTTTAGTAATATCAATTTGGCTTGGAACTGATGGAGTCTGCTGGAGATAAACTTTGTTAGGAGTAGGAGTATACTGGGGCCAAATAGGAGGCCTAATAAGATGGTTATCACTTGACCCATAAACGGTAGGAGCCAAGAAGGGAAAGAAGGAGAACTCCATACATCTGTAGAACTCAAATCCTAGATATGTGTGGCCTGTTCCAAAAGCCCCTTGATATCATCTTGGACCTGCCCAGGCTGGTTATAATAAAAACAGCATTCTTCTTTTAGGTCGAGTCAAGTGCCCCCACTGTCCTGCAGTCAGCAAATCTAGGGCCTGCCGATTTTGTAGGACTATTGTGACTAAGGAGTCTAACTGGGATTGTAGTCATTGGAGGGTCCTCGCTGCTTTTCCTATGGATACAGCCATGTCGGTAGAAAGCTGCTGAAATTTATGTAAAGAAGTTCCCCCCGTGGCAGCTCTTGTCAAACCAGCGGTCAGTCCTAATGCCAGGAAAAGAGGGGTAAGCACTAATTAATGCACGATGTATCCTCTGGTGGGTATATATACTGGTAAAGGCAAGGAGGTATTACTCCAGGCCAGATCTATGTGGGGTGTGACATACCCTAGGGAGTAAGTTCCTCACCAAAAAGGTGGTAGGGATAAATAAGCTTTATCCCCACATAAGAAGTAGACACAATCACTGGGCTCATGCTGGGCAGCAAAACAGCTTTGCCAAAGAGGAACATGATTTCCATCCACATTACAACTGGAACATGGCATAATGGAACAGGGGCAGTCTTTTAGTAGCTGGGAGGAGACTGTCACTCCACCTGCTGCAAAACCATAGCAGTGAGGGCATTTAGGAAAGGATTCAAGTGTTGTGAGGCATCCTTGGTTTTGTCCTCAAGGTAGAGAGTATTTCATTTAGGGTCCCCACATAGCGTTAGGTTTTCAGGGGTGGGTACCCCTACAAGGGAATAACAGGGGTCAGAGTTGCCTGCCCAATTTAGAAACCACGATGAACAGGTGTGGTTTTTTGGTTGTCCAGGACAGAACATGGATTTTTAAGACTGGCTAATAGCATCTGAGGAGACCCTCATGCTCGGGGATAGGTATAACATGTCAGTTCTGCCAGAACCTTTAGTTTCCAGACTTTGGGCTAAATCGTAATACCCTAGAGAAAGTTCTAGATCCTGGTTTTCTCCATCTGTTCCAACAGTGAAGGTTACCCCACATCGTGAGTTGTCCAGATTTCCCACTGACACCCTTGTTAGGGGGTCACTTTTTAGACAGATAGGGAAAGTCATTTGGGGAATGTTAGTCAAGAGAGAAAATAAGGGCTCAGGTGGGATTGCAGATCTTATCGTGGGAGTAAATATAGACAGCTGTTGCTGATACCAAGGCATGAAGTTTTTCTCCCTGTTTCCCCAAAAGGCTGTACTGCAGCCAGATGTGGTATGCTGGGTGACAGCATGTAGCTGGGGTGGAAGGGTGGGCCATTGATACCCTGGGATAGGTTGGACATACCCCCAACTTCAGCCGTTAATGCAGATCCAGCAAGAGCTGGTTAGCTTGAGTTGAGAAGCAGTATGGATCAAGCGTATAGGGAGAGATTAATAGTCATACAAGGAGACATGATCTGGAAGAGGAGGAACATCATAGGATGAATTCTACTTATCTGAGGGAGATTTGATGGGGTTCTGCCTGAACAAGAGTCTGATGTCTTCAACAGGTTCACAGGAATAGTTGTCCTCTGGTTTTGGAATCTCAGTCCCCGTCTCCCCCTCCTATAGGCCATAGGGTTTTATTCTGAAACTGGACCCAGGCAGATAGATTCTACACTTTTACAGCAGTTGAGGTTACTAGGACAACCTGACCAGCCCTGTCCATTTCTCAGACAGCTGACTTGGACTCGCTTTTTCTTGCCAGGCCTTTACTAATACTTGGTCCCCTGGCTCTACTTGGGGATTTTTCAAGTCTTCCTGTGGTCTAGGGAGGATCTGTTCTCCATATCATTCGAATTCTTGTTGAAACCTTCCAAAGTCAATTATATGTTTTAGGAGTGTATCGACATTCTCATCAAAAAACAAATCAGAATTTAAGAATGGACGTCCATACATCATTTCTTAAGGGCTTAATAATAGTGGCCACTTGGGGGCTGCCCATACCCTCATGGGTGCTATGGGTAGCATATGGATCCATTTATTATGTGTTTATTGACATAGTTTGGCCAGAGCCCTTTTTAGAGTCTGGTTGGCTCTCTCCACTTTTCCCAAGGCTTGAGGCTGCCAGGATGAGTGGAGGCGGTATTTGATTCCTAAGCATATGGCCAGGTTCTCGGATATTGTGGCTGTAAATGAGGGACCATTGTCACTTTGAAGTGATCAAGGCAGCCCAAATCTAGGCACTATGTCCTTCAGCAGAGCTTTACAGGCTTCTGTAGCTCTCTCTGTCCTAGTAGGGAGTGCTTCAATCCATCATGTGAATGTGTCAATAAAGACTAGCAAATAAGAAAACCCTTGGTTCTTTGGCATTGCTGTAAAATCCACCTGCCAGTCTCCTCCTGGGTATGATCCCCAATGTTGGACAGGTTTAATTAGAGGAGGTGGCGAGGGTCTGGTTTTTGGATTATTTCTTAGACAGGTATCACAATTCTGTGTGATCTAACAACCTTAGCCAACTGGGATGGTAGAGAATAGGCCTGAATAAGGTTTCCAGATTATCTCTTCCAAAATGGGTACTTTTATGTAAGGATTTAGTAATTTTCCAAATCTGTAAGTCAAGGAGTATTATTTGGGCCTGATCACTCTGAAAGCACCCATGTGACCCAATCTCCCAGCCTCACTCAGCATATTGGAAATGTTCCTCTGGGGTATAATATGGAGTCAGGGTTCCCTTGGGGAAAAGGGGACAGATAGCAGTGACAGGGGTAGCTTCCCTAGAGACTTGTTTTGCCCCCTCATCAGCTTTCCTGTTTCCCTGGGCCTCCTTTTCTTTCCCCTTTTGGTGACCCTTGCAGTGGATGACAGCTAATTTATCAGGATGTTTGACTGCATCCAGGAGCCTGAAAATGAGCTCTTTGTGCTTAATAGGAGAGCTTCGAGCACTGAGCATCTCTCTGTCCTTCCAAATTGTTGCATGGACGTACAGGATGGGGAAAGCATACTTAGAGTTGGTATACACATTAATCCTTATTCCTTCCCCTAATTCCAAAGCTCTTGTCAGGGCAAAAAGTTCAACTTTCTGGGCCAAGCTGTTTGGGGGAAGAGATCCACTTTCCCTAGTTTCTTCTAAGCTCACTAGAGCATATCCTGCTTTCCTCTCTCCTTTTTCTACAAAACTACTGCCATCTGTGTACCATTCTTTCTCTGGGTCAGATAAAGGTGTCTCTGGTAGGTCCGGGTGAAAAGAGTATAATTCGTCTATGATTTGCATGCATTGGTGATCCAAAGGGGAAGTAGGGGGATCTGGCAGTAAGATGACTGGATTTAAAATCTGACAGGCCCTCAACTTTTTTTCTGGAGTGTCAAGGAGGAGGGTTTGGTATTGAGTGATCCTTCCTTCTGTTATCCACCTACCCCTTTAGTTTCTAAGACTGCTTGCACCTCTTGAGGTATATACACTGTGGTGGGCTGACCCAGGGTCAGCTTAGATGCCTGTTTAACCATAAGAGTGGTGGCCTCTACTGCCTGGAGGCAAGTGGGCCACCCTCTGGACCCCTCATCTAGTTGTTTTGAGAGGTAAGCCATGGGTTGTAATACAGGCCCCATCATTTGCCCTAACACCCCAAGAGCAGTTACTATCCTTTCAGAAA
Source organism: Capricornis sumatraensis (assembly GCF_032405125.1). NCBI lineage: Eukaryota > Metazoa > Chordata > Mammalia > Artiodactyla > Bovidae > Capricornis > Capricornis sumatraensis. The sequence continues at coordinate 6,504,674 of NC_091092.1, forward strand.
CATACAGCCTGAAAGGCTTTTCCAGGTTCAGGAGGCCTAAAGCTGGGGATGTGGTGGTAGACTCTTTTAGGGCATTAAAGTAACCTTGGAGGTCTCATCCCAGTCAAGTAACTCTTCCTCTTTCCCTCTTAACTTTTCATATAGGGGTCGGGCCAGATTGCCACAACCAGGAATCCAGATCCTGCAAAACCCAGTTATTCCTAAAAATCCCCTAAGATGTTTTTTCATTTGGGGGTATGGGGTATTTAAGATGAGGGATTTCCTCTGGGGGTTGAACATTCTTTTTTCCTTCTGTAATAATAAATCTAAGGTATTTCACTTGGGTTAAGCTAATCTGAGCTTTCTTGGGGGATATTCAATAACTCTTTTCTTACAGGAAATTTAAAGTTTTAATAGTATTCATTTGAGAGCTGGTAAAATCTGGACTAGCTATGAGCAAGTCATCCACATACTGTATTAGATTACTGTTTGTTTAAGTTAATTCCCTTAGTTCTTTCCCCAAGGAAGTTCCCAAAATATGAGGGCTGTACCTAAACCCTTGTGGTAGTCGAGTCCAGCAAAGTTTTATGGCCTCCCTTGTTCCCAGGTCCCACCACTCAAAGGCAAAGAGTTTTTGGGATTCAGGGTGGAGAGGAATGCAAAAGAAAGCATTCTTAAGGTTCAAGACTGAGAAGTACTTAACATTTCCTGGGACTTGGTATAGGAGGGTATATGGGTTTAGGACTATGAGGTGGATAGGATCCACAGCTTCGTTAACAGTTATCAATCCTGAATGAATTGATAAGATCCACCTGGTTTTTAACAGGCAAGATTGGAGTATTGCAGGGAGATTCACAGGTGATTAGAATTCCAATATCTCGTTATTTGTTATCAAATGGTCTAAGACCATCCAGAGTTTCTGGTTTTAAGGTATACTGTCTTTTCCAGGGGTAGGGAGCATTTGGCCTCAGAAGAATCTTCACTGGTAGAACATTTATGGCTAGGCCAGGGCTGAAGACCTCCCACACCTGGGGATTGACCTCATCTAAGAAAGGGATGGACTCCTCCTTATATATATCTGACTGCAAATATTCAGACACTAGGCAAAGGAAATTACCGGTTTCTAGCTTTCCCCAAGTCACTCTGGTCTGGAGGTGGCAAAGAAGGTCTCTGCCCAGTAGGGGAGCAGGGCAACCAGGGATGTATAAAAAGGGGTGGGTTCCTTGCCTACCTTACAATGGAGGGGCTTAGTAAAATTTTGGCTTTGGGGTTTTCCATCTACCCCCATCAGCATCTGGGATTCCCTGGTGGCTCAGAGGTTAAAGTGTCTGCCTCCAATGCGGGAAACCTGGGTTCGATCTCTGGGTCAGGAAGATCCCCTGGAGAAGGAAATGGTAACCCACTCCAGTATTCTTGCCTGGAGAATCTCATGGATGGAGAAGCCTGGTAGGCTACAGTCCATGGGGTCGCAAAGAGTTGGACACGACTGAGCGACTTCACTTTCACTTTCCATCACCATCTTAGGGAGTCTAAAGGTCCTAATTGGAAAGGAAGAACAGAGAAGGCAGCCCCCATGTCTAAAAGAAAGTTCACATCCTTACCTTCTATTTGCAGAGTCACTCAAGGGTCAAGAGGAGTGATCTGTATCTCACCATTTACAGGGGTTTCTCGAGCTGCTGGGCATTGCCAGTCCTGGTCACCCAGGACTAACATAGAGGGAGCAGGTGTAGAGGTCTCCATACGCCTTCCCTTAGGATGATATAGACACTCCCCTCTCCATTGGCCATCCTCTCTGCAGTAGGCACACTGAGTGTGTCTCAGCTGCGGTGTATTTTAAGATCCTTTTTTCTTCCTTGCTCTCCCCTTCCTTGCTCTCGTATAGTGGCAGGATAAATCAAGGCCAGAATTTTAGCCTATTGTTGGGCCAAGGTCTGGGTCTGCCTCTATTCTCCTATCCTTTCAGGCTTCCTTTTGCTCCCTTTTGGCTTCTTCCTCCTAGTCTCTATTCAAAAACACCCTATTTGCCTCCTCCACCAAATTGAAGATTGGGATCTCTGGTCCTTTTCCTAGTTTTTGTAATTTTCTCCTTATGTCTGGGGTTGCCTGGGTTATGAAGGAAAGGGCCAATAGGACTTTTCCTTCCATACGTTTTAGATCTGCCTGGGTAAAATTTTTAAAGGCCTCTGTGAGTCTTCTTAAAAAAAAAAAACATACTGGGTTTTCATTCTCTCCTTGTGTAACCTCTTTTATCTTATTGTAATTAATGACCTTTTGGACATCCCGAGTCATTCCCTGTAGTAGGCAAGTAGTGAGGTGTCTTAAGGATTTCTTGCCTTACCTTGCATTGGGATCAAAATCTTGCTCAATAGAGGTGATTGCTTCTTCTACAGGGTCCAGACTGACATTCACCTGCTGTCCTCCATCAGCCACTTTTCTAGCCTGATTTAGGATTCCAGCTTTTTCCTCATCATTACAACACTGGCTGAGGATGACCATTATATCCCTCCAGGTGAGGGGGAAGATAAGGCTAAGATGCTCAAATTATTCCAAAAAGTATTTTGGGTTCTCAGAAGGTGAACCCAATTGCTCCCTACATTGGGTAATGTCTTGCATAAAAAAAGGAACATGAATGTGCATAGTTCCCCCTCCCCATCTGGTACCTCTCTTCACTTCAGTTCAGTTCAGTCACTCAGTCGTGTCCAACTCTTTGCAACCCCCTGCACGCCAGGCCTCCCTGTCCATCACTATCTCCCTGAGTTCACTCAGATTCACGTCTATCGAGTCCGTGATGCCATCCAGCCATCTCATCCTCGGTCGTCCCCTTCTCCTCCTGCCCCCAATCCTTCCCAGCATGTCTTTTCCAATGAGTCAACTCTTCTCATGAGGTGGCCAAAGTACTGGAGCTTCAGCTTCAGCATCATTCCTTCCAAAGAAATCCCAGGGTTGATCTCCTTCAGAATGGACTGGTTGGATCTCCTTGCAGTCCAAGGGACTCTCAAGAGTCTTCTTCAACACCATAGTTCAAAAGTATTAATTCTTTGGCACGCAGCCTTCTTCACAGTTCACCTCTCACATCCATACATGACGACAGGAAAAACCATAGCTTTGACTAGACGGACCTTCGTCGGCAAAGTAATGTCTCTGCTTTTGAATATACTATCTAGGTTGGTCATAACTTTTCTTGCAAGGAGTAAGCGTCTTTTAATTTCATGGCTGCAGTCACCATCTCCAGTGATTTTGGAGCCCACCAAAATAAAGTCTGACACTGTTTCCACTGTTTCCCCATCTATTTCCCATGAAGTGATGGGACCAGATGCCATGATCTTCATTTTCTGAATGTTGAGCTTTAAGTCAACTTTTTCACTCTTGCTTTCACTTTCATCAAGAGGCTTTTTAGCTCCTCTTCACTTTCTGCCATAAGGGTGGTGTCATCTGCATATCTGAGGTTATTGATATTTCTCCTGGCAATCTTGATTCCAGCTTGTGTTTCTTCCAGTCCAGCATTTCTCATGATGTACTCTGCATAGAAGTTAAATAAGCAGACTGACAGTATACAGCCTTGACGTACTCCTTTTCCTATTTGGAACCAGTCTGTTGTTCCATGTCCAGTTCTAACTATTGCTTCCTGACCTGCATACAGAATTCTCAAGAGACAGGTCAGGTGGTCTGGTATTCTCATCTCTTTCAGAATTGTCCACAGTTTATTGTGATCCACACAGTCAAAGGCTTTGACATACTCAATAAAGCAGAAAGAGATGATTTTCTGGAACTCTCTTGCTTTTTCCATGATCCAGTGGAGGTTGGTAATTTGATCTCTGGTTCCTCTGCCTTTTCTAAAACCAGCTTGAACATCAGGGAGTTCACGGTTCACGTATTGCTGAAGCCTGACTTGGAGAATTTTGAGCATTACTTTAATAGCGTGTGAGTTGAGTGCAATTGTGCAGTAGTTGGAGCATTCTTTGGCATTGCCTTTCTTTGGGATTGGAATGAAAACTGACCTTTCCCAGTCTTGTGGACACTGCTGAGTTTTCCAAATTTGCTGGCATATTGAGTGCAGCACTTTCACAGCATCATCTTTCCGGATTTGAAACAACTCAACTGAAATTCCATCACCTGCACTAGCTTTGTTCATAGTGATGTTTTCTAAGGCCCACTTGACTTCACATTCCAAGATGTTTGGCTCTAGATTAGTGATCACATCATCATGATTATCTGGGTCGTGAAGATCTTTCTTGTACAGTTCTTTCATGTATTCTTGCCACCTCTTCTTAAGATCTTCTGCTTCTGTTAGGTCCAAATCATTTCTGTCCTTTATCGAGCCCATCTTTGCATGAAATGTTCCCCTGGTATCTCTAATTTGCTTGAAGAGATCTCTAGCCTTTCCCATTCTGTTCTTTTCCTCTATTTCTTTGTATTGATTGCTGAAGAAGGCATTCTTATCTCTTCTTGCTATTCTTTGGAACTCTGCATTCAGATGCTTATATCTTCCCTTTTCTCCGTTGCTTTTCGCCTCTCTTCTTTTCACAGCTATTTGTAAGGCCTCCCCAGACAGCCATTTTACTTATTTGCATTTCTTTTCCATGGGGATGGTCTTGATCCCTGTCTCCTGTACAATGTCACGAACCTCATTCCATAGTTCATCAGGCATTCTATCTATCAGATCTAGACACTTAAATCTATTTCTCACTTCCACTGTATAATCATAAGGGATTTGATTTCAGTCATACCTTAATGGTCTAGCGGTTTTCCCTACTTTCTTCAGTTTGAGTCTGAATTTGGAAATAAGGAGTTCATGATCTGAGCCACAGTCAGCTCCCGGTCTTGTTTTTGTTGACTGTATACAGCTTCTCCATCTTTGGCTGCAGAGAATATAATCAATCTGATTTCGGTGTTGACCATCTCATGATGTCCATGTGTAGAGTTTTCTCTTGTGTTGTTGGAAGAGGGTGTTTGCTATGACCAGTGCATTTTCTTGGCAAAACTCTTCCCTAACCCTATATCTGACTCTAGAGAGATTTTAAGCTCTCTCCTGGTCCCAAATTGCCTGATTGTATATGTGCCAAAGGGAATGTTCAGTAGTAAGCACAATCAACAGGGCTGTGGGACTGGTCCGAAAGGTGAATTCACCCCTAAACATATGTCTAGGGTGTTAATTTTCACCCAAGACCTGATGTGACTATACTGAACCCTGTCAATCACTTCCATGTGAAAGCTTTCAGCCAAATGCTCAATTAAATGGCTGAATTTATAGAAACAGGGCACCTGATGGAGGGCTTCTAATGTCCAATTATCTCCCCAAGAAGAGAAAGCACAACTGATGGGGAGCAGAGAGCCTAGCCTCTCAGAAAACCTCTTACAAAGACCCAGAACTTCAGGCCCAAGTATCGACAGACAGAGCAAATGGAATACCTTGAGTCTTCAAAGAGAGGAAAAGAGGCCAAGCTGAGAGAGGAGTGGGAAGAGACAAGAGGTTTAAGAGTGGGGGAGAGAAAGAGGAAAAAAAAAAAAAAAGGTTGTCTCCTGCTACCTGCAAATACCCAAGCATTACAGGATTTTTCCCTCGGCCTCCAGAGAAGGGAGGACTGGAACCTGGCCCTACCAGAACCAAAATTCGAGTTCCTGGCAAGAGGAGTTGGAGGCCCTTCGACCAGATTCCTACTGCGGGACAGGAAAAAATAAGATAGTATAGGTTGAAAAGAGGGGTGAGACAAAAGGGGTCAACAAAATCTCTTGTTCCTTACCTCGTTGGGGCACTCTGGCCAGTCGTCCACATCAGGAGGAAACCAGGGACAAACAGGTCCCAGTTGCAGCCACTGGGTCAGATCCATCGGCAGGAGAGCTGGTCCTGGAGTACTCTGAGCAGTCCAGATGACAGCCCCAATAAAAATAGGGGTCCCTTCATGGTTGCCAGTTGTTGTAGGAAGGGGGGCTCCCTCCAGGGCCCCAAGAGCAGGTTCTTGTCTAACACTTGGAAAATAATTGACTGCAGAGATGCGTGCTAATAAAGCAAGAGACTTTATTGGAAGAGGGCACCTGGGTGGAGAGCACCAGGGTAAGGGATTCCAGGAGAATTGCTCTGCTATGTGGCTCACAGTCTCAGGTTTTATGTTGATGGGATTAGTTTCTGGGCTGTCTTTGGCCAATCATTTTGACTCAGAGTCCTTCCTGGTGGTGCACGCATCACTCAGCCAAGATGGATGCTAGTGAGAGGGATACTGGGAGGTGGATGGACACGCAGAATCTCCTTTTGACGTTTCCTGAAATTTTCCAGCTGGTGGTGGCTTATTAGGATCTATAGGCCTTACCAAGACCTCATGTCTTAGAACAACTCATGCAAATGGTTACTAGAAAGCCTGGGCAGGGTGGGTGGTTTCATTCATTTTGCTTCCCCTAACAATAAGATGGTAGGTGTTGCAAGAGGGCATCAGTGGGCAGACACACTGAAACCATACTCACAGAAAACTAGTCAATCTAATCATACTAGGACCAGAGCCTTGTCTAACTCAGTGAAACCAAGCCATGCCTACAGGGCAACACAAGACGGGCAGGTTATGGTGGAGAGGTCTGACAGAATATGGTCCACTGGAGAAGGGGATGGCAAGCCACTTCAGTATTCTTGCCTTGAGAACCCCATGAACAGTAGGAAAATGCAAAATAATAGGATACCAAAAGAGGAACTCCCCAGGTCATTAGGTGCCCAATATGCTACTGGAGATCAGTGGAGAAATAACTCCAGAAAGAATGAAGGGATGGAGCCAAAGCAAAAACAATACCCAGCTGTGGACTTGACTGGTGATAGAAGCAAGATCTGATGCTGTAAAGAGCAATATTGCATAGGAACCTGGAATGTCAGGCCCATGAATCAAGGCAAATTGGAAGTGGTCAAACAAGAGATGGCAAGGGTGAACATCGACATTCTAGGAATCAGTGAACTAAAATGGACTGGAATGGGTGAATTGTACTCAGATGACCATTACATCTACTACGGCGGGCAGGAATCCCTCGGAAGAAATGGAGTAGCTATCAAGGCCAACAAAAGAGTCCGAAATGCAGTACTTGGATGCAATCTCAAAAACGACAGAATGATCTCTATTCATCTCCAGGGCAAACCATTCAATATCACAGTTATCCAAGTCTATGCCCCAACCAGTAATGCTGAAGAAGCTGAAGTGGAACGGTTTTATGAAGACCTACAAGACGTTTTAGAAGTAACACCCAAAAAAGATGTCCTTTTCATTATAGGGGACTGGAATGCAAAAGTAGGAAGTCAAGAAACACCTGGAGTAACAGGCAAATTTGGCCTTGGAATGCTGAATGAAGCAGGGCAAAGACTAATAGAGTTTTGCCAAGAAAATGCACTGGTCATAGCAAACACCCTCTTCCAACAACACAAGAGAACACTCTACACATGGACATCATGAGATGGTCAACACCAAAATCAGATTGATTATATTCTTTGCAGCCAAAGATGGAGAAGCTGTATACAGTCAACAAAAACAAGACCGAGAGCTGGCTGTGGCTCAGATCATGAACTCCTTATTTCCAAATTCAGACTCAAACTGAAGAAAGTAGGGAAAACCGCTAGACCATTAAGGTATGACAGAAATCAAATCCCTTATGATTATACAGTGGAAGTGAGAAATAGATTTAAGGGTCTAGATCTGATAGAGTGCCTGGTGAACTATGGAATGAGGTTCGTGACATTGTACAGGAGACAGGGATCAAGACCATCCCCATGGAAAAGAAATGCAAATAAGCAAAATGGCTGTCTGGGGAGGCCTTACAAATAGCTGTGAAAAGAAGAGAGGTGAAAAGCAACGGAGAAAAGGGAAGATATAAGCATCTGAATGCAGAGTTCCAAAGAATAGCAAGAAGAGATAAGAATGCCTTCTTCAGCGATTGATACAAAGAAATAGAGGAAAAGAACAGAATGGGAAAGACTAGAGATCTCTTCAAGCAAATTAGAGATACCAGGGGAACATTTCATGCAAAGATGGGCTCGATAAAGGACAGAAATGATTTGGACCTGACAGAGGCAGAAGGTCTTAAGGAGAGGTGGCAAGAATACACAGAAGAACTGTACAAGAAAGATCTTCACGACCCAGATAATCATGATAATGTGATCACTAATCCAGAGCCAAACATCTTGGAATGTGAAGTCATGTGGGCCTTAGAAAGCATCACTAAGAACAAAGCTAGTGGGGGTGATGGAATTTCAGTTGAGCTGTTTCAAATCCGGAAAGATGATGCTGTGAAAGTGCTGCACTCAATATGCCAGCAAATTTGGAAAACTCAGCAGTGTCCACAAGACTGGGAAAGGTCAGTTTTCATTCCAATCCCAAAGAAAGGCAATGCCAAAGAATGCTCAAACTGCCACACAATCGCACTCATCTCACATGCTATTAAAGTAATGCTCAAAATTCTCCAAGTCAGGCTTCAGCAATACGTGAACTGTGAACTCCCTGATGTTCAAGCTGGTTTTAGAAAAGGCAGAGGAACCAGAGATCAAATTGCCAACCTCCACTGGATCATGGAAAAAGCAAAAGAGTTCCAGAAAATCATCTCTTTCTGCTTTATTGAGTATGTCAAAGACTTTGACTGTGTGGATCACAATAAACTGTGGACAATTCTGAAAGAGATGGGAATACCAGACCACCTAACCTGCCTCTTGAGAATTCTGCATGCAGGTCAGGAAGCAACAGTTAGAACTGGACATGGAACAACAGACTGGTTCCAAATAGGAAAAGGAGTACGTCAAGGCTGTATGTTGTCAGCCTGCTCATTTAACTTCTATGCAGAGTACATCATGAGAAACGCTGGACTGGAAGAAACACAAGCTGGAATCAAGATTGCTGGATGAAATATCAATAACCTCAGATATGCAGATGACACCACCCTTATGGCAGAAAGTGAAGAGGAGCTAAAATGCCTCATGATGAAAGTGAAAGAGGAGAGTGAAAAAGTTGGCTTAAAGCTCAACATTCAGAAAATGAAGATCATGGCATCTGGTCCCATTACTTCATGGGAAATAGATGGGGAAACAGTGGAAACAGTGTCAGACTTTATTTTGGGGGGCTCCAAAATCACTGGAGATGGTGACTGCAGCCATGATATTAAAAGACGCTTACTCCTTGCAAGAAAAGTTATGACCAACCTAGATAGTATATTCAAAAGCAGAGACATTACTTTGCCGACTAAGGTTCGTCTAGTCAAGGCTGTGATTTTTCCAGTGGTCATGTATGGATGTGATAATTGGACTGTGAAGAAGGCTGAGCACCAAAGAATTGATGCTTTTGAACTGTGGTTTTGAAGAAGACTCTTGAGAGTCCCTTGGACTGCAAGGAGATCCAACCAGTCCATTCTGAAGGAGATCAACCCTGGGATTTCTTTGGAAGGAATGATGCTAAAGCTGAAGCTCTAATACTTTGGCCACTTCATGCTAAGAGTTGACTCATTGGAAAAGACATGCTGGGAAGGATTGGGGGCAGTAGGAGAAGGGGATGACCGAGGATGAGATGGCTGGATGGCATCACGGACTCAATGGATGTGAGTCTGAGTGAACTCCGGGAGATAGTGATGGACAGGGAGTCCTGGCGTGCTGCGATTCATGGGGTCCGAAAAAGTCGGACACGACTGAGTGACTGAACTCAACTGAACTGAACAATAAGAAAAAACATTAATGTTTAAAGTAAAGAGCTGAAATTATGATTTAGAACTGGGTGATGCAAACTTGCTTTATGTATGACTAAATTGCAAGACCGAACTAAATAAGTTTTAATTGTTAGTTACTCAGTAGTGTCCGACTCTGCGACTCTATGGACAGTAGGCTGCCAGAATGCTGGTCTAAATGTATCTAGTGTTATTAGCAGTTTTACCATTGCTATCATTTTTTAACATGACTACTTACTGACTTTTGGTTGCAGGCCAAGGTGTCAATTTTAACCCAGAAGCTCTTTGTGCTATGGGAGCTTGGCATTTTCCTATACATCAAAGGTTGTTGCTTCAGGCAGTGCTAATGTTTAATTTTCAGTTATTAGGTGTTAGATTAAGAGAACCTGCTTGCTTTGGAATGTAATGTGATCCTTTTCATGCAGAGAACAATGTGAAGAATATATAGTTAATGAGATCTTGATTTAAAGAGTTTGCAAATGAAGCTCTACTGTTTTATACTCATTAAAAAAGTGTATGATTATTTGAAAGTCTGTAAAGAAACCATAGAATGCACTGAAATAGAAGATTATAAAAACAAAAACTTCTGCTTTTTGTTTATAATGATGATTTAGCAAATTCCTTCTCTATTGTTATCTCACTATTTAAAAAGGGTAGAGCAGCAGAAACTACATCAACATATTATCATTAAACAATGAATTAAGTGTTTCAATTCCAATAATTTCTTAAGGTCATTCTTTTAAATGAATGCAAACATGTTAGGTTTTTACAGCTTAAATGACTTTTCCATCTTTTTTAGCTGAGCATTTAGTTTTGCTCCAGGCAAATCAATGAAAATTCATCTACTGAAATATAAAATTTTGTTTATATACATTCACAAGAGACTAATTTGAAACACACTTGATTTGGTAGACTATAAAATCAAATGGTTATAAGGGTTATGCTCTTTTGTTCCTTCTAAAGTGTACTCTGCTTATCATATTTGAATGTAGACTAATTTTCTCAAAACCAACAATTTAGCAATGATTTTTTTTAAAGATTCAAGTAAAAGAATATCTTCTTAAAATGTCAAACTTCTAAAATCAAGTTTTAATTATGAATGTAATTCATAATTACAAGAACTAATACAAGATTAAGCTTATCTTTGGAGAATCAAGAAAAAAACTGTTTACTTAAATTTAGACTTAAATGGAAAACAAAGCAATTTATTTTTATACTAACACTATCAAATATAGCATATTGCAACTCAGATTTGCAGTGAGAGTCATAAAAGGAATGCTGAAAAGGAAAGTTTAAAAATGCACTTAAACAAAGGGAGTGATTTAATGAAAGAAATAAATAAAAGACTGCAGTCAAAAAGCACAAGCTAGGCCATCCTCTTTTACTGAAATGCAACTTCTTTCCTTCAAGTTTTTTCATTTATCTCAGACTTATACTTCACCATTTCATATGATCTCCCCTCAGTAGTAACAATTTAATAATAGTACTTTTGTTATTATGAAGATAACAGCTACTTTTAAATTCATACATGCTATATTCTATACACTCTTTTAACCATTTTAAAGTTGATTTAATATTTATACCCATTATAAGACAGATACTATGATTGCCCTAATTTATGGATGTAGAAACTGAAGCAAAAAAGGTTCAGTAATCTGGCTAAGTGGCAGAGATATCTACAAATAATATGGGCTAGGTGTGGTAGAGGAACTTACTTGGCAAGGTCTGAAGACCAAAGTCCACTTGATGTCTCATTGTCTCTGCATGACATGGCAAATGTTTGTCTACTGCACTTTTGTTTCCCCTCTCCATGAGAAGTGCCTTCCTTCTTTTGAAGTCCCAAAGTCCCCTACCGCTTTCTCCTTCTTTTGGGTAGCATATAACCTTCAATTGCTTCACTTGCTCTTGGTCCTCATTTTAAGTATATGGTTCCCGTATGTATATAATTAAATTCGATTTCCTCCTGTTAGTCTGTTTCATTTCAATGTAATTCTTAGACCTGCCAGAATAAACTAGAAAGGATAGAAGAAAAGTGTTTCCCTCTTCCAAAAGGATCTGTATTTCTTATTAGCCATTTTTAATATTTGCTTTTGGTACCTAGATTTAAAATGGCTCCAGGATTCCCTGCTATCCTCTGATCTTTCAGTCATTTGCTTCTCCAGGCCAACAAGCCTAGTCTTTCATATGCTTAATCAATTAAACATTGGGTCACTTGTCTCTGCTTGCAAAATTGTTACAGTCAAATACATAAACTCACAAATTTACTCTATAATTTGTCTAATTTCACATTGGAAGGGCAATTTCTTCCTTTTCCAATTTTAAAGAAAAAAAATCCAACTATTGTACTTTACAGAAGAAAAGTAGCCAATAAGACTATAACATTTGGTTAGAAGTACAGCAAAAACAAAATGTCAGTGCTTGATCACTGATACTATCATTGCATAAATATTTGTTAAGTAATATGATATGATATTATCAAACTTCATAGCTTTTTAAAAATTAACTTGTTTTTTTTTGAAGGGCAATTGCTTTACAGAATTTTGCTGTTTTCTGTCAAACCTCAACATGAATCAGACATAGATATACATATATCCTCTCCTTTTTGAAACCCCATCCCATCTCCCTCCCCATTCCACCCATCCAGGTTGATACAGAGCCCCCCTTTGAGTTTCCTGAGCCATATGGCAAATTCCCATTGGCTATCTATCTTACATATGGTAATGTAAGTTTCCATGTTACTCTTTCCATACATATCACCCTCTCCTCGCCTCTCCCCATGTCCATAAGTCTATTCTCTATGTCTTTTTCTCCACTGTTGCCCTGTAAATAAATTCTTCAGTACCATTTTTCTGGATTCCGTATATATGTGTTAGAATATGGTATTTATCTTTCTCTTTATGACTCACTTCACTCTGTATCATAGGTTCTAGGTTCATCTGCCTCATTAAAACTGACTCAAATGTGTTCTTTCTATGGCTGAGTAATATTCCATAGTGTGTATATACCACAGCTTCTTTATCCACTCATCTGTCGATGGACATCTAGGTTGTTTCCATGTTCTAGCTATTGTAAATAGTGCTGCAATGAACAATGGGATGCATGTGTCTCTTTCAATTTTGGTTCCCTCAGGGGAACCCTATATCCCTAGGAGTGGAATTGCTGGGTCATATGGCGGTTTTATTCCTAGTTGTTTAAGGAATCTCCGTACCATCTTCCATATTGGCTGCATCAATTTACATTCCTTCCAACAGTGCAAGAGTATTCCCTTTTCGCCACACCCTCACCAGCATTTATTGTTTGTAGATTTTTGATGAGGGAAATTCCGACTGGTGTGAGGTGATATCTCATTGTAGTTTTGATCTGCATTTCTCCACTAAGGAGTGATGCTGACCATCTTTTCATGTGTTTGTTAGCCATCTGCAGGTCTTCTTTGGAGGAATGTCTGTTTAGGTCTTTTTCCCAATTTTTGATTAGGTTGTTTGTTTTTCTGGTATTGAATTGTATGAGCTGCTTGTATATTTTGGACATTAATACTTTGTCAGTTGTTTCAGTTTCTATTATTTTCTCCCATTCGAAGGCTGTCTTTTCACCTTGCTTATAGTTTCTTTTGCTGTGTAAATTTTTTTTAAGTTTAATCAGGTCCCACTTATTACTCTTGTTTTTATTTCCATTACTCTAAAAAGTGGGACATAGAGGATCTTGCTTTGATTTTTCTCGAGTGTTCTACTTATTTTTTCCTCTAAGAATTTTATAGTTTCTGGTCTTACATTTAAGTATTTAATCCATTTTGAGTTTATCTTTGTGTATGGTGTTAGGAAGTGTTCTAATTTCATTCTTTTACATGTAGCTGTCCAGTTTTCCCAGCACCATTTATTGAAGAGGCTGTCTTTGCCTTTTTGTATATTCTTGCCTCCTTTGTTACAAATAAAGTACCCATAGATGCATGGGTTTATTTCTGGGCTTTCTCTCTTCTTCCAATGGTCTATATTTCTGTTTTTGTGCCAGTACCTTACTGTTTTGATGACTGTAGCTTTGTAGTATAATCTGAAGTCATGAAGGTTGATTCCTCCAGCTCCATTCTCCTTTCTCAAGACTGCTTTGGCTATTCGGGGTCTTTTGTGTTTCCATATTAATTGTGAAATTTTTTGTCCTAGTTCTGTGAAAAATGCCATTGGTAATTTGATAGGGATTGTACTGAATCTATAGATTGAGTTCAGTAATATAGTCATTTTCACAATATCAATTCTTCCTACTCAGGAGCATGGAATATCTATCTGTTCATGTCATCTCTGATTTCTTTCATTAGTGTCTTATAATTTTCTGGTACAGTTCTTTCATCTCTTCAGGTAGGTTTATTCCTAGATATTTAATTCTTTTTGTTGCAATGGTGAATGGGACTGATTTCTTAATTTCTCTTTCTGAATTTTCATTGTTAGTATATAGAAATGCAAGTGATTTCTGTGTATTGATTTTGTATCCTGAAACTTTGCTAAATTCACTGATTAACTCTAGTAATTTTCTGGTACTATCTTTAAGATTTTCTATATACAGTATCATGTCATCTGAAAACAGTGAGAGCTTTACTTCTTTTCCAATCTGGATTCCTTTCATTTGTTTTTCCTTCTCTGATTGCTGTAGCTAGGAATTCCAGAACTATGTTGAATAACAGTGGCAAAAATGGACACCCTTGTCTTTTTCTTGATCCTAAGTGGGATGCTTTCAGTTTTTCACTACTGAGAATAATGTTTGCTGTAGGCTTGTCATATATGGCCTTTACTATGTTGAGGTAGGTTCCTTCTATGCCCATTTTTTGAAGAGTTTTAATCATTAATATGTCCTGAGTTTTGTCAAAGGCTGTTTCTGCATCTATTGAAGTGATCATATGGTTTTTATCTTTCAATTTGTTAATATGGTGTATCACATTGATTGATTTCCATATATTGAAGAATCCTTGCATTCCTGGAATAAAACCAACTTGATCATGGCGTGTGAGCTTTTTGATGTGTTGCTGAATTCTGTGTGCTAAAATTTTTTTGAGGATTTTTGCATCTATTTTCATCAGTGATATTGGACTGTAGTTTTCTTTTTGTGTGTTGTCTTTGTCTGGTTTTGGTATCGGGGTGATGGTGGCCTTGTAGAATGAGTTTGGAAGTGTTCCTTCCTCTGCAATTTTTTGAAGGAGATTTAGAAGAATAGGGATTAGCTCATCTCTAAATGTTTGATAGAATTCTCCTGTGAAGCCATCTGTTCCTGGGCTTTTGTTTTTTGGGAGATTTTTGATCACAGCTTCAATTTCAATGCTTGTGATTGGGTTATTCATAATTTCTATTTCTTCCTGGTTCAGTCTTGAAAGATTGAACTTTTCTAAGAATCTGTCCATTTTTTTCCAGGTTATCTCTTTTATTGCCATGTAGTTGTTCATAATTGTCTCTTATCATTCTTTATATTTTGGCATTGTCTGTTGTAATCTCTCCTTTTTCATTTCTAATTTTGTTGATTTTATTCTTCTTTCTTTTTTTCTTGATGACTCTGGCTAAGGTTTTGTCAAGTTTGTTTATCTTCTCAAAGAACCAGTGTTTAGTTTTATTAATCTTTACTATTGTTTCTTTCATTTCTTTTTCATTTATTTCCACTCAGATCTTTATGATTTCTTTCCTTCTAATAATTTTTCCCCTTCTTCTTTTTCCAGCTGCTTTATGTGTAAAGTTAGGTTGTCTATATGATGTTCTTCTTGTTTCTTCAGGTAGGGTTGTATTGCTATAAACTTCCCTCTTAGAACTTCTTCTGCTGCATCCCATAGGTTTGGAGTTCTTGTGTTTTCATTGTGATTTGTTTCTAGAAATTTTTTGATTTCCCTTTCAATTTCTTCAATAACCTGTTGGTTATTTAGAAACGTATTGTTTAATCTCCATGTGTTTGTGTTTCTTACAGTTTTTTTTTTTTTTTTGGATTGATATCTAGTTTCATAGTGTTGTGTTTGGAGAAGATGTTTGATAAAATTTCAATTTTCTTAAATTTACTGAGGTTTGATTTGTGACCCAAGATGTGGTCTATCCTGGAGAATGTTCTATGTGCACTTGAGAAGAAGGTGCATTCTTCTGAATTTGGATGGAATGTCCTGAAGATATCAATGAGATCCATCTCATCTAATGTATCACTTAAGACTTGTGTTTCCTTATTAATTTTCTGATTTCATGATCTGTCCATTGGTGTGAGTGGGGTGTTAAAGTCTTCTACTATTATTGTGTTACTGTCAATTTCTCCTTTTATGTCTGTTAGTGATTGTCTTCTGTATTGAGGAGTTCCTTTGTTGGGTGCATAGACACTAAAATTGTTATTTCTTTCTCTTGGATTGATCCCTTGATCATTGTGTAGTGTCCTTCCTTATCTCTTGTACTCTTTTTTATTTTAAGGTCTATTTTGTCTGATATGAGAATTGCTACTCCAGCTTTTTTTGCTCCCCATTTTCGTGGAATATATTTTTCCATCCTCTCACTTTTAGTCTATATGTGTCTTGAGGTCTGAAGTGGGTTTCTTGTAGACAGCATATATATGAGTCTTGTTTTGTATACATTCAGCCAGTCTGTGTCTTTTGGTTGGAACATTTAATCCATTCTCATTTAAAGTAATTACTGATATGTCAGAGTTGGACTATAAAGAAAGCTGAGCACTGAAGAATTGATGCTTTTGAACTGTGGTGTTGGAGAAGACTCTTGAGAGTCCCTTGGACTACAAGGAGATCCAGTCAGCCATCCTAAAGGAGATCAATCCTGGGTGTTCATTGGAAGGACTGATGTTAAAGCTGAAACTCCAACACTTTGGCCACCTGATGCGAAGAGCTGACTCATTTTAAAAGACTCTGATGCTGGGCAAGTTTGAAGGCAGGAGGATAAGGGGACAACAGAGGATAAGATGGTTGAATGGCATCACTGACTCAATGGACATAGGTTTAGGTGGACTCTGGACTCTGGGAGTTGGTGATGAACAGGGAGGCCTGGAATGCTGCAGTTCATGGGGTCGTGAAAAGTTGGACATGACTGAGCGACTGAACTGAACTGAAATGATATATATGCTCCTATTGCGATTTTCTAATTGTTTGGGGTTGATTTTGTAGATCTTTCTTCTTCTGTTGTATTTCTCGACTATATAAGTCCATTTAACATTTGTTGTAAAGCTGGGTTGGTGGTACTGAATTCTCTTTACTTTTGCTTGTCTGAAAAGCTTTTTATTTCCCCATCAATTTTGAATGAGATTCTTGCTGGGTACAATAATCTTGGTTGTATATATATATTTTTTCCCTTTCAGTACTTTAGATATATCCTGCCATTCCCTTCTGGCCTGCAGAATTTCTGCTGAAAGATCAGCTGTTAAGCATATGGTGTTTCCCTTGTATTTTACTTGTTACTTCTCCCTTGATGCTTTTTAACATTCTTCCTTTGTGTTTAGTCTTTGCTAGCATGTGTCTTGGTGTGTTTCTGCTTGGGTTTATCCTGTATGGGACTTTTTGTGCCTCTTGGATATGATTGGCTATTTACTTTTCCATGTTGGGAAAATTTTCAACTATAATTTCTTCAAAAATTTTCTCATGCATTTTCCTTTTCTCTTCCTCTGGGATCCCTATAATTCGAATGTTGGTGCATTTGATATGGTCCCTGAGGTCTATGAGACTGTCCTCAGCTCTTTTCATTCTTTTTACTTTATTCTGCTCTTCAGAAGTTATTTCCACCATTTTATCTTGCAGCTCACTGATTCATTCTTCTGCTTAAACTTCATAATTTTAGTTTCAATTCATTTCAAAATGTGGGATTAAGCAAAATTTTGCCAAGCTGGATGATGATGGGACAGCTGGAGAAACAAGGATTATTTCCTTTCTTCTGGTGAGGCATCCATAAACAACAAAGAAATTCATTTTACCAGTGAAAAATATAAGCTGTTAAATCTAATACTGATCATTATTTTGAAATATTTCTTAAGCTAAAACTATACATTCATCAAATAGGGAAGATATGAAATAGGCCTAAATTTAGGGTGAGGATGTGAACTATATTTTTAGGCATGCTTGACAAAGAAACTGCTGGATTATCAGTTGCACTCATTACTTTAAAGATTGCTGAATTATTTCAATTTAGAAGTTATAACTGATAAAAGAGAAACTATTAGGTTAGAAAACGATTACATAAAATGCATTCGATTTTATCACTGCTGTAACAAATCACTACAAATTAAATGGTTTTAACACAACACAAATTTATTATCTTACCATTTTGTAGGTTAGAAGTCCAACACAAGTCTCACTGGGATAAAACCAAGGTGTTGATAGGACACCTTCCCTTTCTATAAACTCTAGGGGATGATCTATTTTCTCGCCTTTTCTAACTTCTAAGCCTACCCACATTCTTTGGCTCATGGCCTCTTTTCTTCATCTTTATAGCCAGAAATTTTGTATCTCCTCCTGCCTTACTTCTGTAGCCATATGTTCCTTTGGATGACCCTCTCTTCCACTGAAAGGACACTTATGATTATCTTGGTTCTAGTCAAACAACCAGGATAGTTCTTTGCTTTATGATCAGGTGATCAGCAAACTTGATTCTATTTGTAATCTCAGTTTGTAACCTTAACCTGTAACCTTTACTTGTTGTCCTGTAACCTAAAATATTCGCAGGTTCTAGGGATTAGAATGGGTGAGGCATTATTCCACCTACTACATCAGTTACACAATAAGATATTGGAAAAGGCTTCTTGAAGGCCTTTTGAAGAAAAGGCCTCTTGAAGAAGATGAACCTTGAATTGGGCTTTGAAGAAAGACTAAAACATGGATAGGATTTATATTAGGATGTGAGGCTATTGTGATTAGTTCTGAGATACTTCTTTGTAATCCATGGAAAGAGGAGCCTGGGGTTGTAGAGTCTGATGCAACGGAGCACACACAAAGTGTCAGTGTGGTAGAGAATACTGAGTTTACATTGAACTAAATCAAAGTGCTAGAGGGCTTCTGGCAGGTCTAGGAGATAATCCTTTCCATTTCCCTTTCCAGTCTCAAGAGACTGCCCAGCATTCCGTAGCACATAGCTCCTTGAGCCATCTTCAAAGCCAACAGTGTAGCATCTTCAAATCTCTGACTTTGACTCTTCTGCCTCCCACTTCCACTTGTATAGATCTTGTGATTGCATTTAGAGTGCGCCCAGGTAATTCATCCAGCAGCTCAGCAGTAAGGAATTTGTCTGCCAATGTAGGAGAGTGGCCTCTAGGGTCGGGAAGATTCCCTGAAGGAGAAAATGGTAACCCACTCCAGTATTTATCTTTGCCTGGAGAATCCCATGGACAGAAGAGCCTGGTGAGCTATAGTCCATGGGATTGGGAAGAGTCAGACACCACTGAGCACACATGCACACACAGATGTTTCAGGATCATCTCCTCATCTCAAAACCCTTAATTACTTCTGCAAAGTTGTTTTTGATCTCTAAGGTAAAATATTCACAGGTTTGGGGGACCAGATATGAAGGTCTTTGGGAGGGATTGATTATCCACCTATCACTGAAAGTAAATAAAGGGATACTTTACCCAAAGTCTCTCCTTTGGCAAGCTCCAAGGTCAATCTTTTATTTGTTTTTCAGTAGTTTTAGTATGATGTACTTAGGCGCATATTTTCCCTTTTATTTTTTCTTTCTTTTGGGACATTTTTCTTTCTTCATATTTTCTGAGTTTTTTGAATGTGTGATTTGGTATGTGTCACTAATATTGAAAATAATTCTTAGGTATTGTTGCTTCAAATGTTTCTTTTGCTCCGTTCTTTTACCTTTCTCCCCTGGGAGAAAGTAATTTTACCAATTACTTGCATGCTAGATTATTATTTAGTGTCCCTCAACTCATGGATGCTTGTTATAGTTTTAGTCACACTTTTTAAGTTTTTTCTATAGACTGATCTTCAAGCTCACTGATTTTTTCAGCCATTGTCAAGTCCACAGATTAGTCCATTGAAAACATTCTTTATTATAGTGTTTTCCTTTCTAGCACTTTCTTTTGATTCTTTCTTATAGTTTCTATCTCTCTGCTGAAAAACCATTTGATTGCATTTTTAAAACATTTTCTTTTGAAGTCTCAACATATTAATTAGTTTTAAATTTCTTGTCAGTTTCAACATTTATGTCTTATGCAGATTTGTTTATACTTTCTTGTCCCATATGAATAAGTTGTTTTTTTCTTGCCATTTCTTAAACTTTATAATTTTTTGAAACCAAACATCTTGCATAGGACAGTTGAAACAGAAGTAAATAATTTTTATGCCTGGAAATATGCATGCAAATTTTTGCTGAACCTCTAATGCATGGGTTTGAATTAATCTAATTAAATGTTCAGCTGGGTTTGAGGTTTGTTGTTGCTATGGTTACTCTCAGTGTCCCACAGGCTTTAACTTTTTCTCATGATACCTTGCATTTAGGGTGGGGGTTGGCTTGCCAGAGGGATTTTATATGCCTAATCCTTATATACTTTCTACCCTTGGCTTCTGGATATCTCTTTCCCAAATTACATGCAACACACCCTTCTTTGCCTCACAGTGAGGGTTGAGGGATATTCTCTGATGTTCTGATTAAACTTCAGAGTTATGCTGATGTGTCTCTGGGTCATGGAGGTATGACTTTTTCAGTGTTTCTGCCTTCCTAAGGCTATAATTCTAAACCTTGTTTGCATTCTGCACACTACTTCAGAGGTGAAGGATTCTTTTTTCTATTTATTTTCTTCTAGGTGAAATGGATTTCTATCAAGGCCGAAGCACAACAGTGTATGTTGCCCTTCCCCAATCCTATTCCAGGAACATTAAAGCTTTGCTTCTTAGACCTGACTGGGAGAAAGTTCCCCAGGGAGTTTTGTGCCCCTCCTGTAGTGGCTGCTTTGGCTTTTCCCCATTTCTTTATCTCAAGCCCAATTTTCTCAGGACTCCTAGTCTTTTCACCAGTTCTGTGCACTCAGTGTGCTTGATGCTGCAGGGGTTTTTCACTCAATGGGCCTCCACTGATTCACCAATCACCTTAGCTGAACTCTTGGTGGATTTGGACTGCATTTTGCCCCAGTTAGTCAGTGCTCTGTCTCTTCCTGCAAAAGAGCATGTTTCTCTTTTGACTTTGGACCAGTTTGCTGCTCTGTAAACTTAACATTCTGGTAGGTTCAAGAAAAGTGAGATTGCTGTTTTTCTGTCTTTCTTTTCTTGTAAAGTTGGGAGTGACGCTCT
Organism: Capricornis sumatraensis; assembly: GCF_032405125.1. NCBI lineage: Eukaryota > Metazoa > Chordata > Mammalia > Artiodactyla > Bovidae > Capricornis > Capricornis sumatraensis. Next base: position 6,525,549 of record NC_091092.1, read on the forward strand.
TTCTAGCTCTCTATATGCCTCCTCCACTCTTAGCAGAAACATAAAATTCAGATTTGTCTCTTTGAAGAAATAAATCTACAGTGAATGATATTGAGAATTTTATGGATTTTACAGTGAGAGTCTATGTTGTAGTTGATTTTCCTAAATCAAATTAATAGACAAATGCCTCATGATCACTTTGAGTGTTTGGAAAAAGAGTGATTATTGCCCCACCCCAAACTTAATGAATCAGAAGCTCTGTGAATGGGTTCAAGGATATATATTTTGAGGAACTTCTCATGATTCTTATGCACTCGAAAGTTTGAGACTCTCTGGTACAGAATATAGCTATCCAAATATTTATTAACCTATCATTTCTACAGATGTTTAAAACTGTCAGTCTTGCCTGGCTTAGTGAGTATAAATATATTTCTATCCATTAAATTTATTCTTGGTGGGGACATTTGGGGAGGGCCATATCTATTTGCTTGCCATAGGATTACCAGTTAATAGTATCTGACATATAGTAAGTACTCAACAGATGACTATTGAAAAAAAAATCGAATATTGACTAGTTTGTTTCTAAGGCATATCCAGTAGAACATAAATACTTTTAGATTTGTATATGATGTACTTTTTAGGAATAGGAAGAAATGGAATTTTGTTCTCAAAAAACTCTCTGTAAGAGCTAAGCATCATGAAAATTTTACTAGATACTTTGAGAAGTCAGTATTTCCTGATTGGGGATGCAGATATTTTACTATAAAAGCAAAAGTTTAATTTTTTGAAGTATTTAATGAAAGTAAACTGTCAAATAGAAACTGAGTAGATTACTTTTATTTTGGAATTTCAGAACACACAAATAGATAATTTTTCACCACCAATTAAACTTGAAGTCATTATAATAAACGAGAATTTCCTGCATGCTTACTTTAATTAATAATTAAATTAACAGACTTATCTCACACAATAATCATGTGATCATAGTAATACACAGAAAGTTCTCATGTATTCAATACTTGTGCCTCATTGCTTCATTCACTAAGAGGAATCTTGGATGAGGAAGCATGAAACAGAAGTATATAGTTAAGACAGCAGTCCTGAATATTTCTAGGGCTTTGAACTCCTATGACAAATTGACCTGTTATGCACACTCTCCTCATTTACACATATGAGTACAGTTTGTATATAATTTCAGATTTAAAAGCTCTAAAAATGTGTTGGTGGCAACTTGCATATGTATGTAGAAAGGGATCCCTTAGTTTGCTGTCATCTAAATGTTGCTAATAACCCTCTCAAACAAAGATTCACACAGAAAATCATTGAAAAAAGGCAGGGGGAGTACAGTTTGAGAGGTGAAGATGTTTTCTGTCTACTTTTCCTCTTATACCCTAGGCAGAAGGGAGTTAATTCTTACATTTATCTTTTGGAAAAATTAAGTTAAATATCACAGCATGTTTTGGTGTTCTTGATTTAGTTTCATGAAAGGGAATCTATTGATCATTTTCTCTCCTTGTAGAATTGTATAGGTCACTCAGCATGAGGCATGCCTATGGAAATTTATGTTGCCCCTTCTATCAAATTGTTGCTCTTGCTTTAACTGCATCACTTGGAGTTAGAATTTTTGCCAACCTTTCTTAGGAAAAATTTGCAATCTCTGTGCATGAATGACTAGAAAATGCACAGTGATATTGTAAAGCATATTTACTGTGTATGGATTACAAGAATAACCCTAACTTGAAGAGAACTGGTTTTTGTTTTTCAGGCACAATCCTTTGGTTTAAGTTTTAAATATATTTATTAAAAGTAATTATGGACTACACTTTTACACTAGCATTATTTCTCATTTATTCTTAATGTGTACATGAGGTAGGTAATGTTTATCCTCATTTTTAAAGACAATGAAACAGAAACCCAGACTGTTAAGACAACCTGCCCAAGATCAAACAACTAAGAGCTGTCTAATTCTAGAACCATATATATGCATTTTTTCATTATGGTATGCTTCATTCTGATAGATAAAAGTACATGCTGTTTTGTTTTCTTCTCTGTTTATAATAGCAGTCATAGAAAAACAGTTTCATAGATGCACATTAAGTTTGCTAAAACCCTTTCTGCTAGACCTAAGATTTTCCAACATATTCAGCATTTTGTCTCCATGGGAAAGCATAAACTCAGCAAGTAGAATCAGCCAATTATCATAGTGTCATATCTGGAAGAGAGCCAAAGTTATGTCCGCCACAATCTTTCAGTAGATCCTTTAATATATTGAAAATGAAAGTGAAAGTCATTCAGTTGTGTCCAACTCTTTGCAACCCCATGGACTATATATATAGTCCATGGAATTCTCCAGGCCAGAATAGTGGAGTGGGCAGCTTTTCCCTTCTCCAGGGGATCTTCCCAACCCAGGTATCGAACCCAGGTCTCCCACATTGCAGGCAGTTTCTTTACTGTCTGAGCCACCAGGAAAGTCCTTAAATATACTGAAAGGTCAAGTCAAACGTAGCTGCTACAGTACCCTCCTCCACCAAGAAGAATCATCAATGATTGCCTGGTTATCCAATCTTACAGGAAGATGAAAACATAGGTCAATGGAAATTGGACAGTAATATCATGTCTCAGGCTGACCAACATACCTAAGACCAGACACATGAAAAAAAAAAAAAAACTGTACTAAAATATAGATCAAATTATAATAACCTGCTAAAACCCCTGGCTTTAGCATTCTTCTAGTCTTGTAGCTGAGTTAACATACCTCTGTTATAGTTGAGCCTGAGATTATGACTTACGGAGAAGCATGTAAAGAATCTTGTCACTTATCTTTGTAAGGAAACTCATTATCCCTCTTAAAGTTAATCTCAAACCAAGATTCTGCAGCATTGGAGAATTTCTTTCCAACATCATTTCTCCAGTTCACTCTTATCAACCATGCTAGAGCATACACAGAGTCCCTAACCAAGTCATTGTCTATTACTAGGTTTTTTATGCCCAGGTATTTCTTCCTATTTTGTATCTTGTCCCTCTACATTTTAACTCTGCTTGGGCTTTGGAGAAATAAAATTAATTCATATCTTTCTTTTCTTTAAAATCCTTGGGCTGATAATTTCATTATGGCTCTACTTTCTTCCTTTCAGACTTTGTACACTAGTTCAAAAAGAATCCTGGCTATATTATAACATTTACAATTCCCAGCTCTTCATTCAAAAGCCATTCATTCAACCCTGTAGATCCACCTGGATTAAAAGTTCCAAAGAGATCTCAGCACCTGTATGATGGAAAGAATAGTAACCTAACTCATGAAATTTTGCTTATATCGTCTGTCTGTATGACATTTAAAATGACTGTTTTTAACTTTTATGAAATCTAATTTACTCTTTTCTGGGGGAGGGTGATATTTTAAAATTTCTCTCATCCAATGATAAATGAAAATAAATATTCACAATGATATTTTCCTTTTTATTAGATTTTTATCTACCATTTTCAGATCTTTCACTTTAGAGTTGAGTGTTGATTGGTGACAATGCTTCAAAATTACCTGGCTTTTCAAACACATGACCGAAAGCAGAAAATAATTTCATTACATAAATTTCTCATAAGAGTTTTCTTTGCTGATTTCTTGTCTCCAATGCCCAACTAGTAATACATATTTGCTTTTTGTGCAAAAAGTGTTCAAGCTCTCAAAACTACCTTTATCATTTGATACCATTGTTTTCTTTGGTACTGACAGAAACAAAATCAGCTTCCAGGTATGCTTTCAGCTGCTATCATTATTGCTAATTAGTTTGTTCCCCTTAGACTGATATTACTTCTAGCATTTTCTGCTGATTAAAAAGATCTTAGAAAATTCACTGTGCAATAATATCAAATTTGAGTATGGAGCATATCTGGTTTCCCATGTTTAGATATTTTGTAACCTTCATATATTACACAGATGATAAAACAAGTATTTTATATTTAAATGATGGAATTGATTATGATCTAAGTAATGCAACTGCATTTTAAAAAATAATGCAAAATTGTATATATTAGAATATCATAAATAATTGAAACAGTGGAAATAAGGAACAAAATAGCAAAGACGATTTCCTTTCTGTAAAGTTCTCATTAGACACTGTTAAGCTCTGTTCATTTCTACTTATTCTGTTCTATGGGAAGGACACTTATACTTAATTTAGTATATATCCATTGTCCCTAAATAGTTCAAAGATATATATATTATAATGATAGCTTAAGAGAACTGAAGTTATTCTCGTTTAAAAATAAATGTCTTGATGGTGACCTAATTATGTTTTGCAGAATTATGAAATTATGAAAGGAGTTGAAAATTTTGACTAGTATTCAAAACCTTGAAGAAAATCTCCAACTAATCAGTCATTGGGTACTATAATGTAGTGAAAAATGGGCTTCTCAACTTGCAGTTCATCTGAACCTCTCCCAGACACTGGAAATCAAATCTGTGAAATAAGCAAAGAGACATACCAAATTTGAATATCAAATATTAAGAGACGTATGGCAAAACCAATACAGTATTGTAAAGTAAAAAACAAACAAACAAACCTGTGCCCCCCCCCAAAAAAAAAGAGTTTGTGTTGCCTTTATGCTTTTTTGCACATATCATTGTGGCATACATTATCATGCTGAAGATAATTCATTGGCACTTATTCTTAAGGTTCTCAAAACTCACAGAATATTCTACAGGAATATTTTTCCTTACTCAGAGGCTCTTCAGTCATTTCATTGAAGAGATTTTGAAAGAATATACTCTGCTTTCAGACTATTTGTATTTCAGGATTTACTCTACCAATTACTAGTTGTGTGACCTTGGAAAAGTTACTTTCCTGAAAATGGGCTAAATGAAAATATCTACCTCACAGGGTTGTTGTAATAATTCAATGTGATGGTTCATGAAAAGAAACTAACACATGGTCTGATATAGACTAGAGTTTTATTGTTGTTTTTAAATTTGTTATTACTATTGGGAAGAGAATGAAAAGATACAGATGTAATCCTCTAACTTTCAAAGTGGCTGAAAAAAATCCAAAGAGAGGAGCCAAAAACTGACTAGAATATCATATGCCTGTAAGGTATACCTTGATGTGTATTAGTTAGGGTTAGGGTATATTTATAACACCTTTGATAAAAATAAAAACATTTTATAAATGAATAAAATATATTCCAAATCTACTGAGTATAGACAAATAATATTTTGTATATATATATATATATATTTTTACAAAAGAAAAAATACTCACATCTCACTCAAACCAGAATTACTGATTTGGCAGTAAAGGTTATTGGAGAGATAGTTATTAGTAACATTTCATTTACTTTCAGATTCTACTTCCTCCTTCTTTTATTCAGAGAGTGAATGGAAAAAAAGAGTTGTAAACCAGAATTCTGAGTGTAATGATTATGAGCATGTCCAGAGGGCTTTGCAAAACAACTAAAGAGAAATAAGCTTTTTTTATAGATTCTTATTCAGATGAAAAATGAAAGGAAAAAGAGCTCCTGAAACTGATTATTTACTCAAAAAGGGAAAAGTTAAAATGATAAATAAGTAAGCAAATAAATAAATAACTGTTCCTGGGCCACACATAGAAGTGAGTGATAGGAAAGAAAAGGATACTAATCAGAAGCCTCTTGGAAGGAAGTTTTCTGCTCAATCATTAAGGAAAGAAGAAAGAAAGAACGAAAGAATAGCCACGTGATTAACCAAGTAAATGAGAATATTAGGCTTGGATCACACTTTTCAAAAATCAGGTATGGATATCCCTATGGGTATATATATAGTTCTGATTTACAAGGTTATATTGGTAAAGAGAACACATTTAGCTCACATTGTGAAGTGAAATGATAGAATAATGCTCAAGAACTTTAGAAATGCAAAAGACCAATTGCTATCTACATCAATCCTCAAGAATCTGTGAAGGCTTGCCCCCTTCTGTATATTCCCTAGTTCTTTGTCCAGGACAATTTTAAATGGCTCCAGCAATAAATTTCTGCCATTTCTTCTGGGAAACTATTCCACTACCTAATTAAATATCAGAGTTGACAACTTTTCCTGACATTCAGACTAAATTTGTCCATGTTCAATTTCAACATGCTATTTCCATTTCTACAGCACATGCTTGTATCAGCTTAAGTCACTCCCCTGTTTCTTCAGTGCTTACAACTCTCAATGCCACTCCTAAATTTCAGTAGCTTGTTGCAGTGAATTTCTTTGTCAAAAATGATCTTTCTAAGATCAGTGACTGTACATGTTTTATTAGAGACAAAAAACAAATTAATCATAAAAGCAATGAGATTACTTACTGAGTATAGAAGCATGATGTTAACAGGACCTAAAGCCATTAAGGAAATTGAAGCTCAGGATGGAAGCAAATCATGGGCTTATTTCTCTTCTTCAGGCCCAAAGGTCACTAATAAATAACTCGAACCATCACAGAAATAATCCTCCTTTTGCCTTTCTCTGGTATTATTACTCAGTATCTGTACATGAACTCTGGCTTTGTACAACCAAGAGAGATAGGAGAAGTAACCTATTCTTAAAGTACGGGTTTGGGGTTGCCCAGACCTTTAACCTCCCACACGAGCTCCTTCCATCTCCCAAGATTTGACAGGGACTAGCAAACATAGCATGCAGATCTTTTTTTTTTTTTTTTTTTTTTTGGAAAAAAAAATCATTCTTAGGGTGTTGAAGATGCTAGAACAGAAAAATTAGGATCTAAAGTTTTAAACATTGTTTAGAAATGTATAAGAGATGTATTGATGTTGTTTAGTTCTGATTTGTCATTTTCAAAATAAACCAGTTGTGATGTGCTTCATCCATGAGTAAGATTTTAAATATGAGTCAGGGATTACACAGTCCTTAAGTAGAATATTTTGGGTAATTTTTATACAAATAGGATAATTTCAGAGAAAATATATGCAAACTTCAGAGTGTTTGGCAGAATGTGGGCAGATAAATTTCTTACCATTATGGAAAACTGCCAGGTAGGCAAGCCTCATATTAAAGTTAGAATATGTAAATCTTCAAAGTGGAGATATTCATTAAACTCTCAAAATATGAGAGAATAATCATGAAAGTGATTATAAATACTAAGTTGGATTTAAAAAAAAACATTAATATTTGACTAATCTAAGAAATAACAGTGTCACAATTATGTTATTGTCTTGTTAGAAAGTATAACTTGTTTGAAGAAGAACATTATATAACAGTTATTATTGCTAACATTTCACCAAACTCTTCACATTCTGATAAGATTTACCTCAGGTAATATCTATGTTTATTTACTATTTTGCAGATATATGATGCATAAAAGAGTTAATTTGCATGTCATTGATGAAAAAGTAACAGTTTTTTTTTCTCTAGAACTCTACATTCATGACATAGCAAAGTTAGAAACTAAAATGGCTAATAAGAAAAATGAAATAGAACTTTAACTCCTCTTAAGTGAAAGTCACTGAGTCATGTCTGACTCTTTGCAACCCCATGGACTATATATATAGTCCATGGAATTCTCCAAGCCAGAATACTGGAGTGGGCAGCTTTTCCCTTCTCCAGGAGATCTTCCCAACCCAAGGATCAAACCCAGATCTGCCTCATTGCAGGTGGATTCTTTACCAGCTGAGCCACCAGGGAAGCCCAACTTGCCTTAAGAGCCCTAACTAAATCTTGCACAGTTTTCAGTGAATATTTTAAAGATTCAAAAATATAAACATGTAAAAACTATGAAGCTGAAAAAAATCTGCTAGAGAAATAGGGAAATATAGGGAAAATAAATCGATGAAAGTGGCAAAGGGAATAATGAATCTGCAAAGAGGAATAATAATAAAAATATTTTAAGTGGCACATAAGGGTTTAGAAGATAATAACAACAATATTATCAATGTTATTACAGAACTACAAGGAAATGAGAGAAAGTGGATCAGGGACTACTGATAAGAAAACCATGAAACAAGTTGAAATTTAAATTGTGGAGATTTTAATCACTTAGATATTGGCTGCAATATAAATTATATAACAGCACATTTTACAAATAGAAGATATTCCCTCTCTTAAATTATGTGAGATGGAAACTATTCTAATTTTTCACGAAGAGGAAATTAAGCAGTTTTGATTAAAATGTTGAAATTTATGTCATCTAATATGGAAAACAGTATGAACATATAAGAAGTAAGGCAGTGGTTTTGGGACACTATTGTGTGATTTTAGAGGTAAATTTGGGAGGATTTGGAGCTGTCCTTTGAACTTTCGAATATATTGTGTAAGGATTTCTGTAACCTTGTGCAAATTGAAATATTTTAAAAAATTTAAGATTTCAATAAAATACAATTTAATTAGGTCTAAAGATGGAAAAGGGCAAAATAGGCCTTTAAGTAGGAATGCAAAGAGTTGCATAATCAGTACACATATGGTTTTTAAAAATGTATCTGTTATAAAGGGAAATTGGAAGATCTATAAAAAGCAGAAGTTAAGATAGAAGGAGATATATATATATATATATGTGTGTTACACTAAAGGTTTCCTGGATGACTCAGTGGTAAAAAGTCTGCGTGCTAATGCAGGAGATGTGGGTTTGATTCCTAGGTTGAGAAGATCCCCTGCAGAAGGCAATGGCAACGGCGGAGCCTGGCGGGTTACAATCTATGGGGTCGTAATAAAGTCGGACATGACTTAGAGACTAAACAACAACAACAAACCTATCTAAAAAATCTGAGGAGAGGGATTAAAATTTATTTTTCATACATTTTAGTATGCAGATATGGCATAAGAACAAGAAAGGAAGCCTCAATAGTGAAATATTTATTCTACTTGAATGTGTCTAGAGAAACAACAGATCTTCAAAATATATGACACAAAAATTGTCAGAACTAAAAAGAGAAATAAATAAATCAACAATTATGGTTGGAGACATCAACAATGCTTTTTCAGTGATAAAACTAACAGCCAGAAAATCAGCAATGATATAAAAGAGCTATATAACACATTCAACAAACAGGACTTCTATACAGACCTCTGAAGAATACACACTATTTTTAAGTGCACATGAAACATTAACAAAGGAGGATTGCATTCAGTTTTAAACTAAACTTTAACAAATTAAAAGAATTGAGGTAATATGAAGTATCTTCTATGACAAAAATGAAACTAAACATGATATCAATAATAAAAAAATAACAGCGAATTATCAAAAGACTTAAAAATCAAACAACCATTAGAAAAAATACTTAGAAATAAAATTTCAACCATTTATCAACAAACAACACTCAAGGAAAATTATAAAATATCTTAAATTGAGTAAAATTTAAGTACAACAGGTGAAAATCCATGGGACACAGCTAGAGCAGTGCTTAGAGATAAACATAAAAAACTAAATGACCATATTATAACAAGAAGAAAAGTCTAAGCCTAAAAATTAGTAACTTCAACACATTCTGGAAAATACTAGAACCAGGTTCAGGCACCACTGTAAAGAGCTTCTTATCTCTCCTTGTCTAAAACCAAAAATACTTGACTATCAAAACTGAAACTTGAAGACAAAAATAAAGACTAAGCACAAACATAGACTTTCAGATATCTTGCAAATAATTCCTTCCCTCTCTTCTACCTCATGAACACACGAAATGTGATCATTGTCAAAATGTAGACATCTAAAACCAGATGGATCTAAGTGCTTAAATAATTTTAAGATGTTTTCTATTTTTTGCAATATGCTTCTTTTTATTTTATTATTATTTTTTGTCAACAGTGACTTCAAAATTTCCTCAAGCCTTTTACAGCAAATAATTTACAGAACAGGATTCAAGCAAAGTTCCCTTTCCATCTTCCTTTGAACTCCTATCTTTGATACTGTGTATTAGGAATATATCTATAGGTGAACCTGCAACTTTGGCATTTAGAAAATGTGACAAAGTTTATGGCCTTTGGAAGAAAATAGGGCAATTAGACATATTCAGCTATTCAACTTTATGATTTTATTAGCCAGATTTTTCTCTACTCTTTTCCTTTTTTACAAACAGGTTTTCATTCACTATCAATGTTATTGCAACTATTTTCAAATATTGAATTGACCTTTCATTTTATAAACCTCAGTAAATCAACCATTAAAATGCAATGAAAATTTGTAACTGCAATTCATCAGGAAACTTACAGAAACAGTCTGGAGAGTATAACACATTATTAATCACAATCACAATCAGGATTCTTCATGGTGGCAAAGCTGCTGACAAGCAGAAACTGCAAAATGTGTGTGTGCGTGTTTGTGTGTGTGTTAGTCGCTCAGATGTCTCCAACTCTTTGGAACCCTATGGACTGTAGCCCATCAGGCTCCTCTGACCCTGAAATTTTCCCACCAAGAAGACTGTAGTGCGTTGCCATTTCTTTCTCCAAGGGATGTTTCTGACCCAGGGATCGAACCAGGGTCTCCTGCATTGCAGGCAGAATCTTTACCACTGAACCACCTGGGAAGACCCACAATTTTTGTAGCTCAAAGGTTAAAAATTTCAGATTTCTAGGCTCTCAGGAGAAAATAAAATTCATGGTTATCATGAGAAAAAGTGCAGGTAAGTAAATGAGCTTCATATTTAGAAAACGATAGAAAATTTTATTTCATCATATATAAAGATTTTTTAAAGCAGTGAATATTTCTGATTTATTATTATATAACTCCTCTCCAAGGATGCTAATAAAGTACTCACTTCAAATAATAGTAATTTGACCTAATTTAAAACAGCTAGCTTTTCTCCATATTTTATTTCTTATCTCTTTCAAATCTCTTCCAATGCCAAAATTAATTTTTTCCCAGAAGTTCCTCTCTCTCCTATTTGGCTTGGAGAAGTATACATATAAAGAACACCTTCATTATCTTATAATATCATCATATTATTAATCATTTCCTGTATGGGCAACACTTTTAAGAATATACATGTTTATTTATTTCCAGTATCTAGGTGAGCAAAAACTTGGCTTATGGTGCAAAAATTTATGATTATTAAATATATTGTCAGTCTTTAGGAATAATTATTGGTCTATCTTGACTCCTATTTGTAACTATTCTCCTAAATTTTGAAAATGACATTAGAAGAGCAATTTATCCTTTGGCTATTCATTGTTCCTACATACCTTATTTACCTTCCTTTCTTTTTTACCCCACTCATATCCACTTGGAAAGATGACCTAAAAGCTACAATTTGTTGATGAATATTTTTAATATTAATAATTACAATATGCAGTATGTGCCAGCCTAAGCCTTTCATTCATTAGCTAATTTGACATGCACCACATATTTTATGATATAATTATTCTAATATTTAAAGATGTGTAAAGTGAAGTTCAGCACAGTCATTCTGTGGCTGAAGTTTCAAACTCTGATATGTCATTTTTCAAAATCAGTGCATATTGTATATTTTTGGAGTATTTTTCTTTCTTTCTTTTTTAGTATTTGGCTTGTGAAACATCAGAAGGGCTCCCACTGGAGAATACAGTGTGAAACATACATTTATATAGAAAATAAACACAATATCTCATTGTTCTTTGAGTTATGACTGTATTATGCTCATCTGTTCATCTTTGCTTAAAATTGGTTTAAATAAATATTGTGAAGCTGTTCTGTCACACAGGCATAGACTAATTTGTATTTTACATGAGGATAAGAGAGGAAATTGTGTTTTCATAGAAATGCCCATTAGTTAATGTGAATGACAGAAAAAATATGAAAGTGGTAATACTTTGTTCTTAAAGTGTCTTTCATCATAGCATTTCCAAAGGTGAAAAAAAAAAAAAAAAGGCATTAAGGTTCCCTGCTGCTACTGCTAAGTCGCTTCAGTCCTGTCTGACTCTGTGCGACCCCATAGATGGCAGCTCACCAGGCTCCCCCGCCCCTGGGATTCTCCAGGAAAGAACACTGGAGTGGGCTGCCATTTCCTTTTCCAATGCATGAAAGTGAAAAGTGAAAGTGAAGTCGCTCAGTCATGTCCGACTCTTAGTGATCCCATGGACTGCAGGGATTTTCCAGTCAAGGCTCCCTAGACATTCCCATATAGCAGTACAGGAATTATGAGTCTTACTCTGCATATTTAGAAGCTCTACTATAAAAAAATTAAGTGGGCTGACTGTGACTGATTGAAGATAAAGCTAAAAAAAACACTAATTCCATGTACATTTTTCTGATCAACCAACAAACAAGGGTCTTTCACATCTATTCTTTACCATTTCCAACATTGTCATCCCAGATCAAGCTCTGAGAAGTAGTCACAAAAGACCTCTAACCATTCTTCCTACATTCACAGTCTCCATAATTCAATGTATTCTGCACATTAGTAACAGATACAGCTTCCTAGAGTATTATGATGATTTTACCTTTCTTACGCTCACATTCCTTATGTGGAATTCTCTTGCTGGCCAAATGAAATCTTCCTTTCATACTTTTTGGACCCTGAAGGAACTTTAGATCTGATATCTCTGTCCCTCATATTTGACAGATAGAAAAACTGAAGATGAAGCAGGGAAAATAACTTATGTAAAGCATTGATTTTCTAAAGCTCTTTTCAGCATAGTACATGACAGTCAGTGATGACTTGTCACTTAAAAATAAAATACAAATTATGCATCAAATTCCTTTCAAATATAAATCAAACCTACTTTCCCAGTTTTATCTATTACTGTTCCTCTGGATTACAACCCTTCATGAATGCACATGAAATATTCTTATATAAATTTTCTTACTTACATATTTCCTATTTTAATCTTAGTCACTGATTATAAAACTATTACCCTTTCTTTCAAATGTCAGATTAGAAATTACCTTGGTCATCAAATTTGGAATTTGATGCTGTTGACAGTTATTATTAATGCTATTGAAAAATTTTAGTGTCTTAAAGCATATACCTCATTCTATCACTTCTACTCTTTCTATCTTAATTGTAAGCTTCTTGAACACAGATTCTGATCCATGTACAGCTATGCTTCCTTTGCAACACGTTACAGAGCACATTGCATATAATAGATATAAAATAAATATTTGTAGAATGAATAGATACATAAATGAGTTAATTACCAAGAATTATCAAGGTTTCTTTTTTTATTTTATGTAACACCAAAGCATCCACATATTTAGAGCATCTGGATGTTTGGCTTCAAATAGTAAAACATATGTATGATTAAGAGAATTTTCTTACATTTTCTCTGGATGGTTTGGCATTGGTAAAATAGCTAAACTCTCTCAAATCATACTATCCAATTTGGTGTGGGTTACAGTAATTTTTTAAAAAATTTGATTGAATAAAGGGCCTCATAAAATAACTATTCAATTTAAAAAAAAACTCAATAGGAGTCAATTTTCTGCAAATACCATCAGTTAAACCTAAAGAAAAAATATGGTTGTGTGTATGCACCTGTGAATGTTCTTTTCCTATTGAAGCTTATTTATATGAATCTGTATGCACATTTTTGATATTTTCTTTTTATTGCAATGCTCAGATGGATTATGCATCAGCCATCAACAATCTGTTTATGAAAGAGGGAACGCTCCGGGAATTGTCAGTAAGATTGTCTTCATATCAGTGCATACTAATGAACATTTGCTGTTCAATAAAACTGCTGGAGTCTGCAAAAGTAGATACCTGATAATATATTTATTTTACTTTACATAAGAATTTGTACTTACAAGAAATGGTAGAGGAAGTAGGTAATCATATTTTATACTACCCTGGGTAAATATTTGTAGAGGGGAAAAAAGAAGCACAGAGAAAAAAAAAAGAAAGAATACACTTCAAAAACATACTGTAATAATACATAAAATATTACAATATGTTGGAAAACTAAAATGTTAACAACTTTTCATGTCACAGAACATAAAATTCTTCAGTAACTCTCTTTATTTAAAACTATATATTTATTTATGACTACTTAAACTTTCATGCCGCTTACACTTTCTTTAAAGTATATTTCTGGTCTTGGGCTTTCCTGGTGGCCCAGTGGTAAAGAATTCACCTACCAATGAAGGAGACATGGGTTTGATCACAGATCTGGGACGATCTCACATACTATGGATCAATTAAGCCCGTGCATCATAACTTTTGAGCCTGTGCTCTAGAGCCCGGGAGCTGCAACTACTGAGCCCACATGCTGCAACTGCCTGCATGCACTATAGTCAGTGCTTTGTAACATTACAAGCAACTGCAAGGAGAAGCCTGCACACCTCAACTAGGAAGTAGCCCCCACTCATTGCAACTAGAGAAAAGAACATACAGCAATGAAGACCCAGCACAGATAAATCACTTTCTGATTTTTATCACAGTATTTTTCCTGTACCTCATCTTCAAGAATAATACAGTATGTATTCCTTTGGGTTTAACTTCTTTAACTCAATACAATTATTTTGTATTGTGACAAAAAACACATAGCATGAGATCTATCTCAACAAATCTTTAAGTGTAAAATATGATTTTGCTAACTAAATGCACATTAATGTCAAAACATACCTCTAAAACTTTTTCATCTTGCATAAATAAAACTCTATACTTAATGAATAGCAATCCCCTTCCCCATACGCCCTTCAGCCTTTGTCAATCACCACTCTCTGTATCTGCAAGCTTAGCTATATTGAATAATTCATATGAGTGAAATCATGCAGTATTTGCCCTCGTGTGACTAACTTCTTTCACTAGGCGTAATGTCCTCAAGTTTCCTCCACTTTGCGGCATATGATAGGACAAACTTCTTTTTAAAAACTGAGCAACAAATGACATATATATCATATATATCATCCAGTGACTGACATTTAAGTTGTTTCCATCTCTTGGTTAATGTGAATAATGTTTCAGTGAACATGGAAATGAAAATATCTCTTTGAGAATTTATTTTGCAATTTTCTTGAATAAATACCCAGAAGGGCAATTGTTGGATCATATGGAAGTTCTAGAATTAATTTTTGAAGACCCTACATATTGCTTTACACTTTGGAGAAATTTATATTCCAAGTTTTTTCTCCTTTTTAAATTGTGTTCTGCAATTATCATTATTGATGTAGGAGTTGTTCAGTTCAGTCGCAGTCATGTCCGACTCTGCAACCCCAGGGACTGCAGCATGCAACGCCTCCTTGTCCATCACCAACTCCTGGAGTTTACTCAAACTCATGTCCATTGAGTTGGTGATGCCTTTCAACCATCTCATCCTCTTTCCCCTTCTCCTCTCACCTTCAATCTTTCCCAGCATCAGGGTTTTTTCAAAAGTCAGTACTTCACATCAGGTAGCTGAAGTATTGGAGTTTCAGCTTCAACATCAGTCTTCTAATGAATACCCAGGATTGATTTTCTTTAGGATGGACTGGTTGGGACTCCTTGCAGTCCAAAGGACACTCAAGAGTCTTCTCCAACAGCACAGTTCAAAAGCATCAATTCTTTGGCGCTTAGCTTTCTGTACAGTCCAACTCTCACATCCATACATTACTACTGGAAAAACCACAGCCTTGACTAGAAGGACCTTTGTTGGCAAAGAAATGTCTCTGCTTTTTAATATGCTGTCTAGGTTGGTCATAATTTTTCTTCTGAGGAATAAGCGTCTTTTAATTTCATAGCTGAAATCATCATCTGCAGTGATATTGGAGCCCCCCAAAATAAAGTCTGTCACTGTTTCCACTGTTTCCCCATCTATTTCCCATGAAGTGATGGGACCAGATGCCATGATCTTAGTTTTCTGAATGTTGAGTTTTAAGCCAACTTTTTCACTCTCCTCTTTCACTTTCATCAAGAAGCTCTTTAGTTCTTCTTCCCTTTCTGCCATAACTGTGGTGTCATCTGCATATTTGAGGTTATTGATATTTCTCCCTACAATCTTGATTCCAGCTTGTGTTTCATCCAGCCCAGTGTTTCTCATGATGTACTCTGCATATATGTTAAATAAGCAGGGTGACAGTATACAGCCTTGACATAATCCTTTCCCGATTTGGAGCCAGTCTGTTTTTCCATGTCCAGTTCTAACTGTTGCTTCGTGACCTCCATACAGATTTCTCAAGAGGCAAGTCAGGTGGTCTGATACTCCCACATCTTGAAAAATTTTACACAGCTTTGAAAGACTTTGGCATAGTCAATAAAGCAGAAATCCGTGTTTTTCTGGAACTCTCTTGCTTTATTGATGATCCAGCGGATGCTGACATTTGATCTCTGCTTCCTCTGCCATTTCTAAATCCAGCTTGAATATCTTGAATATCTGGAAGTTCACAGTTCATATACTGTTGAAGCCAGGCTTGGAGAATTTTGAACATTACTTTACTAGAGTGTGAGATGAATGAATTGTGCAGTAGTTTGAACATTCTTTGGCATTGCCTTTCTTTTGGATTGGAATGAAAACTGACCGTTTCCTCTCCTGTGACCACTGCTGAGTTTCCCAAATTTGCTGGCATATTGAGTGCAGCACTTTCACAGCATCATCTTTTAGGATTTGAAATAGCTCAACTGGAATTCCATTACTTCCACTAGCTTTGTCTGTAGTGATGTTTCCTAAGGCCCACTTGACTTCGCATTCCATGATGTCTGGCTCTAGGTGAGTGACTGTAACATCGTGATTTTCTGGGTCATAGAGATCTTTTTTGTATAGTACTTCCATGAATTCTTGCCACCTCTTCTTAATATCTTCTGCATAGGTCCATACCATTTCTTTCCTTTATTGTGCCCATCTTTGCATGAAATGTTCCCTTGCTATCTCTAATTTTCTTAAAGAGATGTCTAGTCCTTCCCATTCTATTGTCTTCCTCTATTTTTGTACTGATCACTGAGGAAGGCTTTCTTAATTTCTCTTTGCTGTTCTTTGGAACTCTGCATGCAAATGGGTATGTCTTTCCTTTTCTCCTTTGGTTTTCACTTCTCTTTTCACAACTATTTGTAAGGCCTCCTAAGACAGCCATTTTGCTTTTTTTGCATTTCTTTTTCTTGGGGATGGTCTTGATCTCTGTCTTCTGTTCAAGTTCATGAACCTAATCCTTAGTTCTTCAGGCGCTTTGTCTAACAGATCTAATCCCTTGACTTTGTCACTTCCACTGTATAATCGTAAAGGATTTCATTTAGGTCATACCTCAACTGTCTAGTGGTTTTCCCTACTTTCTTCCATTTAAGTCTAAATTTGACAATAAGGAGTTAATGATCTGAGCCACAGTCAGCTCCTGGTCTTGTTTTTGTGGACTTTATAGAGCTTCTCCAAATTTGGCCACAAAGAGTATAGTCAATCTAATTTCAGTATTGACCATCTGCTGATGTCTTTGTGTAGAGTCCTCTTGTGTTGTTGGAAGAGGATGTTTGCTATGACCAGTGCATTCTCTTGGCAAAACTCTGTTAGCCTTTGCTTTGCTTCATTCTATACTTCAAGGCCAAATTTGCCTGTTACTCCAGATGTTTCTTGACTTCCTACTTTTGCATTCCAGTCTGCTACAGTGAAAATGACATCTTTTTTTTTTGGGAGGGGGTGTTAGTTCTAGAAGGTCTTGTAAATCTTCATAGAACGGTTCAACTTCAGCTTCTTCAACGTTACTGGCTGGGACATAGACTGTGGTATTGAATGGTTTGCCTTGGAAACAAACAGAGGTCATTCTGTTGCTTTTAAGATTGCATCCCAGTACAGCATTTTGGACTCTTTCGTTGACTATGAGGGCTACTCCATTTCTTCTAAGGGATTCTTGCTCACAATAATGGATATAGTGGTCATCTGAGTTAAATTCACCAATTTCATTCCATTTTAGTTTGCTGATTCCTATAATATTGACATTCACTCTAGCCATCTCCTGTTTGACCACTTCCAATTTACCTTGATTCATTGACCTAACATTCCAAGTTCCTATGCAGTATTGCTCTTTACAGGATGGGACTTTGCTTCTATCACCAGTCACATCCACAACTGGGTATTGTTTTTGCTTTGGCTCTATCCCTTCATTCTTTCTGCAATTATTTCTCCACTGATCTCCAGCAGCATATTGGGCACCTACAGACCTCAGGAGTTCATCTTTCACTGTCATATCTTTTTGCCTTTTCATACTGTTCATGAGGTTCTCAAGGCAAGAATACTGAAGTGATTTGCCATTCCTTTCTCCAGTGGACCACATTTTGTCAGAACGCTCCACCATAAACCATCTGTCTTGAGTGGCCCTAGAAGACATGGCTCATAGTGTCATTGAGCTAGACTAGGTTGTGGTCCATGTGATTAGATTGGTTAGTTTTCTGTGATTGTGTTTTTCAGTTTGTCTGCCCTCTGATAGAGAAGGATAAGAAGCTCATGGAAGTTTCCTGATGGGAGAGATTGACTGAGGGGGAAACTGGGTCTTGTTCTGATGGGTGTGGCCATGCTCCGTAAATCTTTGATAGAATTTTCTGTTGATGGATGGAGTTGTATTCCATCCGTGTTATTTACTTGGAGCCAAACTATGGTGGAGGTAATGAAGATAATGGCCACCTCCTTCAAAAGTTCCCATACATGTATTGCTACACTTAGTGCTCCTAACCCTGCAGCAGGCCACCACTGACCCAGATCTCTACTGGAGACTCTGGGACACTCTTGTGCAAGTCTGGGTCAGTCTCTTGTGGGGACACTGCTCCTTTCTCCAGGGTCCTGGCATACACAAGGTTCTGTTTTTGCCTTCCAAAAGTCTATTTTGCAGGCCTGTTTAAGTTCTGGCAGCCCTATGGTGCTATTAATGACAACCTCCTCCAAGAAGGCTTATGCTATACCCAAGTCTGCTGCACCCAGAGCCCCTGCCCCTGTGAAGTTCACTGTTGATCTGTACCTCCATAGGAGACCCTCAAACACAGTTCTATCTCAGTCTCTTGTGGGGTCTCTGGGTCAAATAAACAAGGTTTGTTTGAGCCCCCTGAGCATCTCTGGTGGGAAGGAGGTTTGATTCTAAACGAAATTTTCCCCTCCTACCATCTTGCTGGGGCTTCTCCTTTGCCCTTGGATGTGGGTTATCACCTCACAGCCACTCCAGCACTGTGCAGCTGCCACTCCAGCACCTACCGTTTTGCTGGGGCTTCTCTGAGCTTGGACATGGGGTATCTCCTCAAGGCCTCTCCAGTGCAGTGCAGCTGCCACTTTATATAGTTTGGATATTAATCTCCTATCAGACATATAGTTTGCAAATATTTACTCCCATTATATAGGTTACCTCTTGATTCTGGTGATTCTTTGCTGCACAGAAACATTTTAGTTTGATACAGTATCACTTATTTGTGTTTTCTTTTTTTTTTTTTTTGCTTTGTTTTACTTTCCTGAACTATTAAAGTCATGTTCAAGAAGTCATTGCCAAAACTATTGTTATAATTCATTCCCATGTTTTCTTCTAGGAGTTTTATAGTTTCAGGTCTTAGGTTCAAATCTTTAATCTATTTTAGGTTTGTTTTTGTGTGTTGTGTAAGAAGACATAGGTCCAACTTTTTTTTTTTTTTTAATGCAGATATCCAGTTTTTCTAACACCACATGTTAAAGAGACTATCTTTCATACTGTGTAGTCTTGGTTCCCTTGTTGATATCATTTGAACACACATATGTGGATTATTTTCTGGGCTCTGTATTTTATTCCATTGATCTCTGTATCTGTTTTTATGCCAATACCATTCTGCTTTAATTACTATAGCTTTATAACATAGTTTGAAATCAGAGTGTGAGGCCCCTAGCTTTGTTCTTCTTTCTCAAGATTATACCCATGGTGGATTCATGTTGATGTATGGCAAAACCAATAAAATATTGTAAAGTAAAAAAGTAATAATAACAAAATAAGGTGAATAATCAAAAAAAAAAAAAGATTACTTTGACTATTTAGACTCTTTTGTGGTTTCGTACAAAGTTTAGGATTGTTTTATATCTATGGAAGATGCCAATAAAATTTGATATGGATTGCATTGCTTCTGTATATTGCTTTGGGTAGTATGGACATTTTAACGATATCAGTTTTCCAGTCCGTGAGCATGGACTATCTTTCCATTTGTTCATATTTTATTCAATTTCATTAATGTCTTACAGTTTCTAAAACGTAGGTCTTTCACATCCTTGGTTAAATTTATTTCGAAGTATTTTATTCTTTTTGGTGCAATTGTAATCAGGATTGTTTTCTTAATTTCTCTTTCTTATAGTTTGTTATTAGTGTAAATAAATATGACAGATTTTTGCTTATTGATTTTGTATGATGCAACTGTACTGAATTTGCTTATTGGTTCTAACACTTTTTGATGGCCGCTTTATAATTTTATATGTATATCATATCAACAGAAAACAAGGACAGTTTTACTTCTTATTTTCCAATTTGTATGCCTTTTATCTCTTTTTCTTGCCTAATTGCTCTGAATAGGACTTCCAATACTATGTTGACTAAAAGAGACCTAAGTGAACATTTTTGTTTTGTTCATGATCTTATAGGAAAATCGTTCAACTTTTCACCACTGAGTATGATGTTATCTGTGGACTTATCATGTATAGCCTTTATTATGTTGAGGTATGTTTCCTTCATACTCATTTTGTTGAGAGGTTTTGTCATAAATAGATACTGAGTTTTGTTAAGTGCCTTTTCTGCATCTAGTGAGATGATTACATCATTTGTGTCATTCATTTTGTTGATGTCATGTATCACATTGATTTACAGATTTTGAACCATCCTTGCACATCTGGAATAAATCTCACTTCATCATGGTATATGATTCTTTTATTGTAATTTTGATTTGCCAGTATTTTGTTGAGGATTTTTGCATGTATATTCATCATTGCTATTGGCCTGTAATTTTCTTTTTGTGTGTGGTATCTTGACCTGATTTTTGTATTCAGGTAATTTTGACAGTAAAATATATTTGGAAGAGTTCTCCCTCTTCTATTTTTTGAGACAATTTGGGGTGGTTTTAATTATTAATTGACTGTTTTATAGAATATACTATGAACTAATGCTACCTGGTCTTGATCCTGAACTATGTTTTTTTTAGGCAGTTTTTATTACTATATCAATTCTTTGGCTAGTAATTACTCTGTTCAAATTTTCTGTTTCATCATGACTCCATTTTCATAGGTTGTATGTTTCTATGAATTTATCCATTTCTTCCAGGTTGCACAATTTGTTGGTATGTTACACTTTCATTTGTCTCAATTTGCTTTTTTAAATTTCTTTTTGACCCATGTTTTATTAAATAGCATATTATTCAGTTCAGTTCAGTTCAGTCACTCAGTCATGTCCGACTCTTTGCAACCCCATGAATCGCAGCATGCCAGACCTCCCTGTCCATCACCAACTCCCGGAGTTCACTCAGACTCGTGTCCATTGAGTCAGTGATGCCATCCAGCCATCTCATCCTCTGTCGTCCCCTTCTCCTCTTGCCCCCAACCCCTCCCACCATCAGAGTCTTTTCCAATAAGTCAACTCTTCACATGAGGTGGCCAAAGTAATGGAGTTTCAGCTTTAGCATCATTCCTTCCAAAGAAATCCCAGGGCTAATCTCCTTCAGAATGGACTGGTTGAATCTCCTTGCAGTCCAAGGGACTCTCAAGAGTCTTCTCCAAGACCACAGTTCAAAAGCATCAATTCTTCAGCACTCAGCCTTCTTCACAGTCCACTCTGTATATTCATGAATTTGTGTGATTAATTTCTAGTTTCATACCACTGTGGTTAGAAGATAGTGCCTGTTCGCTTGAAAGGATTATTGTCAGCTACTTAGTGCTTGTTTAATTAGAAGCCTACTCCCCTGATCTCGTCTTGATAATAGCTAAAAGTTCTCCTTCACAGAAAGACAGAACTCTTGGGTTTGTTGCCTCTTGCTATGACCTCAGGAAAATAGCTTTCTAAGGACTCTTTCTGTGTTGGCTACAGATCTGCGGGACCCATAAGCGTAAGCTCCACTGGCTCCCAGAGCCAGATGATATAGAAGTGTCCCCTTGTTGCAGTCTTAAAAATTGGGACACTGGACAGGAATATGAACTTCTTTTTTGGTGACATCAATTATTATAGTCTTATGTAACCAGAAACACAAGCTTACTTGGCCTCCAGGCCTAGGTAGTTGAAAAGAGTCTCCTTGGCGGCAGCTGTAAAAATTAAGGCACCAAATACATGTAAAGATTTGCTCCTGGAAGATACCTGTGCTCTAGAGCATGGCAAAGGGAGAGATCAAAGATGGTTCCTACTAGTCTCTGCCCTCAGAGAGTGTTCTAGTAAGTCCTAGTTTGTGTTAAATTAAATGTTTGCACCTCAGGCTAAAGTTTTACTATAACAAGGTTAGTCTCTTTCAAGTTTGACTTTAAGTTGCTGCCTCTGAGTTGAAGCCCGGGGTGGGTGAGTCCAATCTTTCCCTCTCTTAAGAGGAATTTTTTGGATTGCTACTGTCTTGTGGCTCTCAGGACACAAGCCTTGTTGGTTTTCAAAATTAACTGTTTTGAAGGGTGGTCATCTCTCAAGTGTATGTTTTAAAAGTTGAGGTACCCAATGTAGGGTCTGAATCTTTCACTTCTCAGGGAGAAGCTCTGGTTTTTGAGTTTCCTCCTGTTTGTGGGTCACCACACTGGGCTTCCCTGGTGGCTCAGAGGTTAAAGTGTCTGCCTGCAATGTGTCAGACCTGGGTTTGATCCCTGGATCAGGAAGATCCCCTGGAGAAGGAAATGGCAACCCACTCCAGTACTGTTGCCTGGAGAATCCCATGGATGGAGGAGCCTGGTGGGCTACAGTCCATGGGGTCTCAAAGAGTTGGACACGAGTGAGAGACTTCAATTTAATTTTCACTTTCACACTGTGGTGGGATTTATGATGAGAACGTGTCCCAGCCTCACTTACACACTTTGATGTGATTTTTACTTGCCTGATATGTACTTATCACTCAATCAGACTTTAGCTTTCTTTTTTCTTTTTTTTAAAGAAATAATTGTTCTATGTGTAGTTTTAGACTCAGTGTGTCTACAGGAGGAGGAGAGTTCAGTATCTTCCTTTATTGCCACCTTGAACTGGAATCAACCCCAATTTGTCTTTTTGTTGTTGTTTTCTATTATACTTCTAGTCTCTGTTTCATTTATTTCTGCTCCAACCCTTACCATTTCCTACCTTCTGCTAATTTTGGATTTAGTTCATTTTCAGTTTTTAGTTCCTTGAGGTATAATGTTAGATTGTTTAATCATGATCTTTCTTCTTCTTTTTTTTTTTTTTTTTTTAATGTAGACAGCTTCCCTGATAGCTCAGTTGGTATAGAATTCGCCTGTAATGCAGGAGACCCCAGTTCGATTCCTGGGTCGGGAAAATCCACTGAAGAAGGGAAAGGCTACCCACTCCAGTATTCTTGGGCTTCCCTTGTGGCTCAGTTGGGTAAGAATCTGCCTGCAATGCAGGAGACATGGGTTCAACCTCTGGGTTGAGAAGATCCCCTAGAGAAGGGAAAGGCTACCCACTCTAGTATTTTGGCCTGGAGAATTCCATGGACTATATAACCCATGGGGTTGCAAAGAGTTGGACATGACTGAACAACTTTCACTTTCACTTTAACAGTATAAACTTCCTTTCTATTCCCTGCTATGTTCCAAAGCTCTGGTGTATGGTGTTTATATTTTATCTCACAATATTTTCTATTTCCCTTTTGATTTCTGGCTTGATCCGTCCCCCCCCCCCCCCCCCCCGCCCAGGAGCGTGTGGTTTAATTTTCATTTATTTGTGAATTTATCAGCTTTTCTTCTGCAACTGATTTCTAGTTTTATACCATTATGATCAGAGAATACAACTGGCAATATTTCAGTCTTAGGTTTGCTATAACTTGCCTTGTGATCTAGAATGTAATCTACCCTGAAGAATATTCCAAGTGTGCATGAGAAGAATGTGTATTCTGCTACTGTTAAGTGGAATGACTTCTTATGCTTTCTGCATTATTTGGGCTACAGCATTAAGTTCTCTTTCTTATTGATCTCTAGCTGAATGTTCTATACATTAGTGAAAATGAGGTATTGAAACCCATTACTCTTATTGTGTCATCTATTTCTCCCTTTGGTATTGTCAATGTTTGCTTCATATATTTTGCTACTCTGATATCAAGTTTACATATATTTTTAGTTGATATGCCCTCCTGGTGAATTGGCTTTCTTATATAATTTTTTGTCTTGTGACATTTTTTTGACTTAAGGTATACATATATTTCTCTGTTAAAAGTATAGTTACCCATGTTCCCTTTTGGTTACCATTTGCATAGAATATCTTTTCCCATTTCTTCACTTTTTTAACTTTTTATTTTGTATTGGAGTATAGCTGATTAACAAATTATGTTGTGATAGTTTCAGGTGAACAGTGAAGATATTCAGTCGTACATATACCTGTATCCATTCTACCCCAAACTCCCCACTCATCCAGGCTGCCACATAATATTGTGTAGAGTTTCATGTGGTATACAGTAGATCCTTGTTGGTTATCCATTTAAATGTATCAGTGTGTACATTTCTGTATGTGTGCTGTTAAATCTAAATAGTGGACCTCGTATAGATAGTGTGTGGTTGGATGCTGATTTATTATACAACTCAGTTACTCTTTCTTTTGATTGGGAAGTTTAATCCATTTGCATGTAAAATAATTACTTACAAGGAAAGGTTTCTACCATTTTGCTAACAACTCTTTCCTTTCTTATAGCTCTTTTGTTCCTTTTTATCTTTCTTGCTATCTTGCTTTGTGATTCACTGACTTTTTGTAGTGACATGATGTGACTCCTTTCTCTTTTTTTTTTTTTTGTGTGTGTATCTTTATATATTTTCTTTGTGATTACTATGGGGCTTACATGGGGCATTTTAGAGTTATAACTCTGCATTTTCTTCTACCTTTCCTTGACACTTCATGTTATTAATGTCACCGATTATATCCTTTTATATTGTTTATCAATGAACATATTTTATAGTTATTTTTATACTTTTGCTTTTTGACCTCTATAACAGAATAAAAGTGAGTTACATATACTCTTACAGTCTTATTCACTATTTGTCTATATATTTACCTTTATCAGGGAGCTTTATGCTCTTATATGCTTTTTTTGTTGCTATTTATCATCGTTTAACTTCAGTTTGAAAGAATTCCCTTGGCATTTCTTGTAAGGAATTTCTTGTGGTGATGAACTCCCTCAACTTGTGGTTTGTCTGGGAAAAATCTTTGTCTCTCCAGTTTTGAAGGACAGTTTTCTTCATATATAATATTCTTGGTAAAAAGCATCTTTCTTTCAGCAATTTAAAATATGCATCCCTTTCTGGCCTGCAAGATTTTTGCTGAAAAATCCACTGATATAGTCTTATGAGGTCTCTCTTGTACATGATGAATTGTTTTTATCTTACTACTTCCAATATTCTTCTGGTCTTTGACACTTTAAAATTTGATTACACTGTGCCTTGGTGCAGACTTCTTTAGAGTCTTTCTAAATGAAGTATCTCATTCTTAAATTTGAATGTCAATTTTCTTGACTAGATTTATACAATTTTTGTCCATAATTTCACAAAAAAGCTTTCTGACTCTCTCTCTCTTCTCCTCTGGAACTCCCATAATTTAAATATTAGTCTATCTGATGGTGTCTCTTAGGTGCCTTAGGCTTTCTTTACTCTTTCTCATTACTTTTTTAGTTTGTCTCTCTGACTGGATAAATTCAAATAACTTGTCTCTAAGTTTATTCTTTTGTTCTCCTGCTTGATCAAGTCTGCCACTGAAACTTTATAGTAGATTATCCAATTGAGTCTTCTTTAGCTCCAAAGTTTCTATTTAGTTCTTTTTTACATTTTCTGTATCCGTGTTGATATTCTCATATTGTTAGCTTACATCATTTTATTGAGCTTATCTAGCATCTTTATCATGATTATTTTGTATTCTTTGTTAAGATAATTCATAGAGTTCTGTTCCATTTTGTCATTTTTCATAGATTTATTTGTTCTCTTGATTTGTCTATGACTTCCCTGATAACTCAGTTGGTAAAGAATCCACCTGTAATGCAGGAGACCCCAGTTAGATTTCTAAGTCAGGAAGATTCACTGGAGAAGGGATAGGCTACCCACTCCAGTATTCTTGGGCTCCCCTTGTGGCTCAGTTGGTAAAGAATCTGCCTGCAATGCGGGAGACCTGGGTTTAATCCCTGGGTTGGGAAGATCCCCTGGACATGGGAAAGGCTACCCACTCCAGTATTCTGTCCTAGAGAATTCCATGGACTATGGGATCTCAAATAGTCAGACACGACTGAACAACTTTCACTTTTTTATTATCCGTTTCTTTAGTGCATTGTAGCTTTGTGTGGTAATTTGCATGCTTGATAAAGTAGCTGCTTCTCCTAGTAGTTATGAACTGGATTCCTACAGGGAAAGTACTTCACCAGTAAGCCCAGCTAGCAATCTGGGGGCCACTCAAACCTTTTCTGTGGATGTGTCTTCTCCAGACTTTTGTGTATAAATTTCCAATTTAAAGCATTCACTGGCTTCTTTTTTCTGCATCTTGTAATCTCTTTTGCCTTTTGGTATCTGTTTGCAGTATGGCAGCTTTTCTGGAATTTTAACAAATTGACTCACTTTTTTTTTTTTTTTTAATCTCTGCCCCCCACCCCCCAAGTGTCTAGAGTATGCCAGTTCATTCAGCACTCTTATTCAATTGAGCCACTTAACCAGTCACTTGGGCAGTGTCCTGAAAAGCTAGAACAGTAAATTCATACTCTACTCTTCTCTTTCTCCCTAAGGAGAGAAATTGGCCCCTATCTGCTATACTATGGATCCTCTAGAGCAGCAGCAAGCACCCTCATCTTTCTTTTCTTCTCCCAATATGCTAGATCCAGTCAGTTTTATGAAACAAGTGAAACAGAAATCAATCCCTCTGACAGTCTCCCCCAAAGCCAGAACGCAGGATGCTTGATTCAACTCTTTATATTCCCAAGGAGAAGCCAGGAATTGAAGATAGTTTCTCCTGCTCATTCCACACTGAGCCAAGTGGAAGGACTGTGGTGTGTGATATAATCTAAACTGTGTGTGGTATAATCTAAATTGATGCCTCTGTTTTCAGTGGCCTCCCAGCTGGTGCCCTTTAGAATCAGCACTTAGATTCAGTCAAGACAGAAATCAGTTCATCAGGAAGAACTGTATGTTTCAGTGTTCTCTTTCTTTTCTCAGGGAGGGCAGAAAACTCTGGAAGTCAGAGTTTTCTCTTTATCACAGCACACTGAGTGAGGAGAGGGAGTATGGTGAGTGAGTGCCATGGATCTGCCTACAGATTGCATGTAGTTAATTTTTCCCTTGACTGGGGAGCAGGAGTCTCTTAACGAATTTAAGGATTTCTCAGAAAAGAAATTTAGCCTGTATATTATTGGTGAATTTATGTCTCCAAGGGTATAAGGAGGTTCTGGGACCTCTGCCATATTGGTTACTTTGCTTAATATTTTGTAATTTCATATGTTATGTTGCATGTTTCAGTATTATATTCATTTTCATTGCTAAGTAACATTCTGTTGCATTGAAATATCATGTTTTTTTTTAATTTGACTTTAATTATCAAATGTTATATATTATTTAGATCTTTTAATCCAAAAAACCTAGACTCACTGCTTCTGTCCAAGGACAGCATTCCATTAGAAATTCTCTATGCAAATGAAGACTTAGAGATAATGATAAGGCTTTGGGATTTGAAAGTAAAACATGTATTTCATTTTATGCTATAATGTGCCAAATTAAATATTTGGGGTCTCCAGGTGGCTCATTAAAGTAGTATGAGTTGTACTATCTTCTGTTCATTCTCTGGGTAAAAATGAGTATTACAATAATTCAATCTATTTCTTTCTAGAGTAACCAAGAGAATCCCTCCTCATTGATTGATTTGACTTTTGGATTTCTAGTATATTTAATATAATAATTGGATAGATGAAAATCAACATAAGAGTTAAGACACTACTGAAAATTTGTCATGAAAATCAAATCCAGATAAAGTACTAAAATACTCAACCATAAAAACAGAAAGTCATAATAAAATTTTCCTTATATCCCTGAACTCAGATGCACATAATATGTTTAACTGTAAACATTAACATATTCAATTTAATAATACAGACAAAATGTTCTTAATTTCTGTTAAAAATAATAAAAGTAATATCTAGTGTTCTTTTAAAAAACTTTCAAAAGTACTTTCCAATTGTTTTCAGATATGTCTGAATTATCCCAAACATGCAAAAAAGTTGAAATTTATAAATAAAAAAACAATAAAATGCACAGAATATGAAAAGCAAATAAGCAAAAACTTCTTCTCATTTGGAAAAATTGTTTTAATATAAATTTATTTATTTTAATTGGAGGCTAATTACTTTACAATATTGTATTGGTTTTGCCATGCATCAACATGAATATGCCACAGGTATACACGTGTTCCCCATCCTGAACCCCCCTCCCTCCTCCCTCCCCATATCATCCCTCTGGGTCAGAATAAAACATTTATTTTCTTAAATACTCCATAGAGTGCAAAGGCATAGGATAAATCTTAGCTGAAAAACAAAGCAAGTTGATTTTCTTAATATTCCTGACACAATTAACCAAACTGAATAATCAAATATTGCCAGGAGCAAAACTCTTATTATATTGAATTAATATTTTTATTTATTACAATGCTAATTTAAATTATTTAAATTAAATTTAAATTTAAAATAAAGACACAGGTGTATAGAACAGTCTTTTGGACTCTGTGGGAGAGGGAGAGGGTGGGATGATTTGGGAGAATGGCACTGAAACATGTATAATATCATATATGAAATGAATTGCCAGTACAGGTTCGATGCATGATACAGGATGCTTGGGGCTGGTGCACTGGGATGACCCAGAGGGATGGTATGGGACGGGAAGTGGAAGGGCGGTTCAGGATGGGGAACACGTGTATACCCGTGACGGATTCATGTTGATGTATGGCAAAACCAATACAATATTGTAAAGTAATTAGCCTCCAATTAAAATAAATACATTTATAATAAAAATAAATAAAATAAGAACTCATTATCAGCATCCAGGTCAATCAAGTAATTCTTACTTTTGTGGACCTATGTATTGTGCAAACTAGCCATTTGAGTTTAAGCCTGTAGTGTGACAGCATACTAAAAGATTATACTTCACTTTTAGCTCCTTTAATTGGTGGCAGATAACTGAAAGTATCAAGTTACAGTGACAGTTTTTATGCTCTATATTCACATATAAAACTAAGGCAGAAAGAAGATTTGAGTACGAAATGACAATTCTAAGGACTACTCCATAATCCAACATATGTGACTCTGGAATAAATGCAAGGCTGAGGAAAGGGGAAAAAATAAGTGAACATTAAATAAAATTCCATGGCAGTTAGTGTAGTGTTAAGTAAACAAGTTATTCCATGTAATGGAGACTTTTCAAAAGAAAGAATATTCCCTTTTCCTTCCAACTTACATATTATCATGAAGCCTATGGTCTTCCTCAAACTTCTATTAAGAATTCTGGTCATGACGACAATAATTTGCTAGCAATTTAATTTCTATATTATTAACTTCATTTATATATGTGTATATGTATGTGTGCATTTAATCTATAGGTTTTCCCTTGTTATTAAAGAATGTTTGGAACTCTAAATAATTTTAATTAATACTATACCCACTTCCCTAAATAGTTTATTCCCAATTCTACATTCTTTAAGTAGAAGAGTAATTGAAAAGACTACTTTGCCTAATGTCTCCGGAGCTGTCATTGAAATTAAAAGGACATTAGTCAACGTTTAACTTGGCAGTAGCAAATCATCTTTTACAAAGTCCAGGAAGATCTTTTTAAATTAGTTTACTCTTTCCTCACAGTGATCTTAGTCTATGTGCAATTTTGATGTTTTTAAAAACAAAATACTGGTAAAACATTCTTCTGATAAAAATAGAGAAAAAAGTATTATTATTAGAGAAAAAAGTATTATCATTAATCTCGAATTTATTCTTTTTATCTCAAATTTATGCAATAGAAGATTAGGTGAGTACAGTATCTCAAGTGCTATATGAGGAATGCAGTTTAGAACTATAATATTCATGATAAAATGCAAAAATACCAGGTTAAAGTCAAAATTTAAGGAAGGGATGATAGAGTTTATTTTCTTGTCAATAAGAGATGAATAAATAAAAGAAAGAACCTATATACAACTTGAGTTTATAAAGTATAAAGCCCACATAAAATAGGCTGTATTGATGATATGACATTTTTTCAATTATGATAAAACTTTGACTAAATGGGACACATCCATATAAAACCCTCAAGCATCAAGTAGATATCAAGAAGGACAGGAAAGAAATTTCCAACTTTTACAAAATATATTGCTATGTCAATTACACATATTTAGATCACACAGTGTATTTTGTAATGACTTTAGTAACAGCAGTTAACAAACTTTGTGGGGGATCTTGTAATACTAAATTTTTATTGGAGGATAGAATAGTGAGGTTCTTCTCTAATGGTTTATTTTACTTTGATTAATCAATTTTCTTCTAGAATGGAAATTGCATTCAAGGAAGTAAGTCATATTGAATATATAGCAGTGGTACATTTTCTAGTACATATTTCAATAACTCATCATCAGAGCTCAAAGTAGCCAATTCTGAATTGTGACAAAGATGTGAGTGAGATGATCCTCTGAAACATCTGGGAGAAGTTGTCCTTTCCTATTTCTTTGAATCTATATATTAGTCTATGTTTTGCTAACCCAGACAGTTTGTTAGGACTATGGCAATTAAACAATTTTGTTTGCTTAGAGGTGATTAAATGTTTTCAGTGGTTCACAGGTCAACAGTTCCTATTTTAATTAAAAAAAAATTTGAATAACTCAGTTTTTTTCATAATGGATTATTATGACACATTTGAATGTTTTGATTCCTTGGCCCAAGCTATGTAGAAGTTTTTTCTCTTTTTCATGCATGTGAAAAAGTTGTAATGCATTGAATTTATAAGCTTGCTTCTGAATTATGGCATTATGTTTTAGTTGAATGGATTATTTTAAAAGGTGATTGTTGTATTGATGTAGATATAGCCCCCAAATTGTGAATGTCTGAACAAATTTACCCAAGGTGAGTTAATGATTTTCATCTTACTCTTCTTTTGAGACACTTTCCAAATTTTATCTTTGGAAGCAAAAACAATGTAAAGTTTCTGATGTTAAGCAAAAAAAAAAAAAAAAAAAAAAAAGAAGAAGAAGAAGAGTGTTAATTTAGCAAATATTTATTAAACAATAAAAGACAGATGCATTTCAGGTTAATATTTCTTACAGGCTGTAGAAAATGACAGAGAAATTCTCTCTCACTAAATATATATTTTTTAGTAGAGAGAAATAGTGAGTACATAAGCAGACAAAGAACTAGTACAGGGTAGAATGTAACAAGTGCTATAAAATAAGTATAATGTGCCTATAAAATACAGAGTACATCTGGAAGGTGGGGTGGGTCCGGGAAAGCTCTACAGTGGAGATTTCACCTTAAGTGGGTCTTAAAAGGTAGGTAGAATTTAGAAATAGAAAATTTTCTCTACCTACAAGTCTTTATTCACTAGGATTTTTTTTAATGATGAAAACTTCACTAAAGTTTGAGAAAAAAATAACTTTTTTGCCTTTATTGCTATAACGTCTAGACTATAAACTTAGCTTTTACTCATTGTTAAAATTCAAAGGATCAAATGATGCCATTAGATAATTTCAATGTATTGTCCTTGTTTTTCTTTAAGTTAGCATCATTTTCAAGTGTGTGGTCCCTGGAAGTTTTAGATTTACATCATAATAGCTTTCTATCTACAGAAAAAGGAGGGGAAAATTCTCAACAGTCCCAGTATGAGAGCTAGGATGAAATTTCCCTGGTCTGGATTAGAACTTGTACTCCTAGTTGAACATATCTGGGGGAATGTAATACTCAGATTTAGATTATATCCTAAGCTCCAGGGATGAACGTAGAGGTGGAAATATTATCAGTCAAGCAACATAGAACATTCATTATCAGAAGAAGGAAGAACTGGATACTTAGTAGAGAAATAAATCTAAGAAAGGAGGGAAAAGGACTAAGCCATTCAGGTATAGCCTAAATCAAATCCCTAATGATTATACAGTGGAAATGACAGATTCAAGGGATTAGCTCTGATAGACAGAACCTAAAGAACTATGGATGGAGATTTGTAACACTGCACAGGAGGTGGGAACCAAAACCACCCTCCAAAAACAGAAATGCAAGAAAGTAAAGTAGTTGTATGAGGAAGGTTTACAAACAGCTGGGAAAAGAAAAGAAATGAAACACAAGGGAGAAAGGGAAAGATATACCCATCTGAATGCAGAGTTCCAAAGAATAGCAAGGAGAGATAAGAAAGCCTTCTTAAGCGGACAATGCAAAGAAGTAGAATAAAAAATTGAATGGGAAAACTAGAGATCTCTTCAAGAATCTTAAGGATACTGAGGGAACATTTCATGGAAAGAGGGGCACAATAAAGGACAGAAATGGTAAGAACCTAACAGAACAGAAGATGTTAAGAAGAGGTGGCAAGAATACACAGAACTATGCAAAAATATCTTAATAACCTGGATAACCACAATGGTGTGATCACTCACCTAGAGCCAGACATCCTGCAGCGTGAAGTCAAGTGGGCTTTAGGAAGCATTACTACTAACAAAGCTAGTGGAGATGTTGGAATTCCAGCCAAGCTATTTCAAATCATAAAAGATGTTGCTGTTAAAGTGCTGCACTCAGTTCAGTTCAGTTGCTCAGTCGTGTCCGACTCTCTGAGACCCCATAAATCACAGCACTCCAGGCTTCCCTGTCCATCACCATCTTCCAGAGTTCACTCAGACTCACGTCCATCCAGTCCGTGATGCCATCCAGCCATCTCATCCTCGGTCGTCCCTTTTTCCTCCTGCCCCCAATCCCTCCCAGCATCAAAGTCTTTTCCAATGAGTCAACACTTCACATGAGGTGGCCAGAGTACTGGAGTTTCAGCTTTAGCATCATTCCATCCAAAGAAATTCCAGGGCTGATCTCCTTCAGAATGGACCTGTTGGATCTCCTTGCAGTCCAAGGGACTCTCAAAAGTCTTCTCCAGCACCACAGTTCAAAAGCATCCATTTTTCAGCGCTCAGCTTTCTTCACAGTCCAACTCTCACATCCATACATGACCACTGGAAAAGCCATAGCCTTGACTAGATGGACATTAGTCGGCAAAGTAATGTCTCTGCTTTTGAATATGCTATCTAGGTTGGTCATAACTTTTCTTCCAAGGAGTAAGCGTCTTTTAATTTCATGGCTGCAGTCACCATCTGCAGTGATTTTGGAGCCCAAAAATATAAAGTCTGACACTGTTTCTACTGTTTCCCCATCTATTTCCCATGAAGTGATGGGACCAGATGCCATGATCTTCATTCTCTGAATGTTGAGCTTTAAGCCAACTTTTTCACTCTCCTCTTTCACTTTCATCAAGACGCTTTTTAGTTCCTCCTCACTTTCTGCCATAAGGGTGGTATCATCTGCATATCTGAGATTATTGTTATTTCTCCTGGCACTCTTGATTCCAGCTTGTGTTTTTTCCAGTTCAGCGTTTCTCATGATGTACTCTGCATAGAAGTTAAATAAGCAGGCTGACAATATACAGCCTTGACATAATCCTTTTTGTATTTGGAACCAGTCT
The DNA here is from genome assembly GCF_032405125.1 of Capricornis sumatraensis. Lineage (NCBI taxonomy): Eukaryota > Metazoa > Chordata > Mammalia > Artiodactyla > Bovidae > Capricornis > Capricornis sumatraensis. The sequence goes on from NC_091092.1 coordinate 6,559,141, forward strand.
GTTGTTTCATGTCCAGTTCTAACTGTTGCATCCTGACCTGCATACAGATCTCTCAAGAGGCAGGTCAGGTGGTCTGGTATTCCCATCTCTCTCAGAATTTTCCACAGTTAATTGTGATCCACACAGTCAAAGGCTTTGGCATAGTCAATGAAGCAGAAATAAATGTTTTTCTGGAACTCTCTTGCTTTTTCCATGATCCAGCAGATGTTGGCAATTTGATCTGTGGTTCCTCTGCCTTTTCTATAACCAGCTTTAACATCAGGAAGTTCATGGTTCATGTATTGGTGAAGCCTGGCTTGGAGAATTTTGAGCATTACTTTGCTAGCATGTGAGATGAGTGCAACTGTGTGGTAGTTTGAGCATTCTTTGGCATTCCCTTTCTTTGAGATTGGAATGAAAACTGGCCTTTTCCAGACCTGCACTCAATGGGTCAGCATATTTGGAAAACTCAACAGTGGCCACAGGACTGGAAAAGGTCAGTTTTCATTTGAAAGGGCAATGATGAAGAAAATTCAAAGTACCATACAATTGCACTCTTTTCACATGCTAGCAAGATAATGCTCAAAATCCTTCAAGCTAGGCTTCAAAAGTATGTGAATCAAGGTATTTCAGATGTATCAGCTGGATTTAGAAAAGGCAGAGGAACCAGAGATCAAATTGCCAACATCCGTTGGATCACTGAAAAAGCAAGAGAATACCAGAAAACATCTGCTTCTGCTTTATTGACTATGCTAAACCTTTGACTGTGTGGATCAAAACAAATGGTGGAAATTTCTTCAAGATATGGGAACCCCAGATCACTTTACCTGCCTCCTGAGAAACCTTTATAAAGGTCAAGAAGCAACACATAGATTTGGACATAGAACAAGAGATTGGTTCAAAATTGGGAAAGGAGTACACCAAAGCTGTATATTGTCACCTTGCTTATTTAACTTATATGCAGAATACATCATGGGAAATGCCAGGCTGGATGAATCACAAGCTGGAATCAAGATTGTTGGGAGAAATATCACAACCTCAGATATGTAGATAATACCAATTTAGGCAGAAAATGAAGAAGAACTAAAGAGCCTCTTGATGAGGGTGAGAAAGGAGAGTGAAAATCTTGCTTAAAACTCAACATTCAAAAAACTAAGATCACAGCATCTGGTCCCATCAGTTCATGGCAAATGGGGAAATAATGGAAACAATAACAGACTTTATTTTCTTGGGCTCCCAAAGCACTGTGGATGGTGACTGCAGCCATGAAGTTTAAAAAAAAAAAAAATGCTTGCTCCTTGGAAGAAAAGCTATGACAAACTTAGACTGTGTATTAAAATGCAGAGACATCACTATGCTGACAAAGATCTGTTCAGTCAAAGCTATGGTTTTTCCAACAGTCATGTGTGGATGTGAGAATTGGACCATAAAGATGGCTGAGAGCTGAAGAACTGATGCTTTCAAACTGTGGTGCTAGGGAAGCCTCTTGAGAGTCCCTTGGACTGCAAGGAGATCAAACCAGTCAATCCTAAAGGAAATCAACCCTGAATATTCATTGGAAGGATTGATACTGAAGCTCATGCTCCAATTCTTAGGCAACTTTATGTGAAGAGCCTGCCCAGGAAGATACCCTGATGCTGGGAAAGATTGAGGGCATGAGGATAAGGGGGCAACAGAGGATGAGATGGTTGAATGGGACCACTGATGCAATGGATATGATTTTGAGCAAACTCTGGGAAATAGTGAAGGATAGGGAAGGCTGGCATACTGCATTCCTTGAGGTCACAACGAGTCAAATATGACTGAACAACAACAAATGGAAAGGTATATTAAGCTCCCAAATCTCTGTATTTTAATTGCTAAGAAGAAGAGAATGGATATAGAATCTTAATTTAATAGGATATAATCAAAATTGAATGGAATCTAAACAGAGTAGAACTATCTATTATTGTTTCATACTGAGATCTGTTGAGGTTGGATCTATTCATTTCTACATTTAATCTAACAGAGAATGTAGTTAAGAGACATATATGGAAAGTGACCTCACAAAATGTGTTGGGACATCAGCAAATTATTCAAGTTCTATCAGAATTTGAGTAGACATCTTACACAAAATCAGACACAGAATATTAGGCACAGGCGCATTCCTAAGCATGATCATGAACAATATTAAAGCCCATGAACTTCAGTGACCTACTTATCACACTCTATAGGTAGCTTTTGATTATATTTATGCTCAAGGCTTGTCTCATTAGTAAATCATCAGGATTGCCAGCTAAACAGGCAACCAGGCTCAGGAAAAAAAAAAAAAAGTATTGTTAAAGAAGAACTGCTCAATCAAAGATAAAACAGAATTGGGGGGAGGGAAGCCCAAAAAGCATATTAAGAAATAAAAATAACAAAAGATCCCAAGATTGAGTCATCAGTAAATATATCAGTGATTAGGATAAATATGAGTGGGTTAATCTCACATGTTAAAAGACAGATATTTTCTTGTAAATATTCAAACAAACAAATTTTTAAAAATAGAGAAATACTGAATCACTCTGTTGTGCACCTTGAATTAACATAGCTTAATTATATTTCAATAAACAAACAAACAAACAAACATCTCATAGAATAAGAGATCATATTTGTGGTTACCAAAGGCAGGGAGGAATGGGGAATTGGATAAAGGTAGTTAAAAGATCCAAATCAGCAGTTATAAGATAAATAAATACTAGGGAAATAACGTACAAGATTATAAACAGAATTAATACTGCTGCATACTTAAAATAGGATTATTGAAAATAAAAGCATAAAAAGTACATGTTCATGAGACAGTAACAAAAGAATAGCAAGAGTATTAATATTTATAGGAGATAAAACAGAATTAAGGGTAAAGTAGTTAAAAGAATAAGTATAAAGTTAATTATAAGTTATTCACAAGAGTTCATGAGTCCATACCAATAATAACTAACTAAACAAATAAACAATCATACCTGGTGGCTTCCCTGGTGGCTCAGACGGTAAAGCATCTGCCTACAGTGCAGGAGACCTGGGTTCGATCCCTGGATCGGGAAGATACCCTGGAGAAGGAAATGGCAATCCAATCCAGTACTATTGCCTGGAAAATCCCATCGACAGAGGAGCCTGGTAGGCTACAGACCATGGGGTCGCAAAGAGTCAGACATGACTGAGTGACTTCACTTGCTTACACCAGAATGGCAAGTGCTGACTAGTAAAGATGGAGGAAGTACTAAGTTGGAAAATCAGCATTTTTCAAGCATAGTAAATATCAGATCAAGCAAGAATCACTGAAAGCTAAATTTAGGGAGAAATGTTAATGAAGAGTTGGATATTTACATGGTCTTGAAATATCATCCCACTTCTTATTGATTGTAAAGAGAAATATAATAACTATATAGTGAAGAAAATGAACAATACTTTGACTAGGTGATAAATATTATACCACAAATGAAATACAGAATGACATTATGATCTATGTCTTGTCCTGGTTGAGAATACATAATCTGAATCTAATTCTGAACAAAACTTCAGGCAAACCCCATTGAGGAACATTCTATTAAAAGAAAGAAAAAACACTAGTAAATTTCTTTTGTTAAACTTTATAGGTATGTATATAAAAAATGCATTATATACATGGTTCGGTACTATCCAAGTTTTCACACATTTCCTGGAGATATTGGAATGTAACACTTGAAATGTAGATATGGGGGACAAGTGTAATATTCATAAAAATATGAATTTAATGTAACATAAAATAGCATTAAAATATTAAATTGCTATTATTTTTAGGTTAAAAAAGTGAAGTAATTGGGAATTTCTAATTATTTCACTTTATTCCTTAAGAAGAAAACAGATATTTTCTATTGTTCATATTTCCATGTGAGAGAATTTGCTAGACACATACTCCAGGCACTGCTTACTTCCTGCCACAGAAAGAAAAGCAAAGAGAGTTTGGAATAATATCACTATTCTTAGTTTCTCTGTCTCTCTCCTTTCTGTCTCTGTCTCTCTATATCTTTTTTTTGTGTGTGTGTGAGGCAACCTTGTTATACACAAGCGCAAATGCTCTAATCTGCTTATTGACACACAGCAGGGGATGGCCCATACAGGGGTGGCATGCAGTTGTCAAGCTGTCCCCATGACTTGGGGCTAAGTTTGCATAAAGAAGTATCAGAAAGATTATTTGACTGAAGGTCTAAAGCTACATTCTCCTATCAGTTATATCAGGAATAATCATAATCAAGGTATTTTGATCTTCACCCAAGTACTTGTTTTTGTCTCTCAATTTTAACTCAAGCAGAGAGGATGAGATTTTTATTTGTTTATGCCATAGAATACCTAATATATAGCAACATATTGAAGCAAAAACTGGGAAGGAAGTCGATAGATACATATTAATACTTGAAACAACCAACTGTCCCCCCCTACCCCCAGGCAACAGTTGTCAAGCAAAGAAAAAAAATGAATGTATACATTTGAATTGAATTGGAAAATTCATTTTTCTTTTCACACAAAATGGAACATTCAAAAAGTAAATCAAATATTAGATTTTGCACCTAACATTGTGAAAATTAAAGAGATACATGCACTTCTTCTCACTAACTTCTCAGTTCAGTTCAGTTGCTCAGTCATGTCTGACTCTTTGTGACCACAGGGACCGCAGCACCCCAGGCCTCCCTGTCCATCACCAACTCCCAGAGTTTACTCAAACTCATGTCCATTGAGTCAGTGACGCCATCCAACCATCTCATCTTCTGTTGTCCCCTTCTCCTCCCGCCTTCAATCTTTCCCAGCGTTAGGGTTTTTTCAAATGAGTCAGTTCTTCGCATCAAGTGGCCAAAGTATTGGAGTTTTAGCTTCAGCATCAGTCCTTCAAGTGAATATTCAGGACTGATTTCCTTTATGATGGACTGGTTGGATCTCCGCTGCCCAAGAGACTCTCAAGATCTTCTTCAACACCACAGTTTAAAGGTATCAATTCTTCAGTGCTCAGCTTTCTTTATAGTCCAATTCTCACATCCATGCTGGATAAACCACAGCTTTGAGTAGATGGACTTTTGTTGACAATGTCTCTGCTTTTTAATAAGCTGTCTAGGCTGTTCATAACTTTCCTTCCAAGGAGCAGGCGTCCTTTAATTTCATGGCTATGGTCACCATCTGCAGTGATTTTGGAGCCAAAAAAAAAAAAAGTCTGTCACTGTTTCTAATTTTTCCCCATCTATTTCCCATGAAGTGATGGGACCAGATGCCATGATCTTAGTTTTCTGAATTTTGAGTTTTAAGCCAGCTTTTTCACTCTCCCCTTTCATTTTCATCAAGAAGCTCTTTAGTTCTTCTTTGCTTTCTGCCATAAGGTTGGTATCATCTGCATATCTGAGGTTATTGATACTTCTCCCAACAACCTTGATTCCAGCTTGTCCTCCATCCAGTCCAGCATTTCTCATGATGTACTCTGTATATAAGTTAAATAAGCAGGGTGACAATATACAGCCTTGATGTACTCCATTTCTGATTTGGAACCAGTCTGTTGTTCCATGTCCAGTTCTAATTGTTACTTCTTGACCTTCATACAGATTTCTCAAGAGGTAGGTCAGGTAGTCTGGTATTCCCATATCTTGATGAATTTTCCACAGTTTGTTGTGATCCACACAGTCAAAGACTTTGGCATAATCAATAAAGCAGAAGTTGATATTTTCCTGGAACTCATTTGCTTTTTCAATGATCCAATGGATGTTGGCAATTTGATTTCTGGTTCCTCTGCTTTTTCTAAATCCAGCTTGAACATCTGGAAGTTACGGTTCATGTACTGTTGAAGCCTGGCTTGAAGAATTTTGAGCATTACTTTGCTAGCATATGAGATGAGTGCAATTGTGGTGGTAGTTTGAGCAAGCATTCTTTGGCATTGCTTCTCTTTGGGGTTGGAATGAAAACTGACCTTTTCCAGTCCTGTGGCCACTACTGAGTTTTCCAAATTTGCTGGCATATTGAGGGCAGCACTTTCACAGCATTATATTTTAGAATTTGAAATAGCTCGGCTGGAATTCAATCACCTCCACTAGCTTTGTTCATAGTGATGCTTCCTCAGACCCACTTGACTTCACATTCCAGGATGTCTGGCTCTAGGTGAGTGATCACACTGTCGTGATTATCTGTGTCATGAAGATCTTTCTTGTACAGTTCTTCTGTGTATTCTTGCCACCTCTTCTTGACATCTTCTCCTGTTAGGTCTCTACCATTTCTGTCCTTTATTGTGCCCACCTTTGCATGAAAAGTTCCCTTGGTAACTAATTTTCTTGAAGAGATCTCTAGAATTTTATGTTCTACTGTTTCCTTCTATTTCTTTGCATTGATCACTGAAGAAGGCTTTCTTACCTAACTTCTGGTAGCTAGCATATGCTAGAAAAACCCAACCCCAAATTTTGATGATATGAAGGAAATGAAAACCAGTTCTGTGAGAATAATTAATTTGTTCAATCCCTTTACTGGAGTAAGTGCAGAAGTGGTATGAGAAATGTCCAATGGCAGCAGGCCCAGCAGTATTAGTGCTAGAGCCCAAGTTTTGTCACCTACATAACTTCTTTTTGTTCTTTTCTGCTTTCTAAGCATTGTTCTCTGGTCCTTCTATTGTATAATATAAGCTCCATGATATACTCATGTTAAATAAATTTCTTGCTTAAGTAAGCTAGAATTGATTTTTTATTTTTTCAACTAAGAAACTTGCCTGATATACCAATAAATAGCAAATAAAATCATAAGAAGATAACCATATCACATTACAAGTATAATATAAGTGATAGCACAAGAAATCTCTAGGAAAAATTCACTTGTGAGTATGAATCTAAAGAACATAAATGAATGTTAGCAACCCAGACTCAAAGGAGAGTTAAAACAATAATACAAAATGACTATCATGCAATCTTAAGGATGTTTTGATATGAACAAATGAGCAATCTAATTCACTTGTTAACAGATAATTCTTGTTTTAGTTGCTAAGTCATATCCAACTCTTTTGTAACCCCATGGTCCAACAGACTGTTCTGTACATGGGGTTTCCCAGGCAAGAATACTGGAGTGAGTTGAAAGTTCCTTCTCCTGGGCATCTTCCCAACCCAGGGATCAAATCCATATCTCCTGCATTGCAGGTAGATTCTTTACCACTGAGCCACGAGGGACGTCCAGGCCATACAGTGTATCTTCAACTAGAAATAAGATATCTAGGGAAGAAATATTAAAACAGCAAATATATCAACAAAACCCTCAATACCTCAAAGATGAGGAGATTAAAAACTGGACCTCATATTTCTTGAATTGAAAGAAAATAAATCCTGAAATTACAGAAAACCCAGAATATAACAATGATTAAAACACACATAAGATCCTAATAAATGTATACTCAGAAGAAACATTATAGCATTGAATACTTATTGATAAAATGTCAATATTGAAAATGCATTAATAAAGTATTCAACAACCCAACCAATGGGGAGAAGCAGTCATAGAAACCAAAAGAGACATTATAAAATAGTGGATAAAAACACAGTGCTAACCTCATGTTTTAGCTCTACAACTCTACTGACTGCATGACCCTGGGTAAATGACAACCTTTTAGTGCCTCAGTGCCTCAGCTGTAAAAGGAAAACAAAAGTAGTATTAATCTCCTAATGTTGCTGTAAGAACTATATGTATTAATGTAGGTGCACAATTTACCAAAAGAGCAGAAATAAGGAATTAATTAAGATAAAAGCTAATATTAATGACTTAGGAAATAAGAAAAGCAGTAGAACTAATGAATACATCCAAAAGCTTTTTCTTCAAAAATTATGATAATAAAATAGATAAGCCAGTAGCTAATCTAATCAAAAATAAAGGTGGGGGGGATCACCAGCACAATTTGAAATGGAAAAAGGGGAAATTACTGCAGAAGCAGAAAATGCAAAATAATTATATTAGATAACTTTGCACAACCTTGTGCAAATAAATTTCAAAATACCAATAAAACATATGATTTTTTATGAAAATAAAAATTACCATAAATTGGCTCCAGATGAGAGTTTTTAAAAATTAAAGTAAAAAAACTGTCATTGAAAAAATCTATTTTATTAAAGAGACTAGATTGGGGGACTTGTTTCCCCCTTAACATGCACGAGTTTCAAAGATGTTTATAAGGAATGTTTTTCTCATTCTTAAAGTCTTTCAACTGTTTCTGGGAATAGAAAAAAAGTTTTTCTTTATAACAAGTGTCGAAGGTTTTCTAGACTCCTGCTACAAAGTCAACATAACATTGAAATGAAATTTACCGAAAAATAGCTTCCCAAAGAAAACTAAGATTGATCTCACTTACTTAAATAGATGCAAGAATCCTGAAGACACTATCACTATAATTTACAAAAAGAATTGCTGCTCTTCAGTCTCTAAGTTGTGTCAAGTCTTTGTAACCCCATGAACTGAAGTGCACCAGACTTCCCTGACATATCTGAGGTTACTGATATTTTCCTGACAATCTTGATTCCAGTTTGTGATTCATCTAGCCCAGAGTTTTCCATGATGTACTCTGCATATAAGTTAAATAATCAGGGTGACAATATACAGCCTTTTTGTTCTCCTTTCCTAATCTGGAGCCAGTCCATTGTTTCATGTCCAGTTCTAACTGTTGCTTCTTGACCTGCATACAGGTTTCTCAGGAGGCAGGTAAGGTGGTCTGATATTCCCATCTCTTTAAGAACCTTTAACAATATTTTGTGATCCATACAGTCAAAGACTTTAGCCTAGTCAATGAAACAGATGTTTTTTTGGAATTTGCTTGATTTTTCTATGGCCCAATGGATGTTGGCAATTTGATTTCTGGTTCCTCTGCTTTTACTAAATCCAGCTTGTACATCTGAAAGTTCTTGGGTCGCATACTGCTGAAGTCTAGCTTAAAGGATCTTGATCGTTTTCTTTGCTAGCATGTGAAATAAGCACAACTGTCCTGTAGTTTGAACATTCTTTGGCATTGTCCTTCTTTGGGATTGGAATGAAAACTGACCTTTTCCAGTCCTGTGGCCACTGCTGACTTTTCTAAATTTGCTGGCATATTTGTAGCACTTTATGATTTGAAATAGCTCAGCTGGAATTCCATCACCTCCACTAGCTTTGTTTTCAAAATAATTTGGAATTCTTTCCAGGAATTCAATAATTTTTAATCAAAGTAGCATTGATTTACAACATCATGTTAGTTTCAGGTGTACAACATAGTGATTTACCACTTTTATAGATTATACTCCTTTTAAACTCATTGCAAAATAGCAGCATTATTTAAAATACCCAAGAAATGAAGGCAATTTAAAAGTCCATTGACAGTGAATGGATAAAATAGATGTGGTGTATTTATGCAATGGACTATTATTTAGCCATAAAAAGAATGAAATTCTGCCATTTACAATAATATGAATGGGCCTAAGGGGTAATAATGTTTAATATAAGAAAGCATCAATATAATTCAACACATTATTAAGTAAAGGAAACATTGTATAGTTTGATCCTAACGTGTTGTTCCTATTTGCATAGACATCAGATGGACATCAGAATTTCCATGATACAAAAGAAATAGCGAGACTAAGAAATTATTTCAAGCATAGGATGGCAGGGTACATATGGTTTTTATATTAGAAGGAGTTATTTTTAATGTACTTCTGCCATTAACAAGGTTTTTCTTTTCTCTACTTTAAAAATGTAAGACTTCTTACTTTTACTAACCATTTGTGGGAAAACACCTGAGTGATACAACTTAAAAACAGATGCAAAGCTACTGCAAAAAACTTACTCCAATTCTTTCTATAGTTTCTTCATGGAAGCACATTATTAGTAATTGATCTCTTCATCTTATATACTTGCGATCTCTGTTTTATAAAATGTAGATACTTTGGGGAATTACAATGTGCTAAACTAGATCACACCATGACGTCATTAATAACAGTGTTAAAAATGAGTACTGGAAGTAGACTTTAGTGGTTAAGAGTTGAGGCTTCATAGTAAACAGAGAGATTTAAATCTTATCTGTAAAATTCAATATTTTTTGGTCTCTTTAAGCCAAATGAAAATGACAATTACAAAGCCACCTACTTCATGGGGTCACTAACGTATTAATGAAACATGTAAGTACTTAGAATATTACTTTGCATGTATGAAGCTTTTGGTAGATATGGAACAAGTATAAACTATTTCATAGTAAACAGAAAGATTTAAATCTTATCTGTAAAATTCAATATTTTTTGGTCTCTTTAAGACAAATGAAAATGACAATTACGAAGCCACCTACTACATGGGGTCACTAACGTATTAATGAAACATGTAAGTACTTAGAATATTACTTTGCATGTATTAAGCTTTTGGTAGATATGTAACAAGTATAAACTATTATTACTAGAAATTAAGCAGTCAAAAGAAATTTCTTGAACACTCACTCTTTGAATGAGTGCAGAATACTCGCTTTGAGTGAGTGCAGAATACACACTCACACACACACACACACACACACACACACGCAGGTATTATTTGTTCTCAAGGAGCTTGTGATAAACCTATGGAGTGATAGCATATCTGCTTTTCTCTTAATTGTAAACTCAGAATGTATGAAGACATGCTAAATATTGCCATAGGGTAAAAGCTACTGAAAGTGGGAGACAGAATGCAGAGAGGAAGGGTAAGGAATTCAACAATGTATTTCATTTTTGCCTTATGCATGAAGTCAAAGCTTATTTTATTAAAACAGCCAGCTGTGGGAAAAGAATGAGAACATATAGAGTTCTGGTTTTCTTCTATGCTTTTTTTTTTTTCCTTAATGAAAGACAGAAAGAAAGGTCAGAATCTGTAAGACACAATTCCAGCTCACCACTTCCACAACACTAGTATCATTGCCATACATATCTACAATCTGTTTTTGCAGTGCTTACTTTTCCTCAAAGTCCTTCTCCAAAGCTGTTAGCATTTTAGAAATAAATTATTCAGTTTCTTCCTTCTCAGTATTCAAAATCTACCTTATGGCAATTCCATCATCTCTATTATGAGAAAATGTGGTGCTCATAATAATAATCTTTTAAATTTACATAATGAAATAAATTATAAAACTCCAATTTACAGTGACACTATGTCCTTTGGTGCAGTTTTATCATTTTACTCCTGATGAAAAACAAACAAATCAGGTTTGCTTTCACAATATAAGCGAGAACATGTTTTTCAACTGCTTTGCTCCTATTTAAGCCTTTTAGCATTTCCACATTAAGGTATTTGGTATCATCAATACATCAGTTTTTACAGAAAGATGGGAGAATTTTTATGACTCATTCTTTTAAAATGTGCCTGTGAATACTCTCAGATCTTAATTTGTACAAAAGACCTAAGAAGAATAGAAAGGTTAGCTGTAATTGGGCTACTGGATTCCAAGGCTGAGAAGAATTATTACTGAGATGTTGAGGATGAGATTAATAACATGCTTCCTGCCTCTGTTGGTATTGGCTCAGGACCTAGAATACGGCTATGCTTGAAGACTGAGTCCATTGGTGAGATCTGTTTCAAAGGGCAGGAGAAGACAAAGGCAGGTGAAACCACGTAAATGCTACCTGTTTATAATGACTTCCTTCATCTTCAAAACCAGATGTGAGCTATCTTTTGAAGTCAACACAAAATTGTGTCTATATATCAAGATGCATCTTGATAGCAACACCAAGAACAAAGAAAAGAAAAACATCAATTTGAAAAGATACATGCACCCAGTGTTCACAGAAATATTATTTATGGTAGCCAAGACATGGAGGAAGCAACTTAAGTGTCCATCAACAGATGAATGGCAAAGAAGATGTGGTATGTATATATATATGATAGAATATCACTGCTGTTGTTCAGTTGCCCTATCGTGTCTGACTCTTTGTGACCCCATGGACTGAAGCTCACCAGGCCTCCCTCTCCTACACTATCTCCTGAAGTTTGCCCAAGTTCATGTATATCCCCTTTACAGATCACTACCTTGTCATGGCAAAGGGGCTTATGTAACTCACTGAAGCTATGAGCCATGACGTGTAGGGTCACCGAAGATGGATGGCACATAGTGGAGAGTTCTTACAAAATGTGATCCGCTGGAGGAGGAAATTGCAAACCACCCTGGTATACTTGCTGTGAGAACCTCATTCCCTTGTGGCTCAGACGGTAAAGCGTCTGTCTACAATGCGGGAGACCCAGGTTCGAGCCCTGGGTTGGGAAGATCCCCTGGAGAAGGAAATGGCAATCCACTCCAGTACTGTTGCCTGGAAAATCCCATGGACAGAAGAGCCTGGTAGGCTACAGTCTATGGGGTCGCAAAGAGTCGGACACGACTGAGCGACTTCACTCACTCACTCAGCCATAAAAAGGATGACATAGTGTTATTTGTAGCAACATAGATGAACATAGAGATTATCATATTAGATTAAGTAAGTCATGAAAAGAAAGACAAATACTGACATCACTTATATGTGAAATATAAAACAAACTAGTGAATACAACAAAAAAGAAACAGACTAGTGTACAAACGAGTAGTTACCAGAGGGAAGGAAATGAGGGAGGGGCAAGATAGGGATATGCGATTAAGAGACACAAATTACTATGGTTTAATTAGATAAGAAACAAGAATACATTGTACAACACAGGGAAATATAGCCATTATCTTATAATAATTTTAAATGGATTATAATTTATGCACTGCATGCTTATTTGCTCCATCATGTCTAACTCTTTGCAATCCCATGGACTGTAGCCTGCCAGGCTCCTCTGTCCATGGGGATTCTCCAGGCAAAAATACTGGAGTGAGTTGCCATGCCCTCCTCCAAGAGATCTTCCCAAGCCAGGGATCGAACCCAGGTTTCCCCCAATGCAGGCAGATTCTTTACCAGCTGAGCTACCCAGGAAGCCTCATTATAATCTATAAAAATATTGAATTGCTACATTGTGTACCTGAAACTAATATAAAGTTGTAAATCAGCAATATTTCAATTAAAAAAGAATTACAACTTTTTTTTAAGTTAAAAAAATCACTACTATATGCTAACCCCCATATAACTGAGACCCCTGGATATTTTATCTTTTAAACTTGCTCATACTTAACTTCAAGAAATTCATTAATTACAGTTCACTTTTTCCTGTCTCAGAACTGGTTCCGCAGAGGTTTATGCTTGGGGGGTTCTGTTTTAGTAAATTGTAATTCTTCATATTCATCTTGCTGTCTCCCTAATTTTCAGCACAGCATCTTGCCCTGTGATCTTACTTTTCTGACAGATCTAAAAATAGTTATTTTTTCCAGTTTGTTCAGCTTTTTACCTGTAATTAGGATGGAATAGAAACTTCCAAACTCCCTACAGGCTGTACTGGAAACCAAAATACTCATGTTCTGTTTCTTTTAACCTTCATGATTATGCTAAGTTAGATGTTACTTTTATCATTACACTAAGTATGAGAAAGTGAGGGTCAAGTAGATTTGTGACTTGTCCAAGATCATATACTTACTACTGGCAGAGCTAGGACTTGAAACTAAGTGTGCCTAGCTCCAACGTCTGTATTTCAAACCTTTAACCCCTACTATGCTAACATTTGGAAAAGGAAGTGGCAACCCACTCCAGTATTCCTGCCTGGAGAGGAGCCTGGTGGGCTATAGTCTATGGGGTCGCAAAGAGTCGGACATGACTGCACGACTAAGCATACATGCATGCTAACATTGTTGGTCTGGAAGAGATCTATGCAAGTAATTACAATTTGGTTTTACTTTCACATCCCAATGTATATCCTGTATATATTTTCATCTCTTCTCAAAGCTCCATTCAAAGTTTGGGCCTGCCCCAGTGGCTCAGATGGTAAAGAATCTGCCTGCAATGTGGACGACCTGGGTTCAATCTGTGGGTCAAGGAGATCACCTAGAGAAGGGAATGGCTACCCAGTCCAGTATTCTTGCCTGAAGAATTCCATGGTCAGATGAGCTTACTTCCTTCTATATATTAATGCTTAGTTGATGGGATAAGCAGAATAATGCCCCCCTCCCATCCCTGAAAGCTGTGAACATGTTAGGTTTAATGGCAAAGAGGAAGTATGCTAGCAATTGGAGTTAAGTTTGCTAATCAGCTGATCTTAAAATAGAAAGGTTATCTTAGATTAGCAGTTCAGTTCAGTTCAGTCTCTCAGTCCTGTCCCACTCTGCGACCCTATGAATCACAGCATGCCAGGCCTCCCTGTCCACCACCAACTCCCGAAGTTTACCCAAACTCATGTCCATCGAATCGGTGATGCCATCCAGCCACCTCACCCTCTGTTGTCCCCTTCTCCTCCTGCTCCCAATCCCTCCCAGCATCAGGGTCTTTTCCAATGAGTCAACTCTTCACATCAGGTGGTCAAAGTATGGGAGTTTCAGCTTCAGCATCAGTCCTTCTAATGAATACTCAGGACTGATCTCCTTTAGGATGGACTGGTTGGATCTCCTTGCAGTCCAAGGGACTCTCAAGAGTCTTCTCCAACACCACAGTTCAAAAGCATCAATTCTTCAGCCCTCAGCTTTCTTTACAGTCCAACTCTCACATCCATACATTACCACTGGAAAAACCATAGCCTTGACTAGATGGACCTTTGTTGGCAAAGTAATATCTCTGCTTTTTGATATGCTATCAAGGTTGGTCATAAGTTTCCTGCCAAGGAGTAAGCGTCTTTTAATTTCATGGCTGGACTCACCATCTGCAGTCATTTTGGATCCCCCCAAAATAAAGTCTGACACTGTTTCCACTGTTTCTCCATCTATCTCCCATGAAGTGATGGGACCAGATGCCATGATCTTTGTTTTCTGAATGTTGAGCTTTAAGCCAACTTATTCACTCTCCTCTTTCACTTTCAGTGTAGGTCAAATACAATTGCAATGGTTTATTATAAAAGTGGAAGGGAAATTCAGTGAGATGTGACTGTGAAAGAAAGATACAGAGAGCTATACACCATTGCTGACTTTCAAGATGGATAAAGGATCCATGAACCAAGGAAGCCAAGTGGCCTCTAGAAGCCCGAAAAGACAAATAAATTAGTTCTCGACTGAAGTCTCCAGAAAATAATGCAGCCCTTCAAACCCTTTGGTCCAGCCAAGTGAGACAAATATCAAACTTTTAAACTACAGAACCATAAGATAATAATTTTGTATTATTTAAACTACTGAATTTGTGGCAATTTATTAGAGCAGCAAGAAGAACCCAATACTTATGAACTACCTTATGAAGATCTCTCATGAACTACCACTATAGTACTCATTGTCTCAGTCAAACATCTATCAGATATTTAGTGGGGCAGCCTTATATCACTATCTAGATTTTAAAGTATATAATTATTTCCCCACAATTATACTGTGCATTCTCATAAACAGGGAATATGCCACATCTTTAGTATTGACTGAATTAAGTACACTGTTCAACAATACTGGATATGAGTTCATACACCTAAAGATTGTTCATTTCCTTCTAAAGTGAAAGTGAAGTTGCTCAGTCATGTCTGGCTCTTTGCGACCCCGTGGACTGTAGCCCACCAGGCTCCTTCGTCCATGGGATTCTCCAGGCAAGAATACTGTAGTGGGTTGCCATTTCCTTCTCCAGGGGATCTTCCCGATCCAGGGATCAAACCCAGGTCTCCCGCATTGCAGGCAGACGCTTTAACCTCTGAGCTGCCAGGGAAGCCCTCCTTCTAGTCATTAGGAGTTTGAAAGGTCATTATGCCACAGATTTTTAGCCTCAATTTTTAATCTAGAGAGATGAAGACTCTGCTTTTTCTAAGTTGTTTTTTTTCTTTTATAGAAATGTAATATGTGCAGTTTCCTTTTGCCATAGCTGTGCTGAAGACCAGCTGTTTCAAAAATCAACATAAAATGAAGCATATCAGCTTAGTTTCTAGTCATTAAAGCACAAGTTATGCTTTTGGATGTTTTGCCAAACTTCAGCTGAAAATTGGCTCACTTTAAAGAGTATAATTTTCCTGGTTGCCAGGTAGTTACTTTTTTTGTGTGGAATTCTGTCTTTGGGGAACTTTTTGAATTAAGGGAGCGAGAGAGTTGTTTAAACAAAATAAACATAACGAGTGATTACTTATCAGGACTTTATTTAAGTTCTTTTTACAGTGCTTATTTCTTTGGCAATTTAATCTAGAGTTGCCAAGATGTTAACTATCTCATAATAACTTCAGTGAAGTTCTGCAGGGACCCTGTTATGATGCCATTATAATGAGAGATTAGAATAAAAAAAATGCATAAGGATGCAAGTCCAAAAATAATCCATTTTTATGCCAATTTTGTGTCCCAATGAAAATAATAGCAGAACTATTACAGTGTAAGTCTTTGGAGAACCCACGTTGAGGGGTGTGATTATAAAGGGATGCCAGTACATATATAGGACATATATGAGGGTTACATATACTATGAAAAAAAAAAAAAAAAGTCAAGCAATGGCTCATATATCAATCTATGAGCTACAGAAATGCCAAGACCAGAGTTTACCTTAATGGGGTTAGGAAGTATCAGTGAAGAGTAAGATGCCCAACAGAGAGTGGTGTGTGAGCCAATCAACAGTCATTAGCATCATAGCTGACAATTTCTTCATGGTGACATATCTCTGTTCAACACGGACCACATGAAAAGGGCATTGTCTTTTCTTTCACTGTTAAAAATTAAGAAAAACTTTTCAGCATAAAGTTCATGAGTTAATGCTCTATCTTACGGTTTCTAATTCTTTTCCTAACCTGGTACTTCCTTCCAACTATTTCCTAGGTTTGAATTATTTAGAAATTAATTTTAAAAACTCAAAACTATCAAACTTAACCAAAAATACCTCTCAAACTGAATATTTTATTTAAATATTTCAAAAGTATGTTGGGGAGAGAAGAAGGAATAATACTGAATCTCATAAGCTGGAGTTAAAATCCTGTTTCAAAAGGCCCACGAACTTCCTAAAATCATACATACAATTTTATGTGGAAGTGAATATAGACATTTGGGTGTAATGGTGGTAGGGATCCCTGTAACTTTCATGAGATCCTCAAAGGGTCACTGATACAGAAAGTTTTAAAGCACTGGTGCATGAGACCTTGTCTGTTTCCAAAGACAAGCAGTAAAACTACTGGAGATCTAGAGCAGTAAGTGCATCCATTAATTATAAGCATATATCTAAAAGGAAGGGAAACTGCAATGACAAAATTGAATGCTAAGGTAAGAGGGATTAAAATAGCATTCCGTATTTTTGTATGAACACCATGTCAGGATTTTTAGGGAAATATGGAATATGAATTCTCTTAAAAGATACTCTGGTTTGCTGTTAAGTACTGAAGATATAAGTCAATACATTGCTGGCCAAAGAGGCCAGGTAATCAATAAGAAAGCAGAATCTGTCTTGTTAGTGATGAAATAGAGGCCAGATAAGCAACAAAAATCAAGAGTTCATAAGTACCGGAGGCCAAAGTAATATAATTCGATGCAAACACTTAACATTCAAGAGACCATAGGTAAAAGGGTGGAGTAAGGTAAATGAGCACAAAGAGCAAATAAAAGACGAAAATGAAGGAGGACGAATATGGCAGGCTAGCACAATACTAGCTGCACAACACTGACTGGAAAAATTCACTACTATTATTACACACTGATGAAGCACTCTAAAAGATTATCAGTATTGTTCTCATCAATCCTGTCAGATAGATTTTATATCCATTTTAGACAAAAGGAAATAGAGAATGAATAAGTCTATCATAACAAAATATCATAGACTGGGTGGTTTAAACAATGGAAATGTATTTCTCATAATTCTGGAAGTTGAGAAGTCCAAGATCAAAGTTCCAACCTGATTCTGTTCCTGGTGAAGACATTTTCCCCTGGCTTGCAAAGGTCTGCTTCTCACTGTAACCTCACACAAACTTTCATATGTGCATGTATGTACATGAGCTTCTGTGTGTGTGTGTGCACTATCCTATTATGAGGGTCCCACCAGTCAGGGGCTTCCCTGGTGGCTCAGATGGTAAAGAATCTGCCTGGAATGTAGGAGACATGGGTTTGGTCCCTGGGTTTGAAAGATCCCCTGGATAAGGAACTGGCAACCCCCACTCCAGTATGCTTGCCTGGAGAATTCCATGGACAGAAGAGTCTGTCAGGCTATAGTCCATGGGGTTGCAAAGAGTTGGACACAACTGAGCGACTAACACATCCTCATAACCTAATCTAGGCATAACTGCTTCCCAAAGCCTCATCTCCAAGTATCATTGTTAAAGCTCCAATACATGAATTTGGGGGAACATAAACTTTCAGTACATAACAAAGGCTTAAGTTCATACAACTAATAAGAGAATTTGCCATCTTGTAGACCTCTCTTCTATTATTTCTCTTGTTTAATTTTATCTTTAAATGGTCCTTGTTTCTAATAAAAGTCTTTTTTTCAATATTTGCATTCATGTTGTTTGTCCCCTCTGTTGTATTTGATATTATTGACCTTTCTATCATTTATTCAATCAGTATCTTTTGAACATGTACCTAAACTTAAGCTATATTTGTTAAAGTTACCAAAATGAATAAGACACAGTTCTTGCTCACAAAGAAGTTTGGTATAGTGGCAGTACAAGATGGGGAGGGGATGGAGGAAATAGTAAGAGAACAGAACAATTATTTAAAAAAATGGGTACAAGGGATAATGGGAACATTCCTTCTGATCAAGGAGCTCATTTTATTTAAATGAGATGCATTAATGGGCTCATGTTCATGGGATTCTTTGTTTTTACTGTGTTTACCATTACCCTGAAGAAGCTGGGCAGAGAATAGTGGAACAACCAACTCTTTGAAGATTCAATTATGACTCCATCTGCATGGAATGAAGTGTGGTCAGGGTAACAGTCTCTAGGATGCAAAATAAGGCTCTATATTGGTGAACCATAAATGGTCTTGTTTCCTCCATAAACAAAATTCATAAGTCCAGAAAATAAAATATCCTTAGTAATAACAAGCAAAAATGTTTTTCTTGCTTTCTCCATCATTTTGGGCTCTGTTAGTCTAGAGGTCTTTGTTCCCATGGAAGAAATGTTTCCAACAGTGTACACAATAATGATTCTACTAAACTAGAAATTTAGACTGTTACCTGCATCCTTTGAGCTGCTGGCATCACTGAATTTACAGTCAAAGAGGACTACTGTACTAGCTGGGGTGATGGGTCCTGACTATCAAGGACAAATTTGGAGCTGCTTCTTCACAGGGAAGAGGACAAGAAAGAATATGCCAGACATGCAGGATACCTCTGATACACACCTTTTTTAAAAGCCAAAAACTGAAGTGATTCATTGTAAGTGGAGCTGCTAATGGTCTAGACACTTCAGGAATGAAGACTTGGATCATTCACTCCACCAGGCAAGGGCCAGTCAAGGTATTTGTTGAGGACAGAGAGAATATGCAATAAATAATAGGTATACATAGTTATAAATACTTGATATGACCACATGAGCAAGTTGCAGCAAAAACTATAGAGTATTTCATCTAATTTGTGGATATACTAACCTTTTTTTAAAAAATCACTTTCCTATTCTTCTACCATATATCAATAATAGAAGACATGGTAATAATACTTAATCTTAGGTCTTTACATCACAGAACATGAAAGGCATGGAGGGTGCTGCACAATCCAGTGCATTCCAAAAATTCATATATTGAAGTCCTAACCTCCAGTGTCTCAGAATGTGACTATATTTGGAGATAAAACTATTAAGTTAACTTAAGTTGTAAAGTTAAATGAAACCACTAGGGTGGGCCTTAATCGAATTTTACAGATATCCTTATTAAAAGAGGAAATTGGGCACAAAAAGAGACACCAAAAGTGTATGTATGCCGGGAGCCAGCGTGAGGAACTCCGCCCATGGCAAAGGTCATGAGGAAGGAGGCTTGGCACACGCAAAGGCGTGATCAAGCCTCGGGAAACCCCCTGTTCCCGAGCATCTACCCCCAAAACCAGAGTCTACCTACTTTACTGTTTCATGCTGTCGCCTACACCTCTGACTTTATGGGGGGCTGTTCCCCACCGGTTCTCTCGGAGAAGGAGTAAACGTGCAGCTCGAAGTCAATAAAAATTCCTGGGCATGACGAGAGTGTTTCAACTTACGAACTCCTCTGAAGGTTATCTAGCCCGCTTTCGTCCGGCCACATGTGATTGTTTACAGCCTCCCAACCTGAGAGGCACAAGATGTTTTAGACTTACTAAAGGCAAATTCTTTTAGAAGGTTAAAAATTATTAGTATAGTGGGTTAGTTAGGAATTATATTGGTGAAGGGCTTTTCATTTGTTGTTTTTCCTTTGTTGTTTCATTTGCTGTTAATTCCCTGCCCTGGGTGTGACAAGGGTGTCTCAGGTCAAACCTCTCTGCAGACTAGCTTGTGTGACAGGATTATCCATACTCCTGCCACATGATTGTTTACTACCTCTCAACCATAAAAAGCACAGAGAGTTTTGGAGTATTTTGAGAGTCTTAATTAGCATAGGGCTTTTCTCATTGTTGAGTCAATGATTGCTGCCAAGCCTCCATATCCTTAGGCACCTGGGAATATATTAATCAATGTATTTGGAATATAGAAAAGGAAATATAGTAGTTTTTAAGGTTAGCAATACTAGACTTTTTGAGTTAATGAATTTTCTCTTTTGTTATAGATCACTGTACTTTGTTATAAATCAGTGTCCTTGCTACGTAAAAATGCAACTTTATCACTATCTTAAGACTAAATAGATCTTAAGGGGAACATTGGTGAAAGGATTTTCATTTGTTAGGCTGATGTTTGCTGCTAAATCTCCATATTCCCTGCCCTTACAATGAATATAATCAGCATATAGGAGAAATAAGTATTAACCTTTAAGATTAATCATGTTAACCTTGGGTTAAATAAATTCCTTTCTTGATTGTAACTCACTACACCCTCACCCTATAAGAATGCAACTTTATTTGGAGGGTGGTGCCTGATTTAAGAAAAAACACCCTTGGAAAAAATAAATTTTTTGGTTATCAGGAAGAAAGGGTCTTAAAATGTCAGCAGGCCTCATGGCCAGAAGATAATGTAAAATCCCTAAAATCTTTTTTTATGTAAAGCACCTGATTTTGATAAAGGTCAGGACTGGTGACACCCGTGTGACTCTGTATTCATCCCTATGTGTAACAAAAGGTATATAAGCAAACTTAAAAAATAAAGAAATGGGATCAGTTTCTGGAAAGACTGATTCCCCCATGTCGTTCTTTCTTGCTCCCCGTTTTTCTGGCTGAATTCCCATCTGGAGCATGGGTGCTTGCCATATCTACTTACTTGTCCCAGCTTTCAAGCCCACGTGAGAAGGAGCCCAAGGAGGGGCACCTTCCGATATTCAAGTGGCGCCGGTGGCCCAACGTAGATGGTGCAAATTCCTTGTCTTGGAATTTTATTGGTATCCCACGTAAACCAAGTTATTCAGCCTCTTTTTCTCTCCTACTATTTTCTGGCCGAATTCCCATCTGGTGCATGGGTACCCACCAAGCCTGCTAATTTTGCCTGGGCTTCCAAGATCGGACCGGGGGGGTGGCGCTCAGTGCCTCTTCTCCTTCAGGTGAATGGGAAGATGCCTGTGGCCTACGTAGGTGGTGATTGTTATTACATGTAAACCAAGTTATTCAGCCTCTTTTTATCTGCTAATTTTCTAATCCCTCTCTATCTGTAATTAAATAAGTTATTTCCAAGGACACCAACTCTGTCCCCACCTTCGAATCACCCTGGATCCACCAGGGCTGGACCCCGAGATATGTACATAGAGAAAAAATATCATGTGAGAACTCAGTGAGAAAATGGCCATCTTCAAGCCAAGGAAACGTGTCTCATGAGAAACTGAACCTATTACATCTTGATTTTGGACCTTTAGCCTCTAGAACTGTGAGGGGAAAAAAAAAAAAAACACACACATAAAAATATTTCTGTTCTTTAAGCCACTCAGTGTGTGGTATTTTCTTATGGCAGCCAAAGTTGACTAATGCAGGGATATATTTATAATTCAGTTAGAAGAGGAATGAACTTTACCCAAAGATGGATAAGCATTCTCTTGTGGTTAATGAGTTTTCAATTGTACAAAGGAAAGTTGAATCACGATGCTACTATGTTTATATGAAAAGCAAATATGGTTAAAATAAGTCATCATTTGGAGGGTGAAACTAGACTTCCTAGTTCCCAAAGATAACCTAGACTTCTTAGAATTCCCTTTTCTTGTTGATTTTAAGTTAGTATTGACCTTTAGAAAACTGTGAGATTTGGAAGGTGGAAGTAAAGCAGCAGCGATTATGCTTTCAAAGTTGGTGTAGGTGTAGGGGTCCGGGAACCACGCAGTTTATGCATATTGTGGTTGATTTGCTAACTCACCTTGTTAACTTAAAGCAGCAGTCAGATGTGCAGCTACTCCAGTCCCTACCAGATCCCCTTCAGCTTCTCTGCATCCTGGGCTAGACACACAGGTGCAGTTCTATGGCAAAAGATGCCATCTCCTTCTTCAAGTCTCTTGCATTGATTAAGTCATAGGTTGTGATAGACAAACACAGGTTCATTCTAGTTTATCCCCTTGGGTTTGCTAGTCCTTGTGGGTTACAATCTGCACTCAGTCTCTTCCTTCAAGTCCTGATTTTCTTCTCAATACTGACCTTACTAACCTTTAGTGACTTTGACCTACCCACCAGGTACAAGGGCTTCCCAGGTAGTGTAGTTGCAAAGAATACCCCTGCCTAATGCAGGAGATGCAGTGGATGCAGACTCAATCCCTGGATTGGGAAAATCCCATGGAGGAGGAAAGAGTAATCTGCTCCAATATTCTTGCCTGAGAAATCCCATGGACAGAGGAGCCTGGTGGGCTATAGCCCATGGAGTTGAAAAGAGCTGGACGTGACTGAGTGACTGAACATGGACACACCAGGTACAAAGGATTCAGACTTTGATAGACTTCTATATCATCTCCCACGGTTGCATTAAATCCAACACATATATTATATCCTTTATTCTATATAATTCAAAGAGGTTCTAAGTCTCTGACCAAATGCTAACTGATACTCTTTACTTGGTTTCTCAGCCTCCCAGCAGCCACATTCTCCTAGGTTTTTCCACGTCTATGTGTATACCACTTATAATTTGGTGAAATACCTCAAGAGGAAAATCTGCTTGAACTGTCGTGATTACTTTTCTGCTCTTTCCTTTTCTTTGGGATCTTTGCCAGTCATTTATTGGTTGCTTTGGTAACTGTGAATTCCATTGTTGTTTTCCTCTCAGCCTCAGGAGACTGCCAAAATATTTCACAGACCCCTCTGACTCTTAGAAGCCACTTCTACACAGGTGTTTATCTTACTCATGTATCTATTCATGCTTCTTATGAATCAGCAAATTCCTTGAAAGGAATACAAGGTAAAATGTTGAGAATATGTGGATAATTTTTTTTCTTTTCTCTTGATTTTTGATTCTTCAATTCTACCTTCTTTAGTCGTTTTTGATATCTCTAAACAGGAAGTTCTTTTTCTTTCTTTCTTTCTTTTCTTTTCTTTTCTTTTCTTTCTTTCTTTCTTTCTTCTTCTTCTTCTTCTTTTTTTTTTTTACTATTCTATTTCTCCTTTTCTTTCAAAGTTTTTCACAAACATCATTTCTCCTATCTAACTTTCTGGAGCAATTGCCTTCCCTACCCACCCTAGGCAGACAACGGCTCCAAGAGTGATGTTTCAGTAACACTTTGCATATTACAGTTTGGGCACTTATCTCACTCTACTTTATTATCTGTTAGCAGTGAAAAGGAGAAGTGACCCCACAAGAGCCTGATTTAGACTAGGCTGTGAGCGTCCAGGAGTCACCAGGGGAGTCAAGGGTCAGCAATGGCCTGCTTTAAGGTCAAGGCCAATGAGTACAGCAGTGCATGCAAGAGACCTTTTGAAGGTCACCATTATCATCATTACCTCCACTATAGTTTGGTTTCAGGTCAAAGAACAGGGAGGGAACACAGGACCACCCATCAAAAGAAAATTGGATTAATGATTTACTGAGCATGGTGCCACCCATCAGAACAAGACCAAGTTTCCCCACAGTTAGTCTCTCCCAACAGGAAGCTTCCATAAGCCTCTTATATTTATCCTTCAGGGAGCAGACAGAATGAAAACTACAATCACAGAAAACTAATCAAACTGATCATGTGGACCACAGCCTTGTCTAACTCTATGAAACTATGAGCCATGCCTTGTAAGGCCACCCAAAACCAGTGGGTCATGGTGGAGCATTGTGACAAAATGTGGTCTCCTGGAGAAGGGAATGGCAAACCACTCAGTATTTTTGCCCTGAGAACTCCATTAGCAGCATGAAAATGCAAAAAGATATGACACTGAAAGATTAAATCCTCAGGTGGGGTAGGTGCCCAACATACCACTGGAGAAGACTGGAGAAATAACTCAGAAATAATGAAGAGTTGGAGCCAAAGCAAAAACTATGTCCAGTTGTGGATGTGACTGGTGATGGAAGTAAAGTCCAATGCTGTAAAGAACAATATTGCAAAGGAACCTGAAATGTTATGTCCATGAATCAAGGTAAATTGGAAGTGGTCAAACAGGAAATGGGAAGAATGAACATTGATATTTTAGGAATCAGTAAACTAAAATGGACTGGAATGGGTGAATTTAATTAATATGAACATTATATCTAATACTGTAGACAACAATCCCTCAGGAGAAATAGAGTAGCCTTCATAGTCAACAAGAGTCAGAAATGCAGTAGCTGGATGCAATCTCAAAAACGACAGAATGATTTCTGATTGTTTCCAAGGCAAGCCACTCAATATCACAGTAATCTGAGTCTATGCCCCAACCAGTAATGGTGAAGAAGCTGAAGTTAAACAGTTCTATGAAGACCTACAAGACCCTCTAGAACCAACACCCAAAAAAGATGTCCTTTACTTCATAAGGGGCTGAAATACAAAAGTAGGAGGTCAAGGGGTTCCTGGGATAACAGACAAATTTAGTCTTGGAGTACAAAATGAAGCAGAGCAAAGACTAACAGGAATTCCCTGGTGGCTCAGAGGTTAAAGTGTCTTCCTGGAATGCAGAAGACCAGGGTTTGATCCCTGGGTTGGAAAGATCCCCTGGAGAAGGAAATGGCAACTCACTCCAGTACTCTTGCCTGGAGAATCCCATGGAGGGAGGAGCCTGGTAGGCTACAGTCCACGGGGTCACAAAGAGTCGGACACGGCTGAACTACTTCACTTTCATTTTTACTTTCAAAGGCTAACAGAGTTTTGCCAAGAGAATGCACTGGTCATAGCAAACACCCTCTCCCAACAACACAAGATAAGACTCTACACAAGGACATCACCAGATGGTCAATACCAAAATCAGATTGACTATATTCTTTGCAGCCAAAAATAGAGAAGCTCTATACAGTCAGCCAAAAAAGAGAGAGAGAGAGAGAGAGAGAGAGAGAGAGAGAGAGAGAGAGAGAGAGAGAGAGAGAGAGAGAGAGAGACTGAGAGCTAACTGTGGCTCAGATCATGAACTCCATATTGCAAAATTCACACTTAACTTGAAGAAAGGAGGGAAAACCACTAGGTCATCCAAGCATGACCTAAATCAAATCCCTTATGATTATACAGTGGAAATTACAAAGAGATTAGATCTGATAGAGTGCCTGAAGAACTATGGATGGAGGTTCATGAGACTGTATAGGAGGCAGTGATCAAGACCATTCCCAAGGAAAAGAAATGCAAAAAGGCAAAATGGTTGTCTGACGAGGCCTTACAAATAGGTGAGAAAAGAAGAGAAGTGAAAGGCAAAGGAAAAAAGAAAACATATACCCATTTGAATGTAGAGTTCTAAGGAATAGCAAGGAGAGATAAGAAAGCCATCATCAGTGATCAATGCAAAGAAATAGAGGAAAACAATAGAATGAGAAACACTAGAGATCTTTTAAAGAAAATTAGAGATACCAAGGAAACATATCATGCAAACATGTGCACAATAAAGGACAGAAATGGTATAGACCTAACAGAAGCAGAAGATATTAAGAAGAGGTGGCAAGGATACACAGAAGAACTATACAAGAAGGATCTTCATGACCCTGATAACCACGATGGTGTAATCACTCACCCAGAGCCAGACATCCTGGAATGTAAAGTCAAGTGGGCCTTAGGAAGCATCTCTATGAACAAAGCTAGTCGAGGTGTTGGAATTGCAGTAGAGCTATTTCAAATGGTAAAAGATGATGCTGTGAAAGTGTGGCATTTAGTATGCCAGCAAATTTGGAAAAGTCAGCAGTGGCCACAGGACTGGAAAAGGTAAGTATTCTTTCCAATCCCAAAGGAAGGCAATGACAAAGAATGCTCAAACTACTGCACAATGCACTCATCTCACACACTAGTAAATTAATGCTCAAAATTCTCCAAGCCAGTCTTCAACAGTATATGTACCATGAATTTCCAGATATTTAAGATGGATTTAGAAAGGACAGAGGAAAAAGAGATCAAATTGCCAACATCCATTAGATCATCAAAAAAGCAAGAGAATAGCAGAAAAAATCTGCTTTACTGATTAAGCCAATGAATTTGATTGTGTAGCTCACAACAAACTGAAAAATTCTCAAAGAGATGGGAATCCCAGACCACCTTACCTGCCTCCTGAGAAATCTGTATGCAGATTATGTAACAACAGTTAGAACCAGACGTGTAACAGAAGACTGTTTCCAAATTGGGAAATGAGTACATCAAGGCTGGATGTTGTCAATCTGCTTATTTAACTTATATGCAGAGTATATAATGAGAAATGCAGGGCAGGATGAAGCATAAGCTGGAATCAAGATTGCCAGGAGAAATATCAGTAACCTCAGATATGCAGATGACACCACCCTTATGGCAGAAAGTGAAGAAGAACTAAAGAGCCTCTTGATGAAAGTGAAAGAGGAGAGTGAAAAAGTTGGCTTAAAGCTCAGCATTCAAAAAATGAAGATCATGACATATGTTCCCATCACTTCATGGAAAATAGATGGGAAAACAATGGAAACAGTGAGAGATTTTAATTTGGGGGGCTCCAAAATCACTGCAGATGCTGACCATAGTCATGAAATTAAAAGATGCTTGCTCCTTGGAAGAAAAGCTATGACCAACCTAGACAGTATATTAAAAAGCAGAAACATTACTTTGCTGACAAAGATCTGTCCAGTCAAAGCTGTTTTTTCCAGTAGTCATGTATGGATGTGAGAGTTGGACCATAGAGAAAGCTGAACACTGAAGAATTGATGCTTTTGAACTGTGGTGTTGGAGAAAACTCTTGGGAGTCCCTTGAACTTCAGATCAAATCAGTGAATTCTAAAGGAAATTGGTCCTGAATGTTCATTAAAATGACTGATGCTGAAGCTGAAACTCCAATGCTTTGTCCACCTGATGCGAAGAACTATATCCTTGGAAAAATCTATGATGCTGGGAAAGATTGAAGGTAGGAGGAGAAAGGGATGACATCGGATGAGATGGTTGGATGGCATACTGACTCGATGGATATGAATTTGAGCAAGTTCCAGGAGTCTGTGATGGAAAGGAAAGCCTAGCACGCTGCAGTCCATGGGATCGCAAAGAATTGGACATGACTGAGCAACTGAACTGAATTGAGCAGTCCTCTGCACATGTCTGGCACATAAGGTAGCTCAAAATTTAGTATACCTATTTGTTCAAAAAATGTTTGTTTGCTGACTCTAGAAGTAGAAATTTTCTTTCCTGTTTGAAATCTATAATTGTAACTAATACATGCTGTTTTAAAATACATTGGTCCTTGAGGGGAGGCAGTATCTGAAACTATTCAGTTTTTATTAATGTAATATCTGTTGACTTCATGATAACATTGTTTTGCAATGAATCAATGCAACATTTATTCTAGAATAAATAAGTGGATTTCCAGAAGAAAATAATAACTTATCATGAATTATTACCTTAATGATTAAACAAAAAGGGCAGAAATCAACTTTGAGAATTGTACAGGTGCAAAATCATCATAGGTATCATCAAGACATTCCTTCCTCCATAAGATCTCATGCTCCAAACCCTAATTTCTTCTGACTGTCTGCTTTCCCAGAGTGCAAGATGGAGTAATCTATTTATGCTAACAATGTGAACAGTTCAGTCAATCATCTGGAATCTTTGTCCAATCAACACAAAACATCTGGATATTTTGAAACATCTAGATGACTGACTTCATTTTTCACTTTGCTTCCAGATGTTTTTGTGTCATGTAGATACAGTCTATTGCTCATGAAAATGGAATCTTGGTATAAACATTAACACAAGGTCTTTTCTCAAAGAGTTATGATTTACTATCTGTTTCTTATGACTCAATTTCAATTTATGTATGTTTCTAGCATTGGCCAAACATTGGCAAACCAAAGCCAGATTACGCGTAAACACTAACAACTTTCTGAATATATTATCAGGAAAGAAAATTTTATTTCCTGAGAAAATTTTCATAAAGCAGACAATGTTGTCTGTTTGTGTCCTTGCCACATATATATTGCCACATCGAGAGCTTGCCCAAAGTATAGCATATACATATAGTATAGTAGGAATACAACATTTACCACAAAAAAAGAAATTATCTAATGGGTACAACATGACTACAACTTCAGACAGAAAGGATATACAGGACTTTCAAGCTTATGGCAAAATGAGTTAATGCATTCTGGGAAAATTACACTCCTATCCTTCAACTTCCCAAGTGAAAAGAATAAAATATCATTGAAAGAAAACCTTTGAGGTGTTCATGAGGCCGTTGACTTGCACAAATTGCTAAACTAGCATACTAGTGTATTTAATACATATAAATTTATAAGAGCAACAACCTTTCCAATTTATTTTTTAGTTCTTGGAACTAATCACATAAGCTGTGATAAATCTAATTTCCAACTTTATAATCTTTCCTGGGATTGACATACTGTTAAATACTTACAGTAAGGCCGACCAAATCTGTCACACAGGCAGTAGTAATAGCTATATATAATGAAGTTCACTCATTCAAGTGTCTAGGTATATAAATTCATCCTTAATCACATGAAAAATAATCTCATAATTTACACTGTGTGTGTAGTATATCCTCTTAAATTAATTTCACAATTTTACATTGTTTAAAGGTCTTTTGTTCTCTGTAATTATGTATCTACCTAGTAAAAATCTATAACATATGACTTTGTTCTACAAACCATTAATTTACAATCATTTTACATATGTCAGTTTTGATAATTATGGTGCTGTGCAATCTATCAGTTGACAGTACTTTGGCAGAATCAGCCACTTTTTATTATTATTATTTACATGCCAATTTCAGCTCTGCTTTTATTTTCATTACTTTCACAATTATCCCCTTGGATAATTTTCATGCCACTGAATAAAAATGATTACTCTTATTTGATCTGTTTCATTACCAGTGAATCTATTATTCTTTAACAACTTTAGTTCAGTTCAGTTCAGTTGCTCAGTCATGTCTGACTCTTTGTGACCCCATGGACTGCAGCAGGCCAACTTACCTTTTTTTAAATTAATAAGCAGTTTTATATCCTCATTGAGTGAATATCCTACTGAAATTTTATTTGAGTTGAAGTCACATAAAGCACTTAATGTTGCACTATATTATTTAATCACTTTAGTCACTTTTCTTATATTACATTTGCCAGTCTCCCCATGAGAAATTTCACTAGAAATCCTCAGTTGAAGTTGGATTTTGAGATACAAATGAGGGTTTTAAAAAAGAAGACAAACACAATGAGCTGTTTGCCCCATTATATTCTTACAAGTTCATATGCTGCTAAGTCACTTCAGTCGTGTCCGACTCTGTGCGACCCCATAGACGGCAGCCCACTAGGCTCTCCCGTTCCTGGGATTCTCCAGGCAAGAACACTGGAATGGCTGGCCATTTCCTTCTCCAATGCATGAAAGTCAAAAGTGAAAGTGAAGTCGCTCAGTCCTGTCTGACCCTCAGCGACCCCATGGACTGCAGCCTACCAGGCTCTTCCGTCCATGGGATTTTCCATACAAGAGTATTGGAGTGGGATGCTATTGCCTTCTCCACAAGTTCATATGCTTCTGTTGAAATAATTCATGCATTTTAATGTTCATCATTACCTAAAACATATTTTTATGTTTCAGGTTATTAGTGATTCTTATTTATATAACACAGCTTACTGGATTCAGGCAGAAGTGGAGGACATTACAAATTGAATGCATAATTACATTTTGGTTAAAATAAATAATAAATTATTTTACATGTAAAGTTGCCATACACAACAGTGGGAATTAGATGTGAGTTAATTCTCCAGAGGTGGAAGCTTCCTGTAAGCCCTCCAAACATCTATCATAAATTAGAAGTCCAAGTAGGTGCAGCTACTTTGTAGGAAAAGCTGGAATCCTGACAGCTCCAAATTTATAAGAACTAATAGCATTTCAAAGTGTATTCTCAGAACAATAAAATTAAGAGAAATACCATTAACAGTGATTTGATTTTGGCAAACAAAACAAAAACATGATTTAAATATCATTTTCTTTTCAGGTGGTCCTTGGGATTGTGGAAGTACTGTCTGGGTCACCAGATCCAGATAATTCTGCTGGCAGGAATTATGTCTTAAACACACACACTCACACACACACACAAATCTATCTGACCATTACTAATAGACACACTCGAACTGTGTGCTTAAGACTGGGCAAGTCAAGTAATGACTGTTCCTCTCCAACTCCTTTTTTTTTTTTTTATTGCTATATCTAAAGTTGATGTATTGTGCTGCCATAGTGGAATGTTTATCATGATCCAGGCCACGGACATTTTGGTTACACTAGTGGTTAGCAAAGCACTCCATGATCTTTATGCCTAAATGATGTCTGACAGCTCAGGTTTCGCTACCGTCCCAGGAAGTAACTTCTTCCTACTCTTTCCATGACCTTGGATGATAAAAGGACATAACGGGGAGTCTAACAACCTTCTGTATTTAAAAGGAAATGACATCTTTAAAAAATGATCTCATCTCTTTCTGTAGAAAATAGAGTCATTATCCTCCCTTCTCCTCCCTTCAGCTGCAGCCATTTCTGCCTCTAATATGTGAGGCCACCCATGTTATGCAAAATTTAGTGCAGGTAAATTTAGATCACTCAAGGAATGACCGCAAAAAAGAAACTGACCAAGACTCCTGACTGCTGGTGCATCGAAACTAAAACAGCCAGAAGAAAGGATATCAACCAGAGAGCATTTCCACACAAGTGATAGAAAGGAGTGATAACTACCGATGGGCAGAAGATAGAGGGAGAAGTGAAGCAATTTAGACTTCTAGGCAGCAATCCACCCAGGGAAATGTGGTTATTAAAGCTAACTGTTGGATAAACAAAGTAGATGGAAATTTACTTCTAAATTAATCTGCACTAATTTAATTTGAGAGCAAGCATGGTCGAGGGGATAGAACACTTGTCTAAGTAGTCAGGCACTTTAGATTTGTAGCTATGCTATCAACTGTAGTAAACTGCTTTGCCACTTTAGACCTTCACAGAGATAATAGTAACTGTTCTTTGTTTTGTTCCCAAGAATGTTTTCAAGATGTGAGATAATGTCCACAAAGTGTTTGAAGCTCTGCAGAGGAAAGCTTTAAATTCCAATATTCAATCCACTTGTAATTAGGCATCTATTTTACACATTTTTGGAGCTGTTACTAGGTATACAGTATTGTGTTAGGTGTTACAGATGGATAAGAATAGATAAGCCTAAACTCCTGTATTCATGGAACTAAAGATTGAGTAGCAGGGCCACTCATATATATATATATATAAATATATATATATATATATATATATGTATATATGTTGCTATCTTGGCAATATGAGACATATGCAGTAAGAGGGATAAAAATAACATTCTGGGCCCCAAGTAAAGTAGCAACCACTTCTTGCCAAAGAGAAACAGAAGAAAGGGAACTTTATGTGAACCTTGGAAGAGTGTTCAGGATTTCAAAGAACAATAATGTGGAAAGGGCTTTTCCAAAGGATTAAACAACATAGGCAAAAAAGTAGTATTTGATATGTGGAATGGCATGTAGTCTAGTTTAGTTGTAGCATAGAGTGTGTGGAAGGGAAGTGGTTTGGAATAAAATTAGAAGATGCAGAGTAAAATCAGACTACAAGAACTTCCATACCAGGCTAAGGAAGTTGGATTTCATTTGTTTGGTAAGGAGAAACCACATAAGCTATTTCATGCTCCTGAACAAAATGGCTTAAGCTTTGCTTTTGTTGGAGTGGGGGCACACTAGAGGTGGCATGACTGAAGTACTGGAACAATGTAGGTGTGAGGAATCAGAAAGCTAAATAGGAATAGTAGTAGTGAGGGTGAAAATAAGAGAGGAGGATAGAGAAACAGAGACTTCAGAGAGAGAATCAATACGAAATTTTCATCAAGTATATAGGTTTGTCATCATCACCTTTGCTGACTAACGTCCATATAATCAAAGCTATGGTTTTTCCAATAGTCAATTACAGATGTGAGAGTTGGACCTTAAAGAAGCCTGAGCTCTGAAGAACTGATGCTTTTAAATTGGGGTGTTGAACAAGACTCTTGAGAGTCCCTTGGACAGCAAGGAGATCAAACCAGTCAATCTTAAAGGAAATCAACCCTAAATATTCACTGGAAGGACTAATGCTGATGTTGAAGCTCTGATACTTTGGCTACCTGATGCAAAGAGCAAGTTCCTTGGAAAAGACCTTGAAGCTTGGAAAGATTGAGGTCAGGAGGAGAAGGGGATGACAGATGATTAGATGGTTGGATAGCATCATCAACTCAACGGACATGATTTAGAGCAAAGTCCAGGAGATAGTAAAGGACAGAGAAGCCTGGTATTCTGTGGTCCATAGGGTTGCAAATAATTGAACATGACTTAGTGACTGAACAACAACAATAGTGATTTGAAGGAGAGTGATAATTTTAAGGATGGAAATATAAATACATAAAGTCTGAAGATGCCTAAAATAAGTCAAATTATGGATATTTTTAATTTTAGGCATTAGCTTTTATCTAAGTGAAAACAAATAAATATTAATTCAGCATTTGAAACTGTGATTCTGAGAACTGAAGAAGGAAATTGTTATTGAAGATATAGATTAGGGAAAATCATTTGAAAGGAGACATTATTTGAAATAATACACATGGATGAAATCATTAGAGTGGAGATTATTATTGAAGAGAAGAAATGACTCAGCAGAAAAGACAGAGACAAATGACCAAACCAGCAGGAGAATTCAGAAGGCTAGGGAATCTTGCAAGTCAAGAGAGCAGATAATTTCAATAAAAAGGAGTTAGTGAAATGTACTGCATTAAATGATATGGAGAGGTTAAGAAGAGTAAGGTCTAAGAAAAGACTGAAATTTTGCAGTTAAGAAGTCATCAGGAACTTTCAAAACCCAGTTTCAATAGAGGGTGGAAGAGAGGCAGCCTGACTCTAAATGGGTTGAAAAGTAGATGGTGCTAAATAGGAGAAGTGACTACAGATTATATTTTTGAGATATTTGGTCATGGACAGAAAACTGGATATATGCCATAATATTCAGTGAATAAGAAAAAGTCTTTGTTAGATTCATTATTTCTGTTTGGCTTTTCTTAGACTGGACTACATTAGTGGGGATAGGAAAATGCTACAGATGTAAGAGAGAAGGGAATAATAGATGAAACAGAAGGAGAGGACAAACAGATTAATCCTGGGAAGGAAGAGGGACATGTTTTCCTTACAGAAAAAATAATGGGAAAAAATAATGAAGGACGATCCAGAGAAGCTTTGAGATGGAGGAGGAGACAAGAAGAGAGTTCATGCAATGTGGTTTATTTATTTTTATTTTTTTCCCTCAATAAATAAGAAATTAAGTTATTTCCTGAGTGAAGATGTAGAATTGTGTCTGAAAGCTTAAGGAACATGGAAATGATTTAGAATAGCTATTGTACAGATTAGAGAAGAGCATCAAGAAAAGAAATAAAGGAAATATTTTTTGAGCAACAGTAAAGAACTACATTAAGGTAACCCTAATCATTAGCTTCTTGACTTTCTTCAGCAATGCTCAGAAGCCTATACACAAGCGTGCAGAAAAACAGGCATTGAGACTTTTTCAGAGTTTAGGGTTGTATGCAACAGATATCCAGAGAGCCAAAGGGGCTAAGAATCCTAAGATGCTGTGCAAAATGTTACTCAAATGTATGACTATGGCTTCTAAAATAAGTACACAAGCAAATGAAACCAGAAATGGAGTATTATCTGAGAAAATATGGATTTAAAGGGAATTTAGTCATGGTGATGGTAAAGTATTGATTTGCTAAATATGAAGAAGTCAAATATAAGGAGGTGATAATATTGGAAGCAGAATTTCATAGATCAGTGCTTACAAGTCACAAAATTCTAAACAGTGATAGGTAATAGGCTTCTGCCAGACTGAAAAATGACCAGCTGACAAGGAAGGCATGAATTATAGATGTATTAATATAATTGTTATTATTGCTGTTTAGAATATAGAATTGTTGAGATGTATGTTAAAGTTATGTCTAGATTATGGCATATATATGTCTTGGACTGCAAGGAGATCAAGCCAGTCAATCCTAAAGAAAATCAAACATGAATATTCATTGGAAGGACTGATGCTGAAGCTGAAGCTCCAATACTTTGGCCACCTGATGTGAAGAGCCAACTCATTGGAAAAGACCCTGATTCTAGGAAAGATTGAAGGCAGAAGGAGAAGAGGGTGACAGAGGATGAGATGGTTGGATGGCATCACTGATTCAATGGACATGAACTTGGGCAAACTCTGGGAGATGGTGAGGCACATGGAAACCTGGTGTGCTGCAATCCATGGGGTCAAAAAGAATTGGACACTACTTGATGACTAAAGAGCAACAAGATAATCATTTTACTTCTTTATGTCAGTCTATTTGGCTTTAGTCTACATCTACAAGGTCCCAGAGACAAGAGGGAAATGAAAAGTTTTCCAAACACAATACTTTATTAACTGAACAGCTCAGTTCCTCAACATGTTAGCATGACTGGAAAAGCAAATATTTCTGAATTTTTGACTGATCTTGCACTGAAAAAATACGTCATGTTGATTGATTTACCAAAAGAATACAGTAAAAAGCCCTAAACCTAAAATTCTTTATCAGATATGAAAATCCACACTTTCAGCATCATACAGCTATGTTCATTTTTATACACTTCTGCCATGGCTACAATTTCAAGTCAGATTTTAATGCAATTAACATGAATAAATTATGTATATATATATATATGAGTTAATATGTATATGTATCAGTCATTCAGTCAGTTCAGTCTCACAGTCATGTCTGACTCTTTGTGACCCCATGGACTGCAGCATGCCACTCTTCCTTGTCCATCACCAGCTTTATATAATCACTAATAAAAATTGTTCCAGATCAGCTTTGTTCTTTTTCTCAAAAGAAATGACACAAAGTCTACTCTATCTCAGATGTCTAGAGAAAAATGTCTGACTCAAATGACTGGTAAATTCTATCACTCAGTCATTAGAGTGAAACTATTGGTTTAATGATGTTTTCTTTCTCCACTTAACTGACTGGTTATTTGACTGAAGTTATTACATCAGTTGGTAGTTCAGATTATTACAAATCTGTAATAATTATCTAGATAGAACAGGCAAATTACTCTGATGCTTATGTAAAAAGATTATATATCAGAAGTAGCCATATAAATGCTAAAACTAATCTTTAAAATGTATCAGTGTAGGAATGGCTTTTGTTTCAGTTCATTTTATTTGAATTCATTACTGCTTTTAACTTTTATAAGTTTACAGTTTTCAAGCAAACATTTGGCAGCCAGCAAATATGAAATATTTCATGAGCATTTAATCATAAATTATGGACATGTAATGATGCCAAATTATAGAAGTCAAAAAACATCATAATTTGCATATTTATCTCAAGCTTCTGCACCAATATTAAAAAGTAAAGTTATTAGATAAGTTTATTTGCACACATGAAAGATGTATCTTAAACTTAGAAATGAACCAGTGCATTTATTGATTCCAGTGACTGTTCCATTCATTAAATGCCTCCTAAATGGTCTGTATTTCTGGTTGCAAAGTCATCATGTGCCATTAAGTATTATGGAAAATGGCAGCATGCCATGATTCAACAACATTAAAAATGCTAAAAACAAGGATAAGTAGAAAGATGAATTATATTTAAAAGAAAAAATGCTCAAATAGATTTGAGGTTCTGATTTTAATTAACTTAAATTGAATGACATGAACATTTAGATTTGTGTGCACTGTGGTGGGATTTCAGTCTTTAAGAAAATGTAGTGTAGTCATCCTTTCTGGATTTAGTCAAACTTAAATGCTTCTTAAATAAGAGGATGCTGAAATAATGGTATTATTCTCTATTCACAGCGTTAGCTACATGTGCTGTGGTTCCTTTCTGGTTTTGTTGTTTTCAGGTGTTAATCAACTCAAATTGTTCCTGAACCAGCACTGGACTTGTGACCCTTACAGAGTGATCTTTGAAGCTTTCATATTGCATTCCATTTACTCTTTTCATCCGTTTGGTGTTTTATTCTAGAATTGCACTGTGCAATACAGTAGCTACTGTATTTAACAAAGCAAAAAAAAAGGTTTTAATTTAAATTAAATTTAATTAAACTTTAATAAAATTCAAGATTCAGTTTCTCAGTTGTACTAACAACATTGCTATCATTACAAACATTGCTAGCATCCACAGGACAATGCTGCCTTAGAATCTTATCTTGTGTGTGCCATAGCTCGAGACTCATACTTTCTCTTAGGTGGAAGCAGAGTGTGTTAACATATTACTCTTACCCAGATATATTTTCATAATAACAAAAGAACTATTGGAATAAAAAAACAGTCTCTATAATCTGAATAAATTTGAATTGTAAATAAGGAAAAATCAGATCTCAAGAAAATATCTGAGGGAATTATTTTAGGGAAGAGATTTGTCCTAGCATCATTCAAATCATATCACACACAAAGCAGTCACTGATATATGGAATTATTTGTTTGTTCATTCATTCTTTCATCCTTTTTGTTATTGTTGTTGTTGTTGTTGTTCATTTGCTAAGTTGTGTCTGTGATCCCATGGACTGCAGCACCCCAGGCTCCTCTGTCCTTCATTATCTTTTGGAGTTTGCTCAAACTCATGTCGATTGAGTCAGTGATGCAATCTAACCATCTTATCCTCTGCTTCCCCCTTCTTTTGCCTTCAATCTTTCCCAGCATCAGGATCTTTTCCAGTAAGTCAGTTCTTAGCATCAGGTGGCCAAAGTATTGGAGCTTCAGCTTCAGCATCAGCCCTTCCAATGAATATTCAGGGTTGATTTCCTTTAGGATTACTGGGGGATATAGCAGTTATCAAAACAGATATGCTTTTATTTTCAATGAAATTATGGTCTAATAAGGGATAGCAACAGATGATTGTAAAATTATATGGTTAGGGCTATGATGCAATAAAAGGAAGCACATAGGAAATACAGCCAGCATGGACTTACAGTAACAGGGCAACTGGAGACAGTCAAAGAAGGATTTTTGTTGTTGTTAGTGTCATTGCTATCGGTTAAATGTGAACTAGACCTGAGGGCAGTGCAAATTAGTAAAAGGAGTGGAAGGAGAAATGACTTTTCAGACAGAGTATATACAAAGACTTAGAGGCAATAAATGCTCACTATATTAGTTTATGTCTAAGTGTATCCTGGGAAAGCACTCTAGGAATAGAGGGGAGAAGGCACCAGATCTTGCCTTATCCAAAAGTAAAATGTCCCCTTCTAGTTATTCTAATACCTCAGAGTATTGTGCCCAGCAGAATTCAGAGGTGTGCATTTATTTTTCCTTTTTTTTAAATAAATTATTTTAGTTTAGTTTATAGCAATTTTAAGAACAGAATCATGAATGTATATACAGTCTATCTGCAGTGACATCATCATAGCACAAATTAAAAATGAATTGTATCCAATGTGAGAAATGTTAGATAAATTATATGTCCTGAAAATATCCTGCAATTAAACTTATCTGGATAAATGTTCATAATTCTACATGTAAGAAGATTTTTAAAAATAATATTACAAAACAAATATATTGAGTTGGCCCAAAGTTTGTTCATACTATCTTATGGAAAAACTTGAATAAACCTTTGGGTCAACCCAATATTATTATCATTTACCCAGATGAACATCAAATATGTTCATCTAGACAACCATATCTGGAAGATAGGATTGTGAGAACTATTAATATTTAATCTTACTTTTCATTATTTTCCATTTCTGTATAATAATCAGGCAAGATTAGTATTAACAGAAAATTATTATTACTATTAGCAACAAATCTAAACTAAAACGGATTCTCATAAACTTTTGGACATATTAGGCAGATATCTTGATACACTTCATTCTAATTAGGAAAGTTACTGGCAGTGCAGAGTTTCTCTTCCCTGAATTGCCCAGAAAGTACAGAAAAAAATACCTTCCACTTACTGACAAAATTATTTTCTATACACGGAGTAGTGACTGGGAGACCCTTATATGGTACAGAGAAGACCCTCAGCAAGTATTTGCTGAATGAAGGAATAATAAATAAGGGGAAAAGAGGAGTTTTTGTACAAATTTCAGTAAAATGATGAAACATACTAACACTCTTTAAAGCAGCGGTTTCCAACCGTTTTGACACCAGGACCCAGTTTCATGGTGGACAATTTTTCCACTGTGAGGAGTGGGGGACGGTTTGGGGATGATTCAAGCACATTACATTTATTATGCACCTATTTTCTATTATTATTACATAAGTTATACCTCAGATCATCAGACATTAGATTGTGGAGATTGAGGACCCCTGCTTTGATGAGCCAAAAGAAGGAAAGGGGAATAGACAAAAGGAAGAAAATAGCAATTCCATCTTTTTTTTTTTTTTCCAAAACCTGGACTGGTGATCTATTTCACATGTGATAATATGCATGTTTCGATGCTATTCTCTCAAATCATCCCACCCTCGCCTTCTCCCACAGTCCAAAATTCTATTTTTACATCTGTGTCTTTTTTGTTGTCTCACATATAAGATCATGATTACCATCTTTCTAAATTCCATATATATGCAATGATATACTGTATTGGTGTTTTTCTTTCTGACTTACTTCACTCTGTATAATAGGCTCCAGTTTCATCCACCTCATTAGAACTGATTCAAATGCACTCTTTTAAGACGTGAGTAATATTCCATTGTGTATATGTACCACAGCTTTCTTATGCATTCATTTGCTAATGGAAATCTAGGTTGCTTCCATGTCCTGGCTATTGTAAACAGTGCTGCAATGAAAATTGGGGTACATGTGTCTCTTTCAATTCTGGTTTCCTCAGTGTGTATGCCCAGCAGTGGGATTGCTGGGTCATATGATAGTTCTATTTCTAGTTTTTTAAAGAATCTCCACACTGTTCTCCATGGTGGCTGTACTAGTTTGCTTTCCCACCAACAGTGTAAGAGGGTTCCCTTTTCTCCATACCCTCTCTAGCATTTACTGTTTATAGACTTTTTGATAGCAGCCATTCTGACTGGTGTGAGATGGTACTTCATTGTGGTTTTGATTTGCATTTCTCTGGTAATGAAAGATGTTGAGCATCTTTTCATGTGTTTGCCAGCCATCTGTATGTCTTCTTTGGAGAAATGTCTGTTTAGTTTTTTGGCCCATTTTTTGATTTGGTCGCTTATTTTTCTGGAATTGAGGTACAAGACCTGCTTGCATATTTTTGAGATTAATTCTTTGTCAGTCACTTCATTTGCTATTATTTTCTCCCATTCTGAAGGCTGTCTTTTCACATTCCTTATAGTTTCATTAGTTGTGCAAAAGCTTTTAAGTTTAATTAGGTCCCATTTGTTTATTTTTGCTTTTATTTCCATTACTCTCGGAGGTGGGTCATAGATGATCCTGTATGATTTACGTCAGAGACTGTTTTACGTATGTTCTCCTCTAGGAGTTTTAGAGTTTCTGGTCTTATATTTAGATCTTTATTGCATTTTGAGTTTATTTTTTTCTATGACATTACAAAGTGTTCTAGTTTCATTCTTATACAATTGGTTGACCAGTTTTCCCAGCACCACTTGTTAAAGAGATTTTTTATCCATTCTTTACTCTTGCCTCCTTTGTCAAATATAAGGTGTCCATAGGTGTGTGGATTTATCTATGGGCTTTCGATTTTGTTCCATTGATCTATATTTCTGTCTTTGTACCAGTACCATACGGTCTTGATGACTGTAGCTTTGTAGTATAGTCTGAAGTCAAGTAGGTTGATTCCTCCAGTTCCATTCTTTCTCAAGATTGCTCTGGCTATTTGAGGTTTTTTGTATTTCCTTACAAACTGTGAAATTATTTGTTCTAGTTATCTGAAAAATACCATTGGTAGCTTGATAGGGATTACATTGAATCTATAGATTGCTTTGGGTATTATACTCATTTTCACTATTCTGATTCTTCTGACCCATGAACATGGTATACTTCTCCATCTATTTGTGTCATCTTTGATTTCTTTCATCAGTATTTTATAGTTTTCTATATATACATCTTTTGTTTCTTTAGATAGATTTATTCCTAAGTATTTTATTATTTTTGTTGCAATGGTGAAAGGAATTGTTTCCTTAATTACTCTTTCTGTTTTCTCATTGTTAGTGTGTAGGAATTCAAGGGATTTCTGTGTGTTGATTTTATATCCTGCAACTTTACTATATTTATTGATTAGCTCTAGTAAATTTCTGGTGGAGTCTTTAGGGTTTTCTATATAGAGGATCATGTCATCTACAAACAGTGAGAGTTTTACTTTTTCTTTTCCAATCTGGATTCCTTTTATGTCTTTTTCTGCTCTGATTGCTGTGGCTAAAACGTCGAAAACTATGTTGAATAGTAGTGGTGAGAGTGGGCACCCTGTCTTGTTCTTGACTTTAGGGGAAATGCTTTCAGTTTTTCACCTTTGAGGATAATGTTTGCTGTGGGTTTATCATATATGGTTTTTATTATGTTGAGGTAAGTTCCTTCTTTTCCTGCTTTCTGGAGGGTTTTTTTTTTTATCATAAATGGATGTTGAATTTTGTCAAAGGCTTTCTCTGCATCTATTGAAATCATCATATTGTTTTTTTATCTTTCAATTTGTTAATGTGGTGTATCACATTGATTGTCCATTTTATTGGCATATGGTTGCTGATAGTAGTCTCTTACGATCCCTTGTATTTCTGTATTTTCTGTTGTGATCTCTCCATTTTCATTTCTAATTTTGTTGACTTGATTCTTCTCTCTCTTTTTTTTTTTCCTTGATGAATCTGGCTAATGTTTTGTCTATTTTGTTTATATTTTCAAATAACCAGCTTTTAGCTTTGTTGATTTTTGCTATGATCTCTTTTGTTTCTTTTGCATTCATTTCTGCCCTAATAATTATGTTTTCTTTTCTTCTACTAACCCTGGGGTTCTTCATTTCTTCTTTTTGTAGTTGCTTTAGGTGCAGAGTTAGGTCATTTATTTGATTTCTTTCCTGTTTCT
Source organism: Capricornis sumatraensis (assembly GCF_032405125.1). Classification (NCBI taxonomy): domain Eukaryota; kingdom Metazoa; phylum Chordata; class Mammalia; order Artiodactyla; family Bovidae; genus Capricornis; species Capricornis sumatraensis. The sequence goes on from NC_091092.1 coordinate 6,600,717, forward strand.
TGAGGTAGCCTTATATTGCTATGAACCTTCCCCTTAGGACTGTTTTTTACTGAATCCCAGGGGTTTTGGGTTGTTGTGTTTTCATTTTCATTCGTTTCTGTGCAGATTTTTATTTCTTTCTTGATTTCTTCTGTGATTTGTTGGTTATTCAGCAGTGTGTTGTTTAGCCTCCATATATTTGCATTTTTAATATTTTTTTTTCCTGTAGTTGACATCTAATCAAGCAGAAAAGATGCTTGAGGTGATTTCAGTTTTTTTTTTTTTTTAATTTATCAAGGCTGGATTTATGAACCAGGATGTGATCTATACTGGAGAAGGTCCCATGTGCACTTGAGAAAAAGGCAAAATTCATTGTTTTGTGGTGAAATGTCCTATAGATATCAATTAGGTGTAACTGGTCCATTGTATACTTTAAAGTTTGTGTTTCCTTGCAAATTTTCTGTTTAGTTGATCTATCCTTAGATACGAGTGGAATATTAAAGTCTCCCACTATTTTTGTGTTATTGTTAATTTCTCCTTTCATAGTTGCTAGCATTTGCCTTACATATTGCAGTGCATCTATGTTGGGTGCATACATATTTATAATTGTTATATCTTCTTCTAAGACTGATCTTTTTTGTCATTATGTAGTTTCCTTCTTTGTTTCTTTCCACAGCCTTCATTTCAAAGTCTATTTTTTCTGGTTTGAGTATTACTACTCCTGATTTCTTTTGGTCTCCATTTGCGTGAAATATCTTTTTCCAGCCTTTCACTTTCAGTCTGTATGTGACCCTAGGTTTGAGGTGGAGCTCTTTTAGACAGCATATATAGGGGGTTTGCTTTTGCATCCATTCAGCCAGTCTTTGTCTTTTGGTTGGGGCATTCAACCCATTTACATTTAAGGTAATTATTGATAAGTATCATCCCAGTGCCATTTACTTTGTTGTTTTGGGTTTGAGTTTATACACCTCTTCTGTCTTTCCTGTCTAGAGAAGATCCTTTAGCATTTGTTGAACAGCTGGTTTGGGAGTGATGAATGCTCTCAGCTTTTGCTTGCCTGTAAAGCTTTTAATTTCTCCTTCATATTTGAATCAGATTCTTGCTGGATACTGTAATCTGGGTTGTAGGTTTTTCTCTTTCATCACTTTAAGTATGTCCTGCCATTCTCTTTAGGCTTGGATGGTAGAACTTAAGTGTTAAAATATCAAAATAGTTCTTCCATAATTCCACCTTCTGATAATCAGTTAAATTATTCAAAAATAGATGATACACTTTTTCAGGTAAACTATGCTTTCACATGGTTCTAGATTATCCCAAATGGCAATAGAAGCCATTTATTCACTAGTGAATGAAATTAACACCACTTTGTCTCCCTGTAATACCAAGGTCAGTTCAGTTCAGTTCAGTCGCTCAGTTGTGTCCGACTCTTTGAGACCCCATGGAATGCAGCACAGCAGGCCTCCCTGTCCATCACCAACTCCTAGGTCAGTACACTTTAAATGAATCATTTATAGTAGCTTCAGACAACTAAGATCTTACAAAACGTAGTTTGTAAATGTAGGACATAAATTTACATTGTTTAAGAAGCTCCACACAAGTGGGAAGTGCAAAGAAATAGAGGAAAACAATAGAATGGGAAAGACTAGAGATCTCTTCAGGAAAATTAGAGATACCAAGGGGATATTTCATGTAAAGATGGGCACAATAAAAGACAAAAACAGTATGGACCTAACAGAAGGAGACGATTTTAAGAAGAGGTGGCAAGAATACACAAAAGAACTCTACAAAAAAGATCTTCATGATTCAGATAACTATGATGGTGAGATTACTCACCTAGAGCCAGACATACTGGAGTGTGAAGTCAAGTGGGCCTTAAGAAGCATCACTGTGAACAAAGCTAGTGGCGATGACAGAATTTCAGTTGAGCTATTTCTAATCCTAAAAGATGATGCTGTGAAAGCACTTCATTTAGTATGTCAGCAAATTTGGAAAATTCAGCAATGGCCACAAGACTGGAAAATGTAAATTTTCTTTCCAATCCCAAAGAAAGGCAATGCCAAAGAATGCTCATACTATGGGACAATTGCGCTCATCTCACACACTAGCAAAGTATGCTCAAAATTTTCCAAGCTAAGTTTCAACATGTATGTGAACCGAGAACTTCCAGATGTTCAAGCTGGATTTAGAAAAGGCAGAGGAACAAGAGATCAAATTGTCAACATCCGTTGTATCATAGAAAAAAACAAAATAATCCCAGAGAAACATCTGATTTGTTGACTTCACTAAAGCCTTTGACTGTGTGGATCACAACATACTGCAGAACATTCTTAAAGAGATGAAATACCAGACCACCTTACCTGCTTCCTGGGAAATCTGTCTGCAGGTCAAGAAGCAGTAAGCCAGAAAGAAAAACACCAATACAGTATACTAGCACATATATATGGAGTTTAGATAGATGGTAATGATAACCCTGTATGTGAGACAACAAAAGAGACACAGATGTATAGAACAGAATTTTAGACTCTGTGGGAGAGGGAGAGGGTGGGATAATTTGGGAGAATGACATTGAAATATGTATACTATCATGTAAGAAAAGAATCGCCAGTCTAGGTTTGAAACAGGATACAGGATGCTCGGGGCTGGTGCGATGGGATGACCCAGAGAGATGATATGGGGAGGGTGGTGGGAGGGGGGTTCAGGATTGGGAACTTATGTACACCCATGGCAGATTCATGTCAATGTATGGGAAAATCAATACAGTATTGTAAAGTAAAATATATATATATATATATATATATATGATAAAGAGCACAAAAAAAAAGAAGAAGAAGAAGAAGAAGCAACAGTTAGAACCAGACATAGAACAATGGACTGGTTCAAAATTGGGAAAGGGATATGTACATCAAGGCTGTATATTGTCACCCTACTTATTTAATTTATTTAATTTATTTAATTTATATGGATGAAGATTGCTGGGGGAAATACCAACAAATACCTGAGTGGAGAAATACCACTCAGATATACATATGGCACCACCCTTATGGTAGAAAGCAAAGAAGAACTAAAGATCCTCTTGAAGAAAGTGAAAGAGGAGAGTGAAAAAGCTGGCTTAAAACTCAACATTCAAAAATTGAAGATCATGGCATCTGGTCCCATCACTTCATGGCAAATAGGTGGGGAAGCAGTGAAAGACTATTTTCTTGGTGTCCTAAATCACTGAAGATGGTCACTACAGCCATGAAATTAAAAGATCCTTGCTCCTTGCAAGAAAATATATGACTAAACTAGACAGCATGTTAAAAAGCGGAGATATTACTTTGCCAACAAAGGTCCATCTAATGAAAGCTATGGTTTTTCCAGTAGTCATGTATGGATGTGAGAGTTGGACCATAAACAAACCTGAATGCTGAAGAAGTGATGTTTCTGAACTGTGTTATATATATATTAAAATGATAGGTGACAAGAAAGCAAAACATTAACTTGAACCATGAGACTTTGCCATGGACTGCAGCACATCAGGCTTCCCTGTCCTTCACTATCTCCCAGACTCGAGTCCATTGTGTGTTGGATGATGCCATCCAACCATCTCATCCTCTATCACCCCCTTCTCCTCTTTCTCTCAACTTTTCCCAACATCAGGGTCTTTTCAAATGAATCAGTTCTTCTCATCAGGTGGCCAAAGTTTTGGAGTTTCAGCTTCAGCATCAGTCCTTCCAATGAATATTCAGGATTGATTTCTTTTAAGATTGACTAGTTTCATCTCCTTGCACTCCAAGGGACTCTCAAGAGTCTTCTCCACCACCAAAATTCAAAAGCATCAATTCTTTGGCTCTCAGCTTTCTTTATAGTCCAACTACCACATCCATACATGACTACTGGAAAAACCATAGCTTTGATTATACAGACCTTTGTTGGCAAAGGAAGGTCTCTGCTTTTTAATATGCTGTCTAGGTTTGTCATAGCTTTTCTTCCAAGGAACAAACAGCTTTTAATTTCCTGGCTGCAGTCATCTTCTTTAGTGATTTTATAAAAAGTCTGTCACTGTTTCCATTATATCCCCATCTACTTGCCATGAAGTGATGGAACCAGAAGCCATAATCTTAGTTTTTTGAATGTTGAGTTTTAAGCCAGCTTTTTCACTCTCCTTTTTCACTTTCATCAAGAGGCTGTTTAGTTCCTCTTTGCTTTCTACCATTAAGGTGTTATCTGCATATCTGAGGTTATTGATAGATGAGTCTCTTAAGTGACTGCAAATTCCACATGGTGATCAGTTCACATGTAACCCCATGGAATATTAAACAGAAAAGTATTTATTTTTATTTTTTTAAAGTTTTGAGATGATACTGAAGCTCAGGTGTGGGATGACTTGACCTACCTAACCAGCTATTTAGTGTCTGAGCTATGACTAAAATCCAGGTCTTCTAACCTTCAATTTGAACTTTTCCAATCATACCACATGGCATGGCCACTCAAAGTAACTTAAAAAACAAACAAACAAACAAAAAACTGTCTATAAGACTCATAACTCCATGGTTATGACTAACAGAGAGCATATCTATGTTTCTTACTTGTTTTTTTTTTTAATAGAGACAAATAAATGTATTAAAATTCTAGCATAAAATGCATAGAGGGCAGTTGCTTTTTCAAGTAATCAACTATAGGCTTCCAAAAAGATGAATGTTTTCTTCTCTTACTTCCCTGGTGGCTCAGATGGTAAAGCGTCTGTCTACAATGCGGAAAACCCGGGTTCGATCCCTGGGTCAGGAAGATCCTCTGGAGAAGGGAATGGCAGTCCACTCCAGTACTATTGCCTGGAAAATCCCATGGACAGAGGAGCTTGGTAGGCTACAGTCCATGGGGTCGCAAAGAGTTGGACACAACTGAGTGACTTCACTTTCTTCTCTTAGCTACTGGTACTAACCAGAAACTATTTATGAAAATTTTAATTAAAGCCTCATATGCTTAGACACATTGACACATAATTAGCAGAGGCAAGGCATAGAGAGTGCCCTTGCCTCTTACTTCTGCATTCCCCACCCAGCTTTGCACATAAAGAGAAACCTCAGTAACCTTTACTTTAGGAAAAGAGATATAACTTTCATGATCTGATTTGCCCCTTTTAAGCACTCTGCTACAGCATTTGAATCAAAGGAAGATGCAAACTGGCAGATAGCAGGGACCACATCTATTTAATTTGTATTGTATAGTACTTAGCATGGCGCCATGTATATAGGGACACTTGATAAATATCACTTGAGAAGAAATGTATTCCAAATGCATTTGTTGGCAATAGGCTCAGTTTTCATCCTTTTACTGATTGAGGATCTAAATGTCACATCCTTCCCACTTTATACCTCTTAAGCAAAGACTTCACTCTTCTCTCTAGTACAAGAGAAAAATTTTAATGAGAATAAACCAGTTTTATAAGTGAGAGGGCTTCTTAGAGGGGCAGAATGAGAATTAAACAATCAATCTCAACTACAGATCACCTGAAACAAGATTTAGAGACCCTAGCTGATATCCTTCAGGACAATAACATTTTCCTCTCACTTTTCTCAGCAGTGGGCAAAGAACTTTCTTAGTTTCAACAACATATCAAACATGACTTATTAAACCGAACTGTACTATCAAAGGAGGGATTTACCAATTCTACTTCCACTCTTTCTTTGTCTTAGGTATTTATACCCATTAGCTTGAATAGGGACTCTGAACTGCAGGCAAGTAAGGAATTGGCTATGTAAGTAAATAAAAATCTTTTCATGATATTTTATTCTCAAATCTCAACAAATCAGTGTGGGTCACTGTGGAGAAACCAAAACTTAATGGCATCAAACCAAGCGAAGTCTGGAATCAAAAGGAAAAACATCAAAGTGAAATATCTCATCTTATTTCATTATTCAGCCTAAAAAGAGAGTGACATAATAAGAAGTTATTTTGATTTAAAGTGTACCTGCCTTAGATATATAGGCAAGGATACTTTTAAATATCAGCCTTTCATCTCACTTGTGTCTCTTTAAGCAGCTTAAAAAAAAATCAGTGAAATAACTATCATCAATTTTAAACAAAGAGTCCCAATCCTAAGCCAGTGCTGTCAAGGCCCACACAGTAGTATCTGCTATTACATTAATGTGAGTAATGTAGCTATGTAAGACAAACATTTGGTTCTTGTAGTTCTCTTTCATCTATCTATCTATCTATCATCTATTGATTCGTTTATTACAAATTAATTATTATTATTTTTTTTTGCAATCAGCGGCTGAAACAGAGATCATCTCTCTGACATAGAATGCAAATCAATAGTCCCGTGTGATAATTAGGCATGCAGTAAGTACATCAAGCATTATAGATAATGTGAAGAAAAGTTTACAGGTAAAGAAGAAAAAAGGACAAGCTTGCCTGTGGGAAAATTTCTCTTACTAAGTGGTCTGAGGAATGGAGAGGCAGTTTTCAGAGCCCTTGTACCAAGTCATTCATTCTCCAGTGTTTATTAGTTATGAATGAACTAATCTCACTCATCATATGGCTAGAAATTAAACCACATAGGTGATGCTACTTATAAAAGACTTTTTCCTTCTCGAAACAAATAGCTAACTTGCTTTTGCCAGCCAAGAGGGAAAATGAATCCAAAAAGGAATCATGGGCCAATTAACACACTGAAGGAAACAGTGAAATGTGGCAAAAATCCAAGCAGAAAGGTGTAGAAGTTAAATCTACTTTGGCTGAGTGCATAGCTTTAATTGGCAATTTGAGCATAATACTGCCTATTAAGAATGTGCTGAAAGCATCCCAGTTACAGTGCAGTCACATCCCAGTGCAGTGTATAGCCAGACAACGTGCTCCTAAAGGCATGATTCCAGCTTTGAGAATTCCCAATCCACAACTCCAGGATGCTCCTTCTCTCTATGGGTTCAAGTCCCTAGTGCCAGTGCAATAAAGCTGGAAAAGCTGCAGCTCCAAACAGCCTACTCAGGAGGCAGAGCTTGAAAGGCAGACACAGAGAAAAAAATTACCTATGGCTTCGTCCCAGAAGCAGACCACTTGCAAAAACAACAGAATGACTTCTGACATACTTGTCTTTCATAGAGGCACCACTAACTTCTTCCTAGTTACTAACACTCAAAACCATTGCTTGCCTCTTCCTCTTTTTTGCCTTCTTTACTGAGGTTATTAAAAATTTTGTTGATTTTCTCTATTTTCCTGACACTAGTCTCTCTTTTTCCACTAACACTCTAATCCAGGGTCTTGCTATCTCATGCATGGATTATTAAATCTTTTAGTTAGCTTCTCTGACTAATTTTTCCCTATATTAATAACCTTTTGCCTTTTCATACTGTTCATGGGGTTCTCCCATGGAGTAGGTAGCCAGTTTTTTCTTCACTGGACCACATTTTTTCAGAACTCTTCAATACGACCTGCCCATCTTGAGTGGCCCTGCATGGCATGGCTCATAGCTTAATTGAGTTATGTATGTAAGCCCTTCCATTATAACAAGGCTGTGATCCATGAAGAGACTCTTGAGAGTCCTTTGGACTGCAAAGAGATCAAATCAGCCAACTTAAAGGAAATCAATCGTGAATATTCACTGGAAGGGCTGATACTGAAGTTGAAGCTCTAATACTTTGGCCACCTGATGCGAAGGGCTGACTCCTTGGAAAAGAACCCGATACTGGGAAAGATTGAGAACAGGAGGAGAAGGGGGCAACAGGGGTTGAGATGGTTAGATAGCATCATCGACTCAATGCATATGAATTTGAACAAACTCTGGGAGATTGTGGAGGACAGAGGAGCTTAGTGTGCTATATAGTCCATGGGGTTGCAAAGAATCAGATATGACTTGGTGACTAAAAATGACAACCTTAACAACTGGCTCCATCAGACAGTGTTCCCTGCTAATCAGCTTACTCTTCATCATGCTACTCTACTGCTGAAAAAAGTATCATTGATTTCTACTGAACAGCACAAACCTTTCTGCTTGACCTTTAAGATACTTGCTAACATTCTCCTATACAAATTTATCTCCCACTAGTGTATACGTGATGCATCTGGTCAGACTTACATTCACATTGTTAGAAGGGATATATATTCTTATTTTCACATTGATGTGCACCTAGAACTTCTCTGTGCCTCAGTTTCCCTCAACTGTAAAATGGGAATGATAAATTTGTTATAAGGATTAAATGAGATGCTTATTATAATGACTGGTGACTCAGTTGATAAAGAATCCACCTGCAATGTGGGAGACCTGGCTTCTATTCCTGGGTTGGGAAGATCCCCTGGAGAAGGGAAAGGCTACCTACCTTGGATCCTGGCTCCTGGCAGCTACCCACTCCAGTATTCTGGCCTGGAGAATTCCAAGGGCAAAGGAGCCTGGCAGGCTACAGTCCATGAGGTGGCAAATAGCTGAGCCACTTTTACTTTCACTTTCAAACGCTCATTTGGGCTTCCCTGGTGGCTGAGCTGGTAAAGAATCTGCCCTGTGTTGGGAAAATCCCCTGGAGAAGGGAATGGCTACCCACTCCAGTATTCTGGCCTGGAGAAGTCCATGGACTCTATAGTCCATGGGGTGGTAAAGAGTCTGACAGGACTGAGTGACTTTCACTTCATATACTAAGTGCTATTTAAGTGTCTCTTGAATGCATCAATAAATCAAATGAACATTTTCTTTTTTCCTCTGCTTATCAAATTCTATCAGTTAACTCAGGCCCTGCTTTCTATATAACCCACTCTTTGTTCATCACCCCATTGCTCACCAAGTTCTGGCCCCTCTGAATCCTTACCTATATTGTATACTACAAAATATAATGCTTAATTATATGTTGTTTCGTATTTCTCATTGTAGTTTCAATGGTATACATTTAATCATCTCAAGTCAATTATAAGTTGAGTTCAGGAACTTCTTCTTGAGTGCAATATAAAGTACACAGTGGGTCTAAAATATGTAATGATTATTAGAGTAAGAAGTAAATCTACAAAATTATTGGTCATTTCATACCAGGCAGGCTGCAGCCTGAATCAGTCTACTTTCCTCTATCTTTTGAAGTCTTTTGAGACCTATCTGAAGGTCAACCCAATTTGATGCTTCCCAGTTTTATCCTTTTCTCTGGGAAAATTCTACAGCACACAGGACAGAAAGCGCTGAACCAAATCAACATTTAGGATCTTGAAAAGACTTCCACTATTGTTCACTTTTTCCCTAGTAGAGAACAAGTGACATTACTGGCTAGCCTTCAAAAGTAGTTTTGCCTCTGTTCTGCCTATAAACTGACGTCTAATCTGCCTAACAATACACTTGTCTTAGAAACTCACTTTAGTGTTATCGTCTACCAAGCATCTAGATCTTTCCTTCTATGCTCATAAAGATCACACATTACATTGGTATTAAATAACTACATGATAAAGGGATGTTTAGTTACATGGAACAGGAATCAGACTGAAGATTGAGTATACCAACAATGTTTCAAATACTGCTCTCTACCAGATCATTTCATTTAATCTATATACCAATGTTTCCTGTTAATATGCCATATCAAGCAGACATGATTATGGAAATTGTTTGCTCTGAGAGATTAAGAAATTACATTAAGTTACATAGAAATTAGAGTAGGAATTTTGTACTAGAATGAGTTATTAATAACAATTCATATTTTGTGAGAACTCAGTATGGAGTGGGCATTATGTTAATTAATTTACATCTGCTCTGTTTAACTTTAAAGGGGGTCTCCCTGACTCCTATAAAATACTACCTTTCATATATTAGCAAAGAGCTGCAACAAAATATTTTGAAGAGGGTGTTTGGGGAAAATGAATATCACTAAGTTTTAATATTTGTACAGATTTGTGCAGTAGCATAAATGACAGGATTTACACAAAGACAACTGATCATAATTTCTCATTTTAATGTTAAAACTTTATGCAAAAGTTGCAAATAGGGAGAGTGATTTATCTAACATGGATTGGTGTGGAAACTTGTAAGATATGAAATATTCAGAGAATATAGTCAACAGATCACACAAAATGGATAAATGAGGGGGGAAATGTTAGGCAAGGTTAGCACAAAACCAGTTTCTTTTGTTATTTAAAAATACTCAATAAACTAGTGAGAAGGAACTGACATTTATATTGTATCTGCACTGTAACTATATCTTATTTTAATGCCACCTAAGTTAATAAACTATGTTAATGCTAATACATCATTCATAGTTTATTCAATAGTTTGTCTTCTTCTATTATCACAAAAAGCCCTGCTTGGTGTAATTTATACGAATGAAATTCTTAGCTAAAATGACTGCTTCAGCTTTGGTGAAAAGTACTTGAATGTGGTAGACCTGACTAATTGGCACCTAGAATTCTAATACCCTGAGGAGTCCATCTGGGTAAGGAGAATACCTTAAAAATAATGCCTGAAGACAGCCTGTTCTTTTTGGATGAGGCACAGGTGATATTGACAAAAAATCATTCCCTATCTTATATCTTTATAGTAGCAAAGAAATCAGTTTTATTCTGCCTTAGATATTTGATCTGTAACAAAGGCAACAAATGCTTCTTTTTCATTAAAAGGTGAATATCGCCTTGGGAGGTGAGCAGAGGGGCAAGCAGATTGAAAAGGCTCAGTCATATGCTCTTTTTAATAAATAGTCTTGCTCTAAATGAACTCATTCATTACTATTGTTTTAAATTTTGACATGCCTCTTTGGATAGGTGATTTTTGAAACACACACACACACACACACACACACTTCTTATTCCTTACTAAGTCTCAATTTTATACTGTGACCATTACTGGAAAACTGCCAAATTTCACATTGGTGAGATGAAATATTTTGAAGAAAAATTTAAAGTATTTTTCTCCATATTAATAGAGGAAAAACATGATCTAATGATTAGTAATAGATTAACTTCTTTCCAAGAATATGTATCAAAAAAAGATCAATACTGATTTACATGACATTAGGTCACCTGCTTGTATAACAGACTTGGTATCATACTGAGGAACAGCAGGAGATTTGTACAGAGAGTTTCAGTCCTAATTTAGTCCTTATAATGTTTATACCTATGTCTTCACATTGCATCACTCTGGGGAATCATTTTACCTTTAGTGATCATGACTGGCCAGTGTTCTCTGTTCTTTAATAGAAAGTTCAATAATCAGCTCTACAGTAAAAAGAGGCTTAGGAAAAAGCAGTTATTTCCCTTGAAAGTTAAGAGGGAGAATTCAACAGCACTTTTTTTGCTTTTGGTTTGTCATCAACTTTTTTTAAAAGTTGGAATTTAATTGCTTTACAATGTTGTGTTAGTTTCTGCTGTACAGTAAAGCAAATCAGCTCTATGTATAGATATATCCCATCTTTGTCACCACGGAGCAATGAGTTCACTGTGTTAAACAGTAGGTTCTCATTAGTCATCTATTTTATACAAAGTAGTGTATACATGTCAATCCCAATGTCCCAATTCATCCCACCCTCCTCTTTCCCGCTTGGTGTCCATATGTGTGTTCTCTGCACCTGTGTCTCTATTTCTGCTTTGTAAATAGGTTCATCTGTACCATTGTTCTAGATTCCACAATTATGTGTTAATATATGATATTTGTTTTTCTCTTTCTGACTTCATTCTGTATGACAGTCTCTAGGTTCAACCATATCTCTTCAAATGGCAAAAGTTTTTGACTAGACTTTATTAACAGACTCTACTATTTAGGCTAAATTGCAAGGATGTTTCGGAGAAGACAATGGCACCCCACTCCAGTACTCTTGCCTGGAAAATCCCATGGATGGAGGAGTCTGGTAGGCTGCAGTCCATGTGGTCGCTAAGAGTCAAACACGACTGAGCGACTTCACTTTGACTTTTCACTTTCATGCATTGGAAAAGGAAATGGCAACCCACTCCAGTATTCTTGCCTAGAGAACCCCAGGGATGGGGGAGCCTGGTGGGTTGCCGTCTATGGGGTCGCACAGAGTCGGACACGACTGAAGCAACTTAGCAGCAGCAGCAGCAAGGATTTCTAAAATAGGCATTTGTGAGTATTAGAAAGCTAAACCATACATATTTGCACACAACAACCACGATGATCCTGAAAAAGTGGCTTGCTTATCTACTCTTCTCAGGAGGTATACAAATCAAAATCAAGAAGTTCTTAGTTAAGATTAATTTCTAGTCTACAAGTCTCCTTATCTAAATATGGACAGTGTAGTAATCTTTAGTATACCCTTGAGGATTCAAGATGGATCTAGGAAATAAATAGTAATTTCTGCACATTTGATCTGTTTTGATGCCTGGAGAGCTTATGTTGTGGTAGACTGGTCTTAGCCTTTTTCTCCAAACCAAAGATTTCAGAAACATTGAAACTTGTGCTTTTCTCTAGGATCAGCTTTATTATGCTTATTTATATGCTGCCTTTTTACAGAATATATTTAAGAGCACACACAAATATGAGCAGTTCGAGATTTTCCTTAAATAAATGAATGAATCATGGTGAAGGAATTAGAAAAGTTAGGAAAGCAAGACAGATCCAGATGTGAGGTTAGTACTGAAATTGCATGCTGGGAAGTACAAAAACAGAAATAACTTGCTATAAGAGCTGGAGGCCAAACAAACAAACAAAAAAATAAAAAACTGTTCAAAAGTTAAAATTATTTTCAGAAATTCATATTTTTTTATTGTGATTCCTCATCTGTATTTTAATGTATAATGTAATGACTAATCTCCAGGTTGTTGTATAACATATTTCAATGTATATAATTTGTATTATACCATTGTACCTAAACTTAGTTTTATAAAAGATAGTTTGCTTATGTTTGGGATTAGATGAAGTGGGTAAAGGAGCAAGCGATATTATCCACGTCTGGCTTGAAGCAAAGTCAAATTGAATATTATCTAGAGGAACAGATTGCCTTTAGTTCTTTCAAGCAATCTTCCAGAGATAGTCTCACATCTAAGTTTTAATGTGTATTTCATGATAGAGGCTTTTAGGTGATACTCTCTGGCAAGTCTGGGAGTGAAGCTAATCTATATTGCTTTTTTATATAGGCAGATATACTTTACTAATCAACTAAACCAGGATAGAGTCTAAGCCCTCTTAATATAATTGAGGACACTTACCTGAAGAGGAATTCACTGAAGTCATTTTTTTTTTTTAACAAAAGTGAGTCAAGGGAGTACATTCTGGAAGGAGTAAAATTTATCCTCCAAATATTTAACTTCATCCCATAAAGAAACTAGCAGTGAAACTCCCAAAGTTTTATATCATAATGCACTTCCTTATTCTTTTTTAACTTACATTATTTTTTAAACAGCATATAACCAAATAAATTACTTATTTACAAACTAAAACTCATAAACTCATTAGAGACATTCATAAACCTTGAGCAATATCATTCTCTGGTGACCTCTCTAAGATTGGCTGTTTTCAAAACAATCTTAGTTAACTGAAGAGAGCCTTTAACAGGTGTTTTAAAGGGTGGTTATCAGTAAGCCAGTCAAGTATTGAGAAACACGTACCAAAAATGACAATCTTTGTAAAAGTAGATCTTAAACCACCTATACTGGAAGCAATTACATAGTGAGACCAGTCATTTCTTATGTCCACAATTAGATCATTACAGTAAAACTCTTCTATCTGCATATAAGAGTATATGTATCTGTTTAGCCTCAAGAGGACATTATGCAAGTGTACATTATGCGCCTAACAGTACTTTGATTATCATAACTGTTAAATAATTTTATATGATTAGATAAATTTGTAAGGTGATGAAAAGGATCAACAACTTCCCCCAAACATTGTTTCTCCAAATTTGGGCCATAATAGCGCTTGTAAATCTATCATTAGAGGTTGACTCCTTTAAATATTATTATGTGAGGAAAGAAAATATTATAGGTCAGTAGCTTGCAAGCTGTATTTTGAATGGGAATTACCTGGGGAACCTATTAAAGAAGCAAATTCTGTACCATACCTCCAGACCTTCTGATTCAGTAGTTCTGGAGTTAGACACAGGGAGTTGCATTTTAGAGAAAATTGTAATGCAAGTCATCAGCAGACCTTACTGTAAGTAACATTCCTTAGAACATCATCCCTTGGCACCATAACAGGGGTTATTTGGCAGCCAACTAAAAGCCAGACCCTAGAATAATGGGACACAGAACACTTCTAGAGTTTGAGAATAGCAAATACACACAATGGTTATGGAAACATGCAAATGGAATCACCTACTTCATGAGGTAGCTTGGGACCATCCATGGCTGCCTAATCAGCCCGTGTTTTACCATTTCCAAGAACTATATGAATTTGGAACACAGTCTCTCTAGGTATATCCATAGATGTTGAAAATCAGGAAAGCAAGTATGGATAGTATAGTAGTGCAAAATATATTTGTATCAGAACTTTCTGTACTTCACCAAAGCCAGTGCTATAGAAAGAGTTGGTAATTGTAGTGATTTCTAAAAAGTCTCTTTTCCCCCTTCCACAATAAAAATCAGTTCACTTATCCCTTAATCAGAACAGGAGTCTCATACTTTTTGTGTGTGTGTGTGTAGTAAAAATATTTAATGAGACCTTTTATTAGAAGTTTTTCATGCAACTTGCATGACAGAAATCAACACAGCTAAAATACTGTTGAAGTAGGTCTTTCTACAACATGTATTCAATCTCAAATCCTTAGACTATAATGCAAAATATAAACATACAATAAAATGGAAAAGTAGTGTTATTTGTCATAGCAAAAGCACATTCAGCAATCAAATAGTTGGTGTAACAAACCTAGTGATTCAGAAAATGAGACATTAAAGTAAAGAGAGTATAATGGAGAGAAAAAGGAAACTTAGATGTTCTCAGATAAAATGATAAAGTGCCTTTTATCAGAAATAAAAACTCCAGAGAAGTGGTGTCCAATTTTTCAGGCCATGCTACACCAACTCACATGTTAGACATGATCAAAATTTGTAGGCTATAATATCTCTGAAGGAGAACGCTGACAAGAGGGGAAAAAAACACATACACACACAAATCAAAATAATAATACAAATGGATAATGATTCCTTTGAATATTTACTAAGTTTCTCTTGTTTTTCTGGGTACAGCTCGAAAAATAGGACTTCTAACACCAAAGAGCACACAATCTAGTGGAAGAGACAAAAACAGTATTCATAACCTTTATAGCACAGAGTTGTCAGTACAATAATAGAGATGCAGAACTTGTAAGAGAACTCAGATCCTGTGAAGAGAGGATGTTAAGGAAGACTTCACAGAGAATTTGGCTTTTGAATGCTGAGTAGGAATTTTTAAAGTGTCAACACCTGGCGTGCAGGCGAGCTCAGTTGCTTCAGACATGTTCGACTCTTTGTTACCTTACGGGCTGCAACCTGCCAGGCTCCTCAGTCCATGGGATTCTCCCAACAAGAATACTGGAGTGATTTGTTTCTGCCCTCCTCTAGGGGATCTTCCTGCATTTTCTACATATCCTACATTGCAGGAGGATTCTTTACTGCTGAACCACTGAGGAAGCCTGTCAATGCCTGAGGAAGGGTGTAATTCCATAGCACTATGATGAGAAATACCTCATGTCCAGGTGAGGGTCAGACCCTGAAAGAATACTGCTAGAATTTGAGAGTAATGTAATGAAGTAAAAAAGTGTAAATGACATTACCTACTTCATCCTGTGGCTCAGGCCTATGGTATGCAGACACTCCATCACATTATTGTCAAGGTGGGTTGTATTATTAATCTTAAGAATGTGTTGTGTGTACTCAGTCATGTCCAACTCTGTGTGACGCTATGGACTGTAGCCCACCAGCCTCCACTGTCCATGGAATTCTCCAGGAAAGAATCCTGGAGTGGGTTGCCATTGCCTCCTCCAGGGGATCTTCCTGACACAGGGATTGAACCTATGTCTCCTGCATTGCAGGCAAATTCTTTAACTGCAGATCCACCAGCGAAGCCAATGTTTTTTTTTTTTTCTTTTTTTTTAAAAATTATTAATTATTAATTTATTTTACTTTACAATATTGTATTGATTTTGCCATACTTCATCATGAATCCGCCACGGGTGTACACGTGTTTCCAATCCTGAACCCCCCTCCCACCTCCCTCTCCATAACATCCTTCTGGGTCATCCCAGTGCACCAGCCACAAGCATCCTGTATACTGCATCAAACCTAGATATAGTTTTAAGAATAAGTGTATCTTATAGAGGAGTAAATGACTGCATCTAGATTTCCACTATTCCAAAGCATTATTTTTCCCCACCATTAACTTTGCAACCTTTTTCTGTGTGTGTGTGTGTGTGTGTGTGTGTGTGTGTGTGTATTTTGAAAGGCTTTTTATTCTTCTATTCTTTGGAAAGAATTCCATTCTGTATCCTGTGATAGACTTGTATTTTTCTTCTCTGGAATCACTAAAATCTTCTTTCTGTTATTATGTCCATGCCTTTCTTATTTTTTCTTAATTGTCAGCCAAATTCTCTCTGAGAAAACTTTCAGAAGTCTCTACCTACCCATACATTGTAAGAGCATTAGCAGTGGAGAGTATTAATAGGCTTTTCTGAGTGAGATCAGGTGGGGAAGAATGGCAGTCTGAATAGAAAAGGAGATTTCACATTATAATGGAATCCATTAAACTGAGTTGGGGAAAAAAGTGTCCTCAAAGGAATTGACGCAGCAAGAAAATATAGATCACACCGGAGTCTTTCACCAACCCAGCACAGGAGTATTCTCTTTGTGGTGTCTGTTACCTACCAAGTTAAAACTTTTAGGCACCTGGTATTTCCCTTCTCAATGTGGAATTACCTTTGATGTAAAATAGCCCTGTTTCTCTCTAAGTGCTCTTTTCCTCTTCTACACTCTAAATGTTGACCACGTTCTAATTATTTTTATGTCTTGATCTACAAACTTCTCACCACCTTAATTTTCTGGCTCTCAAATAATCAAGAAACATTGTAAAAACTTCACATAATCTTGAGAAGGACAGATGCTGTAATCCTTATCCTGCTATTGCATGTGCCCAGAGGAAACAAGAAAATGTTTAAAATGGTTTGAGCTAAATTCAAAGAAAAAGGCATAAACTGCTGCTGAAGCAAAAGTCTAGAGAAGACTGGTGATGTCATCACAAGCAGCTGTTCTCATCCAAAACAGTAGAATGAGAAAGAACTCAGATACCAGCTGGGTAATGGAAGTGGAGAGATTAAATACATAATTTTGATTAAAATCTTTCTTATGTAACTTTCACACATATTTCTCTATAAACATTTTCCCTTTTTATCCTCAATTAAGACTCAGTGTGGTTCAGTGAGAAAACATGAGCATATACACACATGTATAATAGCTCAGGCTATGACCTTGGACAAGAGTCTTCACCTCCATGGACTATATAATGCTCATCTAAAAATAGTTACACAGTAAATTCTGGGCCAGTTTTGGAATGGATAAAAGATAAAGCATAATTTCCATTCCCCTGTTGAAAGTGTGTTATATAAATTCAGAAAGGATATTATATTTTTACCTTCCAATAAACATGGACAATTAACTGAAAGAGAAATAACAGATGGCATTTCACAGACTAGAAGATACAATTTTGTGTGTATAATAATTGCAAAGTTAAATTCTCACATGTGATATTTGCAGAAGACATATGATTATGGTCTACTGCAATAATGATTGGTTTTAATAAAAAAACAGAAAAATGAGAATTATCAGAAGAAATTAGGATGAGAAGAAATAGAAGAATAAATGTAGAGCAGTGAAGGTATTCTTAAACAAGAGAGAAAATATTTATGCTGCAAAGAGAGATTAATTTGAGTATAAAATTTTCAAATCTCTGTATGACTTAAACACTATTAGCATAGCTTCATAAAATGTTATGTAATTAGAATGTATATTTTCATAATGTACAAGAAAAGGAACTAAAATCCATATATATATATATATATATATATAAAGAGTTTTTATAATTCAATAAAAATAAAACTGCCTGGATGGCATCATCAACTCAATGGATATGAGTTTGAGTAAACTCCAGAAGTTGGTCATGGACAGGAGAACTGGCATGCTGCAGTCAATGGGATTGCAAAGAGTCGGACACGACTGAGCGACTGAACTGAACTGATAAAAAACTTGTCATGCACAAGAAAAGAATCTTTATAGAAGAAATACAGTCAATACCCATGGCAAAGTAATCATTCTTACCAGCAATCAGAAAATTAGAATTAAACCAACATAGTATTTTTCAACTGTAGGCAAAGGGGTGTTCTCAAGACATATTGACAGATGTGTAAATGATTACAATTTTGGCATATAAATGAATATATCTAAAATAATGTTTCTATTACAAGGAATTTCTCCCTCTCCTGCAGAAAGACTCACACATGTGTACAAAGATAGATAGATAAAGATATTTGCTGGAACATTGTTGTAGTAGAAAAATATTTGAAATGCTTTAATTTTCCAAAAATAAGGAGTTGATCAATCATCTCCCAATAATATCCATCTCTCATTTCTACACTATTTTGGCACTTATCAAATTTTTCCAAAAGTATGCCCCTACTCAGATTAATCTAACCAACAGGGCTAGTAGGAGAACTCTCCTCCTGGCTTACAAATGTCCACTTTCTAACTGAGTCCTCACCTGGCCTTTCTTCTGTGTGTGCTATGGTGGGAAGAACACAAGCTCTCTGGTGTCTTATAAGAACACTAATCTTTATGACTTCAGTTCAGTTCAGTTCAGTCACTCCATCATGTCCAACTCTTTGCGACCCTATGAATCACAGCACTTTAGTATTAATTACTTCTGTAAAAGTCCTATCTCTAAATACCATGACAATGGATGTTATGACTTCCATATGTGAATCTGGGGAGCAGAGGAGACAGAAATATTCAGTCTATAACAGAAAGCCTGGTAGACTTATCCTTGAGTAATTTTTATTGACCTTTCTACTTGTCCCAAGTTATAGTTACAAAAGGATGTGATTATACAAAAACCACCTTGACTCATATAGAGGAAATCTAGAACAATTTTATCTTTTGTAGCAAAGCTGGCCAGTGAGATGAGACTGAAATGTATGCCTTCCACGGCCAATGTGCTGACATCCCTAACTAAGGTGCACATCACTGTATTTTATATAGAGAGACAATTTAATGCCTGGTTTCCACACTAGAAGTACAGGTGGTACACATGATGCCAATGGATAGAAAGCATTGTTTATAGTGGGTGGGGCCCCACTGGTGGTGTCTACATTAATCAGAAGACACATGATGCCCATGGATAGAAAGCATTGTCTACAGTGGGTGGGGCCCCACTGGTAGTGTCTACATTAATTAATGCCTCCAATGTAGCCTCTCAGTCAGCATGTAAACCTTAACATTTCAGATTCAGTTTAGTAATTGAAGATGTCCTTGTTTTGGGGGATCTGCCTGAGGGCAGTTGGTTAAACCTATGTTACAAGACTATCATCAGCAAGGGAGCAGTTATCCATACAATAGAATGACTGAGAAGTGGGGGGGGGGCATCTGAGATTATGCAAGGGAGATGCAGTAGCTAGAGCCACCTCCTACTGTTTCTGATAGATTTCTCAGTAAAGTTAAGGCAGATTGTGATTGGTTGGATCTAGCTAGTAGATTAGAAGATTCAGTAGTCAGATGCTGCTAACAAGAGTTTGAGAGAGCTACACAAGGCCATTTTTATTTGTAAGACTCCAGGATGGTTCTGAAAGACAGAAATTTATTAGTAGCCTTCTCTTGCCCATATCTCCTAAGATGTAAGATGACCCTCTCCCTCCATCTTCTCAATATCAGTATATTCTATTCCAGTAACCACACTTTACATTTCCTCCGGTCATTTCCTATTCACATCTAGACCTTTCATATGGAAGAGACAAATGCAAGAGGAATAAGGACAATTTTATAAAACTTAATCAGAATTAAAGTTGAATCCATTAAATTTCCTTTGTCCATGTTTCATCTGGGAAACAGTCACTAGGGTTGCCAATCATTGAGGGAACAAAAGTATTGTATATATGCTCAAGAATGGTTAGAGTAGAAACATGAATTTCCAGTATAGGGCATTATAACAATCCCCATCCTTTTTTTCTTGATTTTCTAGGAAGCTGCTGAGAGGAGATGATTCCTTTGTGGAGAACACTAAATTCAGTGACAAAACCATCTTACTAAGATGTGTAGATCAGGAGGAGGTAGAAACGATAAAGTGAGAAATTTTTTTGAGATGAATTTTGAGGAGGTCAATAGTAATAGATATCTGTGAATGGTTAGAAGCATAAGGTGTCCATCAGGCCATTGCAGAGTCACTTTTGTGATAAAATGTGAACCATTTATCAGACTGCAAATGGTTTGGAAAGTTGAACATTAGTTTTCAGGGCTATAGTGGCCTGAGTAGAATCAGCTAATCAGGCTAAAACAGAAACTCTGTAGCCTGAAAAACTGTCAACACTCATGAGGCAGTACACTTAGCTTTGAGAAGTGTTCAAAAGTTCAATATACTCATTCTTCCAGGACTGGGCAGGACAGAATGACGTATGCTCTATAGATTCTCCCACCATGAGACAACCAGGTTGCTGTGGTGATGCCTGCATCAGAAACATAGATCTCTTATTTTGTACAGTCTATGAAGCTGGAATGTGTTGTCATGTGTACTATGGTGACAGATATATGCAGCACTGGTGGCAATTTGAATCAGTACAGACCTGAGAGCAGCTGAATTCCTGTCAATCTCATCAAAGAATGGGCCCTCACATGGCATCTACATGCATAACTCTCAGTATGGCCAATAGCTGCAATGTGTCTTCATAGCTTAGAGCCCCAAAAAAGAAAGTATTTTATCTGCCAGTCTGTTTTCTTAAGTGTCAACTGAATATCTAGGCCATTTGCAATAGCAAAACTATAACAAGGTTCATCAAGTAGAGTATTGACCAGATTCTTGAGAACAGCTTTGAATTCTGTCTCTGAGTGGAGTGACCACATCCATTTTCAATTTTGTATAGCTGGGGCTTAGGTCTAATAGCTACAAAGTGCAGGGGACACTATTGTTTCAGAATAGCATAAAAATCAGTGAACTAGGCTTGGGTATTTAGGGGAAAGCCTGTGAATTGGGGACCACATTGAATCTGAAGCTTTGCTTCAGGTGGCAGACTTGGTAATGAAAATTTCTCCCAAAGAAAGAGCTGCCACTTTTACACATAAAGTGAAGATGCCACTGAGACCAGGTTGGCTGTATTCTTGAAAGTACTATTTCCATTTAAACAGTAAGGCTTGTTGGATCTTTCTCAACTTATTAGTCATTCAGTTTGATTTGAACCACTCAAAAATGGAAATATCAGTCAGAAGAGTCACAAAGCCTGCTTAGGTGCTCAATTTCAACAAGGGCCTCAATAACAAGTTAATAGCTGATTTTCAAAATTGGTGATGAGTCCAAAACTTCAAGGGTTGCCTCCAGGTAGAGACTACTTCCCTTTGCCAGATGGTCTGATTGGAACAATCATCTGTCATAGAGACTCGTAGCTCTAAGGAGTTAGTAGCATTTCAGGCTCTAAAGGTATTAGCTCTTCTCTAAATGTAACTTCTTCCCAGTTGGGATAATCCTTTCTGGTAAAAATAACAAAGGAAGCACAAGCATGTAACTTCAATTTCTACTGTACATTTAGATATAGAGGCAAGTTCAGTTCAATTCAGTCACTCAGTCATGTCCAACTCTTTGCAACCCCATGAACTGCAGGATGCCAGGCCTCCCTGTCCATCACCAACACCTGGAGACCACCCAAACCCATGTCGGTGATGCCATCCAATCATCTCATCCTCTGTCGTCCCATTCTCCTGCCCTCAATCTTTCACAGCATCAGGGTCTCTTCCAATGAGTCATCTCTTAGCATCAGGTGGCCAAAGTATCGGAATTTCAGCTTCAATATCAGGCCTTCCAATGAACACCCAGGACTGATCTCCTATAGGATGGACTGGTTGGATCCCCTTGCAGTCCAAGGGACCCTCAAGAGTCTTCTCCAACATCACAATTCAAAAGCATCAATTCTTAGGCACTCAGCTTTCTTTATAGTCCAACTCTCACATCCATACATGACCAATGGCAAAACCATGGCCTTGACTAGATGGACCTTTGTTGGCAAAGTAATGTCTCTGCTTAGATGCAAGAGTAACACTAAATGAGCCAAGGGGATTACTAGATCATGTAAGCTTTGCTTCCCCACTGTGAACCCAGTCCAAAATCTATCAGTTGATCCTGAGTCTTCCCTCCCCTGATGAGACCAGGAGGAATGTTGACTTAGGTGCTGTATTCAGCAGAGTCATAAAGTTTCAATCCTTCCCATCTGAATTCCTCAGTACCCTCTATTTGGGTGGATATAGCTCTTGCTTTTCCTTGGGAACAAGCTTCAGGTCTAATGATCTTTGTATTTAAGAGATTGAGGTGAGAGCAAAAGAAGAGGAAGAAACAGGAAACATGAAAGGAAAGAGTGGCTGCATGGAAGTAAACAAAAGAGTTTACTTTACACTCTACTCAAAGACACAGCTTTGAGAAGCCTGAGAGCTGCTCATGGCTTAACTAAATGCACTTTTACAGTCTTTGATCCACTTAATATTCCATATCTTCATTGCTGACACCATGTATTTTACCTCTGGGAGTCCTTGACACAGTTGCTATGGCTACCTTTCCTGTAGCTGGGGCTTGGGAGTTACTCTTCATTGACATGATAAAAATCCCTTTCTCCTTCCCCTTGGAGGAAAGTAAGGGTAATCAAAATATTTTGGGTGACTTGTTTTAATCATATACTCATTACTCAGACTCTGAATAGTAAACAGGTAGGACAAGAGCAGGAACTACTGGATCTCAGATAGTCATTTCGAATCCCAAATCTGGTTTCCAAGGCCCTCATATTTACCTTGCAGAGGTCATTTCTAGGTCAGGATGATTTCCCTCTCACCAAAAGCTTTCAAGGAATGTTAGCAGTCTGAGTTTCTATTCTACTTCCCAACTAAGAAGTTAGCCCTTCCCAGTTTCATAGATATTGGCAAAAGACATGTGATTCCTGGGTCAGAGGCAAAGGAAAACTACAGTACAACAAGCAGCATGAATTTCGTGTTTACTTCTGTCACCCTTGACCTCACATCTAATGAACCAGAGTAGCCTGATTCATTTGTAGTTGAGAATGTGTGAAAATCCATCAGTGTTCTAAAGGGAATGATCTCAGTCAGCACCTAGATTCAGGCTGATTAGAAGCCACATCCCCAGGTAGCAGCTTTTCAATTATGCAAATATATATAGTGCTATGGAGCTACAGTTGTAGGCCCTGCTGCCCTCCAGGCTAGGAGATCTGGAGGCATTCTTGGCTGACAGTTGCAAAAATTGGGACTTTCGATGATTGTATAAGTTCCTTTCTGGGAGGTACCAGAAAGTCATGGAAATGTTATGGGAGGGCTCACATGGGGGTTTCCCTCCCCATGATCCCTGAGAACACCTCTGTAGTCTTTAGATGTGTGACAAATCTGAAGCCCGTTCCTCTGGTTGAAGCTCCAAGACATATTTTTCATGTGCACACTGGGAGTGTGTTTCAGTCTGCCATTTTTTTAGTACCAGGGGTGTGGTATACTTCCCAGAGCTGTCATTCTGATTGTTATAGTCCTATGGGGCCCAGGATCACAAGCCCCTTTGGCCACCAAAGGCAGACAATCAAGTGAAATCCTGTATGTGGACTGTGTTCACCCACTGGGACAGGGATGGCCATGGTTTGAGCGATGCCAGAAAGGAGACTTGAGGGCAGAATATGACTGTGACTTCTGTGAGGCCTGAGAGGAGTGCTGGTGGTGAGGGCATGCCTATGGTTTTAGGGAGGCCTGGGACAGAACACTGGGGGGTGGGGTGGGGCTGACCCTTGGCTTTAGTGAGGTTGTATCCATGAGCACTGGCCTGTGCTAGCAAGGTAAAGTAAGAGTGCCAACAATGGCATTTTTCAAGCCCTTTATTTCTAAGGAAAATCCTGACTAATCCCTGTCCCTCTGGCAGACTTTTTAAGATTAGCAACTGAGTCTCCTTCACATGTAATTTAGCCACCCCTCAAACTGCTGTCTTTGCAATGGTTCATGCAAAGAGTGGGGCTGGGTGTGGACCGCTCAAAAGGAGTAGTGATCCCCACAGCTCCCTGGGTGAGTCTTGTTTGTTTCAGTAGCCATGCATTTTGTAAGCCTTGTTGGTTGCAGTAGTCATGCATTTTCAGGGCATTGCCTCTTTGGTGCTGATCCCAAAGGCTAGGGTGCCTGATGGGTGGCACAAATCCCTTGCTCCTTACAGAGGTTCCAGGCCCATGAAATCTCTCCCTATTGTGTGTTGACATGCTGGGGACGGGGTTTGTGGCAACACTGCATCTCTGCCTTTCCTACCTGTCTAGAGGTGGCTTTTTTATCCTTGTCATGAAGAAAGCTGTTCAGCTAATTTTCAATTCTTCTTCAGTGGGAATGAATCCCTATATAGTTGTAGACTTGGTGCATCTGTGGAAGGAGATGAGATCAGGGTCTTCCTATGCCAAAATCTTGGCCTGCCTTCCTGCTTGGTTTAAATCTTAAACAAGGATGCTTTTAGGTATTATTTATAACAATACAAAATAAATATACAATAATAAATTAAATAGAACAGAAAGTCTATAAAGTATTCAGATTAATTTTTACGTACAGAAATATTTTTCTACAAGTTATTATACTATTATTAATGTGTGAATTAAATAATTTTGGAGCCCATGGTCAGAAAAGTCTAGTTGTTCAAATAGGTTCTGTTTTAATTTATAATAAATTAATCAGATAAAACTTGAAAAGTTCCTGCCCTTTAAGAAAGTTAGATAGTTTAAATTCCAAGTAATAAAGCTGTTAAAATATATGTAAAATACATGTTGTTAACTTTTTTCCTTGTATTCAAAACAGAAAGAAGTCCTGTGACTGAAAAAAAAATGTGTACATAGGTACTACACAGACTTTATATAAGTATAAACAAATAGACAAACAGGGATTTGTATGTGTGTGTGTATGTGTCTGTGTGTTTATATCCATACACAGATATGATTTCTATTTTCTTTACTTTCACTCTTGTCTTTTTGTCCCCACTTTCTTTCATATGAAAAATAGCAAAAGACTTTAACAAATCTGACATCTGTGTAAAGTGATTTTAAAGAGTCCTTTATTTTTCATTTATTCATTCATTGATGAAGTATTTATTTAGTACTTAAAATATACCAGGAATTCTCCTAGATGTTAGCCATATAGTGGTTAATGCAACTGTCTTCTAACGTAGAACTTACACACTAATTATGGGAAATCCAAAATAAACAAATATACATTCTAATTTGCTACAAATAGTAAGAGGTAAAGTAAGGAAATATAACATTATAGGCTTGTTCTTTTAGATATAATGCTAAAAGAATAGATCTGTGGGGAACAGATACATGAAAGAAGTGAGGAAATGAGCCATGCAAAGTTGATAGAGAAAGAAGGCAGTCACAAGAACTGACATCTTAAATTTTCACTGTTGACAACTGTGGAAAAACCACAAGGCTTTTAAATGTCCAGTTGTCTTAAGCTGTATAAAAATATCAACCCAATAATTATTTCTGCAAAATATGATGTTAGAAAAGAATATGATAATAAATCTTAAACATAAGAATGAGGTTATGTTGAGCCATGAATTTATAACAAGCTATTTACCTCTTTATACATTATAGGCTTGGTTTTTGAATTTTTATATTGTAACACCTTACATTGAGTGTCATAGAAGATAGTATTAAAAATAGCATAATGAACACCCATCTATGTACCACCCAGCTTATGTGGATGTTGTCAGGGTTCAGTTTCTTAAAATATATTCAGTTGATTGCTTTGTTCCTTCATTGGTTATCAGTAAGACACCACCCTCAGTCCCTTGCTGCAAAATCTCTTCCAACAGAGCAGCTCTTATCAGACTAAGCAAGAAAAGAGGGCCACAGAGAGAACATGAACAAGTCAGAAGTCCTAGTTTTTATAACCTAATCTTGAAGGTGACATCTCCTCTTGTTTGCTGTATCCTATGCATTATGGCAACCCACTCCAGTGTTCTTGCCTGGAGAATCCCAGGGATGGGGGAGCCTGGTGGGCTGCCGTCTATGGGTCACACAGAGTCGGACACGACTGAGGTGACTTAGCAGCATGCAATAAATGTAATTCACTTGGTCCAGGATGCTTTCAAGGGGATGTGGTTATACAAGGACATAAATATCAGGAGTCTGGAATAGATGTCATTATCTATGGTAAAGATATAAATTTGTCATTTTAAATCTATATTTGTACATCTTTGGTGAATAAATCTCATAATTAGAAAGGGCAGTAGAATATTAACTTTCATTAAAATGCATTTATCTTCTGAAGTTGGAAAATACAGAAAAACAGAAAAAAGTCATCTACATAGTCCCAGTCTCCTATCATTTATTAATTCCCCACATTGTTTCTACACAGTGCTCTTTTTAAATCTGTTTCTACAAGTCCATAGTTTATATATCAAATAGCATACCTTTTCTTTTCTACTCATTATGATCATATAAGTATCCATGCTGTTTTAGTAAACTCTATGCAATTATCATTTTAACTGCTATGTGAAGGCTCAATGTGTAAAGTTTCCATCATTTTCTTAAACTTTGTCTTTATTTTTATATTCATATTATTTACATATTTACTATCATAAATGAACATATGATTGAAATGACAATTTTCATATAGTGATATACCTCTAAATAGCAGAGGGTTCTGATCATTTAAAAAATAGGACCAAAAAAGGGCAAGAAAAAAGAACATTTAGTTGGTTAAAAATCCATGTAAGAAAATAAAATACAAATGGTGAAGTCACAGAAAATAGAAAAACAAATAAAAGATTAAGAGAAGCTAAATTATGTACATTTGAATAGTCAAAGCAAGATACATTATAAATGGAACAAAGGCAAGATTATATGATGCATACTGAATGAGGGGAATAAAGAATTGAGTCCTGGATAGTCCTAGTAAGAAAATGAATGGCAGAACACTAAAATAAGAATGGCTACATTTTGATGAAAAAATTATCTAAACTATTAGGTTGGTGCAAATGTAATTGAGATTTCAGATCCTGAATTTTAAATCATTATAACTAGGTTCAAATGCATCTTTATTAATCAAAATAGAAACCACTACAATCAACACATTTTTGCCAAAGAGAAATGTTTGCTTAATCCTGTAGCATAAAAATCCATGCTTCAGGAATCAACAAACTCTTGGAAAGCATTTTCTGCCTCCTACTGGTTGTGGAAGCATTTTCCCTGCAAAAAGTTGTTGCGATGCCTGAAGAAGTGGTAGTCAGTTGGTAAGAGATCAGGTTAATATGATGAATGAGGCAAAACTTCGTAGGCCAATTCATTCAACTTTTGAAGTGTTGGTTATGCAACATGTGATGGAGCATTGACATGGAGAAGAATTGGGCCTTTTCTGTTCACCAGTGCTGGCTGAAGGCATTGTAGGTTTTGGTGTATCACATCGATTTGCTGAGCAAACTTCTTAGATGTAATGATTTTGCTGGGATTCAGAAAGCTGTAGTGGATCAGATCAGCAGCAGATCACCAAACAGTGACCATGACCTTTTTCTGGTACAAGCTTGCTTTTGGGAAGTGCTTTGGAGTGTCTTCTCAGGCCAACCACTGAGCTGGTCATTACTTGTTGTGGTATAAAATCCACTTTTCATCACACATCACAATGCGATTGAGAAATGGTTTGTTGCTGTTGCATAAAAGACAATTTAAAAAAAAATTTGGTGAGTTCATGAGGCACCCACTTATCAAGCGTTTTCACCTTTCCAATTTGCTTTAAATGTCAAAGGATCATAGAATGGTCAACGTTGAGTTCTTTGGCAACTTCTCCTATAGTTGTAAGAGGATCACCTTTGCATTCAATTGATAGTACTTCTGATGGGCAACCACCACACTCCTTGTCTTCAAGGCTCTCATTGTCTTTGCAAAAATTCTTGCACCACCCCTGCACTGTAATTTTGTTAGCAGTTCCTGGGCATTGTTGATGTTGTAAGTTGCCTCTGCTACTTTATTACTCATTTTGAACTTGAATAAGAAAATAGCTTGAATTTGCTTTTTTTCTAACATAATTTCCATAGTCTAAAGTAAATATAAAATAGCAAATGATAAGTCATTAGCAGAAAAACATAAAGTGAGAAATGTGCATTAAAATAATGTATAACATAATCACATTTAAGAATGTATTCCATTATTAAAGGCAAATTTCAACAATGCAGAAACTGCAATTGTAGGACAAAAGAAGATGGTGGAGGAGTAAGATGGGGAGATCACCTGCCTCCCCACAAACACATCAAAAATCCATCAGAATATGGAACAACTCCTACAGAACAACTTCTGAATGGCAGGAGAAGACCCCAGTTCAGTTCAGTTCAGTCGCTCAGTCACGTCCGACTCTTTTTGACCCCATGAATCGCAGCACGCCAGGCCTCCCTGTCCATCACCATCTCCCGGAGTTCACTCAGACTCACGTCCATCGAACCCGCGATGCCATCCAGCCATCTCATCCTCGGCCGTCCCCTTTTCCTCCTGCCCCCAAGCTCTCCCAGCATCAGAATCCTTTCCAATGAGTCAACTCTTTGCATGAGGTGGCCAAAGTACTGGAGATTCAGCTTTAGCATCATTCCTTCCAAAGAAATCCCAGGGCTGATCTCCTTCAGAACAGACTTTCAAAAAGGCAAGCCTATCTCCTTAGAATGAACACTGTAGCCCACCAGGCTCCTCCGTCCATGGGATTCTCCAGGCAAGAATACTGGAGTGGGTTGCCATTTTCTTCTCCAGGGGATCTTCCCAACCCAGGGTTCAAACCCAGGTCTCTCGCATTGCAGGCAGACACTTTAACCTCTGAGCCACCAGGGAAACCCAGTACAAAAGATAAAAACATAAATAAAGAAAGGATTTCAGGACAGGGACTTGTGCCCTGAGGGAGGGAGAAGTCGTGAAAGAGGAAAGGTTTCCTTTCTTTCTTTTTATCCTTCACTGGAAAATCATTGCATGAAGATGGGTAAATTTGGATCAGGAGTAAACTCCTTTTGGAAGCTGTCTTTCTAGATCTTGGGAGAGTTACTGGGAGTGACACAGAAAAGGATGTCAGTGCAGGCAGTTTTAATTCTACCTCTGGCTCCAAAAGAAGCTTCTAAAATCTGAAGCTCCAGTACTTTGGACACCTCATGCGAAGAGTTGACTCATTGGAAAAGACTCTGATGCTGGGAGAGATTGGGGACAGGAGGAGAAGGGGATGACCCAGGATGAGATGGCTGGATAGCATCACGGACTTGATGGATGTGAGTCTGAGTGAACTCCTGGAGATGGTGATGGACAGGGAGGCCTGGCGTGCTGCGATTTATGGGGTTGCAAAGAGTTGGACACGACTGAGCGACTGAATTAAACTAAACTAAAAAAGGTAATCATTATTGTTTTTCTTTTGTTCATCTCAGTTTGCAAGAATAGGAATGAAGACTGGTATACAGATTAGAGACAAATCCCCAAAACACTTCTCTTTCTTTCAACTGCTGATGTTTTATGTCTCTGCTCAATTGTCACATAAGGGAAGTTTCCTTAAATTCTTTAAAATCATATTTCCCTACTGTATACTTTCATCACATAACATACTACTTACTTTTTAGTATTTATCACATTTGTTAATTTAAATGTATTATTGTTATTATGTCTAGTATTATTTATCACTCCAATTAACCTGAAAACTTCATGAGAGTAGGAGTCTTACCTTTACTTCTCTTCCTTCTTCCTTGCACTTCTTTCTTCCTTCCTTTTCTACCTCCTTCCTTCTTTCTCTCTCTTCCTCCTTCTTTCCTTCTATTTTTTCTTATTTATTTACTTTTTTGGTTTTCTCTGTATCCAGTTAGCACAGTGTTTATTATTTAGCTTGTGGGCCAAGGAGATTTTATTTTTTTATGGGTAGATGCTTGTGTACTGTATTTGGGCCTCTTTTATTATATCTCTAGACATTTAACATGGAGAGTAATCACAAGGAATTATGAAGAACCAGGAATTATAAGAAGCAGGAATGCCTACATAAACATCCAGGTTAAGTGAACTCATAGCTGATTTGTAGATAGATAGTACTGTAATTACATCTATCAGTGATTTGTCAGTTTGATGGGTTGCAATCACTTGGTTTTTATTTTGTTTGTTTGCAAAGATAGTTCCAGGTTCACATTCTTCTATTACAGAGATATAGAGAGCACAATCATTTCAGTTGAACTGGAAATCTGATTTCCATCTCCCTCATTCAAATACAGTTTATTGTTGCCAGATACAACTAACTTTTGAAGTGTCATATCAATCTGATATCAAAGTATAGACAGGATGCTTCAGGAGGTATGGATGGTTCCAGAATTCTTTTTGCACATATCTTAGATATATGGCTGATGCAGCCTAACTGTAAAGTCAAAAGTGTTTATTAGAAAAATATAGGCCTATTGAGAATTCTTAGATTCCTTTTTCTCCATTGGTATAACATAATTCTTTTCTATACTAGCTCTTGATATTTTACTCCTCTGTCCAGGACAAATTTACCTTTTGGTTGAACTTCTCAATTATTTTGCAAATAGATTGTTTCTTTCCCCAAAGAAAAAGGACAAGCCATCCTCTATCATCCATTGTGATCATCAGGGACTTTTTTCCTTTGAAAGAAACCTTTGCTGAGAAAACAAGATTTCCAGAAAAAGTCTTCTTTGGGGAAAAAAAGGAGGGAGGAGAGGTTTTGAACTTCTAGGTGAGGAACCAAATCAATATAAGGTCAAATAAAAACAGGGGCCTTTTTCTTCCTGCAATCTAATGGATAAAAAACAATGTAATCTTTGTTTCTTTGCCCTCATGACTTTCTCTAACTTGAGAAAAAATAATATAATATGCACTGTATGTTCAAGCTATTCATGTTATTTATCTACTACATTTGCAACGTTATTTTCATGAGTATGCTTATTTCACAATTACGTTTGATTTACCTTTTCATTTTGTTTTTTATTCTGCTGAATATATAGAATTGGTTACAGGTGTCTGAGTTTTCATAACAGTATAAAATTCTTGTGATTAAGATAGGTTATTTTATTTGATCTCATAACAGCTTATTGATATATGGTCTCATCCTTGCCTTACTTGGTAATATTTTAAATGCAAACAAAAATGCTATAAAGAAAAAGAAATATCTACGAAAAGTCTACTTTAAAGTAGTCAGCTTTATTTGACTGATAATGTTCATATTTTATTAAATTAAAAATGCATTTGTTGTCTTTTATTTTTTTCTCAGTGGCCCCTGGTGTATGGAACATTTTTCAGGCTCACATAGTAATAATCACAGGCCTCTTCCTTGGCCCATGTTCCTCCCATACAGATAGTAACTACTTCTCATTGGAACCTCAGAGAGCTCAGCTGATATAT
The DNA here is from genome assembly GCF_032405125.1 of Capricornis sumatraensis. Lineage (NCBI taxonomy): Eukaryota > Metazoa > Chordata > Mammalia > Artiodactyla > Bovidae > Capricornis > Capricornis sumatraensis. The sequence goes on from NC_091092.1 coordinate 6,632,162, forward strand.
CTGCCCTCTTTGCTCTATATATCCAATATAGTAGTCAATGAGGTAGAGAATTAAAAGGAGAGAAATAAAGGGGAGATAAGCAGTAGTGTATTCGGCTCAGTTCCAAATTGCTCTAATTTTCTTTAAATTGACAATCTGGCGATCAAATGATAGATCATAGCTTTAAATGTTTCTTGTCACGTGCAGAGCATTTAATTATACTTAAAAAACAAAACAGTTTCATTATTCAAAAAATGTTTCTGCCTTCGCAGCAACTACCAGTAAACAAGATTCATTTAGAAGCATTCAGATATCAGTTTTCAGGATGGGGCTTTTGAAGTGTATCCGGAGTGGACCGGTTGCTATCAGATATCTTCCTTGACACTAAACTCCATCTCACTATCCTTTATACAGTTTTTCTTCCTCTGGGGCTTGACTATTGCCATGGTAGGCAAGAAAGACCTAGGCAAGTTACTCTGCCATTTATATGATTCTCAGGAACTAAGATGATCACATGTCCCAATCTAAAATCGAGCCAAGGGATCAAATAACGATGTTGTAGTCTACTTCCAAGAAATATAGCTAGTACACAAATATGCTGTACTTTATGTGATTTTTTTTTTCAGCAGATATGGTTTCAGTATTCATTTCAAATCGTGTATCTTGGATAATACAGAATGAACGATCTCATTACCAGTAACATTTTTCTGTTAATCTGTATAAAATGTATTCAATTAACATATAATAAATGTCACCCATGACACTGTGCCTGTGATATTGTATTTAATCCTTACCAAGCACAGAAGACATTTTATAATTTCCATTCTACTCCTAGTTTTATAAAGAATGATCTCATGTAGAGAACTAAGTAATTAATTCTCCCAAGAATTAATCAGTTTCAAGGGCGGCTTTTACTGAGTGCCTGCCATGAATGGTGGTACCTTTAACACTGTGATGCAGGAATTCTAAGTCCTATTTTACAAATGAATAAAATGAGACTGTGATAGCTGAGAACCAATATTTTAGGTCACAGCTCTACTTGTATAATCAGAATTTAAAACCAAATTTCTTTGTCCTAATAGCCCAAGTAGTTCTTTCTACACCTCAATGTATTCATGAAAGGCTTATGTGCTTCTCTATGGAGAGAAATTAACTAGACTAGGTTATATGTAATGTTTTTGGATTTTATTGGATGCCATTAGTAGACCTCAGTCAGGCAAGGAAGAATGAAAACTAGAAAAATGGACTGAGGAGAAAAAGGATTGAGAGAAATTGCAAGGGAAAAAAAGAAGAAATGTATGTGAACAGTTGTCAGTAAAAGTTGTTTCAGGAGCACCTGAGATAAAGTAATTAACTGGTAATTAATTTCCCAATATACCTTTGAGTCTTAGGATTCTGTGATGCATTTTTGTTCCCCTAAACATTAGCTCAACAGATGGATTAAATTTTTAATAAAGAAATCATCTCATAGCATATACTATGACATGTATCCATTGTGCATTTCAAAGAGACTTTGCAGGTTGAACAGCAGTGTACAAAATATTGAAAACTTACCTAAAAGCCATAAACATGTTTCACCTAAGGCATCTGGTGACCCATTAGTAACCCTCCAACAGAGAAAGTTAACTTCTCATACCTGGATGAATTTCTAGTGGAATGAACATTTCCCTCCAATGGTGATAAGGCTGCACTGATTTCTCTGAAGAGCAGATAGAGATAAAAGGGCTAGTAGGACAAAATCTTTCAAAACAATTTCCTATCCAGTTCCTCTTCATGTTAAAATAAAGTAACTCATAAGCACAGTGGCAGCCAACCCCTTTTGGAAAGCAGGCCATACATTTTTGAAATCAATAAGTGGCCCTGCAGCCAGCACACAATCCTCCCTTGAACCAAGTTCAGATGGAACTATTCTTGACCACAACCAGAAGACCAGGTGTCAGGATACTTATGCAAAGGTGGAGCACTTCCCACTGAGCAGGGCCTCTGAGCCACACCACAGGATGATGAAAGGGTATTGTTTGGTCACTAACAGAGAGGCTGAAACTGATCTAAACATGAAATGGCAAAAATAAAAACTTTTTTGTTAATAGAAAAATAAACTTCCATTGTCAACCAGTAAAGAATAGCAAGATGTGGTGGAGTGTAGGGGATCTTTCTCACTGCTTTACTCAAAAAATCAGCTTTATTTTCTGAGATGCCCAAAATGTCTACAGTAGTAATTTTCAAATTATAGTTTATATTGAAATTATCTGCAGCTATCTGTTAATGATGTAATCTGTATCAGAATCATCTCAATATATCTCAGAAACTAGTGGAGGTGTGATGAGGCTATTGGATCTGTATTTTTAGTCAGTTTTTTAGTCAGAGAAACATGTACCCCAATATTCATTGCAACACTGTTTATAATACCCAAGATATGGAAGCAACCTAGATGTCCATCAGCAGACGAATGGATAAGAATGCTGTGGTACATATACACAATGGAATATTACTCAGCTATTTAAAAAATGCATTTGGATCAGTTCTAGTGAAGTGGATGAAACTGGAGCCTGTTATACAGAGTGAAGTAAATCAGAAAGAAAAACACCAACACTGTATATTAACGCACATGTATGGAATTTAGAAAGATGGTAACAATGACCTTATATGTGAGACAGCAAAAGAGACACAGATGTAAAGAATAGACTTTTGGACTCTGTGGGAGAGGGCCAGGGTGGGATGATTTGAGAGACTAGCATTGAAACATGTATATTACCATGTGTGAAATAGATCACCAGACCAGGTTCAATGCATGAGACAGGGTGCTCAGGGTCGGTGCATCCATCAGGGTAGGGATTAGGTTGGAAGGGAGGAGGGAGGGGGATTCAGGATGGCAAACACATGTACACCCATGGGTGATTCTTGTCAATGTATGGCAAAAAACACTATAATATTGTAAAGTAATTAGCCTCCAATTAAAATAAATAAATTAAGTTAAAAAATCCACCTGACATGCATGATATTCAGAATTATAGTGTGAGGATCTCTCTAATTCTACTGTTCAATAAAAATACTTGAAAATAATGACAGAATTTCAAAATCAACATGTTCAGGATTCAGGAAGTTAACCAAAGTTTTACAACAATCTGAAGGGAGTTTATTCAAGAAAAACCACTGTACCTCAGTAAAAACAGTAGGATTTGTGGCATTTTTAATTTGACTAACTCACATATCCCTTACCCCAGTTCTATGGTACCTGTAAAAACAATAGTTTTTAAGCTACTAGAAGAGGAAGAGTATGTTAGGAAATACATAAAGAGTCCTATGCCCTGAGCATTTCATAGTTTGTTTGTTCTGGCAGTTCCTTGTAAGAGCCTTATTCACAGGGTATTCTTGTTATTTGATCTGAACCAGAGCTTTCTCCAAATAAAAATTCCTATTCTCAGGATATTTTTGTTTTGTTTTGTTTGAAGAGACCTAGGTGCAGTTGTTAATGGTACAGCTCCATAATGTCATGCAAATGAGGGTTCTCCCCAAAAGCTGAAAAGCAGAATCTAGGAAAAGGATGTCCATGGAGGCTTTGAAAAGCTCTGATATATTGCTGCTGCTGCTGCTGCTGAGTCACTTCAGTTGTGTCTGACTCTTCACGACCCCATGGACTGCAGCCTACTAGGATCCTCAGTCCATGAGATTTTCCAGGCAAGAGTACTGGAGTGGGTTGCCATTGCCTTCTCCGTCTGATATATTACTGGCAATCAAAAATGCTATGCAAATGAGCGTGGGCAAGTACTTGCTCAGGAGAAAACCTGATAAAACCCTAAAATCTCACCCCTGGCTGTCCTTGAGACCTTATAAATGATGTCAAGGCAATGTTGTAAATTGCCTGCTAGAGTGTTGAAGACATAACACACACACACATGCATATCACTGCTCAGCAACATGCATACAACTTATTGTTTCAAGACATTTAAGGAAATTCCTGACTAATCATTAGCTAACCACTTGCACAACAAAGCAGAGACTTCAGTAATTTCAGACTATAGAAATAGAGACTTTAAAGATTTAATCCATAAAAGTTACTGAACAAATAAATAACACCAAACAACAACATAAAAATGAAAAGCAAACAAAAAATTAAGAGAAAACTAGCAGCAACAAAAAACATAGGTGAAGGAGTGGATATGATTTATAAAGTTGCCCCATTATATTGCATAAAATATCCAGTCCTTAGCAAGGAATTGTGAGACACACAAAAAACAAGAAATTATAGACAATATACTGGTAAAAACAGAAATCAGTAGAAATTGTTACTGAGGGTGCCCAAATGTTGGACTTGCTCAGTTCAGTTCAGTGACTCAATAGTGTCTAACTCTTTGTGATCCCATGGACTGCAGTATGCCAGGCTTCCCTGTCCATCGATAACTCCCAGAGCTTGCTCAAACTCATGTCCATCCAGTCGGTGATGCCATCCAATTATCTCATCCTCTGTCTTTCCATTCTCCTCTCACCTTCAATCTTTCCCAGAATCAAGGTCTTTCCCAATGAAAAAGACTTACTAGATCATTAAATTATGCACTATACATATGCTCAAGAAACTAAACAAAATCATATCTAAAGAATTAAAGTAATAGAAGAATGTCTGATCAAATAGAGAATATCAATTTAAAAAAGATAGAAATTGAAGTAAGTGCTGTGGGTCTCAGTTCAGAATCACTATGCTCATAGAGCTGTGATTGTCTCAGGTGAGGTGCTCATTTGAAGTGGCTGTGGCTGTGGCCCTTGGGTATGGTAGAGTTGCTTTTGTTATTGTTAATGGGGTTCAACATCATCCCACTTCCTCTACCTTCCCTGTAGCAGCCATGATGAAGGGCAGAGTTGTCAAAAGGTCACAAACAGGAGCACTCCATACCACCCTGCTAGAGGATGCAGGCCACCTCAGCACCAGGCAGCAGAAAACACCTGAAAGAGAAAGCCTGTGCAAAAGCTATTTTTTTTCTAAAAAAAAAAAAACAACATAGAATTTAAGATAATAATAAAAATAGAAATTCTGGAGTTGAAAGGTATAATAATGGAAATGAAACATTCACTGCTGCTGCTGCTGCTGCTGCTATTAAGTCACTTCAATCATGTCCGACTCTGTGCGACCCCATAGATGGCAGCCCACTAGGCTCCCTGGTCCATGGGATTCTTCAGGTAAGAACACTGGAGTGGGTTGCCATTTCCTTCTCCAATGCATGAAAGTGAAAAGTGAAAGTGAAGTCACTCAGTCATGTCCAACTCTTAGCAACCCCAAGGATTGTAGTCCACCAGGCTCCTGCATCCATGGGAATTTTCCAGGCAAGAGTACTGGAGTGGGGTGCCATTGCCTTCTCTGGAAACATTCACTAGACAAGTTCAAAATCAAGTTTGAAATGACAGAAGAAAGGATGAGCAAACTTGAAAGTAGGGGAAATAGGTAATACAGTATGAGGTAGAGAAAGAAGAAAGGATTAAAAAAAAAAAAGAGCCTCAGAAACCTTTGGGAACATTTCAAATATATCAATATACACACAGTGAAAATATCAAGGCAAGAGAAAGAGAAAAGAGCAGAAAAAATAGTTGAAGGATTAATGGCTGAAAACATCCTGAAGTTTATTAAACCTTTAATTTACACATACCAGAAGCCCAGTAATTACAAATAAAATAATTTCAAAGAAATTTACAAGCAAACACACCATAAATTTTCAAAAGACAAAAAGAGATTCTTGTAAGCAGCAAGAGATAAAGGACTCATTTTGTTCCAGGAATCCTCAATAAGATTAACAGTTGATTTCTTATCAGAAACCATGGAGACCAGAATGCAGTAGGATATATTCAAAGTGGTGAAAGAACACAACTGCCATCCAAGAACTCAATATGAAAAAAAAAAAAAAAAAACTTCAAAGATAAAAAATAAATTAAGGCATTTCCAGATAAATTTATTTTTCACTACCAAAATTTTCACTACCAGACCTACCCTATAAAAAAATGCTAAAGAGAGTCCTTCAGAATAAAGACAAAAGGACACTAACAGGTAACTCAAATTCACATGAAGAAATAAAGAACATCAACAAATGTAACTACCTAGGCAAATATAAATTAAAAAGATGAAAAACAGCATGACTTTGTTTCTGTATTGTTTCTTCTCTTATTCTGATTTTTAAAAACCCAGCTACATGAAATAGCAATTATGAAACTACATGATGTGCTTATGTATATGAGTTATAATTTATATGACAATGATTACACAAAAGGAAGGGAGGGAATGGAGCTATATTGGAGCAAAATTTCTGTATGCTATTGAAATAAAGTTACTATTAATAACAACAAAATTATTTTAGATTTATTCTAATTGTAATCTCCAATGCAGCCACTAAGAAAATTATTTTTTATACATAGTAAAAAGAATTACATGGGAATTAAAATAGCACACTAGAAAATCCCTTAACACACACAAAAAAAGGCAGTAATTGAGAACACAGAAAAAAGGCATAAGACATGTAGGGAAAAAAATAGCAAACTGGCAGATACTATCCTACCTTAAAAATAATCACATTAAATGTAAATGGAGTAGACACTCCAATCAAAAGGTTGAGATTAGAAGAATGGATTAAAGCTATGATTCTATTATACATTCATTATGTACAAGAGAAAAATTTCAGATTCAAAGACACAATCTTAAAGTTGAAAGATGAAAAATATGCCATGAAAAAAGAAACCAAAATGGAAGTTAAAGTATATATATAAGACAAAACAGATAATGGAAATTTTTGCTAAAAACAAATTTTCTAACAATTAAAGACTCAAATTAGAAGGAAGAGATAACAGTTATAAACATATATGCTGCAAACATAGTTAATATTTAATAAAGAAATAATATTATTCTATAATTCTTAGAGAAAATAAAAGAGGATACATTAGTTACTAATTCATTCTATGAAGCCAATAACATCTTGATATCAAAGCCAGATGAAAACATCTAAAATAAAAGCAAACCTACAGATCAATGTCCCTCAGAAATATAGGAATTCTAATAAAATATTAATAAAGAAATCCAATAACATTTTTTTAATGATCACACACTATGACTAAATGGGATTTATTCTGCCAATGTAAATTTGGTTTAATACCTAAAAAAATCAGTCAAGGTATTAAGCCATTTTAATAAAATAAAGAACAAAAACTACATGATCATATCAATAAATGGATTAAAAACATTTAACAAAATCCAGCACACTTTTATGCTTAAAAATATACCAACTAGAAACAGAAGGTAAAATCTTCAACCTAGTATAAGGCATATATAAAGACCTACAGCTAATGTAATATTTAAAATTGTGAAAACCTGGATGCTTTCCCCCTAAGATCAGGAACAAGAAAAGGATGTATGTTCTTGTCATTTCTATTAAGCATTGTACAAAAGTTCTATCTAGGGCAATTGGGCAAGTATAAAAAATGATAACTATTTTGACTACAGAAGGTGCAGTAAAATTATCTTTGTTTGTAGGTAATACAATCTCATATACTGAAAATTCTAAGAAAGACACACAAAATATACAGTAGTAATGAACATCCAAAAATAAAATGAAGAAAACAATTATTTTTATAATATCATCAACAATAAATACCTATGGATAAATTTAACAACAACAACAAAAAAAAAACCTGCAGACTTGCACACTAAAAACTACAAAACATTTTTTTGTAGAAAGAAAACAATTAAAGGACACCTAAATACATGGCAAGGCAACCCATGTTCATGGATTGGAAAACAATATTGTTAAGGCGGCAGTACCCTCCCAAATTGATAATAGAAATTCAATACAATTTCTGTGAAAATCTCTGCTGGTTTTTGCAATGAAACTTAGAAGATGTTCCTAACATTAATGTATAAGTACAAAGAACTCACACTATCCAAAACAGTTTTGAAAAATAACAGATTTGTAGTACTCACACTTTTTCCAAACTTACTAAAAAGATAACGGTTTGAATACAACACTGGCATAAGCATAGCAATGGAGTAGAATATAAAGTCTAAAAATAAACCCTGACTTTTGCGGTCAGTTTATTTTTCAGAGGGGAGTGTCAATAATTCACCTGTGAAGGAATAAGCTTTTCAACAAATAGGTCTGGGACAATTGGATATCCATATAAAATATTACTTTGAGCCTTACCTCTCATAGTATTTTTAAAAATTCACTTAAAATGAATTATAGACCCAAATGTAAGTGTTAAGACTTACTTACTATTGAAAGAAAACTTAGGTTTAAATATTCCTGACCTTGTGTTAGGTAATAATTTAGACACAACTCCAAAAGCATAAGTAACAAAATAAAATGGATTTCATCAAAATTAAAACTTTTATGATGAAAATGATGCCATTAATAAAGTAAAAAAGATGGCTCATATAATAAGGATAAAATATTTGTAAATAATATGTGATAAAGGATTTGTATCCAGAATACACAAAAGCCCTTACAACTCAATAAGAAGATAGATGATCCAATAAAAAATGAGCAGTATTATGACCTGACATTTCACCAAAGAAGATATATGAATGATCAGTAAGCACAGAAAAAGATGCTCAATATCATGAATCACTAGGGAAATGGAAATGAAACATAATAACAGACCAATTCATGCCCACTAGGATTTTTCTTTTTTTAAGACAGCAACAAGAAGTGGTGAATAGTGGTATTGATCACTCATTCACTACTAGAGGGAATGGAAAATTATATAGCCACTTTGGAAGCAGTTTGGCTGTACTCACAAGCCTAAACATATAATTACCATATGACCCCAAACTGAATTATTGGAGATAGAGCCAAGAGAAATGAATACATACATCAACCCCCAAATTTACATACAAATATTAACAGCAGCATTATTAATAATGGTCAAAAAAGAGGGAATAGCTCAAAGTTCACTAATTGATGAATGAATCAAGAGAAGGTGATATATTATTTGACAATAAAAAAGAATGCTGACCTACAACATAGATGAAACTTTAAAAAAATGTTAAATAAAATAAGTCAGATAACAAAAAAGTCATTTATTGCATAATTCCATTACATCAAATACAAAAAGTGGGCAAATCTACAGAGAAATAAAGTAGGTTAGTGGTTGCCTAGGGCAGAGGATGATGTGGCAGAATACAGGTGAATGCTAATGGGTATAGAATTTCTTTTCTGGGATGATAAAATGTTCTAAAATTAGAATGTGGTTATGATTTCACAACTCTGTGAATGTACTTTTAAAAAACCTACAAAATTGTGCACTTTAAATGGGAAACTATATGGTGGTGTGCTGAGCATTATACCATGATAAGCACATAGGCATTATATTTTCCTTCTGGGAGATAAATTTTCCTTCCTTATAGGATCTTAATCACCTAAGTTTTGATTGTTGGGAAAATTGCATACAAAGAGATAAAACAGAACCACTTGTCACTGAAAGTTTCCTGAGGAAGTGTTGCCACCAAAGCTCTGAAAACAATTGCTAATCTGTTCAAGATTTCATGCCTTGCAGCTGTTATGTGAAAAATTCACTCTCTCACTTACCTGTAAATAAAAGGGAAATGATCACAAAACTAGGAACATCTGTGGGATGTATTGATAAAAAGCAAATGCTTTATTGGTCTTTGTTTGACTTTAAAAGCATGTTGCTGTATGGCAAAACCAATACAATTATTGTAAAGTGATCGAACAGAAAAAAGAAAAAAGAAAAAAAATCAAGAACAACAAAAGACAGTTGGTTTACATTTTGGAGAGGGTTGGATAACCAAGGTGAAGTTTTTACTGACCCAAAGTGAAATGCAAAAATAGCAACACTTCTAAACTTCACCATTTCTCATCTTAATAAAACATTACAATAAAAAAAAGTTACATGTTGAAGTTGGAGAGGTCATTCGGTTCAGTTCAGTCATTCAGTCGTGTCCAACTCTTTGTGACCCCACAGACTCCAGCATGCCAGGCTTCCCTGTCCATCACCAACTCCTGAATCTTACTCAAACTCACGTCCATCAAGTCGGTGATGCCATTCAACCATCTCATTCTCTGTCATTCCCTTCTCGTCCAGCCTTCAATCTTTCCCAGCATCAAGGTGTTTTACAATGAGTCAGTACTTCACATCAGGTGGTCAAAATATTGGAGTTTCAGCATCAGTCCTTCCGGTGAATAGTGAGGACTCATTTTCTTTAGGATTGACTGGTTTGATCTCGTAGTTCAAGGGACTCTCATGAATCTTCTCCAACAGCAAAGTTCAAAAGCATCTTTTAATTTCATGGCTGCAGTCACCAACTGCAGTGATTTTGGAGCCCAAGAAAATCAAGTCTGTCACTGCTTCCATTGTTTCACAATCTATTTGCCATGAAGTGATGGGACTGGATGCTGTGATCTTAGATTTTTGAATGTTGAGTTTTAAGCTAACATCTTCACTCTCCTCTTTCACTTTCACAACAAACTCTAGTTCCTCTTCATTTTCTGCCATAAGGGTGGTGTCATCTGCATATCTGAAGTTGTTGATATTTCTCCCTGCAATCTTGATTCCAGCTTGTGCTTCATCCAGCCTGGCATTTCGCATGATGTACTCTGCACATAAGTTAAATAAGCAGGATGACAATATACAGCCTTGAGGTACTCCTTTCCCAATCTGGAACCAGTCCATTGTTCCATGTCTGGTTCTAACTGTTGCTTCTTGACCTGCATATAGATAAGATACTCTGGTATTGGAGGTCATCTAATATACTGATACCCAATTGTTAGTCTCAGAATAGATTCATACACATCATCCAGAGTTGCTTCTCCTAAAGTAGCCACTCTCCAAAGCCCCATATTATAACATAGTGACTCATTTGATATATGGTAAAACTGGAACTTTGCATTTTAAAACAAGGTTTTTGATATTATAATGGTATACTTACAGGTTTGAGAAATGATTTATTTTAAAATGAATAGCTTTTGGCATAGAACTGCCTATGACCCAGCAATCCCACTACTGGGCATACACACCAAGGAAACCAGAATTGAAAGAGACACATGCACCCAATGTTCATTGCAGCTCTGTTTATAATAGCCAGGACATGGAAGCAACCTAGATGTCCATCAGCAAATGAATGGATAAGAAAGCTGTGGTACATATAGACAATGGAGTATTACTCAGCCATTAAAAAGAATGCATTTGCATCAGTTCTAATGAGGTGGATGAAACTGGAGCCTATTATACAGAGTGAAGTAAGCCAGAAAGAAAAACACCAATACAGTATACTAACGCATATATATGTAATTTAGAAAGATGGTAATGATAACCCAGCATGTGAGACAGAAAAAGAGACACAGATGTATAGAACAGTCTTTTGGACTCTGTGGGAGAGGGAGAGGGAGGGATGATTTGGAAGAATGGCATTGAAACATGTATAATATCACATAAGAAACAAATTGCCAGTCTAGGTTCGATGCAGGGTGCAGGATGCTTGGGGCTGGTGCACTGGGATGACCCGGAGGGATGGTGTGTGTGTGTGGGGAGGAGGTGAGAGGGGGGTTCAGGATTGGGAACACGTGTACACCCATGATGGATTCATGTTGATGTGTGGCAAAACCAGTACAATATTGTAAAGTAAAAAAAAAAAAAAAAGGAAGAAAAAAAAAAATGGATAGCTTTTGGCATAGAAACTTACCTGCAGAGAACAACCTGAAAAACTAATAAAAACATGTATATATATATAACATATAAAATTTACATATTTATGTAAACAATTATATATTTACATATATAATTTAAATTAAAACTTATAAATAGATAAGTACATGATAGATAATCTGCATCAGAAAGTCTCTGAAGAAATCCAAACTTTAGGGGATAAAATTCTGCAGAAGAAGTTTCCACATAGAGGTGAAGTGACCTGCATCCATACATTCTTTCCCATTTGCTAATACTGGACACAAAGCAGAAAGCCTAAGGTTCTGGATCTCCACTCCCTTAACCCTAAGTAGAGAACTTCTACTATGAATCACAAGGTCCAGAATCCCAGTAAAAATGGTATTAGGCTGGTTTAACCACAATAATTTTTGCCAAATTCTGAAGCTGTATGGAGCAGGGGGTTAATTAATTAGCTAAGCAGAAAACCTCTGAAAAATCAATCCAGAGTCTTCAGGGATCTTATGGTACTATGGAGACAAAATACCTGATCTGTGGAGAAGGTTCTGTCTGTCAGCCACTTTCTCTCTGTTGGGACCACCAGAAGGCTATATCAGAAGACAAGTGACTGAGAGTATTGAAACATAGCCCCAAGGCAGCTTAATCTCTGAAGGATTCTTATTAGTCTTTACCTTATTTCCCTTGCAAAAAGAATGAATTCTTACAGAAGGAAGAGTGTATCACTGAGATCATCTACAAAATTTTTATATAAAAAATCTGACATTCAACAAAAAGCATAAAAGTCATGCCCAAGAACAGTACTAAATCACCAAAATCCAGGCTAAAAGAAAATGATAGAAAGAGACCCAGGGATGATCCAGATATTGGTGATAGAAGAAAAAGACTGCAAAGTAATAATAGTCAATATACTCAATAAAGTAAAGGGAAAGTTGGAGAAAATAGATATAAATATGGAGGATTTCCATAAACTCAATCTATTAAAAATGAAAATCAAAAAGACAATTTTTAAGTTTATTTATTTATTTTTTAAAATATAAATTTATTTATTTTAATTGAGTGAAAGTCAAATGGAAACTTTTAGAATCAAAAAGTGCTGTACTTGAGATTAAAAACATTATAGTTGGATTTAACAGATTAGAGTAGAAAAGAGGATTAGTGAACTGAAGACAAGTCAATAGAAAAACCCAGAGAGAAAAAAAAAAAAAAAAAGAAAAATGATGGAAGAGTTTAATAGACACAAAGCATGGGATACCATGGTTGGAAATAAGTGAGAAAATAATAGTTTACTCAGTGATTCATAAATACATTTTTTTTCTTTCTTTTTTTTTTTTTTTTAAATTTTAGTCTGTAGTAAGTTCTATCATGGTGTTGTTGTTTAGTCCCTAAGTCATATTTGACTCTTTTGCCACCCCATGGATTGTAGCCCACCATCCATGGGCTGTCCCAGGTAAGAATACTGGAGTGGGTTGCCATTTCCTTTCCCGGGGATCTTCCAGACCAAGGGATTGAACCTGTGTCTTTTATGTCTCCTGCATTGGCAGGTATGTTCTTTACCACTAGGACCACTTGGGAAGCCCCAAGTACTATCATACTTTCTAATAATCTTCAAAGTAAACAATGGTTGCCCATGTGTTATACAAAATGACTCACTGGTGGACAGGGAAGCAAATATTAAAACTATTCTTAAAATTCATTTTAAAATAAAAATTTCTATTGTTTTGTTTTTATGATATATATATATATATATATATATATATAATCATACATGGTAGTACATGAATGAGAAGCAAGCATGTATTGGGGTATGAATGCTTTAACAAAATGATTTTTTTTTTTTGTTTTTGTTGAAATTTTGGAAACCATTGACCTGTTCTTTATATAGGAGTTGTGTTCTGAATATTAAATATCAGCTCAGTAATTTTTTCTTGATAAATGATTTATTTTGCTCTATAATGTCTAAAATTATGCTTTTTGAAGAAATGTATTCAAGGATACAGTTATTATAACAGATACTAAGCAAATCATAAACACATGTGACAAAGACAATTTTCATTGGTATGAAGGTTTATAGGTAAAGTGATAAAGTGAGCAAAGTTTGTTAATTTGGAGCATATTTTAATGTCTTCCAAACCTTCTCCCATGCCTAAAGTCCTCTCTTCAAACAGAGGCTTATTTTCTCATTTTTCTAAGTATTCTCCCCTCCTCACATATGTCCAAACTCATTTCTGCCCAGTCTTTAAAGAATACACTTCAAAGCTCTTTTCTTTCCACCGAAGCAATCAGACCCCTTCAGTCTCTCAGTTTGGCCTTTACAACTGATTTGAAATGTTTGCTAGTTAAGGATAAAGCATTTGACTTACTAATAACACCTAGGCATGAATGGTTCATATTCTACTTACTACTTGCTTAAAAATGTTATAGAGGCTTGTTAGCCCAGTATAGTATAAAGGCATGGAACTTGGAGTCAGAATAACTCATTAAATAACCCTCTTACTACTAAATAAAGAGGCATTGGGAATGTCAGATAATTCTTTGGGTCTCTGTTTTCCCATCCAAAAAATGGGAGTTGTGATACTTGTGGGGTTGTAGAGAAAATAATTTTATATTACTACAGCGTTAAGGCTTTCTGGAAAAAAAATTACTGTAACCTGAGGTAAAGGACATGCCATGAAACTTAAAGGATGACTGAATAAATAGTAAAAGATTCATTTCCCTGGAGATATGTGCTTACACTTCAAAGGCTGATGAGTCCCAGAGCCATGGAGATACTCCAGGCGTTGTCAATCGTGAGACATTTGTCTAGTCTTCCCCACTGGTAGGTATTTATTTATATCTCAAAGTTTAAAAACATAAGGTCCTCCTCTTCTCTTCATAAGGAGAATTGTTTAATTAGGAAGATTAAGTTTCTATCCTTTTCTCAGGAGACAAGGGAGAAAATGTGTATATAAGATCCAAGATTCTTATTTTCAAAGTTCTCCCTTTGTTGTGGTGGGTGACATCTACCCCTTATTATACTTCACTGGGAGGAAAAATAGTTGAGACAATAAAGAACAAATCCAGTTAGTGCTGTAAGTAAAAATAATTTGGCCTTGACCCAGAAATTTCATGTTAACTTTTAGGTTAATATGAACAAATATAGATAAAATATCAATATCTATCTTATCAACTACACAGTAGAGGGTAAAATAAGATGCTGGATATGGAAGGTCTTCAAAAAGAACTTACACATTCCAAGAGATCATTTTCTCCAATTTTATTTTGTTGCTATTCTTTTTAAAGTAGTAGGATGTTTATCTTAACTAAAAAATGCTCAGAATTCTGTGCTTTCATATTTCAACTTTGCTTATGCATTTCTTGTGCCATAACTAGACTCTTTTTATAAGAAAAAAACTTAAGGCTATTAGAACATTTATTATTACCTATAACCTGAAAATATAAATGAATACACCAGTTATTTGAATGAATATACCAGTTTTTCTGGGAAAGATTGAAGGCAGGAGGAGAAGGGGATGGCAGAGGATGAGATGGTTGGACGGCATCACCTACTCGATGAACACGAGTTTGAGTAAGCTCTGGGAGTTGGTGATGGACAGAGAAGCCTTGTTTGCTGCAGTTCATGGGGTCACAAAGAGTCAGACATGACTGAATGACTGAATTGACTGACCAATTAGGGCCAGTTATAGCAAATCTTAGGGCCGATTATGGAGAGGGCAGTGGCACCCTACTCCAGTACTCTTGCCTGGAGAATCACATGGATGGAGGAGCCTCGTAGGCTGCAGTCCATGGGGTCAGTAAGAGTCAAACACGACTGAGCGACTTCACTTTCACTTTCATGCATTGTAGAAGGAAATGGCAACCCACTCCAGTGTTCTTGCCTGGAGAATCCCAGGGACGGGGGAGCCTGGTGGGCTGCCATCTATGGGGTTGCACAGAGTCGGACATGACTGCAGCGACTTAGCAGTAGCAATAGCAGTAGCAGGGCCAATTATAGCAAATATTAGGGTGAGAACTCAATATGCTACATCATTAGGAAGATTCTTAAAATAATGTTTATCACCTTAAAAGAACAGAAAAATTAACTTACAAATTACAGCACCAAGAAACAAAGTTAACACTGGCAGCTTGGGATGCCTCTTGCTGAGATATTACATGGAAACAAGACTAACACCTTCACACATTGAGAAATGTCTTCTCTAAAAAGGGATATAATGTTTTGATAACATTTTTAGACTTTGAAGCCTTCAACTTTATTTCAAATATTTGATTAAAGTATTTATTTCCTCTTTAGATTTGGACACAAGAATCGTTTACATGGCCTAAAAATTCAATAGTTCAAAAATAATTCACCTCATAAATGAAGCAGTAGTCGAGAGAATTTCTTAGTATATATGCCCTTCCAATAGAAATAATTCTAAAGTTAAAGGGCACTCCAAAGATAGAGTCCTCCTTTCAAGGTAATGACATATACATTTATTCAACAAGGCAGCTTTTGCCAAATGTCAAAGTTTCAGCCCCAAGGTATTTCTCTGGACATACTGTAGAAAGTAGTTATTTAAATAAAACCTCCATTTTCTTTGGCATTCTTTTCCACAATCCTTCTATAACACTGGGAGCTCAAATACCCTGAGAATGTTGAATCTATAGTGAAGGGAAGACAAAATTTATGCCATTTATTTATTAAATTTTTTCCCATCATTAATATTTTCTATCATGCTACAGATAGGCCATTCTCTGATAAATTCAAGAAAATAGTCATTACTATAGTACTTGGAAGATGTTGCTTAAGGATATACATGAACATATATATACACATACATACATATATATATATATATATATATATATGTATGTATAATGTATGAAGTGAAGTGAAGTCGCTCAGTCGTGTCTGACTCTTTGTGACCCCATGGACTGTAGCCTACTATGCTCCTCTGTCCATGGGATTTTCCAGGCAAGAGTACTGGACTGGGTTGCCATTTTCTTCTGCAGAAGATCTTCCTGACCCAGGGATAGAACCCAGGTCTCCTGCACTGTAGGCAGATGCTTTACCGTCTGAGCCACCAGGGAATTCCGTGTACACACATTTATTAAATGCCTTATGTCACACACTGTACCAAGCATTCTACAAGCATTAATTTTCTTTTTATTATTACTTTTTTTTTTTTTTTTACTTTACAATATTGTATTGGTTTTGGCATACTTCAGCATGAATCTTCCATGTGAGTACTGTCTATATTTTATAGTTAAGAATGCTGAGACTCAGATGTTATTCACCCAAAACTAGTAAGTAGGGTTTTCCCTGCTGACTCAACTGGTACAGAACCTGCCTTCCAATGCAGGAGACACAATAGGCACCTGTTCAATCCCTGGGTCAGGAAGATCCCCTAGAGAAGGAAATGGCAACCCACTCCAGTAGCCTTGGCTGGAAAATTCCATGGACAGACAAGCCTGGTGGGCTACAGCCCACGGGATTACAAAGAGTCAGACATGACTGAGTGCGCATGCACAGTAAGTGGGGAGTCAAGGTTTGGACTAGGTCTATCTAACTCCAAGCTGTCAAAAATGATGTAAAATACATTTAAGTTTAGTTCAGTTCAGTCCCTCAGTCATGTTCACTTATTTTCAACCCCATGGACTGCTGCACAACAGGCTTCCCTGTCCATCACCAACTCCTGGAGCTTCCTTAACTCATGTCCATTGAATTGGTGATGCCATCCACTAATCTCATCCTCTGCCATCTCCTTCTCCTGCCTTCAATATTTCCCAGAATCACGGTATTTTACAATGAGTCAGTTCTTCCCATCAGGTGGCCAAAGTATGGGTGTTTCAGCTTCAGCATCAGTCCTTCCAGTGAATATTCAGGACTGATTTATTTTAGGATTCACTGGTTTGATCTCCTTGGAGTCCAAGGGACTCTCAAGAGTCTTTTTCAGCACCACAGTTCAAAAGCATTAATTCTTCAGTGCTCAGCCTTCTTTATGGTCCAACTCTCACATCCACACATGACTACTAGAAAAACCATAGCTTTGACTAGATGGGACTTTGTTGGCAAAGTAACGTCTCTGCTTTTTAATATGCTGTCTAGGTTGGTTATAGCTTTTCTCCCAAGGAGGAAATCTCTTTTAATTTAATGGCTGCAGTTACCATCTGCAGTGATTTTGGAGCCCAAGAAAAAGAAAAGTTGACTGTTTCCAATATTTCCCTATCTATTTGGCATGAAGTGATGGGATCGGATGCCATGATCTTCGGTTTTTGAATGCTGAGTTTTAAGCAAGCTTCTTCACTTTCCTGTTTCACTTTCATCAAGAGGATCTTTAATTCCTCTTTGCTTTCTGCCAAAAGGGTGGACTTTCATCAAGAGGATCTTTAATTCCTCTTTGCTTTCTGCCAAAAGGGTGGTGTTATCTGTGTATCTGAGGTTATTGATGTTTCTCTTGGCAGTCTTGAATGCAGCTTGTACTTCATCCAGCCTGACATTTTGCATGATGTACTCTACATATAAGTTAAATAAGCAAGGTGACAATGTACAATCTTTCTTACTCCTTTCCCAGTTTGGAACCAGTCAATTGTTCCATGTCTGGTTCTAACTGTTGCTTCTTGACCTGCATACAGATTGCTCAGGAGGCAGGTAAGGTGGTTTGGGATTTCCATCTCTTGAAGAATTTTTCAGTTTGTTATGAAATGCTTTGGCATAACCAATAAAGCAGAAGTAGATGTTTTCTCTGGAACTCTCTTGCTTTTTTGATTATCCAACAGATGTTGGCCATTTGATCTCTGGCTCTTCTGCCTTTTCTAAATCCAGCTTGAATATCTGGAAGTTCACAGTTCATATACTGTTGAAGCATGGCTTGGAGAATTTTGAGCATTACTTTACTAGCATGTGAGAGGAGTGCAATGTGCAGCAGTTTCAACATTCTTTGGAATTGCTTTTCTTTGGGATTGGAATGAAAACTGACCTTTTCCAGTCCTGTGGCCACTGCTGAGTTTTCCAAATTTACTGGCTGATTGAGTGCAACACTTTCACAGCATCATCTTTTAGGATTTTAAATACCTCAACTGGAATTCCATCACCTCCACTAGCTTTGTTCATAGTGATGCTTGTTAAGGCCCACTTGACGTCACATTCCAGGATGTCTGGCTCTAGGTGACCAATCACATCAGTATGGTTATCTGCGTCATTTAGATATTTTTTATATAGTTCTTCTGTGTATTCTTGCCACCTCTTCTTAACATATTCTGCTTCTGTTAGGTTCATATCATTTATTTTCTTTATTTTCCTCATCCTTGCATGAAATGTTTCCTTGGTATCTCTAATTTTCTTGAAAAGATCTCGTCTTTCACAAGCTATTGCTTTCCTCTATTTCTTTGCATTGATCACCAAGGAAGGCTTTCTTATCTCTCCTTGCTATTCTTAATGCATTTATAACTATGGAGAAAAAATATTAAATTTTAAACTATGGTAGTCAAAGTAGTGTTGCTTAAAATGATATGTTGAGCAAGTTGACTGAGATATATTGTCTTACTCCCAAGCTTTTAATTCTAAGACAGTGTTAAGTGGTAGGAAAAGCACTGTATTTAAACTCAAACAGATCTGTGTCAGTAATCTGTGTGACTTTGAGCAGGTTATTTTTCTCCAATCAGGGTTAATATATATAGAGAGAGCTTTAAAAGTACATTGCACAAGACTGGTGCTCAATAATTTTGAATCATTTCTGATAAATTATAATTTCTCAGCTTTCTTCATCAATATGTAGACATCAGACTTCTCTAGTTTTGGGGTCATAGAATATGACAAAAATAGCAATGAGTCACTTTTCATCCTAGACCTCAGGATGTCCTGTACACTTTCACTTATAGAATAGTGCCAGATAATGAAAAACACATAACCTAGCTACCTTCATTTCCAGAGCCAACAGTCAACCAAAGCAGAACTTCCTGGTTGACTAGCAGCTGATTGATTACATACACATGATTGAGTCCAGCAGAAATCAGAATTTTCTACCTCAGCCCAGCCTAAATTCCCAATATACTGAGTCATGAGCTAAATTAATGCTTGTTGACTGAAGTCACTAAATTTTGACTTGATTTCATCCTGCAAATGCCAACTGGAACAGTATTTCCATCATTCTCTATCTAAATCAGCCAAGTCAAGTTCTTGTGCAATAGTATGCCATAGATTAGAGAAGGGAAGATACAACAGAATTATAAGGCATGTGTCTTGCTCTCAAAGAACTCACAGATTTTTAGATAAGATGAGAATGATACACATGGATACATATCATGAACAGGAATATAATCAACTGTTGATTCTCCATACATGAGCTCCTCTCTGAGAAAAAATTAAATGACTAAAGAAATAAATTCATATTTCTAAGCTACTCAGTTCCTATGTAATAGAAATTCCTGTATTCAGTCATTGTTTTTGTCCCTTTGCTTCCATGGGAGTAATTGAGAGAACTGGATTTATGGCAGTTGATTTGAGATAAAACTGGTGAGTGTGCATGGGATCCTTTTTGATTCCCAAGAGAAAGCCCCATTGGGATAACTTTAGACTGCATTACTGAAAGACATAAAGAAGACACACAGATGAGCTGCCAGAAAGGAGGAAAGAGAAGGAAGGCACCATTTTCTGTCAGTGAGAGTGCTGTGAAAGTATGAAATCTTTTAATCACACACGTGCTGACAAGCTGCTGTTCATGGTCACTAATGTGCAAACATTGATGTTTGCAGCAGTCCGACTAGAGAGGCACTTGTAATTACAAACATGAGTTTTGGAGTCAGACAGATCCAAGTTCAAATTAAAAGTCTCCCATTTCCTTATTATGTGATTTTGGGGATGTCAAATGAACTATTTTCACTTCAGTGTCCTCATCTGTGAGAAGAGAATAACGATGACACCTAACTCATATGTGTATTGTGAAGATAAAGAAATGTGTGCATATATATATATATATATATATATATGTGTGTGTGTGTGTGTCTGTACATATATATATATATATATATACACACACACACATATACACATATATACACATATGTGTGTGTGTTGTGTCCTACTTTTTGCGACCCTGTGGACCGTAACCCACCAGGCTCCTCTGTCCGTGGGATTCTCCAGGCAAAAATATTGGAGTGGATAGCCATTCCCTTCTCCAGGGGATCTTCCTGACCCAGGGATCAAACCCGGGTCAAACGTGGGTTTCCTACATTGCAGGCAGATTCTTTATCATCTGAGCCACCAGAGAAGCCCATGAACACACACACACACACACACACACACACACACATTTTCTAGCCCAACAGTTGTCATATGGCAGATTCTCCCTAAGCATTACATGTGTTTAGTCTTATTGACGTAGGTTTTTTCTACATTTAGAAAGAAGAAAAAGATTATTTAGAAGGAACACCCACATATAGTAGTTTTGGACAATTTATCTGTAGAAAGATGAGTTCAGAGTGATCCTTCTACTCACTGGAAAACAAAACAAAACAAAACAAAAACAAAAACAAAAAAACAAGCTAGTCTCAATTATACTTGCCATGCTTAAAATGTTTCATCTACTTTCTTGTTGCTGTTCCGTTTTATACCTGAAGATGATGCACCTTTCTCTCTGATGTGATCTGTCTTTAAGCATTCCCAATTTGAGCATCTGAAATGCAAAATGTTTAAGAATGGAAGAAAATCCACTTTGGCCATTTGTGCATTTATTATGTGGACTGTGGAAGGACTTCTAAAACATACTGGGTCTCTTTCAATGGCTCCTCATTATGTAAACAGTAAATGCTGCTAACTAATGGGTTCATCTCTGACTTACAATTCTCTAGGTAGCATCTTCCCATTTCCAGTTTCTCTTCTCTATGAGTTACTGGCTAGGAGCAAGATAATGAGTCCCTTGCCTCACATACTATATCCCTTTTACAAAGAAAACTATGAGAGGCTGCTAAGTTTTGATTATATTCTCTTTAAATGGATTTGTCTATTCCTCTCTGTTCTCTTTTTCTTTCTTGTTTCTGAAAATGATTTTCCTTTAAAAGAACCTTATCTTTGACCATGTTTTTATTCAAGCTGCAGCCGCAGTTGTTTGACTAGAGTTATTTCTGCCCTTATGTGTGGAAGAGACAGAATTCACAGCTCATCTACACAACTGAATGCAGAAGTATTTTGTTGCTTGGTGGTGGCTGTTAAATGGAAAAAAGAAATTTCAGAAATGTTGATTGACAGAACTCTCTTATTTATCCTTCATTTCTGAAATGCTGGCAGATTTCTGTCTGCTACTCATTTTGTCACTCCCTGACCTTCCTCCATTGCACAGCTTCTTCAGCCAATTACACATGAGGAAACTTTCAAGAAGCTAGGAGAAAGAAAGGGTTAATGCATGGACTGCATTACATTTCATATTCTTTCTTGTGCTTCTCTCACGTATCTTGGTCTGTATCTTGGGAAATACACAGTGGTAAGAATGAAAATGATTCACTCTAAAAATCCTGACAAGATTGCTCTGAAATGATGTGTATGCTCTTAAATGACATATACTGATGAAGTCAGGAGGTCTCAGAGCTCTTCACCTCCTATCTATGTCCTCTTCCCTCTTCTCTCTTCTCTTACCCTGGCCCTAATTCCCCATACTGCATATATTCACCTTTCAATCCTCTCTCCCTCCAGGCTACTGCACTGATAGCAGCAGAGATAGAAGACACAGGAAAAGCATGTATGTCTGGCTTTATTTTAAGACAAACATACATATTTGGAGAACACCCGTTATTTTATAATCTATGTGTTTTGTTTTGTTTTGTTTTCCTCAGATGCAGATTATCAAGTGATGGCTACACACACAAAACTTATAGCATGGAATTAAAAATTGTTACTTGGACATCCTTTTAAGTTGCCCAGGGGTTGTACCAATTAGAACAAGGGCCAATGTTTTTGGAACACATAACATTACTAAGGGTCTTCCCTGGTGGCTCAGAGGGTAAAGAATCCACCTGCAATGTGGGAAATCTGGGTTGGGAAGATTCCCTGGAGAAGGGAATGGCTACCCATTCCAGTATTCTGGTCTGAAGAATTCCATGGACAGAGGAGCCTGGCAGGCTATAGTCCATGTGGTTGCAAAGAGTCAGAGACATGACTGAGTAAATTTCACTCACTCACTCATTCAACATTTCTGAGAACCTTATCTAATTTATTCTTCACAGCCACTTGATGAACAGTGTATAATATTATCATCATTCCCATTTAATCAGTTAGGAAATTGAGGATCAGAATGGCCTAATTGTCCAATATAAAAGAGAGAATAAGAAACATAGCTCTGATTTAAGCACATTTCTCTTTGACTCCAGAGTCAGAATTTACAAAAACAATGGACTGTGTTTAAATTAAATATACTCAAAATTCAGCCACTTATTTTTGAGCTCTATAATACACAAGACAGTATGCTAGGCAATTTAACCCACATACATCTGACTAAAGTGAGGATTATTATTTCTGTTTTAACATGAACAGAAATTAATATAGGAAAGGTAATGAAGAAAGTGAGTAGTAAAGCCAGAATTTAAACTGAAGCTTTCTGTTCCTTCTACATGATGTCACTGAATAGCATAGATATTACACTATTCTACTTATACCAGTATATGGAATTGGCCATACTGCTTGATAACAACATCTATCAGATCAGTTAAGTCACTCAGTCAAGTCTGACTCTTTGAGACCCCATGGGGTGCAGAAGACAGGCTTCCCTGTCCTTCACCAACTCCTGGAGCTTACTCAAACTCATGTCCATTGAGTCAGTGATGCCATCCAACAATCTCATCCTCTGTCCTCCCCTTCGCCTACTGCCTTCAATCTTTCCCAGCACCAGGGTCTTTTCCAAAGAGTCAGTTCTTCATATCAGGTGGCCAAAGTATTGGAGTTTCAGCTTCAGCATCAGTCCTTCCAATGAATGTTCAGGACTGATTCCCTTTAAGATGGACTAGTTGGATCTCCTTGCAGTCCAAGGGACTCTCAAGAGTCTTCTCCAACACCACAGTTCAAAAGCATCAATTCTTCAGTGCTCAGCTTTCTTTATAGTCCAACTTTCACATCTATACATGACTACAGGAAAAATCGTAGCTTTGACTAGACATACCTTTGATGACAAAGTAATGTCACTGCTTTTTAATATGCTGCCTAGGTTGGTCATAACTTTTCTTCCAGGGACCAAGTGTATTTTAATTTCATGGTTGCAGTCACCATCTTCAGTGATTTTGGAGCCCAAGAAAATAAAGTCTGTCACTGTTTCCATAGTTTCACAATCTATTTGCCATAAAGTGATGGGACCAGATGCCATGACCATCGATTTCTGAATGTTGAGTTTTAAACCAGCTTTTCACTCTCCTCTTGCACTTTCCTCAAGAGGCTCTTTAGTTCTTCTTCACTTTCTGCCATAAGTGTGGTGTCAGCTGATAACTAAGGTTATTGATATTACTCCCGGCAATCATAATCCCAGCTTGTGCTTCATCCAGTCGAGCATTTTGCATGATGTACTCTGCACAGAAGTTCAATAAGCAGAATGGCAATATACAGCTTTGGTGTACTCCTTTCCCAATTTTGAGCCAGTCTGTTGTTCTGCCGGGAGCCCGCAAGAGGAACTCCACCCATGGCAAAAGTCATGAGGAAGGAGGCTTCGGCATATGCAAAGGCATAATCAAGCCTCAGGAAATCCCCTGTTCCCGAGCATCTACCCCCAAAACCAGGGTCTACCTACTTTACTGTTTCATGCTCTCACCTATACCTCTGACTTTACGGGGGGCTGACCCCCATTACCTCTCTCGGAGAAGGAGTTAACTTACAGCTCCAAGTCAATAAAAATTCCTGGGCGTGACGAGAGTGTTTCAACTTACGAACTCCTCTGAAGGTTATCTAGTCTGCCTGTATGGATTCATGTGATTGTTACAGCCTCCCAATCGTGAGAGGCAGGAGATGTTTTAGACTTACTAAAGGCAGATTCTTTTGGGAAGTTGGAAATTGTTAGTATAGTGGGTTGGTTAGGGATTATATTGGTAAAGGGTTTTTCGTTTGTTGTGCCAATAATTGCTGCTAATTCCCTGCCCTGTGTGTGACAAGGTTGTCTCAGGTCAAACCTCTCTGCAGACTAGCTTATGTGACAGGATTATTCATCATCTTGCACATGATTATTTACTACCTCTCAACCATAAACAGCACAGAGAGTTTGGAGTATCTTGAAAGCCTTAATTAGCATAGGGCTTTTCTCTTGTTGAGTCAATGATTGCTGCCAGGCCTCCATATCCTTAGGCACCTGGGAATATATTAATCAATGTATTTGGAATATAGAAAAGGAAATATAGTAGTTTTTGATGTTAGCAATACTATACCTTTTGAGTTAATGATTTTTCTCTTTTGTTATAGATCACTGTACTTTGTTATAAATCACTGTGTCCTTGCTATGCAAAAATGTAACTTTATCACTATCTTAAGACTAAATAGATCTTAAGGGGAACATTGGTGAAGGGTTTTCATTTGTTGGGCTGATGTTTGCTGCTAAATCTCCATATTCCCTGCCCTTATAATGAATATAATAAGCATATAGGAGAAATAAGTATTAACCTTTAAGATTAATCATGTTAACCTTGGGTTAAATAAATTCCTTTCTTGACTGTAACTCACTACACCCTCACCCTATAAGAATGCAACTTTATTTGGAGGGTGGTGCCTGGTTTAAGAAAAAACACCCTTGGAAAAAATAAGGTTTTTGGTTATCAGAAAGAAAGGATCATAAAATGTCAGCAGGCCTCATGGCCAGAAGATGATGTAAAACCCCTAAGACCTTTTTTTATACATTTATGTGAAGCACCTGATTTTGATAAAGGTCAGGACTGCTGAGCCCCATGTGACTCTGTATTCATCCCTATGTGTAACAAAAGGTATATAAGCAAACCTAAAAAATAAAGAAATGGGATCAGTTTCTGGAAAGACTGATTCCCCCATGTCATTTCTTTCTTGCTCCCGTTTTTCTGGCTGAATTTCCATCTGGAGTGTGGGTGCTCACCATGTCTGCTTACATGCCCTGGTTTTTAAGTTCCATACGAGAAGGAGCCTAAGGAGGGGCACCTTCCGATATTCAAGTGGCACTGGTGGCCCAATGTAGATGGTGCAAATTCCTTGTCTTGGAATTTTATTGGTATCCCATGTAAACCAAGTTATTCAGCCTCTTTTTCTCTCCTACTATTTTCTGGCCAAATTCCCAACTGGTACGTGGGTACTCACCAAGCCTACTAATTTTGCCTGGGCTTCTAAGATTGGACTGGGGAGGCCTTAGTGCCTCCTCTCCTTTGGGAGAACGGGAAGATGCCTGTGGCCTACGTAGGTGGTGATTGGTGGTGTAAACCAAGTTATTTGGCCTCTTTTTCTCCGCTAATTTTCTAATCTCTCTCTATCTGTAATTAAATACATTTTTTCCTAGGATGCTGATTCCATCCCACCTTTGAATTATCCTGGATCCACTGGGGCTGGACCCCGGCATTGTTCCATGTCCAATTCTAATGGTTGCTTCTCAACCTTCATACAGATTTCACAGAGGGAGGTAAAGTGGTCTGGGATTACCATCCTTCAGTAATTTTCCAGAGTTTATTGTGATCCACAAAGTCAAAGGCATTGGTATAGTCAATGAAGCAGGAATAGACGTTTTTCTGGAAATCTCTTGCAGTTTTGATGATCCAAAGGATGCTGGCAATTTGATCTCTGGTTCCTCTCCCTTTTCTAAATCCAGCTTGAATATCTGGACGTTCACAGTTCATGTACTGTTGAAGCCTGGCTTGGAGAATTTTGAGCATTACTTTGGTAGCATGTGAGATGAGTGCAATTGTGGTGGTAGTTTGAGCATTCTTTGGCATTGCCTTTCTTTGGTGTTAGAATGAAAACTGATCTTTTCCAGTCCTGTGGCCACTGCTGAGCTTTCCAAAATGCTGGCATTTTG
The DNA here is from genome assembly GCF_032405125.1 of Capricornis sumatraensis. Taxonomy (NCBI): domain Eukaryota; kingdom Metazoa; phylum Chordata; class Mammalia; order Artiodactyla; family Bovidae; genus Capricornis; species Capricornis sumatraensis. The sequence continues at coordinate 6,658,762 of NC_091092.1, forward strand.
AGTGCAGCATTTTCACAGCATTATTTTTTTTACAATTTGAAATACCTCAACTGGAATTCCATCACCTCCACTAGCTTTGTTCACAGTGATGCTTGTTAAGGCCCACTTGACTTCCAGGATGTCTGTCTCTAGGTGAGTGATCACACCATCATGGTTATCTGGATTATGAAGATCTTTTTTGTATAGTTCTTCAATGTATAGTTGCCACCTCTTAATATCTTCTGCTTCAGTTAGGTCTATACCATTTCTGTCATTTATTGAGCCCATATTTGCATAAAAGTTTCCCTTGGTATCTTTAAGTTTCTTAAAGAGATCTCTAATCATTTCCATTCTATTGTTTTTCTCTATTTCTTTGCATTGATCACTGAGGAAGGCTTTCTTTTCTCTCCTTGCTATCCTTCAGAATTCTGTCTTCAAATGGGAATATCTTTCCTTTTCTCCTTGCCTTTAGCTTCTCTCCTTTTCTTGGCTATTTGTAAGGCCTCCTCAGACAATCATTTTGCCTATTTGCATTTCTTTTTCTTGGAGATGGTCTTGATCCCTGTCTCCTGTACAGTGTCATGAATCTCCATTCATAGTTCATCAGGGACTCCATCTATCAGATCTAGTCCCTTAAATTTATTTCTCACTTCCACTGTATAATCATAAGGGATTTGATTTAGGTCATACCTGAATGGTCTAGAGGTTTTCCCCACTTTCTTCAATTTAAGTCTGAATTTGGCAATAAGGAGTTCATGATCTGAGCCACAGTCAGCTCCTGTTCTCTTGCTTAAACTGTTAGCCTTTGCACTTTTTCATTTTGTACTCCAAGGCCAAATTTGCCTGTTACTACAGGTATCTCTTTACTTCCTACTATTGCATTCTAGCCCCCTATCATGAAAAGGACATCTTTTTTTGAGTGTTAGTTCTAGAAGGTCTTATAGGTCTTCATAGAACCGTTCAACTTCAGCTTCTTCAGCATTACTGGTTGGAGCATAGACTTGTATTACTGTGATAGTAAATGGCTTTCCTTGGAAACGAAATCATTCTGTCATTTTTGAGATTGCATCCAAGCACTGCATTTCAGACTCTTTTGTTGACTATGAGGGCTACTCTATTTCTTCTAAGGGATTCTTGTCCACAGTAGTAGATATAATGGCCATTTGAGTTAAATTCACCCATTCCAGTCCATTTTGGTTCACTGATTACTAAAATTTCGATGTTCACTGTTGCCATCACCTGTTTGATCATTTCCAACTTACCTTGATTCATTAACCTAACATTCCTGGTTCCTAGGCAATATTGTTCTTTATAGCATCGGACTTTACTTCTATCACCAGTCATATCCACAGTTGGGTGGTTTTTTGTTTGTTTGTTTTTTGCTTTGGCTCTATCTCTTCATTCTTTCTGGAGTTATTTCTCCACTGTTTTCCAGTAGCATATTGGGCATCTACTCACCTGGGGAGTTAATCTTTCAGTGTCATATGTTTTTGCCTTTTCATACTGTTCATGGGGTTCTCAAGGTAAGAATATTGAAGTGGTTGGCCATTCCTTTCTCCAGCAGACCACATTTTGTCAGAACTCTCCACCATGACTCTTTGATTTTGGGTCACCTTACAGGGCATGGCTCATAGTTTCAAGGAGTAGTGGCTGTGCAGACACAGGAGGGCCTAGAGGAGTTATCCCACGCTTAAGGCCAGGAAGGGTGGCAATGAGGAGATACCCCTCATCCAAGGTAAGGAGCAGTGGCTGTGCTTTGCTGGAGCAGCTGTGAAGGGATACCCCATGCCCAAGGTAAGAGAAACCCAAAAAGATGGTAGGTGTTGCAAGAGGGCATCAAAGGGCAGACACACTGAAACCATACTCACAGAAAACTAGTCAATCTAATCACACTAGGACCACAGACTTGTCTAACTCAATGAAACTAAGCCATATCCTCCGGGCAACCGAAGACAGGCAAGTCATGGTGAAGAGGTCTGACAGAATGTGGTCCACTGGAGAAGGGAATGGCAAACCACTTCAGTATTCTTGCCTTGAGAACCCCATGAACAGTAGTAAAGGCAAAATGATAGGATACCAAAAGAGGAACTCCCCAGGTCAGTAGGATACTGAAGAGGAACTCACCATAGGTACCCAATATGCTACTGGAGATTAGAGGAGAAATAACTCCAGAAAGAATGAAGGGATGGAGCCAAAGCAAAAACAATACCCAGCTGTGGATGTAACAGGAGATAGAAGCAAGGCCCAATGCTGTACAGAACAATATTGCATAGGAATATGGAATGTCAGGTCCATGAATCAAGGCAAATTGGAAGTGGTCAAACAAGAGATGGCAATGGTGAACGTCAATATTCTCAGAATCAGCAAACTAAAATGGACTGGAAAGGGTGAATTTAACTCAGATGGCCATTACATCTACTACTGTGGGCAGGAATCCCTCAGAAGAAATGGAGCAGCCATCATGGTCAACAAAAGAGTGTGAAATGCAGTACTTGGATGCAATCTCAAAAACGACAGAATGATCTCTGTTCATCTCCAAGGCAAACCATTCAATATCACAGTTATCCAAGTCTATGCCCCAACCAGAAACGCTGAAGAAGCTGAAATTGAATGGTTCTATGAAGACCTACAAGACCTTTCAGAACTAACACCCCAAAAACATGTCCTCATTATAGGGGACTGGAATGCAAAAGTAGGAAGTCAAGAAACACCTGGAGTAACAGGCAAATTTGGCCTTGGACTGCGGAATGAAGCAGGGCAAAGACTAATAGAGTTTTGCAAAGAAAATACACTGGTCATAGCAAACACCTTCTTCCAACAACACAAGAGAAGACTCTATGCATGGACATCACCAGGTGGTCAACACCGAAATCAGATTGATTATATTCTTTGCAGCCAAAGATGGAGAAGCCGTATACAGTCAACAAAAACAAGGCCAGGAGCTGACTGTGGCTCAGATCATGAACTCCTTATTACCAAATTCAGACTCAAATTGAAGAAAGTAGGGAAAACTGCTAGACCATTAAGGTATGACCTAAATCAAATCCCTTACGATTATACAGTGGAAGTGAGAAATAGCTTTAAGGGCCTAGATCTAAGACAGAGTGCCTGATGAACTATGGAATAAGGTTCATGACATTGTAGAGGAGACAGGGTTCAAGACCATTCTCATGGAAAAGACATGCAAAAAAGCAAAATGGCTGTCTTGGGTGGCCTTACAAATAGCTGTGAAAAGAAGAGAGGCGAAAAGCAAAGGAGAAAAGGAAAGATATAAGCATCTGAATGCAGAGTTCCAAAGAATAGCAAGAAGGGATAAGAAAGCCTTCTTCAGAGATCAATGCAAAGAAATAGAGGAAAAGAACAGAGCAGGAAAGACTAGAGATCTCTTCAAGAAAATTAGAGATACCAAGGGAACATTTCATGCAAAGATGGGCTCGATAAAGGACAGAAATGGCATGGACCTGAAAGAAGCAGAAGATATTAAGAAGAGGTGGCAAGAATACACAGAAGAACAGTACAAAAAAGATCTTCATAACCCGCATAATCACGATGGTGTGATCACTCATCTAGAGCCAGAAATCCTAGAATGTGAAGTCAAATGGGCCTTAGAAAGCATCACTATGAACGAAGCTAGTGGAGGTGATAGAATTCCAGTTGAGCTATTTCAAATCCTGAAAGATGATGCTGTGAAATACTGCACTCAATATGCCAGCAAGTTTGGAAAACTCAGCAGTGGCCACAGGACTGGAAAAGGTCAGTTTTCATCCCAATCCCAAAGAAAGGCAATGCCAAAGAATGCTCAAACTACCACACAATTGCACTCATCACACATGCTACTAAGATATGCTCAAAATTCTCCAAGCCAGGCTTCAGTAATATGTGAGCCGTGAATTTCCAGATGTTCAAGCTGGTTTTAGAAAAGGCAGAGGAACCAGAGATCAAATTGCCAACATCCACTGGATCATGGAAATAGCAAGAGAGTTCCAGAAAATCATCTATTTCTTCTTTATTGACTATGCCAAACCCTTTGACTGTGGGGATCACAATAAACTGTGGAAAATTCTGAAAGAGATGGGAATACCAGACCACCTGACCTGCCTCTTGAGAAATCTGTATGCAGGTCAGGAAGCAACAGTTAGAACTGGACATGGAACGACAGACTGGTTCCAAATATGAAAAGGAGTATGCCCAGGCTGTATATTGTCACCCTGCTTATTTAACTTCTATGCAGAGTACATCATGAGAAACGCTGGACTGGAAGAAACGCGAGCTGGAATCAAGATTGCTGGGGGAAATATCAATAACCTCAGATATGCAGATGAAACCACCCTTGTGGCAGAAAGTGAAAAGGAACTAAAAAGCCTCTTTTTGAAAGTGAAAGAGGAGAGTGAAAAAGTTGACTTATAGCTCAACATTCAGAAAACGTAGATCATGGCATCCGGTCGCATCACTTCATGGGAAATAGATGGGGAAACAGTAGAAACAGTGTCAGACTTTATTTTTTTGGGCTCCAAAGTCACTGCAGATGGTGACTGCAGCCATGGAATTAAAAGTCGCTTACTCCTTGGAAGAAAATTTTTGACCAACCTAGATAGTATATTCAAAAGCAGAGACATTACTTTGCCAACTAAGATCCGTCTAGTCAAGGCTATGGTTTTTCCTGTGGTCATGTATGGATGTGAGAGCTGGATTGTGAAGAAGGCTGAGCACCGAAGAATTGATGCTTTTGAACTGTGGTGTTGGAGAAGACTCTTGAGAGTCCCTTGGACTGCAAGGAGATCTAACTAGTCCATTCTGAAGGAGATCAATCCTGGGATTTCTTTGGAAGGAATGATGCTAAAGCTGAAACTCCAGTACTTTGCCCACCTCATGAGAAGAATTGACTCATTGGGAAAGACTTTGATGCTGGAAAGGATTGGGGGCAGGAGGAGAAGGGGACGACCGAGGATGAGATGGCTGGATGGCATCACGGACTCGATGTACATGAATCTGAGTGAACTCCAGGAGTTGGTGATGGGCAGGGAGTCCTGGTGTGCTGTGATTTTGGGGTCACAAAGAGTCAGATACGACTGAGTGACTGAACTGAACAGGGCATGGCTCATAGTTTCATTGAGTTAGAGAAGGCTGTGGTCCATGTAATCAGTTTGATTAGTTTTCTTTGATTTTTTTTTTTTTTTTATTCTGTCTGCCCTCTGATGGATAAGTATAAGAGGCTTATGGAAGCTTCCTGATGGGAGGGATTGAGGGGGATCCTGAGTCTTGTTCTAATGGATGAGACCATGCTCAGTAACTCTTTAATCCAATTTTCTGCTGATGGTCAGAGCCATATTCCCTCCCTTCTTTTTGACCTGAGGCCAAACTATGGTGGTGGTAATGAAGATAATGGTGGCCTCCTTCAAAAATTTGTTTGCAAGCACTCCCTCACTCAGTGTCCCTGACCCTGAAGCAGGCCACCACTGACCAAGGCCTCCACAGGAGACTCCTGGACACTCATGGGCAAATCTGGGTCAGTCTCTTGTGTGGTCTCTGCTCCTTTCTCCTGAGCCCTGGTACACACAAGGTTTTGTTTGTGCCCTGCAAGAGTCCCTTTCTCCAGTCCTGTGTAAGTTCTGGCTTTCTTATATCTTCTTGCTATTCTTTGTAATTCTGTATTCAGTTAGAATTATGAATTTGCATTTTTAATAGAAATAAGAAAAGTGAAATAAATAGTTAATATCCCATAAGAACTTTTATAAAATTAATTAACTGAAATCCGATATTAAGCCTTTAATCTCTCTGAATTTAGGTTGTATTTTACATTGTGATTATTTAAAACATATCAAATAATGTGTTTTTAATTGTTTAATAGAGCAAAGAATAGTTAATTTGAAATAACTAGGGAAAGATATTATTTTATTCCATATACCAATGCTAATATCTCTCAAATGACCATCTTTATGGTAATAATTCTGCTCAAAAATTGTATTTTTAGCTAAATTATTAAAGATTATATATATCCTGTGTAACTCTTTATTAAAACAATTAATATGTTGCAAAATAAATGAAAACAAAAACTTTACAAACATTGCAGACTTGTGAAAGAATTATGAAAATAAGAAAGCCACAGAGGTCAACCTAAAATAAAAGCAGGAATCTAGTGCAAAACTTTACTTTTTTTTTTTTTTTGTTTAGCTGAAATTGTGGGTGTTATATGCTTAAACCACAATAGCTATATGTTGTAAGTGATATAAAACAAGTCTAAAGCCTGCCCAAGTTTAGATACCTAACACAAAAACCTCACATAAAATGGGTCCCCTAACTTTACATTTAGTGAAAAGGTTAAAGAAAAACTTGTTAATATAAAGTAAAACAGAAAGGAAATTGCCTACCTCAAACTCTATAATGGGGAAAAAATTCTCCCCCAAAAGAATTCAAACACTCAGAGAAATCTTCATAGGGGCTGAAGTTCAAATTCAACAACTTTTATGGTCCAAAATCCACAAACAGATCATTTAATGGGTTGCTGTTCTGACAGTATCCAAGGGGAGCATAGTTTCAAACTACTTCTCAAAGAAGTCAAATAAAATTAAAATAAAATGATCAGAAGTTGTCCAGAATTATAAATCACAGTATTAATTAAAAGCTGTAAGAAAGGTAAAATAAAATGCAAAATCAAAGCTATAGTGACTGTATTGATATGCACTGAAAAACAAAAAGAAATGACTATATTACTCATATACACAAAAATAAAATAGTTTGAAAATTTTAAGAGTGAAAACAGAAATAGCTAATGTAGTTGAAGAACTACAAGTAAAGCTTCTACAAAAAAAATTGAAACACAAACTTCTTTGGGGGTTCGAACAGCATATAAAACAGTATATGTATTTAAAAGCATATTAATTACAGATGAAAAGAGAATTAGTGATTTTTGGAAGAAAATCTGAAGAAATCATCTAGAGTTATGCTTAGTTGTCTCCAAGGGACAACAATATATAAATCATGAAAAATTATAAGCAGGATAATTTAAAAAAATTGACACAGCAATACTTTATAATGAATAAGGTAGAATGTGAGAGAAAGAGTGCAAGTGTGTAGATGAGAAAAAATGACTGAAAACTGCAAATATAGAAAATAATGGGTGACCTAAAAATAATGGGTGACCTAAAAATAATGGCCAGGTGGTCAATGCAGGAGATGCAGGTTTGATCCCTAGGTTGGGAAGATCCTCTGGAGGAGGGCATGACAATCCACTCCAATATTCTTGCCTGGAGAATCCCATGGATAGAGGAGCCTAGTGGGTTACAGTCCATAGTGTCACAAAGAATTGGACATGACAGAAGCAATCAGAACACATGCAAAAATAGTGGCAATTGAACTTATGGATAGATTCTTAACAGCAATAGTAATAATAGAAGCCACAAAAAGTGGACAAATAATCTCCACTGTGATTAGAGGGAATAACTGTCTGTCCAATGCAATTATTTCTCAAGAACAAGAATGAAATGAAAACGTTCTCAGACCAAAAATAAATCCAGAAAACATTTAACTAACAAACTCTAATTAAAGGAAGCTTTAGAAGTTGTAATTTTGAAAAAAGAAAAAATAATTTAAAATAAAGTTTAATGAGCAAGAGGGAATATGGGACAAATATAATTTTAAATATGTGGAAAAATCAAACAAATATTGATTTAGAAATAATGAAAAAAACTAATTTATAGAAAAATAGAACTCAATCTTGAAAAAAATAGTGTATAAAATTGGAATTGGAAGATCAAAGATAAAGTATTGTATAACAGTTTTACCATTCAGCAGAAAAGTCAAGATTCTGGTTAATTTCAAACTTCAAATAGATCAAAATATTTATACTAACAGTATAAATAATAGAAAATAAAGCATATGAGTGTGAATTAAACAAAAGAAAAACAATAAAAAGGAAACAAATACTATCTTTCCAAAAGGAGGCAAGAAAGGAAAGAAAAATTAAAAACAGGAAAAACAAAAAGCATATAGTAATGTGGTAGAAACAAATCCTACACATAGCAGTAAACAAAATAAATGTAACCCCGTTTTTCTTATAAGAAGAATAGGAAAAGTAGACCTATAGAAATTCCCAACAGGGAAGAGATGGAGAAGTAAATTTCCCATCTCTACATTAACCAACACAAGGCTGGGCATACAAAGAAAGTATGCATATGTGAAATACATCCAAATAAGCAATGGAGCTCTCACATACACCACTATGCAGGCCAAAGACCAATCACTGAGTGGCATCTGCAAAGGGCAGACCAAATAGGGTAGCTTTGAAAAACTGAAACTGAGAGAAGGTAAGCGAGAACTTGTGGTCTGATTGTAATCAGGTTCATTGCAAGCTAAAACAAACAAACAGACAAAATCAACATCCTCCAGAGGACTGTCATAAAACTTATAGGTTCAAATATAATACTTAAACCTTCCAGAATATAATTTAAAACTATTCATCATTCAAGAACCAGAAATATCTGACTAATTCTCAAAGAAAAGGCAATGAACAGATGTCAAATTCGAGGTGATGTCAATGAGATACCTTGAAAATATTCTATACATCTGTGTCTCTTTTGCTCTCCAATTAAAATAAATACATTTATAGTTTTTAAAAAAAGAAAACATAAATACAGTATACTAACACATATATATGGAATTTAGAAAGATGGCAATGATGACCCTGTATGCAAGACAGCAAAAATGACACAGATGTGTATAGCGGACTTTTGGACTCAGAGGGAGAGGGAGAGGGTGGGATGATTTGGGAGAATGGCATTGCAACATGTATACTATCATGTAAGAATCGAATCGCCAGTCTATGTCCGATGCAGGATACAGCATGCTTGGGGCTGGTGCACAGGGATGACCCAGAGGGATGTTGTGGGGAGGGAGGTTGGGGGGGGGGGCGGTTCATGTTTGGGATCGCATGTACACCCGTGGTGGATTCATGTCAATGTATTGCAAAATAAATACAGTATTATAAAGTAAAATAAACTAAAAATAAAAAGTCAAAAAAAAGAGAAAATATTGAGGAAAAATATGTATAGAGTCTAAGGGAATTGTGGTACAAAATTATGCAACTCTATATTTGTATCACTAAACTTTCTGAAATAGAGAAAAGAATGATTGCTATAGAAAAAATAAAAAAGAATTAAACAAATCCTGAAAACCAACTTGCCAAATATGATGAAAACTGTAGATTTACAGATTAAAAAACTTACGTTTTTGAAATTCAGATTAAATCCTATCTGGTGCTGCTGCGGCTTCCAAGCCACTTCAGGATTTCCTGACACTGTGTGACCACATTGCAGCCCATGAGGCTCCCCCATCCCTGGCATTCACCAAGCAGGAACACTTGAGTGACTTGACATTTCCTTCTCCAATGCATAAAAGTGAAAAGAGAAAGTGAAGTCGCTCAGTCAAATCCAAATCTTCTGTTCATGCGATTGTCCAGGCAAGAGAACTGGAGTGGGATGCCATTCCCTTCTCCAGGAAAATATATCTAGACATATCTAAACAAATTACTGATAAATCAATGATAGAAAAAAATAGTGACATATTACAAATAAGGAAATAATAATCAGAGGAACTTATTACATGAAATAAGAGATCTTGGAGGCGAGAAAACTGTGCAACATCTTTGAGTCCTTAAAGAAAAAAATTGTCAATCCAGAAATCTATATCCAGTGAAAATATATTTAATGAAATAAGGCGATATAGTTCAATTCAGTTCAGTTCAGTTCAGTTCAGTCTCTCAGTTGTGTCCGAGACTTTGCGACCCCATTAATCACAGCACGCTAGGCCTTCCTGTCCATCACCAACTCCCAGAGTTCACTCAGACTCACGTTCATCGAGTCAGTGATGCCATCCAGCCATCTCATCCTCTGTTGTCCCCTTCTCCTCCTGCCCCCAATCCCTCCCAGCATCAGAGTCTTTTCCAATGAGCCAACTCTTCGCATGAGGTGGCCAAAGTACTGGAGTTTCTGCTTTAACATCATTCCTTCCAAAGAAATCCCAGGGCTGATCTCTTTCAGAATGGACGGGTTGGCTTTCCTTACAGTCCAAGGGACTCTCAAGAGTCTTCTCCAACACCACAGTTCAAAAGCATCAATTCTTCAGCACTCAGCCTTCTTCACAGTCCAACTCTCATATCCATACATGACCACAGGAAAAAACCATAGCCTTGACTAGACGGATCTTAGTTGGCAAAGTAATGTCTCTGCTTTTGAATATACTATCTAGGTTGGTCAAAATTTTTCTTCTAAGGAGTAAGCGTCTTTTAATTTCATGGCTGCAGTCACCATCTGCAGTGATTTTGGAGCCCCCAAAATTTAAAGTCTGATGCTATTTCCACTGTTTCCCCATCTATTTCCCATGAAGTGATGGGACCAGATGCCATGATCTTCGTTTTTTGAATGTTGAGCTTTAAGCCAACGTTTTCAGTCTCCACTTTCACTTTCATCAAGAGGCTCTTTAGTTCCTCTTCACTTTCTACCACAAGGCTGGTGTCATCTGCATATCTGAGGTTATTGATATTTCCCCCAGCAATCTTGATTCCAGCTCGCATTTCTTCCAGTCCAGCGTTTCTCATGATGTACTCTGCATAGAAGTTAAATAAGCAGGGTGACAATATACAGCCTGGGCATACTCCTTTTCCTATTTGGAACCAGTCTGTTGTTCCATGTCCAGTTCTAACTGTTGCTTCCTGACCTGCATACAGATTTCTCAAGAGGCAGGTCAGGTGGTCTGGTATTCCCATCTCTCTCAGAATTTTCCACAGTTTATTGTGATCCACATAGTCAAAGGTTTTGGCATAGTCAATGAAGCAGGAATAGATGTTTTTCTGGCACTCTCTTGCTTTTTTGGTGTTCCAGCAGATGCTGGCAATTTGATCTCTGGTTCCTCTGCCTTTTCTAAAACCAGCTTGAACATCTGGAAGTTCATGGTTCATGTATTGCTGAACCCTGGCTGGGAGAATTTTGAGCATTACTTTACTAGCGTGTGAGATCAATGTAGTTGTGTGGTAGTTTGAGCATTCTTTGGCATTCTCTTTCTTTGGGATTGAAATGAAACTGACATTTTCCAGTCCTGTGGCCACTGCTGAGTTTTCCAAATTTGCTGGCATATTGAGTACAGCACTTTCACAGCATCATCATTCAGGATTTGAAGCAGCTCAACAGGAATTTCATCACCTCCGCTAACTTTGTTCGTAGTGATGGTTTCTAAGGCCCACTTGACTTCACATTCCAAGATGTTTGGCTCTAGGTGAGTGATCACACAATCGTTATTTTCTGGGTCATGAAGCTCTTTTTTTGTACAGTTCTTCTGTGTATTTTTGCCACCTCTTCTTAATATCCTCTGCTTCTCTTAGGTCCATATTATTTCTATCCTTTATCAAGCCCATCTTGATCCCTGTCTCCTGTACCATGTCACAAACCTCTGTCCATAGTTCATCAGGCACTCTGTCTATCAGATCTAGTCCCTTAAATCTATTTCTCACTTCCACTGTATAATCATAAAGGATTTGATTTAGGTCATACCTGAATGGTCTAGAGGTTTTCCACACTTTCTTCAATTTAAGCCTGAATTTGGCAATAAGGAGTTCATGATCTGAGCCACAGTCAGCCTCTGGTTTTGTGTTTGCTGACTGTATGGAGCTTCTCCATCTTTGGTTACAAAGAATATAATCAATCTGATTTTGGTGTTGACAATTTGGTGATGTCCATGTGTAGAGTCTTCTCTTGTGTTGTTGGAAAAGGGTGTTTGCTATTACCAGTGCGTTCTCTTGGCAAAACTCTGTTAGCCTTTGCCCTGCTTCATTCTGTACTCCAAGGCCAAATTTGCCTGTTACTCCAAGTGTTTCTTGACTTCCTACTTTTTCATTCCAGTCCCTTATAATGAAAAGGACATCTTTTTTGTGTATTAGTTCTAAAAGGTCTTGTAGGTCTTCATGAACCATTCAACTTCAGCTTCTTCAGCGTTACTGGTTGGGGCATATGCTTGGATTACTGTGATAAGGCAACATAAAGATATTACAAAATAAAAAAATAACATTTGTTTTCTACAACTCTGTTCTAAAGTATTGATAAAGAAAGTTTCTCAGGAGGAAGGGAAAAAATAGAGGAAGGAAACTTGGAACCTCTGGAGTAAAGGAAGAACAACAGAAATGGTAAGCGTAATAGACTCTCTCTTAATTTTGTTAAAATATATATGACTGCTGAAAGGAAAATCAGTTCAGTTCAGTCAGTCAGTCATGTCTGACTTTTTGTGACTCCATGGACTGCAAGATGCCAGGCTTCCCTGACCATTACCAACTGCCAGAGCTTGTTCATACTCATGTCCATAGAGTTGGTGATGTCATCTAATCATCTCATCCTCTGTCATCCCCTTCACCTCCTGCCTTCAATCTTTCCCAGCATCAGGGTCTTTAACGATGAGTCAGTTCTTTACATCAGGAGGCCAAAGTATTGGATTTTCAGCTTCAGTGTCCGTCCTTTCAATGAATAAAGTGAAGTGAAGTCGCTCAGTCGTGTCTGACTCTTCGCGACCCCATGGACTGCAGCCTACCAAGCTCCTCCGTCCATGGGATTTTCCAGACAAGAGTACTGGAGTGGGGTATTCAGGAGTAATTTCCTTTATGATGGACTCGTTGCATCTCCTTGCAGTCCAAGGGACTCTCGAGAGTCTTCTCCAACACCACAGTTCAAAAACATCTATTCTTCTATGTTCAGCTTTCTTTATGGTCCAGCTTTCACATCCTATACATTTCTACTGGTAAAACCATAGCTCTGACTAGATGGGTCTTTGTCAGCAGAGTAATGTCTCTGCTTTTTAATATGCTGCCTATATTGGTCATAGTTTTTCTTCCAAGGAGCAAGCATCTTTTAATTTCATTGCTGCAGTCACCATCTTCAGTGATTTTAGAGCCCAAGAAAATTAAGTCTGTCACTGTTTCCATTGTTTCCCCATCTATTTTCCATGAAGTGATGGGAATGGATGCCATGATCTTTGAAAAGAAAAAAAGAAATATATATATATATATATATAATGGTAAAAATTAATGTAAATATGTATACAAGCTATAAATATTTGGAGAGTAGTGCAAAGAGACCTATATAATTGTAAGGCTTTACATTTCACTTTTAGTTTTTAAACGTGAGCACAGGTAGAATCTGAAAGGTCAGCTATTTGTATTGTAATTTTCAGAGCAACAAATAAACAAAAAAATGACTATATAAAAATGACAAGAAATAGTAAATGTTGACTAGGAGGTGTAGAAAAAGAAACTTTTGCTCACTGTCGGTAGGAATGTAAATTAGTGTAACCACTAAGGAAAACAGTATTGAGTTTCTTCAAAAAAAATTAAAAAATAAACTACCATATGATCCTATAATCCAATTTCTAGTTATGGATCCAAAGGAAATGAAAACATGATATTGAAAACATATCTGCACTCCCAGGTTTATTGCAACATTATTTGGAATAGCCAAGATATGGAATCAATTTAAGTGTTTGTAAATGCATTAACAGATAAAGAGGATGTGGTATATATATATATATATATATATATATATACACACAGACACACAGACACACACACACACACACGTATACATATATATGTTATTCAGCCATGAGAAAGAAGAAAATCCTGCCATTTGTGACAACATGGGTAGGCCTTGAGGGCATTGTGCTAATTAAAATATGTCAGAAAGGAAAGACAAAGAAAGACAAACACTATATGATATTACTTATAAGCAGAATCTAAAAAAGTCAAACTTGCAAAAACAGAGAGTAGAACAGTGGTTACAGGGGCTGGGGATAGGGGAAATGAGGAGATGTTATTTAAAGGGTACAAACTTACAGTTCAGTTTAGTTCAGTTTAGTTCAGTTCAGTCGCTCAGTCATGTCTGACTCTTTGCTGAGGATCTAATACACAGTATTGTAAACATAGTTAAGAATACTATATTGTATACTTGAGATTTTATATGTATATATTTTAAGGATTCTTACTGAAGAAAAGAAATTATTATTGTGTGACATGTGGGAAATGTTAACTAGCTCTCAATTTCAGTTCAGTCACTCAGTTGTGTCTGACCTTTTTGACCCCATGGTTTGCGACCCCATGGACTGCAGCACTCCAAGCTTTCTTGTCCATCACCAACTCCTGGAGCTTACTCAAACTCATGTCCATCGAGTCAGTGATGCCATCCAATCGTCTCATATTCTATCATCCCCTTCTCCTCTAGTCTTAATCTTTCCTAGCATTAGTGTCTTGTCCAGTTAGTCAGTTCTTTGCATCATGTGGCCACAGTACTGGAGTTTCAGCTAACATTGCGGCAATGTTATACATCAGTTATATCTCAGTAAAGCTGAAAAAACCCAAACAATCAAACAAAGCAAAACAAAATTTAAAAAATGAGGTATATGCATACAATGACCATGAAAAAGAAGGGAATGCTACAATAGGGATTAGCCTTGAGGAGATTATGCTAAATGAAACAAACCAGTTACAAAAAGACAAACCCTGTATGATTCCATTTATATGAGTTACCTAGAGTAGTTTAGATAGAAGCAGAAAGTGGTATGCTGGTTTCATCATCTAGGGTAGAGGGAGAAATGAAGAGCTGTTGTTTAATGGGTATAGAGTTCAATTTTGAAAGTTCTGGAGATTGCACAATAATGTAAAGGTATCAATGTTTAAGACTATTAAACTGTATATTTAAAGATAATTATGATTGTAAATATTATTTTATGTGTATTTTACCACAATTAAAAGTAAAAATAAACTGGTGAGTACTGAAAGGAGCAATAAACAAATTCATAATTATAATGGGGATTTTATTATCCCTCTAATTATTGGTATAACAGGCAGTAAATAAGTAAACATATAAACATTTTAATCAATACTATCCAGCAACATGATTTAATTAATTTTACAAAACATTCAACCACAAAACAGCCAAATACATTTTTTTTTCAAAGCACATAGAAATAGATATCAATGAGACAATACTTAGAGACCAAAATCTTAAGTATATAAGAATTGATATAATGTCAAGTAAGATCTCTAAGGGGCTTTCCTGGTAGCTCAGCAGGTAGAGAATCCACCTGCAATGCAGGAGACCCCAGTTGGATTCCTGAGTTTGGAAGATCCCCTGCAGCAGAGCATGGCACCCCACTCTGGTACTCTTGCCTGGAGAATTCCAATGGCCAGAGGAGCCTGGCAGGCTAAAGTCCATGTGATCCAAAAGAGTTGGACACCACTGAGCTACTAAGCACAGCACAGCATAGCACAGCACAAGGTCTCTAACAAAATAAACTGAAATTGGGAAAAAATAACTCTATTATCTAGAAAATCCCAAAATACTTTTAAATAAATCAACACGGGTTAAAAGGAAATCTAAAGAGAATTACAAAATATTTTGAAGTAGATGAAATGAAAAATGTATCAATATTTTTCAGATGCAATTCAAGTATTTTTTAAAGTCTATAAATAATGTGGAGAAAATAGATATTAACATAGAAAAAATAAATTTGTATTTTTACTTTCCACTGTTTACAAAAATCAATGCAAAACCCCTAAATAATAATGCTTTTCATATAGTCAAGGCTATGTTTTTTTTCCAGTGGTCAAGTATGGATGTGAGAGTTGGACTGTGAAGAAGGCTGAGCACCGAAGAATTGATGCTTCTGAATTGTGGTGTTGGAGAAGACTCCTGAGAGTCCCTTGGACTGCAAGGAGATCCAACCAGTCCATCCTAAAGGAGATCAGTCCTGGATGTTCTTTGGAGGGAATGATGCCAAAGCTGAAACTCCAGTGCTTTGGCCACCTCATGTGAAGAGTTGACTCACTGGAAAAGACTCTGATGCTGGGAGGGTTTGGGAGCAGGAGGAAAAGGGGACGACAGAGGATGAGATGGCTGGATGGCATCACCAACTCGATGGACGTGAGTCTGAGTGAACTCCGGGAGTTGGTGATGGACAGGGAGGCCTGGTGTGCTGCGATTCATGGGGTCGCAAAGAGTCGGACACGACTGAGAGACTGAACTGAACTGACGTGAACTTTAATGTGCATCCGATTCATCTAGTGGTGGTTTAGTTGCTAAATCATGTCTGAATCTTTTGACCACATGGATTGTAGCCAGCCAGGTTTCTCTGTCCATGGGATTTTCCAGGCAAGAATACTGGAGTGTGTTGCCATTTACTTCTCCAGGGAATCTTTGCATCCCAGGGATAGAACCCTCATCTCCTGCTTGGCAAGCAGATTCTTTACCTCTGAACCACCTGGAGAGCCAGATTCACGTAGAGTTCTTGTTAAAAACATAGATTTTTAAACCTCTTATACAGAAAATCTGATTCAATAAAGCGTTGAATGGGACTCAAAAATTTACATTTTAAACAAATTCCCAGGTGACATTGATCTTGGTATGACATTTTAAGAATAATTGTTATAAAAGTCTTAGGTATAAATAGAATGTTTTTACAACTATGGAGTGGGCAAGGATTTCTTAATGAGAACCCAAATGTGAAACTATAAAGGAAAAGATTAAAAAGGTCAACTATGTTAAAATACAAAAAACAAAACTGATCATCAAACACACATTAGAGTTAAGATATAAGCCATGATCTGTGAAAATATTTTTATTGTATATAATTGACAACTGAATGTTATTCAGAATATGGAAAGAATATTTATATATGAATAAGAAAAACTCTTGAACTAGTTGTTGTTGTTCAGTCAATAAGTCATGTCTGACTCTTTGAAACCCCATGGACTACAGTATGCCAGCCTCCTCTGTCCGCCACTGTCTACTGGAGTTTGCTCATATTCAGGTCAATTGAGTCAGTGATGCTAACTAACTATCTCATCACTCCCTTCTTCTATTGCCTTCAGTCTTTCCCAGCATCAGGGTCTCTTCGAAATGAGTTGGTTCTTTGCATCAGGTGGCCAAAATATTGGAGCTTCAGCTTCATCATCAGTCCTTCCAATGAATATTCAGAGTTGGTTTCCTTTAGGGTTGACTGGTTCGATCTCCTTGCTGTCCAAAGGATTCTCAAGCATCCCCAGCACCACAATTCAAATGCATCAATTCTTCAGACACTCAGCCTTCTTTATGGTCCAACTCTCACATTTGTACATGACTACTGGAAAAACCATAGCTTTTACTATATGCATATTAGTCAGCAAGTGTGCCTCTGCTTTTTAATACACCGTCTAGGTTTATAATAACTTTCCTTCCAAGGAGCAAGTGTCTTTTAATTTCATGACTGCAGTCACCATCCACAGTGATTTGGAAACCCAAGACAAAAAAAAAAAAAAAATCTGTCACTTCTCCCACTTTTTCCCCTTCTATTTAACATGAAGTGGTGGAAGTGGATACCATGATTTTGGTTTTTGAATGTTGAGTTTTAAGCCAGCTTTTTCACTCTCCTCTTTCACCCTCATCAAGAGATTATTTAGTTCCTCTTCACTTTCAGCCATTAGAGTGGGTGTCATCTGCATACCCAGAGAAGGCAATGACACCCTACTCCAGTACTCTTGCCTGGAAAATCCCATGGACAGAGGAGCCTGGTAGGCTGCAGTCCATGGGGTCGTGAAGAGTCTGTATGCCAAGCAGGACGACTGAGCGACTTGACTTTCACTTTTCACTTTCATGCGTTGGAGAAAGAAATGGCAACCCACTTTGGTGTTCTTGCCTGGAGAATCCCAGGGATGGGGGAGCCCGGTGGGCTGCCGTCTATGGGGTCGCACAGAGTTGGAAGTGACTTAGCAGCAGCAGCAGCAGCTGTTCCCTGAATCAGGAGTTCTCTGGTGTTCTCAGGTTTTGGACTTAAGCTTCCTGACTCTGGTTTTCAGTCTTATTCTTACAGTAGCCTCAAGACTTTTCCATCTCCTTTAGAAGACAATGGGCTGCCTTTCTAGGTGGCTGATGCCCTCTGCCAGCATTCAGAAGTTGTTTTGTGGAATTTGCTCAGCGTTAAAATGTTCTTTTGATGAATTTGTTGGGGAGAAAAATGGTCTCCCCGTCCTATTCCTCTGCCATCTTAGTACATCCCCTTCCATTCTGTCATTTTTGAGGATGCATCCAAGTACTGCTTTTCACACTCTTTTGCTGATTCTGAGGGCTACTCCACTTTTCTAAGGGATTCTTGCCCAAAGTAGTAGATAATGGCCATCTGAATTAAGTTCTCCCATTTCCGTCCATTTTAGTTCACTGATTCTTACGATGTCAACATTCAATCACTGTGGTTAGTTGCTCAGTCATGTCCGACTCTTTGTGACCCCACTGACTGTAGCCCACCAGGCTCCTCTGGCCATGGGGATTCTCCAGGCAAGAATACTGAAGTGGGTTGCCATGCCCTCCTCCAGGGGATCTTCCCAACCCAGGGATCGAACTCAGGTCTTCCACATTGCAGGTGGATTCTTTGCCAACTGAGCCACCAGGGAAGCCCAAGAATATACTGCATTGCTCATGGATTCTTTACTAGCTGAGCTACCAGGGAAGCCCAGAATGGTAAGTCTCCTGATTGACCATATCCAATTTACCTTGTTTCATAGACCTAACATCTCAAGTTCTTATGCAATGTAGTTCTTTATAGCATGGGTCCTTACTTTTATCAAAAGACACATACACAGCTGAGAATTTTTTTCTGTTTTTGCCCAGCCACTTCATTATTTCTAGAGTTGTTCATAACTGCCCTTCATTCTTCCCCAGTAGTATCCAGACACCTTCTGACCTGAGGGTCTCATCTTCCAGTGTCATATCTTTTTGCCTTTTAATACTCTCCATGAAATTCTTCAAGCAAGAATATGAGTGGCTTAACATTTCCTCCTTCAGTGAACCATGTTTTATCAGAATTCTTCAATGATCTGTCAGTCTTGGATGGCTCGTAGCTTCATTGAGATACACAACTCCCTTTGCCACACAAGGCTGTGTTCCATGAAGGGAGTTTATCTAATTGAAAATTACAAACAAAACATGATTAGACACTTCACAAAAAGGGAACATAACTGGACTGTGAACAAATAAAATATAATCGATTTTAGTAGTATATCACTGTGATGTAAATTATCCATACAGGAACAGGAACAGGAACATCGCTCCATCGTATCTGAATCTTTGTGGTCCCATGGACTGTAGCCTACCAGGCTCCTCTGTCCATGGGATTTTCCAGGCAATAGTACTGGAGTGGATTGCCATTTCCTTCTCCAGCGGATCTTCCTGACCCAGGGATCGAACCTGGGTCTCCCGCATTGTAGACAGATGCTTTACCGTCTGAGCTACCAGGGAATACTCACCAGATTGGTAAAAATTTTAAAGTCTGGCAATATCAAGTATTGCCAAGAATATGAAGCAATATAAATTTTCATATTCTGTTAATAGAAGAATCAGTTTCCATTGAATAAAAGTAAAACATTGTCTAGTAAAATTGAATATGGGAATATCTTATGATCCAACAAAGTCTTATGCATTTTTCCAAAATGTTATACACAGAAGCTTATAACAGTAGTGTTCAGGACAGCAAACTTGAATACTACCCAATAGTTCATCCACAGTTGATAGGAAAAAGAAATTGTGTCATAATCACACAGTGGATTACTATGTATAACATTTTAATGATCCACAGCTACAGTCATAAATATGTATGGATCTCCAAAATACAATTTTGTGAAAACGAAACAAGTAACAGAAGGATATATGCATAGCATCTTAGCATTTATATAATTTCTAAAGCCAATCAAAAGTATGCAATGCATTTTTTAAGAATTGCATAATAAGCATTAAATATTATGAAAACTAAGATAACTATTATCACAAAATTTAGAATTTTTGTTACCTCTACAGTGATGGGGAGAAGGAAATGGCAACCCACCCCAGTGTTCTTGCCTGGAGAATCCCGTGGATGGAGGAGCCTGGTGGGCTGCAGTCCATGCGGTTGCTGAGAGTCAGACACGACTGAGCGACTTTACTTTCACTTTTCACTTTCACGCATTGGAGAAGGAAATGGCAACCCACTCCAGTATTCTTGCCTGGAGAATTCCAGGGACAGAGGAGCCTGGTCGGCTGGCTTTTATGGGGTCGCATAGAGTTGGACACTACTGAAGCAACTTAGCAGCAGCAGCAGCTGCAGTGATGGAAGTGTGATATGATTGGGAAAAATTAGAAAGGGATACTGAATTTCTGGTATTCTTCTGTTTCTTAAACCAAGTGTAGGAGAGTTGAGTGTTCTTTTAATAATATCATTCATTAAACTACACAATACATTTTATGCACTCTTTATGTCTGTGCATGATATAAAAATCTTATGGTAGTCTCCTTTTGACTTTCAGTTCAAATTAAAAATTTCTGTCATGCTTTTAAGTTTCTGGGTTATCTGATCCTTCTCTATTAAATTGTTTCCTACTATTCCCTAGCATGTTCTCTACCTTCAATGTACTTTCTTATGGCATTTCCCTTAAGTTGAATGTTCCCCACCTCATTTCTATCTAAACCAAATTAGTTCTCAAAGGATGACTTCCTGCACCAGTGTTTGCACAATCCAGTCTAATGCTTACTTCACCCTTCTCTGCATCCCTTTTGATTCTCAAAAGGAGTAGCTCTTCACCAAATGATGTAGCGCTCCATTGGTTTCCAGTTGTTTAATATGTCTTAGCATTTGTTTCATTGGTGCTGTGCTTCTTTTCCATGTTATTATGACCTAACAGAGTGTTAGACTCACCGAACATATAAAATAAACATTTGTCAATTACTGAAATTGGCTAAAAGTGTGTAATAAATAGAATTTATTAAAAGCTATGTGAATTTAATGCATTCAAAACATGCTTCAAAATAATCACAAGAGGTATTCAACTAAAAGCTCTGCTGTAATACATAAGGATTTTCCACACTTGACAAAGCCTTTATAAACAAATGAACATGATTAAATTGCTTCAAGCTAAGAACATGGCATCCAGTCCCATCAGTTCAGTTCAGTCACTCAGTCGTGTCTGATTCTTTGCAACCCCATGAACCACAGCACGCCAGGCCTCCCTGTCCATCACCAACTGCCAGTGTCTACCCAAACCCATATCCACTGAGCTGGTGATGCCATCTAACCATCTCATCCTCTGTCATCCCCTTCTCCTCCTGCCCTCAATCTTTCCCAGCATCAGGGTATTTTCAAATGAGTCAGCTTTTCACATCAGGTGGCCAACATATTGGAGTTTCAGCTTCAAAATCATTTCCTCCAAAAAACACCCAGGACTGATCTTCTTGAGGATGGACTGGTTGAATTTCCTTGCAGTCCAAGGGACTCTCAAGAGTCTTCTCCAACACCACAGTTCACATTACTTCATGGCAAATAGAAGGGGGGAAAAGTGGATGCAGTGACAGATTTTCTTTTCTTGGGCTTCAAAATCACTATGTGTGGTGACTGCAGCTGTGAAATTAAAACAAAACAAACAAACAAACAAACAAACAAAAAAGACTTGCTCCTTGGGAGGAACGCATGCTAAAAAGCAGAGACATCCCTTTGCCAACAAAGGTCCATATAGCGAAAGCTATGGCTTTTTTAGTAGTCATGTACGAATGTAAGAGTTGGACCGTAAAGAAGGCTGTAAGCCAAAGAATTGATGCTTTTGAGTTGTGGTGCTGGAGAAGACTCTTGAGAGTCCCTTGCAATACAAGGAGATCAAGCCAGTCTATCCTAAAGTAAATCAGTCCTGAATATTCATTGGAAGGACTGATGCCGAAGCTCTAATACTTTGGCCATTTGATGGGAAGAACTGACTCATTGTTAAAGACCCTGATGCTGGGAAAGATTGAAGGCAAAAGGAGAGGAGGTGACAGAGGATAAAATGATTAGATAGCATGCCTGACTCAATGTATATGAATTAGACCAAACTTCAGGAGATAGCAGAAGACAGAAGAGCCTGGCGTGCTGCAGTCCATGGGGTTGCAAAGAGTTGGAAACAACTTAGAAACTCAACTATAACAAAATTGCTTCAGATCAACATATATAATTGAAACAACTAAATAGATCAGTAAGAGTTGCTGAAATTAGAAACACTGAATGAGTGGACTCTCCATCACTGAAGCTTTGAGTGACTGCTTAGGATTAAGTTAAAATAATTACTGACATCATATGGGTATTTAAATTTCCTTGCAAAGCTCATGTCCCAAAACTCCTACTGTCTTTAAACTGCAATATTACTCAGAAGCATACCTAAGCAGATTTCTCGTCATAGAATGGTAGCACTTAGATGGAGATATTGTTCTACTCTCTGTTTTGTTTTCTTATAGGTGTAAACCCATTGAATAGAAGCAAAATTATTTCATAGACAAAATAAAATGTCTTGTCCTTCATAGGTTTTTTCATTCAGTCCAACTGTAAACTCTTGTAATGAGCTCTCACACAGCAGCACCTATTCTTTTGAAGTCATTCTGAAACGTGCAGAGCTCAATCTCTTTGAATTTTAACATAAAACTTCTGGCTTGTTAGACACTAGAACAGTTCTATTGGTGTTCCCAGTCTTGGTTTCTCTACAAAATCTCTCAGTAGATGTGAAGAAAACTGATCAAATATTTCACTTGTAAATAATATTTGGAAATACCACATGACATATCATCAGTTGGTTTTTATTTGTGATGAAAATAAATGAAAGAGAATTTCAGACAAACTTCCCTTCATCAGGTTTCCAACATTTCTCTCTGAGTCTGTAGCTTATTCCACTGTTTCATCTTTGTTACATCAGCATTGCTCTATCACTGAAGGACTCGCATACTAGATAATGTGTTTTAATTAAAAATGGAGCCGGAAAGCCAAATCCACCAACAAAAGCAGTGGTCCACATCTGGATGCTAAATCTGAAACTTCTAGTTTTGAACTTAACCACTCAATGAAAGACAATTAGAGAGTATATCTTTAAAGGATTGACCAACAGAAATACTGGAGCTGATTTCTCAGGAGAGTTGAAAATGCTGTTTCCTTTCTTCCAGCTCTTTTTAAGTTAATGCTTTGTGGTCTTATATTCCTATCGATTCTCACATAAGAAAAAGGCATTTTTAGTATACTACATGAAATTCTTAAAAAAAACTTTGTGTTTTCTAATAATCTTTTTATGGTCTACAGGTAAAGATAATAACTACAATTCAGAAAATTGTGTCCCTGTTTGATTTCATTTTATATTATAAATGATCATATTTGGCATTATATCCTTAGAATACTGTAAGTTCATTTTTATTACTTTCAAGAACACAGGGAGAATTTATAGATGGAAAGTAAAAATAAAGAGGGAAAGCACATTGGGTGGTATCACTGTGTAAGTGAATGTTATGTAATGATGATATTCTGAAGTAAGTTATTTAAGGTATGGGATTTTCTTAGAGAGAGAAAGAGGTTTAAGCTAAAAAAGAAGCTCTTTTCAGGATTCTTCTTCCATATAGTAGGACATATTGCCAGGAAATAAAATATTTGATAAACAGAAAAGTGAGTCAGTTTAGATATTTCAGGGACTATGATCTAAGTTATTTTTTGGCTTATCATCAGCATCAATATAACATCGAGCAAATTCAAATTTTGCGTAATTGTTTGTTTCCAATTTGCTCTCACTTTGAACTTATTCTACCATCTATAAAACCCTGGAACAATATCTCCTTCTTACCTCACAGCAAGAAAGTGAAAGAGACTATGCAATTAGGAAATGTTCTGTGTAACGATGAGCCATTTTTAAAATGCCCATGGAAATGTTAAAGATAAGATGAAATGCTATTGTACTTGGCACTTCATTCCTTTCAGATCCTGGAACTCTTAGGGCGTGTGTGTGTGTGTGTGTGTGTGTGTGTGTGTGTGTGTTTGGAATGAGAGGGTGTGATGCAGGCAAAGGTGAAGAGTGAGACAGGAGGGGATAAGACCTGAACATAGTACAAGGGTAGTGGTAAAACTTCATTGCTGTTTATAAAAATAGTTTCCTAGTAAAATGTACCCTTCCAGGAAGCATTGACAGATGGGGTAAAGTAAAACAATCCACCATATCTGAGAATCCTGTGCAGTGCCAGCTGGACCCACTTAGAGGCTTTGAAGAAATGTCAGTCATTATTAAGGGAAGTCCTCTGCGACCAGGAAGCAGAAGATTGGTTTGAAAACACTTCCCCTGCAAGGGCTCTGGTTAATGTGTTGCAATCTGAACCTGTGACCATCGCTCATTAACTCCTGTGTTAGTGGATCATTTTGTGTAATACACCTGAAATTAATACTGATGATCCATTGATTGTGTTTCATGAATCTACTTGATTCATTTGGAAATACAAGGGGTGAGTGTTTGCTTGAGGCATTATATAATGCTTCTCTCCTGAGGATTAATGTGTTAGTATTTGTAATGCACACTGAAGATGAAAATTGTTGTATAAATAATAGCTATTATCCTGTGGTACATACAGCAGCAGCTACTCCATTAGGAAAGGGGAAAAAAGGGGCAGCAATACCTGACCATGACAAAAAGTTAGATGCAGGCCTCCACACCAGCCATGCCCTCTACTCTACCATGCACTGAGGTAAAGCAGTTGCCTAAAATGTGCTGAAATTCTTTAAACCATATCTGAAGAGACGAAAAACTTCGTGGTTTAACAGAAAACCGATATCATCTGTCCTACTATGCTTGTAGGGTTGCACATAGTTTGCCATTGCAAGCTTAGTCTGGTTCCCAGCCAGAAGATTGACATAGTAAGGCTCTGCTCAGTTGTGGCTGCTAGCCAAGTGCTGCAGTTAGTCAGAAAGGTCCTTGCCATGGTCACTACCTCCCCCACATCTCTGGAATGACCACTGTTGCCAGGATTACAAAAGATAAGATCAAACTCAAATTTAAGTGGCAGTTCACTTGTAATTCAAGTGCAAATCAAATAAAAGCCTAGATGGGTACATGTGTCATCCAAAAAGGCAAACTGGCTTATCTCTAATTCCATGAGTGAACCCCAAGTAGG
The DNA here is from genome assembly GCF_032405125.1 of Capricornis sumatraensis. Taxonomy (NCBI): domain Eukaryota; kingdom Metazoa; phylum Chordata; class Mammalia; order Artiodactyla; family Bovidae; genus Capricornis; species Capricornis sumatraensis. The sequence goes on from NC_091092.1 coordinate 6,683,703, forward strand.
CTCACAGAAGCAGCTCTGTGTTTAAAATCTTCTTAATGCTAAATAGCACTTAAAACCTGAGCCTCAAATCTCAGGGAGGGTCTACACTGCAATACATTTCCATAGTAATTGTTCTCAGATTTGGGGATTTCATACAACTTTAGAATATTAGCATATATTTATCATCTACTATAATTATTTCAAAAATAAATTACATTTAGAAATATAAGGAATAGGAAAGACAAACAGAATAAATGGGCTGTCATAAGAAAGGGCACATGGCAAACTTAGAACAATATGTATGTATTTTATGTATATTGGGCAAATTGCTTAACTTACCAATTCCTTTGGGTTCTCCATCTCTAAGAGAAGACATACCTGTTTGTTATGAGGGGTAGAGGAATTAATGCATAAAGTTCTTAAAAGAATACATGGTACCCTATATGCAAGACATAAGATTTTAATTCTCTCTTTGTGTGCATATATGCCCCTTCTTAATATTTCAAAATTATTATTACCATAGACTTGTGATAACCTTATCTCAGACCAGCACTGGCCCTCAGACTTACGTTTGGAATCACTGATCTAAAAGCCCCACAGTGGCCTATGATACAAGATAAATCTACTAGGGAACTAGACTAGTTTATAGTAATTAAAAGCCCCCAAAGGAGAAGAAACATTTCATCCTGGTGAGTATTGATCAAGAATGGTTTTCCATATATAAAAAGTCTCCAATGTCATATCTCATATATTTTATTTATTACTTGGATGGAGAGAGAGATAATACTCCCTAATATTAATTGTTCACTTACAAGACTCATCCCTGTTTCCTCTTTCCTTCATCTCTAATGTTGAATCCATTATCATATTCTGTGAAGTCTAATTCCAAAACACAATTTTAAACCTCCTTCAATTTACACAGTTACTGCCCTGGAATTTTATCATTCCATCCTAACTGGCCTTTCTGCTTCCACTTTTCCTATGTCTACAATCCATTTTCCATACAGCACTCCAAGTGGTATTTAAACAAAAATGTAGACCTTCTAATGGCTTCTTATTGGACTTGTAATAACATCCAAAATCTTGCCATAGCATAAAATGCCCTGAATGACCTAGCCCTTGTCTATCTCTCTGACACATTTTGTCCTTCTCTCTCTTACTTTCACAATGAGCCAACCACACTGACCTCCATTATGTCCCTTGACTGTTATAATCTTGTTCTTTCCTTAGGGTCTTTAACTTGCTGGTTTTCTCTGACTGGAACACTATTCTCTCAGTTAAACATGTGGCTGCTTCCCTCCTCTCATGCAGGTCTTATCACAAATAATATCTCTTTAAAAACGTTCCCCCTCACTCACTCCTCTTTATCCCCTCAGCCCTATTTTCAAAGCATTCGTAACTCTCTGAGATGATTTCATTTATTCATTAGTATATGATTATGGTTATTGTCTTATTTTCATACATCAGAATGTAAGTTTTATGAAGGGCCTTTGTCTACTTTTTTCAATAGTATATACCTGGGTTTCCCTGGTAGCTCTGCTGGTAAAGAATCTGCCTGCGATGCAGGAGACACCGGTTTGATTCCCAGGTTGGGAAGATCTGTTGGAGAAGGGATAGGCTACCCACTCCGTTATTCTTGGGCTTCCCTGGTGGCTCAGCTGGTAAAGAATCCACCTGTAATGCAGAACACCTAGGTTCAATCCCTGGGTTGGGAAGATCCCCTGGAGAAAAGAATGGCTTCCATTTCATCTCTTAGAATCGTGTTTGAAACTGACTAGTCATTCAATAAATGGTTATTGAAAACATCAATGAAAGATACTTCCACATATTAAGTTAAACTTTTTTATAAAAAAATATTACCTGTGATCCATATAATAACACTACAAAGAGAGTGTATTATTGTCCTTATCTTACTGATAAAGAAACTGAGCTTAGTTAAGAAAATTTTCAAAGACAATGGAGATAACAAATATCAATGCCAGGACTCAGATGCAGAATATAACTCTATTTGACTTCAGAGATCATTCCTTTTTTTTTTTTTTTTTCATGAACAACAAATGTCTATGACTTTATTTATTTATAATAGGTCCTTGTTGGTTATCTATTTTATATATAGCAATCTGTACATGTCAATTTCAAACTCCTAATCTATCCCCTGTCCCATTCTTCTCCCCACTGTTAACTATAAGTTCATTTTCTAACTCTGTGAGTCTAATTTCATTTTCTAAATAAGTTCCCATTTGTATCAATTTTTTTTTAGATTATGCACGTAAGCAATATTGTATGATATTTGTCTTTTCTCTGTCAGAGCCTGCTCTCTTAATCTCATGCTATATACTTCTTATCTAATTTAGAAATTCCTTATCAAGATTTCATATTTTTAAAAAATCCAAAAAATAAGTATTTATATTGGAGGACTGAGTTCACTGCTACAGGTTGAAATGATGACCTAAACCTAATAAAATGAAGCATATTGAAATAAATATAAAGTCTTTCTCTTAATGTTTAAAGAATCATCTGAGAAAGAATGGATGAGAGGGGCCTTGGCTCCTTGTGAAAAAAAGGTCAAATAGTTTTATTTGACTTTGTGTTTGATGTGAGCTGGTATAATGATGTGACTGAAACAAAACAAAACAACAACAAAAAAAAACAAGCTACTACACACAGATCATATTAACATAAGTCTAGTGTCCAAGTACAGTTACAGTGTACTTTACTTGTCAGAGTATCAATTTTGGAGGTCAAACTTTAAGAGGGAAATAGGAAAGCTAAACCTTCATCTGGGCTTCCCTGGTGGCTCAGATGGTAAAGAATCTACCTGCAATTTAGGAGATGCGGGTTCAATCCCTGGGTCAGGAAGATCCCGTGGAGAAGGGAATGGCTACCCATTTCAGTATTCTTGCCTGGAGAATCCCACAGACAGAGGAACCTGTTGGGCTATGGTCCATAAAGTCGCAAAGAGTCACACAGAACTGAGTGACTAACAAACCTTGATCAAGGGAAAGTAACCAAGATCACGAAGTGTCTAAAATGAATGCAAAATAAGTTAACAGAGGGACAGTCCCAAGATGGCCGTGGAATAGGATGAGGAGATCATTTTCTCCCCTACAAATTCATTGAAAAAACATTTGAACTCTGAGAAAATTCCACAAAACAATTTCTGAATGCTGGCAGAGGACATCAGGCACCCAGAAAGGCAGCCCATTTTCTTCAAAAAGAGGTAGGACAAAATATAAAAGATAAAAAGAGACAAAAGAGATAGGGACAGAGGTCCACTCCAGGAAGGGAATCTTAAAAAAGCGAGAAGTTTCCAAACACCAGGAAACATTCTCAGCAGTGGGTCTGTGGTGAGTCTTGGAATCTCAGAGGAAAAATAAATAAATAAATAAATTTATATTAAAAAATAAAAATTAAAACCCACAGATTACATGCCTAAGGTCAACTCCCAGTGGAGAAGCAGCCCAGACGCTCACATCTGCCACTAGCAAGTGGGGCTGGACAGGGAGGCGCAGGCTGTATTGCTTAGGGTAAGGACCAGGCCTGAATGTCCCAAGGGCAATCTGAGAGAACTAACACGAGATACCAGCCCAGACTGTGGGATAGCCAGAGAGAGAGAGAAAAAAAAAAAAAAAAAAGAGAGAGAGAGAGAACTACCTGGTGAAAAGCTGTAACCTAAAACACTACCAGGCCCACTCACACACAAAGGAATGGGCAGAGCTAGCTGGCTGCAGACTGGCTCATCCCCTGCTGGAGACAGGCAGGCAGGGGCAGCCAAAGCTGGAAAGGGGCAATTGCAGCCTCTGAGAGGCATCCTCTACCAAACTGCAAGCAGGCTTCTTTGCTAACAAAAACTTCAGCCACCAGAAGAGACACACGGCACACCTGAGAAGGTGCACCTGTTGTACACCCAGAAAACCAAGCTGCTGGGATGGGGGAGGCGATAAGACACACCCCCCACCTGGAGGGGACTGTGCTCACCAAGCACCTGGTCACCTGAGCTGCTTGGACCTGGGAAGGGCACAAAATGTAGGCTCAAATGAATCTGTGCCTTTGTGGAGTACCCAAGAACCTGAACCTGAGGGGCTTAGACCTGGGAAGTGCACGCAACTCAGGGCCAACCTCAGACAGTTCCCGGCAGAGCAACCTAGAGCCGGAGAAGTATAGACCATGGAAGCACAGATGCCATGAGTGGGTGGGGGCAAGCCCAGTGCAGCTGAAACACTGCAAGGACTCCTCACACATGCCAGTGATATTTGTTTGCAGTGTTCCTCTCTCCCCACAGCAGGACTGAACAAGTGAACTTAAAAAAGTGACCACTATCGCCCCCTAGTGTCAGGGCAGAATTAGACACTGAAGAGACCAGCAAACAGTAGAATCTAAAATAAACAGAGGGAACCACTTTGGAAGTCACAGGTACTGACTACATAGGAAGGGGCCTACAAATCTTGAGAAGAAGTATAAGCTGGATCAAGGAACTATCAGAAAATGAACCCCACATGATCCACAACAGCCCCAGAGAAAGTCCTAGATATATTTTCACTGTTATCATTTTTTAATTAAAAAATTTTAATTCATCTATTATTTCTTTAATTTTCATTCTTATAATGTACGACTACCCTGCCAAAAAAAGGCCCTATTTTTAAAGCAAATTTCATATATATTTATTTTATAATTTTTGTGACTTTGTTTGGGTTTTCTTAATATTGTATTTTTGAGAATCTAATCTCTATTCTAGACTTTTAATCTTTGCTTTTTGGTATTTGTTATCAGTTTTGAACCTTTAAGAACCCAGTCTTCAGTACCCATTTTTATTTGGGAGTGGGATTACTGGCTTGATTGCTGTCTCCCCCTTTTCATTCTCCTTTTTCTCTACCAGGTCGCTGCTATCTCCTCCTTTCCCCTTCTGTTCTCTACCCAACTCTGTGAAGCTCTTTGTGTGTTCCTGACTGTGGAAAACATTTAGGGAACTTATTACTGGCTGGATCTGTCTCTCTCCTTTTGATTCCCATTTTTTCCTCCTGGCAACCTCTGTCTCCTTCCTCTCTCTTCTCTTCTCTGTATAATTCCATGAACATCTCTGAGGGTTCCAGACCGTGGAGAGCAAATAGGGAAGTGATTACAGGCTAGCTTGCTCTCTCCCTATTTGATTCCCTGTCTTCTCTTCCTGGTCACATCTATTTCCCTCCTCCCGCTTCTCTTCTCCATGTAACTTTGTGAAACTTTCCAAGTGTCCCTCACTGTGGGGAAACTTTTCATCATTAACCTACATGTTTTATTATCAGTGCTATATAGATGGAGAAGTCTTGAGGTTCAGTTCAGTTCAGTTCAGTCACTCAGTCGTGTCCATCTCTTTGCGACCCCATGAACTGCAGCAAACCAGGCCTCCCTGTCCATCACCAACTCCTGGAGTTCACTCAAACTCATGTCCATCAAGTCGGTGATGCCATCCAGGCATCTCATCCTCTTTAGTACCCTTATCTGCCTGCTCCAATCCCTCCCACCATCAGAGTCTTTTTCAATGAGTCAACTCTTTGCACGAGGTTACTGTAAGAAGAAGACTGAAAACCAGAGGCAGGAGGCTTAAGTCCAAAACCTGAGAACACCAGAGAACTCCTGACTCCAGGGAACAGTAATCAATAAGAGCTCATCAAAAACCTCCATACCTACACTGAAACCAAGGACCACCCAAGAGTCAACAAGTTTCAGAGAAAGACATACCATGCAAATTCTCCAGAAATACAGGAACATAGCCCTGAGTTCCAACATACAGGCTGCCCAAAGTCACACCAAACCCATTGATATCTCAAAACTCACTACTGGACACTTCGTTGCACTCCAGAGAGAAGAAATCCAGCTCTACCCATCAGAACACCAACACAAGCTTCCCTAACCAGGAAACCTTGACAAGCCACCTGTCCAACCCCACCCATAGGGAGGAACCTCCACAATAAAGAGGAACCACAAAATGCCAGAATACAGAAAGGCCACCCCAAACACAGCAATCTAAACAAGATGAAAAGGCAGATAAATACTCAGCAGGTAAGGAACAGGATAAATGCCCACCAAACCAACCAAAAGAGGAAGAGAAAGGGAATCTATCTGATGAAGAATTCAGAACAATGATAGTGAAAATGATCAAAAATCTTGAAAACAAAATGGAGTTACAGAAAAATAGCCTGGAGACAAGGATTGAGAAGATGGAAGAAATGTTTAATAGTGACCTACAAGACATAAAAAAAAAAGTGTCAATACATGATGAATGATGCAATAAAGTGAAAGTGAAGTCTCTCAGTCATGTCCAACTCTTTGCAACCCCATGGACTGTTGCTTATCAGGCTCCTCCATCTATGGGATTTTCCAGTCAAGAGTGCTAGAGTGGATTGCCATTTCCTTCTCCAGGGGCTCTTCCTGACCCAGGAATTGAACCCAGGTCTCCTGCATTGCAGGCAGACGCTTTACTGTCTGAGCCGCCAGGTAAGCCCATGATTCAATAAATGAGATAAAAAACACTCTGAGATCAAAAACACTCTGGAGGGAAACAACAGTAGAATAATGGGGACAGAAGATAGGAAAAGTGAGGTAAAGATAGAATGGTGGAAATAAATGAAGCAGAAAGGAAAAAATAATAAAAAAAAAGAACTAAAAGAAATGAGGGCAACCTCAGAGACTCCTGGAACAATGTTAAATGCCCCAACATTTGAAACATAGGAGTCTTAGAAGAAGAAGACAAAAAGAAAGACCATGAGAAAATACTTGAGGAGATAATAGTTGAAAACTTCCCTAAAATGGAGAAGGGAATAATCACTCAAGTCCAAGAAACCCAAAGAGTCCCAAACAGGATAAACCCAAGGCAAAACACCCCAAGACACATATTAATCAAATTAACAAAGATCAAACACAAAGAACAAATATTAAAAGCAGCAAGGGAAAAGAACAAATAACAGAAAAGTGGATTCCCATAAGGATAACAGCTGATCTATTTAAACTCTTCAGGCCAGAAGGGAATGGCAGGACACACTTAAAGTGATGAAAGAGAAAAACCTACAGCCCAGATTACCGTACCCAGCAAGGATCTCATTCAAATATGAAGGAGAAATCAAAAGCTTTACAGACAAGCAAAAGCTGAGAGAATTCAGCAACACCAAACCAGCTCTAGAAGAAATGCTAAAGGACCTTCTCTAGACAGGAAACACAGATAGGGTGTATAAACTCGAACCCAAAGCAACAAAGTAAATGGCACTGGGATCATACTTATCAATAATTACCTTATATTTAAATGGGTTGAATGCCCCAACCAAAAGACAAAGACTGGCTGAATGGGTACAAAAACAAGACCCTTATATATGTTGCCTACAAGAGAACCACCTCAAAACAAGGGACACATACAGACTGAAAGTGAAGGGTTGAAAAAGATATCCCATGCAAATAGAGACCAAAAGAAAGCAAGAGTAGCAATACTCATGTCAGATAAAATAGACTTTAACATAAAGGCTGTGAAAAGAGACAAAGAGGGACACTACATAATGATCAGAGGATCATTCCAAGAAGAAGATATAACATTATAAATATATATGCACCCAACATAGGAGCACCACAATATGTAAGGCCAATGCTAACAAGTATGAAAGGGGAAATTAATGATAACACAATAATAGTGGGAGACTTTAATACTCCACTCACACCTATGGATAGATCAACTCAACAGAAAATTAACAAGGAAACAGAAACTTTAAGTGATAAAATAGACCAGTTAGACCTAATTGATATCTATATGACATTTCACCCCAAAACACTGAATTTCACCTTTTTCTCAAGTGCACATAGAACCTTCTCCAGGATAGATCACATCTTGGGCCATAAATCTAGCCTTGATAAATACAAAGAATTTGAAATCATTCTAAGCATCTTTGCTGACTACAATGCAGAAAGATTAAATGTCAATTATAAGAGAAAAACTATTAAAAATTCCAACAGATGGAGGCTGACCAACACCCTGCTGACCAACCAACAAATCACAGAAGAAATCATAAAAGAAATCAAAATATGCATAGAAATGAATGAAAATGAAAATACAACAACCCCAAACCTATGGGATACTGTAAAAGCAATGCTAAGGGAAAGGTTCATAGCAAAGGCTTACTTCAAGAAATAAGAAAAAAGTCCAATAAATAACCTAACTCTACATCTAAAGCAACTAGAAAAGGAAGAAATGAAGAACCCCAGGGTTAGTAGAAGGGAAGAAATCTTAAAAATTAGGGCAGAAATAAATGCAAAAGAAACAAAAGAGACCATAGAAGAAAATCAACAAAACTAAAAGCTGGTTCTTTGAGAAGAGTAATAAAATTAACAAACCATTAGCCAGACTCATCAAGAAACAAAGGGAGAAGAATCAAATCAACAAAATTAGAAATGAAAATGGAGAAGTCACAACAGATATCACAGAAATACAAAGGATCATAAGAGACTACCATCAGCAACTATATGCCAATAAAATGGACAACTTCAAAGAAATGGACGGATTCTTAGAAAAGTACAACTTTTCAAAACTGAACCATGAAGAAAAACAAAATCTTACCAGACCCATCACAAGCACAGAAATTGAAACTGTAATCAGGAACCTTCCAGAAAGCAAAAGTTCAGGACCAGACGGCTTCACAGCTGAATTCTACCAAAAATTTAGAGAAGAGCTAACACCTATCCTACTCAAACTCTTCCAGAAACTTGCAGAGGAAGGTAAACTTCTAAACTCATTCTATGAGGCTACCATCACCCTAATGACGATGGTGATGACAAAACCAGACAAAGATGTCAGAAAAAAAAGAAACTACAGGCCAATATCACTGATAAACATAGATGTAAAAATCCTCAACAAAATTCTAGCAAACAGAATCCAACAATATGTTAAAATATCATACATCATGACCAAGTGGGCTTTATCCCAAGGATGCAAGGATTCTTCAATATCTGCAAATCAAACAATGTAGTACACCACATTAACAAATTGAAAGATAAAATCCATAGGATTATCTGAATAGATGCAGAGAAAGCCTTTGACAAAATTCAGCATCCATTTATGATAAAAACCCTCCAGACAGCAGGCAGAGAAGGAACATACCCCAACATAATAAAAGCTATATATGAAAAACCCACAGCAATCATTATCCTCAATGGTGAAAACTTGAAAGCATTTCCCCTAAAGTCAGGAACAAGACAAGGATGCTCACTCTCACCACTACTATTCAACATAGATTTGGCAGTTTTGGCCACAGCAATCAAAGCAGAAAAAAGAAATACAATGAATCCAGATTGGAAAAGAAGAAGTAAAACTCTCACTGTTTACAGATGACATGATCCTCTACATAGAAAAGCCTAAAGACTCCACCATAAAATTACTAGAGCTAATCAACGTATATAGTAAGGTTGCAGGATATAAAATTAACACACAGCAATCCCTTGCATTCCTGTACACTAACAATGAGAAGATAGAAATAGAAATTAAGGAAATAATTCCATTCAACATTGCAACCAAAAAAAAAAATAAAATAAAATACTTAGGAATATATCTACATAAAGAAACAAAAGACCTCTGTATAGCAAACTATAAAATTGATGAAAAAATCAAAGAGTACACAAATAGATGGAGAAATATACCATGTTCATAGATCAGAAGAATAAATATATTGAAAATGCATATACTACCCAAAGCAATCTAAAGATTCAATGCAATCCCAATCAAGCTACCAACAGTATTTTTCAGAGAACTAGAACAAATAATTTCACAATTTGTATGGAAATACAGAAAACCGCGAATAACCAAAGCAATCCTGAGAAAGAAGAATGGAACTGGAGGAATCAACATGCCTGACTTCAAGCTCTACTACAAAGCTACAGTATGGTACTGGCACAAAGACAAATATAGATCAATGGAAAAAAATAGAAAGCCCAGAGATAAACCCACACACCTATGGACACCTTATCTTCGACAAAGGAGGCAAGAATATACAATGGATTAAAGACATTCTCTTTAACAAGTGGTGTTGTGAAAACTGGTCAACCACTTGTAAAAGAATGAAACTAGAACACTTTCTAACACCACACAGAAGAATAAATTCAAAATGAACTAAAGATCTAAATGTAAGACCAGAAACTATAAAACTCCTAGAGGATAACAAAGGCAAAACACTCTCCAATATGAATCACAGCAGGATCCCCTATGACCCACCTCCCAGATTATTGGAAATAAAAGCAAAAATAAACAAATGGGAACTAATTAACCTTAAAAGCTTTGGCACAACAAAGGAAACTATAAGCAAGGTGAAAAGACAGCCTTCAGAATGGGAGAAAATAATAGCAAACAAAGCAACTGACAAAGAATTAACCTCAACAATATACAAGCAACTCCTGCAGCTCAATATCAGAAAAATAAACGACCCAGTCAAACAATGGACCAAAGAACTAAACAGACATTTCTCCAAAGAAGACATACGGATGGCTAACAATCACATGAAAAGATGCTCCACATCACTCATTATCAGAGAAATGCAAATCAAAACCACAATGAGGTACCTTTTCATATCAGTCAGAATGGCTGTTATCCAAAAGTCTACAAGCAATAAATGCTGGAGAGGGTGTGGAGAAAAGGGAACCCTCTTACACTCTTGGTGGGAATGCAAACTTGTACAGCCCCTCTGGAGAACAGTGTGGAGATTCCTTAAAAAACTGGAAATAAAACTGCCATATGACCCAGCAATCCCCCTGCAGGGCATACACAGAGGAAACCAGAACTGAAGGAAACACATATACCCCAATGTTCATTGCAGCACTGTTTATAATAGCTAGGACATGGAAGCAACCTAGATGTCCATCAGTAGGCTAATGGATAAGAAAGCAGTGGTACATATAAACAATGGAATATTACTCAACCATTAAAAATAATACATTTGAATCAGTGCTAATGAGGTGGATGAAACTGGAGCCTATTGTACAGATGAAGTAAGCCAGAAAGAAAAATACCAATACAGTTACTAACAGATATATATGGAATTTAGAAAGGTCGTAACGATAACCCCACATGCAAGACAGCAAAAGAGACAGATGTATAGAACAGTCTTTTGGACTCTGTGGGAGAGGGCGAGGGTGGGATGATTTGGGAGAATGGCATGAAAACATGTATGTTATTATATGTGAAATGGATCACCAGTCCAGATTCTATGCATGAGACAGGGTGCTCAGGGCTGGTGCACTGGGATGACCCAGAGGGATGGGATGAGGAGGGAGGTGGGAGGGGGGTTCAGGATGGGGAACACTTGTACACCCATGGTGCATCCACGTCAATGTATGGCAAAACCACTACAATATTGTAAAGTAATTAGCCTCCAAATAAAATAAATAAATTTCTATTAAAAAATAAAAACTAGAATCAAAGAAAAAAAATAAGTTAACATTGGGAGGAACTGTGTATACATAACCTAGACCAGAGAAGGACTAAGTTATAAATTTTAAGAGACCACCATTTAGAAGGGGATTATTCATTATTTTTCCATAACGAAGAGCTTTGTCCAATTAGTAAAAATTAAATGGAGCTAGATTTCAGATCAATGTTCAGAATGACTTTCTAATATTTTGTGTTAACAGAGGACCCAGTTGATTCACAAAAAGATGACATTCTGTCACTAGAAATTTTGAAATAAAAGCAAGTAAATCCTAAGAAGGAATACTGTAGATATGTTTCTGCGTAGGGAGTGAAGTTGGACTTCACTAGTGATTCCCAAACCTTAAAAAACTAATGCTAGGCTGTTAAAAAACACAGATGCCTGGGAAACACCTTGTCTATCTGTCAAGGGGACATGGTAATATATATTTTACAGAATGATTATAGGATATCATGAAACTTTGGGAAGATTCTAAGTTACACAATTCTCAGTCCTTAGCATCTTTATTTGCTAGATTTTAAATCTCAATCACACTACTGTCTTGTGAGCTTTATGATAAGCACTGCATCATTGCTTCCTGTGTAATGTAACACATAGTATGTACTCAATAAATCTTAAATATATTAAATATTTGTGAATAGATGGATCAAAATTCTTAGGTACATTTGTATAGAGCAAAGAAACCTTCCAAGTGTCCTTAATAGGAAACAAACACATATGAAAACTTAGATTTTAAAAGTTCAATCTGGTGCTTAAAAGCTTATGATTTTCTACTATTTAAAGGTAGAGTTCTCAAAATAGAAGGCAATGTTACTTAATTTTTTGTGAGTAGGAAATGGCATGTAAGTGATGGAAGTTTTCTTAGTTTTCTAGGGCTGCCACAACAACTTTGCTACAAAATTGATGGCTTTAAATAACTGAAAATTAGTCTCTCACACTTCTGGAGACCAAAAATCAGAAATCAGGGTGTCCGTAGAGCTTGGCTTCCTATGAAAGTGCTGGGGGATAACCTTTCCCTGCCTCTTTCAACTTTGGCTGGCTTCTGGAGTTCCTTGGTTTGTGATATCACTCCAATCTCTACCTCTGTCTTCATGTGGGATTCTCCCCTGTGTCTCTTAGTCTCAAATATTCCTCTCCTTTCTCTTATAAAGACTATAGTTATTAGATTTAGGACCCAACAATAAATTCAAGATGATGATCTCATTTTGAGATCCTTAACTTAATCGTATCTTCAAGGACTCTGTTTCCAAATAAGGTCACATGCACAGGTACAGGCTGGGTGTTGGTATGGGGGTAAGAACTTGGATATATCTTTTGGGGGAAAATTCAACCCCTCACCAGGGCTTCCCTGGTGGCTCAGATGGTAAAGCATCTGCCTGCAATGCGGGAGACCAGGGTTCAATTCCTGCATCAGGAAGATCCCCTGGAGAAGGAAATGACAACCCACTTCATCACTCTTGCCTGGAAAATCCCATGGACGGAGAAGCTTGATAGGCTACAGTCCATGGGGTCATAAAGAGTCGGACACGACTAAGCGACTTCACTTTCACTTTTCTACCCATCATAGGAAGATATATTCATATAACTTCTAAAGATAATAGCTACTGCTGCTGCTAAGTCACTTCAGTCGTGTCCGACTCTGTGTGACCCCATAGACAGCAGCCCACCAGGCTCCCATGTCCCTAGGATTCTCCAGGCAAGAACACTGGAGTGGGTTGCCATTTCCTTCTCCAAAAGATATTAGCTAACGTTTAGTAAGTGCATACTAGAGACAAGGCAGTCTTTAAAGCACTTTTTAACTATATCAACTCATTTAATTCTCATGACCACCAGATAAGATATAAATTGAAGCACAGAGAGGTATTTTACTTCTTCAGTATCACATAGTGGTAAGTAAGCGGTGGAGTTAGGTTTCAAAGCCATTCTGACTCTAGAACTCATGCCCTTAATTATTCAACTATGCTATTTCCTAATTATTGTTAATTCAATACTATCAGTAGTAAGAAATGTGTGTGCTGTGCTTAGTCACTCAGTCATGTCCAACTCTTTCCTACCTCATGGACTGTAGCCACCAGGCTCCTCTGTCCAAGGGAATTCTCCAGGCAAGAATACTGGAGTGGGTTGCCAGTGCCCTCCTGCAGGGGATCTTCCCAACCCAGGGATCACGCCGAGGTTTCCTGCATTGCAGGTGAATTCTTTACCATTTGAGCGACCAGAGTAGCTGTCCTTGTTGAAAGCTATGCACTAGGCATTGAGAGTAGTGCTAAACATGGATTACATCATCTGACCATCACAATAACTTTGTAAGGAAATTACATTTATGTTATTTGCATAGTTTATAGTCAAGAAAACTAAAGCACTGAGGGCTTAATAAAGTTTCCAGTGCATACACACACACACACACACACACACACACACACACACACACACACACACACACACACACATATATAGAGAGAGAGAAGATGTAATAGATTCAAAATTAAGTGACTTGATTCTCAAGGTAGTGTGCTTAACAACTCTACGACACTGATTCTAAGATGGAAACTTTCATTTACTCATCATTTATCTCTGTTTTCCTTAGTTCCTGTGTATATTATGTGTGCAGTGAAATTTTACTGAATGAATAAATGAATTAGGGTAACAATTCTACAAAATCATATTTTTTTCCAGAGTCTCAGCCTGTTTCACTGTTCCTATTTCTCACGGTGTCATTCTATGTCTGACTCTATTTCTTCTTTCTTGCCTATATGTCAGTATTGACAAGTATGTCATTCTTCAAGGACTTCTTTAATGCAGCCAGATAGATCTATGGAAGGGAGATTCTTGAGATATGTCCACAGGGAGATATGCTCCAAACAAGCATTCTCTCCAAGTCAATCCAATTCAAATCACAGGCTTATCAAACAATTTTTGAGAATCAACTGGAAGCCACACCAAATATGCTGAAAATATTGTACCAGGATAGCCCATATGCCAGATCAACTGAATGTCAACATCTTCCCTACTATGCTCATATTTCAACTATAAAGTCAATATTTTTTTAAAAAAAATCATCTAATTAACGCCTAAGGATGGTTTAAAGTAACATACTCTCCATCAGCCTTGGTTTACTGTCTGTCTTTGAAACTAGTAATAAGTGTAAAGATCTAACTTTAAATACAGATATTATTTTTAAAAAACACTAATAAGAAATTAGAGGTCAAATTAAATTTACAGCAGTATCCCTGGTCCTCAAGGTAGACTTTGTAAATATCAGCAGGAATGCCAGGCATATTACACAACTACAGGGGGTCGATATTCACATTATATTCTACAGGAATGGCATCCCCTGGAGTTGTAAAGTGCACAACCAGCAGGGCAGTATCTGAAGACGCTGGTCAGCAGAACTGATTTAGGGTAACAAAGGACCAATGCAAAGAAAACAATTGATTGCAAAAGAATGCTGATCCATACCAGTGATATTTCAAGTTTTTGCAAAGTCAAAGAGACTGCTACACTTGCAGCTTGTTAATCTTGAGTACTAGTCTGACCTGGCTTTGATGAGCTGAGGGAATTCTAGTGAAGGGCAAAGCTCAAAAATTGGGAGTTTTATCTGAACCTTTTCTCAGCTCTTCAAACCACCAGGTGCTAGATACCTCATGGGAACTAGCTTTCTTGTGAGATTTTTTGTAATTTCCATTAAAGGTTGTTAAGAAGAGAGAAAATATCTTAAGAGACTAACTGAATGCACTCCAGTACTTCTAATAACAGCAGGAAACCTGGCCATGCGTAAAGACCTATGAGATCAAAGTCAGCTCTGCAAACAAGGAGGTATCTATGCTAGTCCTGAGCTTTCAATTCTGGGCACTTACTGCCTTTCTGTCTCCTGTGATAGGGACAACTGCTATACATTTCACCTAAACTCAGATTTTCTGTTCTATTTGACTGTTGCTTGCATCTGTGAACTCTTTTCCAATGACTAACTAGCATTTACTTTGTATTTAAAAATAACTTTGGCTTGGTTTTTGTTTGAACATGCAGTGTGCCATAGATGGTAAAACTGAGACACAGACTGAAAAAATTTACACTTCATTGAGTGCCACCATGTGTGACAGAGGGATGTAAATAACCTTGTTTATTGTCTCATTGCTGGGAATCAAACCTAGGACTGTCTGATACTAGAGCTCAATGCTATTAACTCTATTAACTGCTCAACTCTACCTTGGCTTTTTTTATGATTTATTTATTATTTTCATGACTCCATTATCATATTTAATCCTCAGTGTTTTAAGAAAATTTACAAAAGCTTTTGTAATTAAATAAGAGTTAGTGAGTCATCATTATTTTCTTTTTTCTTTTTTTTTGGTTGATTGCTCAGTATCTTTTTAATTTATTTTTAATTGGGAGAAATTGCTTTATTGTGTTGTGTTGATTTTGTGTTGATCAATATTGTGTTGATTTCTGCCATACAACAACACAAATCAGCCATAATTATACATATATCACCTCTCTTTTGAGCATCCCTCCACTTTCCCATTCCCACACCACTAAGTCATCACAGAGTGCCAGGCTAGGCTCCCTGTGTTATACAGTAACTTCTCACCAGCTATTAGTTTACACATGTGTATATATGTGTATATGTGTCAATGCTACTTTCTTCATTTGTCCCACTCTCTCTGTCGTCCACTGTGTCCACAAGACCATTCTGTATATCTACGTCTCCATTCCTTCCCTGCAAATAGGCTAATCAATACCACTTTTCTAGATTCCATATATATGCATTACTATATGATATTAGTTTTTCTCTTTGACTTACTTCACTCTGTATAACAGGCTCTAGGTTCATCCAACTCACTAGAACTGACTCAAATTCATCCTTTTGTGTGGCTTAGTAATATTCCATTGTACATATAGACCACATTTTTTAATCCATTCATCTATTGATAGACACCTAAGTTGCTTCCACATCCTAGCTACTGTAAATAGTGCTGCAATGAACTCTGGGGTACATGTGTCTTTTTCAATGATAGTTTCTCAGGGTATATGCCCAGTACTGTGATTGCTGGGTCATTTGGTAGCTTTATTCTTTTTTTTTTTTTTTTTTTTTTTTAAGGAATCTACATACTGTTCTCCATAGTGGCTGCATCAATTTACATTCCCACTAAGAGCACAAGAGGTATCCCTTTTCTCCACATACTCTCCAGTGTTTATTGTTTGTAGATGTTTTGGTGATGGCCATTCTGACTGATGTGAATTGATATAGTGTTGCAGTTTTGCTTTGCATTTCTCTAATAATGAGTGATGCTGAGCATTTTTTTTCATGTGCTTATGGAAAGTACAGCAAACATTGGAGTTGCATCTGATTCTGAATTGCAAATAACACACAGCTGAAGCACCACTAGACTTCAACAACACCAACATTAGACAGAATGATACGAAAATATTTGGAATATTATAAGCTTCTCTGATTCTCTAGGCTCCCATGGGCTTGGAGACTGTTTGAAGGAGATTATATCTTTTCTTACCTATTTTCACCAGTCCCTAGATGATTCATCCCTCCTAGATTTCTGTGTTTTCCCTGATATTAACAATATGATAGAGATCCAAGGGTATTGAACTTTAGGAATGGACATACAACAGGTCTTGGGAATTCACAAGTCACAGCAACATTTTATATGTTCCTTAGGTAGAAATCTGT
This sequence comes from Capricornis sumatraensis, assembly GCF_032405125.1. Lineage (NCBI taxonomy): Eukaryota > Metazoa > Chordata > Mammalia > Artiodactyla > Bovidae > Capricornis > Capricornis sumatraensis. Next base: position 6,700,794 of record NC_091092.1, read on the forward strand.
GAAGACAATAATGATAGGATTTGATTTATGTCAGCTATGTATCAGTCATATAATCATGACTATTTCTTATAACAATCCAATAATAGGCAATACGAGTTCCATTTAATGAAGAAAACTCAGTCTCAGGGATCTTTTAGGACTCACGAATTGAACAATATTCCTTTGATTTGGGTGTCAGGTCCAAATTCCATGATTGCCCAGTGTCTAAATTAAATTCCATCTGCTACCATTAAACTTTTTTTTTTTTTTAAGTCCTGTCCTTGGAGGGAAGCAAAAACAGGGTTGCTGATTGTCAATCTAATTTTTTCTCTCTTTTAATCCACATTCTTTCTTTCTTAATACTAAAAACAACAAAAAAAGTATAAACTGAAATTTTTTAAATCACAGAAATCCCCCAGTGTGGTTTTCTGAGTTAAGTTCAATACTTGGTCAAATGTTCAAGTGAATTGATAGTCCAGCAACTTTGATGTGTTTCCTTCCTCTCGCATGCTTTTTAGTCTTTTTTTTTTTTTCTTTCAGTTCAGTTCAGTTCAGTCACTCAGTTGTGTCCGACTCTTTGTGACCCCATGAATCGCAGCACACCAGGCCTCCCTGTTCATCACCAACCACCGGAGCTCACTCAGACTTACGTCCATCGAGTCAGTGATGCCAACCAGCCATCTCATCCTCTGTCGTCCCCTTCTCCTCCTGCCCCCAGTCCCTCCCAGCATCAGAGTCTTTTCCAATGAGTCAACTCTTTGCATGAGGTGGCCAAAGTACTGGAGTTTCAGCTTTACTATCATTCCCTCCAAAGAACACCCAGGGCTGATCTTTAGAATGGACTGGTTGGATCTCCTTGCAGTCCAAGGGACTCTCAGGAGTCTTCTCCAACACCACAGTTCAAAAGCATCAATTCTTCGGTGCTCAGCCTTCTTCACAGTCCAACTCTCATATCCATACATGACCACAGGAAAAACCATAGCCTTGACTAGATGGACCTTTGTCGGCAAAGTAATGTCTCTGCTTTTGAATATACTATCTAGGTTGGTCATAACTTTTCTTCCAAGGAGTAAGCGTCTTTTAATTCCATGGCTGCAATCACCATCTGCAGTGATTTTGGAGCCCCCCAAAATAAAGTCTGACACTGTTTTCACTGTTTCCCCATCTATTTCCAACCCCCAGTTTGTTCTCTGTGTCTATGAGTTGACAAGAGGTGAGGAAGATGAAGAATTGACAAAATAGGTGAAGGATATTAAGAGGTACAAACTTGCAGCTATGAAATGAGTAAGTCAGGGGATGTAGTGTACACATAGGGAATATAGTCAATAATGTAGCGACTTTGTGTTGTGACAGATGGTAACTAGTCTTACTGTGCTGATCGTTCCATAATGTATAAAAATGTCAAATCACTACGTAATATACCTGAACCTCATGTAACATTGTATGTTGATTATAACTCAGTAAACCGCCCCGCCCCCCAGTTATTTTTATTCTTGGAGATTTGTTAAATCTATTGTGAAAAATGAATGCTGATATAGCATCATAGGAACACATAAAAATCCATTTATTCTTTCTCCATTGCTTTTTTGTAATGAATTACCAAAAAGGTAGAATAGTTTATGGGCATCCTGCTCTCCAATTGTCCACTCTAACATCAGATGGAAAGTGCTTCCTCATTAAGAAAGAGTTGCCAAAATATATTAATTTATTCATGTGAATAAAATTAAAAATGCTAAAGTTGTTTGGTGATAATTTTATCCCTGCATGCTGCTGGGTTGCCATACCTCCAAGACCAGCTAGTTTGAATATTTCTGTCAGTTTCTTTAATGACAGATCCAACTGGCCCTTCATCACTATCCCTCTTTCCCTTTCCCTACTCTCACTTCTCCCACTTTCCTCTGTCTCTCATCCTATCAAACCAGTTCAATCACAAAGACCTTTAAGTGTACATTAAAGGTAACGAAATTTTTCTGCTTTATGGCATCTAACTTTCAATTGAAATTCTATATTGCTAGGCCCTGTTGACATTCACCTTTGCTTTGCCCTTAGGATATATGAAATTCATTCATGAATTTTAAGGAGTATGCTTTCTCTTGATCCCTCAGCTAGGGAAACATGATGCTCTAAGAAGCTGTAACCTTTTTTTTTTTTTTTTTGGCCTGAAGAATTTATATGGCTGAGGATCCACTGTACCTCCTCTGAAATATTAGCAAGTAGCAATACAATTAATCTTACAGAGGAATAAAAAAAAAAATCAAATACTGGCAGAAATCTTGGAGAAAATAATTTATAAGTATAAATAATAAGTTATTTCATTTATTACATTTTTAATAATGTAATTTTATGAATGTCTAATCTTTTAATTTTCTGTCTTCTATTATATTATCTTCTAAAAATTTCATGTAAGCTTACACATGGAGGACAGGGTGTTAACTTGGGGATTGTGATGTATGTTCCCTCTTTTGAGGTACAACTGAGCTTATAAAGAAGTTGATTTGCCTTTTCAACACAATTTTGAATGCCCATTCATAAGTATATTGTGCTTTTCCTGAGGCCTCCCTTTGGTAACAGGTAAGGCATATATGTGAGAAATAGATTTAAGGGCCTAGATCTGATAGATAGAGTGCCTGATGAACTATGGACGGAGGTTTGTGACATTGTACAAGGGAGAGGGATCAAGGCCACTCCCAAGAAAAAGAAATACAAAAAATCAAAATGGCAGTCTGAGGAGGGCTTACAAATAGCTGTGAAAAGAAGAGAAGCAAAAACCAAAGAAGAAAAGGAAAGATATAAGCATCTGAATGCAGAGTCCCAAAGAATAGCAAGGAGAGATAAGAAAGCTTTCCTCAGTGATCAGTGCAAAGAAATAGAGGGAAACAATAGAATGGGAAAGACTAGAGATCTCTTCAAGAAAATTAGAGATAGAAAGGGAACATTTCATGCAAAGATGGGCTCAATAAAGGACAGAAATGGTATGGACCTAACAGAAACAAAAGATATTAAGAAGAGGTGGCAAGAATACACAGAACTGTACAAAAAAGATGATCACGACCAAGAAAATCACGATAATGTGATCACTCACCTAGAGCCAGACATCCTGGAATGTGAAGTCAAGTGGGCCTTAGGGAACATCACTATGAACAAAGCTAGTGGAAGTGATGGAAATCCAGTTGAGCTATTTCAAATCCTGAAAGATGATGCTGTGAAAGTGCTGCACTTAATATGTAAGAAAATTTGGAAAACTCAGCAGTGTCCGCAGGACTGGACAAGTTCAGTTTTCATTCCAATCCCAAAGAAAGGCAGTGCCAAAGAATGCTCAAATTACCACACAATTGCATTCATCTCAGTTCAGTTTCAGTTCAGTCATTCAGTCGTGTCTGACTCTTTGCAACCCCATGAACCACAGCATGCCAGGCCTCCTTGTCCATCACCAACTGCTGGAGGCTACCAAAACCCATATCCATTGAGTCGGTGATGCCCTCCAACCATCTCATCCTCTGTCATCCTCTTCTCCTCCTGCCCTCAATCTTTCCCAGGATCACGGTCTTTTCAAATGAGTCAGCTCTTCACATCAGGTGGCCAAATATTGGAGTTTCAGCTTCAGCATTAGTCCTTCAAATGAACATCCAAGACCAATCTCCTTTAGTATGAACTATTTGGATCTCCTTGCAGTCCAAGGGACTCAAGAGCCTTCTCCAATACCACAGTTCAAAAGCATCAGTTCTTCAGCTTCAGCTTTCTTTATACTCCAACTCTTACATCCATACATGACTACTGGAAAAAACATAGCCTTGACTAGATGGACCTTTGTTGGCAAAGTAATGTCTCTGCTTTTTAATATGCTGTCTGGGTTGGTCATAACTTTCCTTCCAAGGAGTAAGCATCTTTTAATTTCATGGCTGCAATCACCATCTGCAGTGATTTTGGAGCCCAGAAAAATTAAGTCAGCCACTGTTTCCAGTGTTTCCCCATCTATTTGCCATGAAGTAATGGGACCAGATGTCATGATCTTAGTTTTCTGAATGTTGAGCTTTCAGCCAACTTTTCATTCTCCTCTTTCACTTTCATCAAGAGACTCTTTAGTTCTTCTTCATTTTCTGCCATAAGGGTGGTGTCATCTGCATATCTGAGGTTATTGCTATTTCTCCCAGCAATCTTGATTCCAGCTTGTGCTTCCTCCAGCCCAGCATTTCTCATGATGCACTCATCTCACACGCTAGCAATGTAATGCTCAAAATTCTCCAAGCCAGGCTTCAGCAATACATGAACTGTGAACTTTCAGATATTCAAGCTGGATTTAGAAAAGGCAGAGGAACCAGAATTCAAATTGCCAACATCTGCTGGATCATGGAAAAAGCAAGAGAGTTCCAGAAAAACATCTATTTCTGCTTTATTGACTATGCCAAAGCCTTTGACTGTGTGGATCACAATAAATTCTGGAAAATTCTTCAAGAGATGCAATTAACAGGCCACCTGACCTGTGTCTTAAGAAATCTGTATGCAGGTCAGGAAGCAAGAGTTAGAACTGAACATGGAACAACAGACTGGTACCAAATAGGAAAAGGAGTATCATGGCATCTGGTCCCATCACTTCATGGCAAATAGATGGGGAAACAGTGGAAACAGTGGCAGACTTTATTTTTGGGGGCTCCAAAATCACTGCAGATGGTGATTGCAGCCAGGAAATTAAAAGACATTTTCTCCTTGGAAAGAAAGTTATGACCAACCTAGGCAACATATTAAAAAGCAGAGACATTACTTTACTAACAAAGGCCCATCTAGTCAAGGCTATGTTTTTTCCAGTAGTCATGTAAGGATGTGAGAGTTGGAGTATAAAGAAAGCTGAGCACCAAAGAATTTATGCTTTTGAACTGTGGTGTTGGAAAAGACTCCACCTGATGCTAAGAGCTGACTCATTTGAAAAAAACCCTGATGCTGGCAAAGATTGAGGGCTGGAGGAGAAGGGGACAACAGAGGATGAGATGGTTGCATGGCATCACCAACTCAGTGAATATCAGTTTGGATAAATTCCAGGAGTTGGTGATGGACAGGGAGGCCTGGCATGCTGTGGTTCATGGGGTCACAAAGAGTTGGGCATGACTGAGTGACTGAACAGAACTGAACTGAAGGCATTATTAGACAGGCACATAGGGGTAAGGTATACTACTCATTTCTTAGAAACCCCAGTGCAAAGATGTAGGAAAGAGACACATGTGAAAAATAATGATGGAAACTTAAGCACTGTTAGCACATTGAGTGATAGTCTTCTAAACACTCACATCCCTAAAAGAGTGAGGATTGAACTCCACATGCAAGTTCATGACAAGAATAAATGAAATTGTTCTCAGCTTCTACTTTGTATTTCTCACAGTATCCGACATTTCATTTTTTGTCATTTTTAATAAAGCTTGTCAGGTGCCAAACTTATGAATAATAAAAGGAAAAATCAGAACAGATAGAAGGATACAGACTTTTGGGAGTCTTTTCCTGGCTGACTCCAGAGAGTTATTTCTTTTTTTTTTTCTTCAGATGGAAGACATGGCTCTCACGTTAAACCACGTGGTACATCATTGCAGACTTTAATAGCCAGGGTACAAACAGAAGCTTCTCCCTTAGTACAACTCTAAACCCAGAGTGATCACTCACTAACTGCACAAGGAGATGTCACTTTGCAACATTCTATTGCAGTGGCAGAGGCAGCAACAGTCAGCTGAGCAGCTTTTTCCTATGCAACCTCAGATTGGAAAGCTTTGCAGTAATGCTGGATCCTTTCTGTTTATCTGGTAATATTGAAGGAAGGTAGGACCAGATCAAGTGTGACATTGCTACTCAGAATAGACCCACTGAAAGAGAACCCAAAAGCCATTCTGGTTTAGGTTCTCAAGATCTGTTTGTTGTAAATGGAAACATTTATGAATTGGCTAAGCTAGGTGGAATGCAAATGTTTAATCAGTAAGACCCATGCCATAAAACTGAATGTAGCACAAGTGGAAAGATTTCAAAAATAAGCCCATTGGCTGCAAAATGTACAAGCTCTCATAACTCTACCTGGAACAAAGCTCTGTCATCTATCCAAACATTAGTTGTTCCTGGGAAGCACTTTTGGACACTTGACCAAAGTAGACAAATTTTACTGTCCACATTCATTCTAGCCAGACCTTTGAGATAAATCCCTATAGTTATCTTACTCTTTGGTTGCTGGTGCAAATATAAAGTAAATGAAACTATAGAGACACTATTAGCTTACTTCCTTATTGTTAGTCATTATGATAATAGCATTGCCTGTAGTATCTCACTTTAGTCTCATAACAATCTTCTAAAGGGACTCCTATTGCTCCAATATCAGGGAAGCCACAAAAACCCTACTTATACTAATTTCCTTCAAGATAGTTAAAGTCTAAAATTTCCGATCTTATCTGTTGTCTGAGTAGAGACTACACGGAAAATCGAGTGAATGAGAAGATGCGTTCCATTTTAGTGTATTTCTAGTAAATACTTTCAGCTTTGTACTTACAAATATGCTTCTCAAAGAGGATAAGAACATCTTTAAAATAAAGTGAGAAAGAAAGGCCTGAGATGAGGTACATTTAAACAAATTCGGGTGTTAGCTGCAATCCTATTGTGTGGAAAATATCAGTTTCCATTTCCAAATGTTAGAGTATAGAGTATATACATTGCCAATGCTTTTCTGAATTGTGCTAGCCAATCAGTCTTTGCTAAAGGGACAGGGAACAGTATTTCCCCATTTTGTCTCTGCTCAGAAATGCAAAACATGTTCATATTTTTAGATTTTCTAAATTTAAAAAGTTGTTTTGTCATATTGCACTTTGCCTTTTTGACTAGATCTACATTTAGCATGAGAAGCTATTGTATTCAGGGATGCTTTATTTTAGGGTGTGGCTCGCAAGGACACTTAAGGAGCTCATAATATATTTATAAGCCTGCTAAAGATGGTATACAGGAATGTACACCTTACAAATAATTTACAATATATTTACAGCAAAGAAGTTAGAACACATCAATGGCTCCTGCAAATTCATTTATTGTATTCACCCATTTCATTAAAAATGACTTAAATATGTTCAAGTGCACTATTTATAATTGAAATGGAAGCTCAAGGAATAGCAATCAATGTGTTATAATTGTTGACTGGACAAAGCTCAGGTAAACAACTCAAGATCAAACTTGTTTGTATGAATCCATACGAATCAAACCACATTTAATAAGCCTTTAAAAAATCTAGACCCCTTAAAGGGAAAGTAAAATAGTGTGAGAGAAAGGAAATTTTGTATCACTGATGAAATGACTGAAGTATAAAAGAGGGCTCACACGACATTTCTCCTCATTGACTATTGGGACCATTTGCTATGCACTTACTAACACTTCTCCAAAATTAAATTTCCCCCCTTAGATGTAAAGCTACATAAAGACTTGCCTAAAAAGCTGAATGGATCTTAGATGTTTTCTACAGGACCATATGATCTATCTTCCTCTCATTTGCTTTTCCTCAGCAGACAAGGCCAAACCCTAAATTCTGCCTTTGTGTTGGAAAAGCCCTAAATTCACAATACCTTAGTCCACCCTGCCAATGATATGATAATGGTCATGATGTTTATATTTTTGTTAGTAAGGATCCAGAGGTGACTAGAACATATATAGTTTATCATTTTGCCATGTGTAAGTTCACAAGATCAATGTACAGTTCCTATATCAGTCTCAAACCCAAGTTTCAAGATGTTTCTCATGAAGCTCACATTAGCTTCTTCCCAAATAATGATTTATCTTTAAGCATTTTCAACTGGTATTTATGAGCCTTACAGATGTTTTCCAATTAAAATTACCCAAGCATATTTTTTATGGACTGCCGCCATGAAATTAAAAGACACTTGCTCCTTGGAAGAAAAGTTATGACCAACCTAGACAGCATATTAAGAAGCAGAGACACTATTTTGCCAACAAAGGTCTGTCTAGTCAAAGCTTTGGTTTTTCCAGTAGTCATGTATGGATGTGAGAGTTGGGCTATAAAGAAAGCTGAGCACTGAATAATAGATGCTTTTGAACTGTGGTGTTGGAGAAGACTCTTGAGAGTCCCTTGGACTACAAGGAGATCCAACCAGTCTATCCTAAAAAAAATCAGTCCTGGATATTCACTGGAGGGACTGGTGCTGAAGCTGAAACTCCAATACTTTGGTCACCTGATGCGAAGAACTGACTCATTGTAAAAGACCCTGATGCTGGGAAAGATGGAAGGTGGGAGGAGAAGGGGATGACAGAGGATGAGATGGTTGGATGGCATCACCGACTCAATGGACATGAGTTTGAGTAAACTCTGGGAGTTAGTGATGGACAGGGATGCCTGGCATGCTGCAGTCCATGGGGTCGCAAAGAGTTAGACATGACTGAGCAACGAAACTGAACTGATTTTTATTATCTCTGTTTTGATTTGAAGACTTCTAAAGGCCAAGCCTGTGTCTCTTACATTTTTTCTATCCTACCACTCATCACACCACTTTGAGAATGAAAGGTTATTGATAAAGATATCTGTTTGACAAACCACACTTCAAATTTCATTGTACAGCTATCACAACATGAACTGTGTACTATTTATTCATGATACTGGAAGAAAGCATTTGTATGAAGTGTAGAAAGTAATGGATTGACCTCACTGATTTAGATACATGTTTGAAAAGTGAAAGTGAAAGTCTCTCGGTCATGTCCGATTCTTTGCAACCCCATGGACTGTAGCCCACCAGGATACCCTGTCCATGGAATCTCCAGGCAAGAATACTGGACTGGGTTGCCATTTCCTTCTCCAGGGGATTTTCCCAACCCAGGGACTGTCTCCTGGGTCTCCTGCATTGCAGGCAGATTCTTTACCAACTGAGCCACCAGGGAAGCCCTTAGATATATGCTTATGGGTCTCTTATCATGAAAGAGGTTGCTGCGTTCTCTCTTGCACAGTAGAGGCAAAGATAGAAGAGCTGGCATCAGAGTCTATACCAGAAAGTGGGGTGAGTTTAAAAGCAAGGATAATACAAACCTTGCATAATACTCACTGAGTCCATAGAAAAGTTCTTATCTCAGCTTTTTGAAACAAAACAGAAAATGCAATATTGATTCTGTTCTCAGCCACGATTGACAAGGGCTTTGAAGTTTTTGTTTGTTATAACATACACAACTTAAAAAAAAAAAAAAAAGAAATAAAATGAGATTTTCCTGTTCATAGTTACCTATTCCTGAACAGTAAGGCTAACATGCTTCTATTTCCCCCAAGATTCATTTCTTTAAACAGCAAAGGCTCCATGGGTTCTCTGTGATTTGTCGGAACTGTTATGCCTGTCTCTGATCCTTCCCTTGCCAAGCTGCCAACATGAAGTCTTGTTTTCTGACCAAAATATTTTAACACAGTGTGTTGAATCATCAATCTAGGATGCAATGGAAAAAAACTAAATGAGACAACGTTCTCTCCATATTTCTTAGGCTGATTTGTGTAAGTAATGGAGAGAAAAAAGAAAGGAGTGCAATTGATTGATTCAATGTAGGGGGAATTTCAAAGGGTTTTGGGGTGATTTGTACCTGGATTTTGGAACTTCCCCAAGTATGTAGATTGCCCTCAATGTTTCCACTATCTCATCCTTTGAAAGAGGAGTGAATTCCAACTAGATGCTGGCAGAGCCACAGCTGTTAGAGCATGTCAGCCAACCTAGCATAGAAGCCAGGGGAGCACAGAACTAGAAATATGCATGCTCTCTTTCCTCCAGACTGACCATCTGTGTATGGACACAGAGCATCAAAGTTGTGCAGCTGTGTTGATAATGCCCTATGGAAGGAGATCAGTTTGTTTCAGATATAATTCATTTCTCTCCTGTCAATGGCTATAGGATATATCTGAAGCAGAGTGATGGGGTTTGGAATGGAGGCAGAGAGTAGACAAGAGCCTTTGTGGATTTTTCTACATGAATACCATAAACTTGATACCAAAAAGTGATGCCACCAAGATGATTTGGGCTTGGAAGATACACTCTAAAATCCACCTGCATTGATTCAATGATCAGTTTGCAGGTGCTGAGCAGTAGCACATGTGCTGTTGTAAGCCTTTTTTGTTTACAACTTGAAGCAGTATTTTTTAAATATAAATGTATTTATTTTAATTGGAGGTTAATTACTTTACTTTATAATATTGTATTGCTTTTGCCATACATCAACATGAATCCGCCACAGGTATACATGTGTTCCCCATCCTGAACCCCCTTCCCTCCTCCTTCCCCGTACCATCCCTCTGGGTCGTCCCAGTGCACCAGCCCCAAGCATCCAGTATCATGCATCAGACCTGGACTGGCTATTCATTTCATATATGATATTATACATGTTTCAATGCCATTCTCCCAAATCATCCCACACTCTCCCTCTCCCACAGAGTCCAAAAGACTGTTCATACATCTGTGTCTCTTTTGCTGTCTTGCCTATAGGGTTATCGTTACCACCATAGGAGTGTTGCAGTGATAACCTGCCTGGTTTTCCAAAACTAATTTTGTTCACAGAGACAGTAGTCACTTTGATTCAAAAAATTTACAGAAAATAGAGGCAATCCCCATGCTCAACTCATATCTATTCTCAACATGCAGAAATAGAGAAAGTTTTTAAACTTAAAAAAAAAAATTAAAAAACAGGCATTTACAAGCCCCTGGCTATAGGCAGACATTTCACTAAAAGTGGTAACCACTGTGGGGGAGACAGCAAGCAATTTTCCACTCAACTCTCATATAGGTTAAACCATTAACAAAATAATAAAATTAAGCTGGTGATGTACCTTCTAGTTTGCAGCAGGAAATATTTTCATAGAAAAATCCTATCATCTGTCTTTGAGCGTCCTAAGAAAGTTCCATTAGATAGAGTTTTGTGGGTTTCTTTTTTTCCTCTCTAAATTCTTGTACAGGAAAACTGAAAACTTCTCCAGTGCTAAGTCAAGATACAGGATCAGTTCAGTTCAGTTCAGTTGCTCAGTCATGTCGGACTCTTTGTGACCCCATGAATTGCAACATGCCAGACCTCCCTGTCCATCGCCAACTCCCGGAGTTCACTCAGACTAATGTCCATTGAGTTGGTGGTGCCATCCAGCCATCTCATCCTCTATCATCCCCTTCTTCTCCTGCCCCCAATCCCTCCCAGCATCAGAGTCTTTTCCAATGAGTCAAGATACAGGATAGTTTATTTTACTTTATTTTTTAATATAAATTTACAGGATAGTTTATTTTAAAAGTCAAGGCCATAAATATGTAGGAGCTCATTAGCCTTTTTAGTTCCATTATTCCATTCAAGATGTATGTGAAGAAAACAAGTCAGGGTGAACATGTTTTTAAAAATACTTCAAACCTGAAAGAAAACATAATGATGATAAGAGTCTTGTAAGAAGGAAAATCCTTAATGATAATACATGAATTAGAACTGACTGGTACAAAACATATAAGAAGATGTCATTTACTGTCTGTTCCCAGGTCTGTATTTTTGTGTTACATGTATACTTCACCTACAAAAACATAAATAGGTTTAAGGTAAGAAAGATTAAAAATAAACACTGTGATGCAAGCATTAATTTTAAATTATTTGTATACAATATATATTAATATCAGATAAATTAGACATTAGAGCTAGGAAAATTATTACAAAGAGGAAATCACATAATGACAAAAGCTCATGAAAATGTAATTGTGAACCCACCAAACAACATGAATATTTTGAACAAAATACATGAAAGGAAACCTAATAGAGCTGAAATGAGAAAAAGTCATATCCATAACTATAATTGAAATCAACAACCCATTAACAGCAAGTAATAGAAAACAGACAAAAAGTAGAATAGAAGTAGGTGAACAACAGAATGAACAAAATGAATGAACAGAATTAATGTGATATGTATATATGTACACACTACAACAGCAGAATACACAATTGTTCTAATTGTCCACAAAACATTCATGAAGATAGTCCATATCATAAAAATGAAATTCAATGAACTGAAAAATGTTAAAGCATGCAGTGTGTTCTGTGACCATAGTGAAATTGCATTGGAATAATAACAAGAACATCTACAAATGTTTGGAAATTAAAAACACACTTCTCATTAATCTGTTGGTAAAGAGAAAGTTACAATGAAATAAAAATAATACATAGAACTGAATAAGAATAAAAATTAACATACTGGTATATATATATATATATATATGATGTATTTTTAAATATATTTTTCAATTGAAGGATAATTTCTTTACAGAATTTCATTGTTTTCTGTCAAACTTCAACAAGAATCAGCCATAGGTACACATATATCCCCTCCTTTTTGAACCTCCCTCCCATCTCCCTCCCCAGCCCACCCCTTTAGGTTGATATAGAGCCCCTGTTTGAGTTTCCTGAGCCATATAGCAAATTTCCATTGGCTATCCATTTTACATATGGTAATGTAAGTTTCCATGCTACTCTTTCCATACATCTCACCCTCCTCTCCCCTCCCCCCATGTCCCTAAGTCTATTCTCTATGCCTATTTCTCCACTGCTGCCTTGTAAATAAATTCTTCAGTACCATTTTTCTAGATTCTGTATATATGTGTTACAATATGATATTTATCTTTCTTTTCCTGATGACTTCACTCTGTATAATAGGTTCTAGGTTCATCCACCTCATCAGAACTGACTCAAATGCATTCCTTTTATGGCTGAGTAATATTCCATTGTGTATATGTACCAAAAGTAACACAACTTCTTAATCCATTCGTCTGTTAATGGACATCTAGGTTGCTTCCATGTTCTAGCTATTGTAAATAGTTCTTCAATGAACAATGAGATGCATGTGTGTCTTTTTCAATTTTTATTTCCTCAGGGTATATGCCTAGTGGGATTTCTGGGTCATATGATGGTTTTATTCCTAGTTTTTAAGGAATCTCCATACCATCTTCCATAGTGGCTGTATCAATTTACATTCCCACCAACAGTGCAAGAGGGTTCCCTTTTCTCCAAACCATCTCCAGCATTTATTGTTTGTAGACTTTTTGATGATGGCCATTCTGACTGGTCTGAAGTGATATCTCATTCTGGTTTTGATTTGCATTTCTTTAATAATGAGCGATGTTGAGCATCTTTCCATGTGTTTGTTAGCCATCTGTATGTCTTCTTTGGAAAAATGTCTGTTTAAGTCTTTTTCCCACTCTTTGATTGGGTTATTTTTTTTTTCTGCCATTGAGTTGTATGAGCTGCTTGTATATTTTAGAAATTAACTGTTTGTCAGTTGTATCATTTGCTATTATTTTCTCCAATTCTGAGGATTGTCTTTTCACCTTGCTTATGGTTTCCTTTGCTCTCCAAAAGCTTTTAAGTTTGATCAGGTCCTGCCGGGAGCCTTTGTGAAGAATTCCCCCCGTGACAAGGTCATGAGGAAGGAAGCTGACATACGCAAGGTCGTTATCAGATTTCAGGAGTTCCCCCTGGAATTTCCTGAGCATCCACCCCCCCAAAAAAAATAAGAATCTGCCTGCTTTTCCACTTGTCTGATATTCTCTGGGAAAAAAGTCAACTCTCAGGGCTTTAGTCTTCTGCATTTGAAAGGGATGTTTCTGTTAAACCCCCTCTGATTGCTCTCTAGCTTGCCTAACAGGTTCCCCAGACCTTTTACAGCTTGTGAATTGCTTACAGCCCCCCAACCGCGAGAGGCACAAAGCTTAAAAGCATCTTAAAGATACAGAGCCTTTTCTAAAGAGTTAAAAATTATATTGGTGACGGGTTTTCACTGTTGACTCAATGATTGCCACCAGGCCTCCATATTCTTTATCTTTTAGGCACCTGGGAGGATGTTAATCAATGTAAATGGGATATGGAAAAAGATATATAGTAGTTTTGATGTTAGCAACACTAGACTTTTGAGTTAATTACTTTTCTCTTTGTTATATATCACTGCACTCCTCTTGTATCCTTGCTATGTGAGAATGTAACTTTATTTAGTGCCTTCTGAGAGTGGCACCAGACCTTGGGAAGATCAACACAAATAAGTCTTCTAGTTAACAAACCCTTAACAGAAAAAAGGCTGTAAACTGTTAATTGGCCCTTGTTGGCCAGAAGATGATGTAAATCACCTAAGACTTGGTATACAATTAGGTATGCAGAGAGAAAAGCCTGGTTTTGATAAGAGTCTGGACTGGTAACACTGCATAATTTTGTATTACCCGTTGAGCTCTATGTACAATCAAAAAAGGTATAAAAGGCTTTCTGAACAATAAGGGCCAGAGCCAGTTGCTGGACTGGTTTCCCCTGTGTCTCTCTCTCTCTTTTTCTCCCTTTCCCTCCCTCTGCTCTTTACTTTAATTTCAGGCTGAATTCTCATCTGGGGCGTGGAGGCTCGCCAAGTCTACTTACTTGCCCTGGCTGTTAAGACCCACGCGAAAGGGAGCCTAAGGCAAGGCACCCTTAGATATTCAAGCGAGCACTGGTGGCCCAACGTAGATGGTGCAAATTCCTTGTCTGGAATTTTATTGGTCTTCCATGTAATCCAAGTTATTCAGCCCTCTTCCTCCACTTAATTTTCCTACTACACTGTTGTTTCTTAATCTAATCTTATATCAATCAATAAATAAGTTTTTCTCACTCCAACGCCGTCCACACTTCGAATTCCCTGGATCCACTGGGGCTGGACCCCAGCAAGGTCCCACTTGTTTACATTTGTTTTTATTTCCATTACTCTGGGAGATGGGCCATTGAAGATCTTGCTTTGATTTATGTCATCGAGTATTCTGCCTATATTTTCCTCTAAAAGTTCTATAGTTTCTGGTCTTACATTCTGATCTTTAAGCCATTTTTCAGTTATCTTTGTGTATGGTGTTAGGAAGTGTTCTAATTTCATTCTTTTATGTGTAGCTGTCTAGTTTTCCCAACACAATTTATTGAAGAGGCTGTCCTTATATGGGACAATTTAAAACAATTCTGACAAGGAAATTTATACCAAGAAAGAAAATGTTGCCAATAAATTATATAAGACTCTACCTCAATAAACAAGAAAAACCATAGCAAAATAAATCCAATGCAAGCAAAGGAAGAAAATTATAAAAATAACAGAAAATTTGAAAACAAAAAATAATAGGAAAATATCAAGAAAACAAATAACTAGTTCTTCAAAAAATTAATTTGATTAGCTTGAGCAACACTGATAAAAATATAAAAAGAAAAGATACTAATTATGAATATAAAAAAGGAAACAGATGATGTCATTAAAAATCCAGATGCACTAAAAAAATAATGAAGAACTACAGTGAGCAACTTTATAATCATAAATTTAATAACTTAGACATGGATGGATTGCTTGAACACCACAATGTACCAAATTTCAAGCTAAAGAAAATAATCTTATAGACAGGAATAATCTTATAATCATTATAGAAATTGAATTAGCAATTATAAAACTGCTCTCAAAAGTAATCCCTGGACACAGATAGTTTCACTGTTGAATTCTACAAATATTAATTCAAAAATAAATAAATAACTCTAATTTTATACACCCTGTTCTGGAAAATAAAGGAAACAGAAATACTCCCTCATTCATTTTATGAGGTCATTATTACATGGAAAACAAAACTATACAATGACATTTGAAAAAGGAAATCTGTAGTGCATATCCATTAACAGAGTATTACCAAATTTAATTTGCCAATGTACAAAAAGAAACACAGAATTCTATATCATGACAAGGGGGGAGTTACTACAGGTATACAAGTTTGATTTAACATTTTAAAATCAATTAATTATCTATTTCAATAGTTAAAAAAATCCACATGCCTTTATGAATTAAGACAGATAATTCACCAAAATGGAAATATAAATGGAAAATTAACACACAAGCCCAATATGCACTTATGATAAAATCTCTCCTCAGGTTATGAATAGGGTCAGTTCAGTTCAGTCGCTCAGTCGTGTCCGACCCTTTGCGACCCCATGAATCGCAACACTCCAGGTCTCCCTGTACATCACCAACTCCCGGAGTTCACTCAGACTCACATCTATCGAGTCAGTGATGCCATCCAGCCATCTCATCCTCTGTCGTCCCCTCTTCCTCCTGCCCCCAATCCCTCCCAGCATCAGAGTCTTTTCCAATGAGTCAACTCTTCACATGAGGTGGCCAAAGTACTGGAGTTTCAGCTTCAGCATCATTCCTTTTAAAGAAATCCCAGGACTGATCTCCTTCAGAATGGATTGGTTGGATATCCTTGCAATCCAAGTGACTCTCAAGAGTCTTCTCCAACACCACAGTTCAAAAGCATCAATTCTTCGGCGCTGAGCCTTCTTCACAGTTCAACTCTCACATCCATACATGACCACAGGAAAAACCATAGCCTTGACTAGACGGATCTTAGTCGGTAAAGAAATGTCTCTTCTTTTGAATACGCTATCTAGGTTGGTCATAACTTTTCTTCCAAGGAGTAAGCGTCTTTTAATTTCATGGCTGCAGTCACCATCTGCAGTGATTTTGGAGCCCAAAAAATAAAGTCTGACACTGTTTCCACTGTTTCCCCATCTATTTGTCATGAAGTCATGGGACCAGATGCCATGATCTTCGTTTTCTGAATGTTGAGCTTTAAGCCAACTTTTTCACTCTCCTCTTTCACTTTCATCAAGAGGCTTTTTAGCTCCTCTTCACTTTCGGCCACAAGGGTGGTATCATCTGCATGTCTGAGGTTATTGATATTTCTCCCTGCAATCTTGATTCCAGCTTTTGTTTCTTCCAGTCCAGAGTTTCTCATGATGTACTCTGCATAGAAGTTAAATAAGCATGGTGACAATATACAGCCTGGGCATACTCCTTTTCCTATTTGGAACCAGTCTGTTGTTCCATGTCCAGTTCTAACTGTTGCTTCCTGGCCTGCATACAGATTTCTCAAGAGGCAGGTCAGGTGGTCTGGTATTCCCATCTCTTTCAGAATTTTCCACAGTTGATTGTGATCCACACAGTCAAAGGCTTTGGCATAGTCAATAAAGCAGAAATAGATGTTTTTCTGGAACTCTCTTGATTTTTCCATCATCCAACGAATGTTTGCAATTTGATCTCTGGTTCCTCTGCCTTTTCTAAAACCAGCTTGAACATCAGGAAGTTCATGGTTCACGTATTGGTGAAGCCTGGCTTGGAGAATTTTGAGCATTACTTTACTAGCATGTGAGATGCGTGCAATTGTGTGGTAGTTTGAGCTTCTTTGGCATTGCCTTTCTTTGGGATTGGGATGAAAACTGATCTTGTCCAGTCCTGTAACCACTGCTGACTTTTCCAAATTTGCTGGCATATTGAGTGCAGCACTTTCACAGCATCATCTTTCAGGATTTGAAATAGCTCAACTGGAATTCCATCACCTCCACTAGCTTTGTTCATAGTGATGCTTTCTAAGGCTCACTTGCCTTCACATTCCAGGATGTCTGGCTCTAGATGAGTGATCACACCATCGTGATTTTCTGGGTCATGAAGATCTTTTTTGTACAGTTCTTCTGTGTATTCTTGCCACCTCTTCTTAATATCTTCTGCTTCTGTTAGGTCCATACCATTTCTGTCCTTTATTGAAAGCCCCAAACCAATCAACCAAGCAAACACAATAAACAAAAATTACAAAACCACAGTTAACAGTGCTGCTGCTGCTGCTATGTCACTTTAGTTGTGTCCGACTCTGTGGAACCCCATAGACGGCAGCCCACTAGTCTTCCCCATCCCTGGGATTCTCCAGGCAAGAACACTGGAGTGGGTTGCCATTTCCTTCTCCAATGCCTGAAAGTAAAAAGTGAAAGTGAAGTCACTCAGTCATGTCTGACTCTTAGCAACCCCATGGACTGCAGCCTACCAAGCTCTTCCGTCCATGGATTTTCCAGGCAAGACTACTGGAGTGGGATGCCAAACGCAATTGATTGTTAAAGATAGGATGTTTTACCCTAAGATTTGGAACAAACCAAGGATGTCCTCTCTTACTACAGTTATTCAATATACTACTGGAAGTCTAGCCAAAGTAATAAGGCATGAAAATAATTAAGACACATATAGACTGGAAATGAATAAATACAATTATCCTATCTGAAAGCAACATGATGTTTACATTTAAAAAAATGATGTTTTGTACATTTAGGAATACACTAAAGCCTACCAGAATTAGTAAGTGATTTCAGCAGAGTTGTAGGATTCAGGATCAAAATATACATAGAAAAAAATAGTATGGTAACATATACTTCTATATATTAACTAAATTGTGGAAGCCTAAATCAAAACATGCAATACTATCTATAATCACTACAATGATAAATGAAATTTTAAAGTATAAAATTGATAAAACACACACAGAATCTGTATGGTGAAAATTATAAAATGCTAATGAAAACCAAAAAAAATAAAAATTAAATAAGTGGAATGAAAGTGAAAAGTGAAAATGAAGTTGCTCAGTCGTGTCCGACTCTTAGCGACCCCATGGACTGCAGCCTACCAGGCTCCTCCACCCATGGGATTTTCCAGGCAAGAATACATAGGAAACATTTTATTTACAATTCGTATAAAAAGCACACAAGATAGAATTGGTACAGCCAGAATCAAATGAGAGAATCCCTCTATCAGATTTTAGGACCTACTATATTGCTACCAAAATTAAGACTGTTGTTATTTTTGTATGGAGTCACACAGAGTTGGACACGACTGAAGTAACTTAGCAGCAGCAGCAGACACATAGATAGAAGGAAAAGAATAGAGAACCTAGACATTGACCCATATAAATATGCTAAATGGATTTTTGACCACGTTGCAAAAGCAACTCAAAGGAAAACAGATAGACTTTCCAACAAATAATGCTGAAGCAATCGGAAGTCCATAGACCAAAAAATAAAAATAAAAAGGAATTTTGACCTAAAGCTCATACCTAATACAAAAATTACTCAAATAATAAGAGACATTAGTGCAAAATATAAAACAATAAATCATTTAGAAGCAAAACATTGGAAGTAATCTTTGAATCTAGGGTTGGAAAAAGAAAGATATGACACCAAAAGCATAATCCATAGAAGGAACTGCTAAACTGGGCTTCATCAAAATTAACAACCTTTGCTCTGTGAAGAGTTTGAAACAGCAAGCTATAGAATGGGAGAAAATATATGAATACAGTATATCTGACCAAGGGTTACTATCTAGGATATATAAAGAATTCTCAAAACTCAACAGTAGAAAAAATCCAATTAACAAATAAACAAAGGACATAAACAGATATTTCACCAAGTATATACAGATGGTGAATGAGCACATGAAAAGATAATCAACACCATTACCTGTATAGTTAAGACTTCCCAGAGAAACAAAACAAATATGATATGGATATACATAAGAAGAGATGATTTATTTAAAGGAATTGGCTTGTGCAATTACGGAGGCTGGCAAGTCTAAAACTGGGAGAATAAGCCAGCAGGCTGGAGACCTATGAAAAAGCCAATATCAGTTCAAATTTGAAATACATTTGATGGTAGAATTCCTTTTTGCTTGAGGAAGGTCAGTCTTTGTTCTATTAAGGTCTTAAACTGATGGGGTAGCTTCTACCTATATTATGAAGGGAACTCTACTTTATTCAAAGTCCACTGATTTAAATGTTAATCTCACTCTTTCACTTCCCCTAAAAAACCCTTACAAAGACAATCAGAATTATATTTGACCAAATATCTGGATGTGTGCATGTTAATTCACTTTAGTCATGGCTGACTCTATATGACCCTATAGATTGTAGCCTGACAGGTTCCCCTGTCCATGGGATTCTCCAGGCAAGAATACTGGAGTGAGTCGCCATTTCATCCTCCAGGGGATCTTCCCAACCCACGGATCAAACCCATCTCTTATGTCTCCTGTTTTGGCAGGAAGGAGACATAATACTTTAATACTAGTGTCACCTGGGAAGCCCAAATATCCGGGTACTATAGCCAAACTGACACATAGAATTAACTCATTAGAAAAGTTAAAATTAATACCACAATATAATATCAACACGTTTATCAGAATGGGTAAAATAAAAAAAAATAATGGCAATGCCAAATGCTAGCCAGGACGCAGAGAAATTGGACCACTTATACATGGCTGATGGAAAAGTAAAATGGTATAGCCACTCTAAAACATAGTTCAGCATTTTCTTATGATACTAAACATACAATTACCACATGACAGAAATTTCAATCTTATACATTTATTCTAGATAAATAAAACATTTGTTCACACAGACTTACCTTGTGGCTCAGATGGTAAAGAATCTACCTGCAATTCAGGAGACCCAGGTTTGATCCCTGGGTTGGGAAGATGCCCTGGAGAAGGGAATGGCTACATACTTCACTATTTTTTCCTGAAGAATCCCAAGGACAGAGAGGCCAGGTGGGGTACAGTCCATGGTGTTGCAGAGTCAGACACGACTGAGCAACCAACACTTTCAGTGTTTCTTTTGTTCACACAAAAATCTGTACACAAATGTTACAATAGCTTTATCCATAATAAGGAAAAAAAAAAAAAACTGGAAACAATCCAGATGTGCTTTAACGAGTGAATGGTTAAACATATATATATATATATATATATATATATATATATATATATAATCGAATATATGTATATATGTATATATATATGTGTGTATATATATATATATAATAGAACTATTCAGCAGTTAATAGGTAATGAGATATTGATATATGCAACTGGAATGAACATTCAAGATTATTCTGAATGTAAAAAGAATACAATTCACCAAGATTATTATACACTGTAAGATTCTATTTGTATAATATTTTTGAAAAGACAATATTTTAGAAATGGAGAACAGATTTGTAGTTGCCAGAGATTAGAGAAGAAGGTATTTAGGATCTCTGTGGTTAATAGGTTCTTCTGAAACTAGACTTTGGTGCAAGTACACTTCTTTACACATATATCCTCCTCCACAAATACAAACATATACACTGAGTACTAAGTAAAAGAAGAGATATCTAAATAAGATTGGTGGACTGTAACAATGTCAGTATTCAGGTTATGCCATTATACTATAATTTTGTAAGGTGTTACCATGGGTTGAAACTAGTTAAAACGCACATAGAATTGTTCTGTGTTATTTCTTACAAAATGGGAAAAATTTTAAGAAATATTAATCACAAAAGAAAAATTTTTATTTAAAAAGTGGACAAGGATTTTTTTCAGATAATCAAGGGCTTAGAAAAGTACTATAAATGGATTTATTGCATAGGATGTGAATTATAAACCCATGGCTGATTCATGTTGATGTTTGGTGGAAATCAATGCAATACTATAAAACAATTATCCTTCAATTAAAAATAAAGTAAAAATAAAATAAAAATAAAGTTGTTAAAAAAATGCAATAATATGAAAAAACACTTCAAAATTTATTACAACTGTATTCCATGTAAATTAAGAAGAAATAAGAAATCATGGTAGTGAGTAATGAAATCTACTAAACATGATGATGTCTTGAATCATATTAAATGCTGTGACAAAACAAAGAAAATATCAAAAATATTTGTTGGTTAAAAATATAAATAATTTAATAATAATTATACTGTCCAAATTTCTAAATTATACTAGCAAAAAAGAATTTAGGGGACAAGTAAAGTGATTTCTTGCAAATATTCTCCATTTTTACATTCACATATTAAACAACCTTTAATTTTAGATACTTAGATAATTAGAAAGTATGTGTTTATCTTTTAAAAAGGAATGTTCATCACACCACTGTTTCTAATAACCAGGACATGAAACCAACCTAGATGTCCATCAGCAGATGAATGGATAAGAAAGCTGTGGTACATATACACAATGGAGTATTACTCAGCCATTAAAAAGAATATATTTGAATCAGTTCTAATGAGGTGGATGAAACTGGAGCCTATTATACAGAGTGAAGTAAGTCAGAAAGAAAAAGATCAATACAGTATACTAACGCATATATATGGAATTTAGAAAGATGGTAACGATAATCCTGTGTGCGAGACAGCAAAAGAGATATAGATGCATAGAACAGTCTTTTGGACTCTGTGGGAGAGGGCGAGGGTGGGATGATTTGGGAGAATGGCATTGAAACATGTATAATACCACATATGAAATGAATCGCCAGTCCATGTTTGATGCATGATACTAGATGCTTGGGGCTGGTGCACTGAGATGACCCAGAGGGATGGTAAGGGGAGGGAGGAAGGAAGGGGGGTTCAGGATGGGGAACACGTGTATACCTGTGGTGGATTCACGTTGATGTATAGCAAAACCAATACAATATTATAAAGTAATTAACCTCCAATTAAAATAAATAAACTTATATAAAAAGAAAAAAAAGAATGTATACTGACAGATCACAAGTGAGGCATTTAATAAACAAGACACTCTACAGTTAGTTAGGCTTCCCTGGTGGCTCAGAGGTTAAAGCGTCTGCCTCCTATGTGGGAAACCCGGGTTCGATCCCTGGGTTGGGAAGATCCCCTGGAGAAGGAAATGGCAACCCAGTCCAGTATTCTTGCCTGGAGAATCCCATGGACAGAGGAGCCAGGTAGGCTACAGTCCACGGGGTCACAAAGAGTCGGACACAACTGAGTGACTTCACTACAGTTAGTACATCAAAAATTAGAAAACAAACAAAGTCTCAGGGAAAGATAAAGTCAAAGTGTATAAAACAAGATCACAAAGTAAAGTTCTAAAATAGAAACTGTGAAAAAATTGTAAATGGGTTGAACTAATCTATCTGAAGACAGAACTCCACATTTAATAAAATAAATTTAAATTATTGATCTACCAAAATATGCCTTGGAAAACAAAGATTCAAAGAATGGCCCAAGCTCTATCAGATAAATGGAAATAAAATAATTCACAGATTGTAATGCTTTTTTAAACATAATAGTATTTAAGGCAAAATACAATAAACAGGAGAAAAAAGGGCAAGTGTTCATAATGAATGAGTGATAATCTTAGGCAAAACAAAATAGCACAAAATTAAAAAATAAAATCAATAAATAAATTGTAAACAGTAGAAAACTGTAAAGAACACATGAACTGGACCTAATTTAAGAAAACTAAGAATTAGTATCAAGTATGATTCAAATAACTGTCATGTACATATGAGTATGTATGTGTATGCAAACAAAGTTAAGATGAGTAAACTTTAAGTTGTTACCATAGAATATATATAAGGTGGTTTTATACAAGGTGTAATTTTTTACTTCACAAACTTAAATATTTGAACTTTAAAATCAGCTTGTGTTATTTTCTATTAATTTCTGCTTTATTAAATACTCTTTTTAAATTTTTTGCCCTGTTGAGTTATAGATGTAGTTCATTTTCTCAAAATGTGTTATGTTTTAATAATTAGCTTTTCAAGACAGGGTAACACATTATTACATGTCAAGCAATTCAGAGATGTATGAAAAATGTAATAATCTGCTCTTATTCCTTTATTATAATCATAGTGTGGTCCTAATCTTCTTAGAGATTTACCAGCTATTCTTCTATATGTTTATATATGTCTATATTTATAGAAGTATATGACTCTTAAAAATAAAATAGAATCATACACATTATATACATAGTTCTACATCTAAGTTTTCCACTCATTATACAATAGACATGTTTCCATGTCAACACATCTTATCTTGGTTATTTTAATTCTGACAAACTTTATAATGTCATAATCTATCACAACATTCTCAATGAGTTTCTTTATTGAGGCACACTCAGGTAAATTTTAGCTTTTCTAGTAGTATAGTATAAATATAACTGAACACATCTGTAGCTTTGGTACTTTTTTCTGTAATAGCATACATTAGATTTCAATTGCTGTATAATATATTTATCACAAGCTTAGCAGCTTAAAACAAGGCCCATTTATTAATCCACAGCATTGTAGGTAAGAAGTTCAGCATGGTGTTGCTTTATTATCTGCACAAGATGTTTCAAAGCTGAAATCAATCAATGTGTTGCTGCCTGGGTCTTGTCTGGAGGCTTGTCTATGGCACACATCCATTTCCGAACTCATTATGTTGCTGGGGGGATCCAGTTGCTTGACTGTATAGGACTGTTAGGACTGAGATGCCTATTTTCTTGCTAAAGCAGGGAGCTTCTCTCATCTCCTAAGGGGCATTCACATTACTTGCCACATGGCTCCCATCATCTTCAGACTCAGAACATTGATTCCTTTTCATGCTTTGCATCTCTGACTTCCTGTTTCTGATCCATATTTAAATACCTCATGTGATTAGTTAAGGCCCATCCAGAATTTCTACTTCATTAACTCAAAATAAACACAATGGTAAATTTAATCATATGTGGATTTTTTTGTTTGTTTGTTTTGTTTTTTTTGCTTGACAGTTGGCTCAGTGGTAAAGAATCTGCCTGTCAGTGCAGTAGACTGGGTTCAATCCCTGGGAGAAGATTCTCTGGAGAAGGAAATGGCAACTCACTCCAGTATTCTTGCCTGGAAAGTCTAATGGACAGAGGAGCCTGGCCCGGCTACAGCCCATGGGCTCACAAAGAGTTAGACATAGCTGAGCATGCACGCATGTGAAATTTTTAAAATTAATTTTATTGGGGATATAGTTGATTTACAGTATTGCATTAGTTTCTGCTGTACTGCAAGGTGATTCAGTTATTCATACACATATATCCATTTCTGTTTTAGATTCTTTTCTCATATAGGTCATTACAGAGTATTAAGTAGAACACATTTGGACTATTTAGCCATGTACA
Source organism: Capricornis sumatraensis (assembly GCF_032405125.1). Taxonomy (NCBI): domain Eukaryota; kingdom Metazoa; phylum Chordata; class Mammalia; order Artiodactyla; family Bovidae; genus Capricornis; species Capricornis sumatraensis. The sequence goes on from NC_091092.1 coordinate 6,725,527, forward strand.
GAACATAATCATGGGAGTAAGTCTCATCATATCCACAGATCCAGTAATCAACAGGAACAGATAATACAGAGTGAAGTTTATCAATACTCATCTTAGAATTGATCTGCCACATGAAGATTCCCAAAAGTAAAACTGCTTGGTCTGTTTTCAAGATTTAATATTTGAATTTTATTTTCACTTTTCTCATTTTATCAGATTCAGAACACATTGCAGGGAGACAAAACATGGTTATCTTTCCTAAATTTTGTGTTTTTTTGTGGGATGGTAATTTATACCAGGTAACTTCCACCAAGTGATATCTACTTTCTACTATAAATATTCAAGAAACGTGGAAGACTAAGGTATCAGAATACATTTAAATATCAGCTCCATGACTTACTAGTTTTGTGATAATTGAAACACTGTTTAACTTCATTTACAAAATAGAGATAAATCCTTAAAATATTGTTTGGAAGATAGAATGAGATGTTGGCTTAAAGAGCTTATAAGAGTGCCCGGTATTTAGTAACTGCTCAATAAATGTTAGTTATTACCTTACTAACTAGGTAATAACATTCAAGGGGTGGACATGTACTTAAATTCAACAAATAGGTTATACTCTTCTGGGACCATGAATCCTTAACAATTGATATTCTTCTCAGCAGTTGGTGACCTGATCTGTCACTGCATAGACTATATTGAGACTCTTGTTTACAACTAATGTAGGAATGATTCCTATTTTCAAATCTAATTCACAAGCCTTCCCATGTATCTATGCATTTGCAATATCTTTCTATAAATTACCCTTCATAAATTACCTTTTGGTTTAGTTTGGACTGTAGCTTTCTTGATAGTTCAGTTGGTAAAGAATCTGCCTGCAATGCAAGAGACCGTTTCAATCCCTGGGTTGGAAAGATCCCCTGGAGAAGGGAAAGTCTTCTGGCCTCCAGTATTCTGGCCCAGAGAATTCCATTAATATGCATAGACCATGGGGTAACTGAGTGATTTTCACTTTAGTTTGGATTGTAAATTTTCTATAACTTGGAATATTCTTTATGTGTATTTTAAATTAAAAAATATATTGTCAGAGTAACAATTGCAGCAATTCAAAAATAATACTAGTGATGTATGAAACTAATTGATTGCTGAAGAAGGCTTTCTTATCTCTTCTTGCTATTCTTTGGAACTCTGCATTCAGATGCTTATATCTTTCCTTTTCTCCTTTGCTTTTCACCTCTCTTCTTCTCACAGCTATTTGTAAGGCCTCCCCAGACAGCCATTTTGCTTTTTTGCATTTCTTTTCCATGGGGATGGTCTTGATCCCTGTCTCCTCTACAATGTCATGAACCTCATTCCATAGTTCATCAGGCACTCTATCTATCAGATCTAGACCTTTAAATCTATTTTTCACTTCCACTGTATAATCATAAGGGATTTGATTTAGGTCATACCAGAATGGTCTCGCAGTTTTCCCTGCTTTCTTCAATTTAAGTCTGAATTTGGCAATAAGGAGTTCATGATCTGACCCACAGTCAGCTCCCGGTCTTGTTTTTGTTGACCTGGCACGCTACAATCTATAGGGCTTCTCCACCTTTGGCTCCAAAGAGTATAATCAATCTGATTTCTGTGTTGACCACCTGGTTATGTCCATGTATAGAGTCTTCTCTTGTGTTGTTGGAAGAGAGTGTTTGCTATGACCAGTGCATTTTCTTGGAAAAACTCTATTAGTCTTTGCCCTGCTTCATTCCACATTCCAAGGACAAATTTGCCTTTTACTCCAGGTGTTTCTTGACTTCCTACTTTTGCATTCCAGTCCCCTATAATGAAAAGGACATCTTTTTTGGGTGTTAGTTCTAAAAGATCTTGTAGGTCTTCATATAACCGTTCAACTTCAGCTTCTTCAGCGTTACTGGTTGGGGCATAGACTTGGATAACTGTGATATTGAATGGTTTGCCTTGGAGATGAACAGAGATCATTCTGTCGTTTTTGAGATTGCATCCAAGTACTGCATTTCACACTCTTTTGTTGACCATGATGGCTACTCCATTTCTTCTGAGGGATTCCTGCCCACAGTAGTAGATGTAAGGGTCATCTGAGTTAAATTCACCCATTCTAGTCCATTTTAGTTCGCTGATTCCTAGAATGTCGATGTTCACCATTGCCATCTCTTGTTTGACCACTTCAAATTTGCCTTGATTCATGGACCTGACATTCCAGGTTCCTATCAATATTGCTCTTTACAGCGTCGGATCTTGCTTCTGTCACCAGTCACATCCACTACAGGGTATTGTTTTTGCTTTGGCTCCATCCCTTCATTCTTTCTGGAGTTCTTTCTCCACTGATCTCCAGTAGCATATTGGGCACCTAATGACCTGGGGAGTTCCTCTTTTGGTATCCTATCATTTTGCCTTTTCCTACTGTTCATGGGGTTCTCAAGGCAAGAATACTGAAGTGGCTTGCCATTCCCTTCTCCAGTGGACCACATTCTGTCAGACCTCTCCACCATGACCTGCCCATCTTGGGTTGCCCCACAGGCATGGCTTGGTTTCACTGAGTTAGACAAGGCTGTGGTCCTAGTGTGATTAGATTGACTAATTTTCTGTGAGTATGGTTTCAGTGTGTCAGCCCTATGATGCCCTCTTGCAACAGTTACCATCTTACCTGGGTTTCTCTTACCTTGTTGTGGGGTATCTCTTCATGGCTGCTCCAGCAAAGCACAGTCACTGCTCCTTACCTTGGACGAGGGGTATCTCCTTACCACCACCGTTCCTGACCTTCAACGTGGGATAGCTCCTCTAGGCACTCCTGTGCCTGTGCAGCCACCACTGCTTGGGTTGCTCCTCCCGGCTGTCGGCCCTGGCCTCAGGCTCGGGGTGGCTCCTCAAGGTCACCGCCCCTGGCCTCAGGCGCAAGGTGGCTTCTCCTGGCCGCCCCTGATCTCGGATGCGGGGTGTCTCCTCCCAGCCGCCACTCGCCTCGGATGCGAGGTAGCTCCTCCTGGCCGCTGCCCTGATCTTGGACACTGGGTGTCTCCTCCCGGCCACCACTGACCTCAGACGTGGGATAGCTCCTCTCGGCCACCACCCCTGACCTCGGACGTGGGGTGTCTCCTCCCAGCCGCTGCCCCTGACCGCAGACGCAGGGTAGCTCCTCCCAGCCACCGCCACTGACCTCGGATGCAGGGTAGCTCCTCTCGGCCGTTCCTGTGTCGTCACAGCAATTTTTCCAATATTTATTAGCACCAGAGAGTATTGCTTTAAAGTTTTTAACCATCTGAACTGTGAAAATAATACATAATATTTTAAAAATTTATCTTTCTCCAAAAACCATAGTTGAAGACTTTTTCACATGGATTATATACATTTCCCCCTCTTCTTCTGATTTATCTATTGACAACAATATCTTTTTCTAAGCATCTCTATGTATTCTTTAAGAGTGTCAACACCTTTTCACTCATATGTTTTGGTAATATTATTATCCAAATATCTAAAACTCATTATTTGTTTTCAACACTTTTAGTGGTGAAACATCTGCCATCAGTTCACTTCAGTTCAGTCTCTCAGTGGTGTCTGACACTTTGTGACCCCATGCACTGCAGTGTGCCAGGCTTCCCTGTCCATCACCAATTCCCAAACTCACATCCATTGAGTCGGTGATGGAATCCAATCATCTCATCTTCTATCGTCCATTTCTCCCCATGCCTTCAATCTTTTGCAGAATCAGGGTCTTTTCCAAGGAGTCAGTTCTTCACTTAAGCTGGCCAAAGTATTGGAGATTCAGCTTCAACATCAGTCCTTCCAATGAACACCCAGGACTGATCTCCTCTAGGATGGACTGGTTGGATCTCCTTGCAGTCCAAGGGACTCTCAAGAGTCTTCTCCAACAAGACAGTTCAGAAGCATTAATTCTTCAGCACTCAGCTTTCTTTATAGTCCAAATCTCACATCCATACATGACTACTGGAAAAACCATAGCCTTGACAAGATAGCCCTTGTTGGCAAAGTAATGTCTCTGCTTTTTAATATGATATCTAGGTTGGTCATAACTTTTCTCCCAAGGAGCAAGCTCCTTTTGATTTCATGGATGCACTCACCATCTGCAGTGATTTTGGAGCCCCCCAAAATAAATTATGTCATTATTTCCACTGTTTCCCCATCTATTGGAAATGAAGTGATGGGACTAGATGCCATGATCTTAGTTTTCCAAATGTTGTGTTGTAAACCAACATTTTTGATCTTCTCTTTCACTTTCATCAAGAGGCTCTTTAGTTCTTCACTTTCTGCCATAAGGGTGGTGTCATCTGCATATCTGAGGTTATTGCTATTTCTCCCGGCAATCTTGATTCCATCTTGTGCTTCATCCAGTCCAGCATTTCTCATGACATACTGTGCGTATAAATTAAATAAGAAGGGTGAGAATATACAAACTTGACATACTCCTTTCCATATTTGGAACCACTCTGTTGTTCCATGTCCACTTCTAACTGTTGCTTACTGACCTGAATATAGATTTCTCAAGAGGCAGGTCAGGTGATCTGGTATGCCCATTTCTTTAAGAATTTCCCACAGTTTGTTGTAATCCACACAGTCAAATGCTTTTGCATAGTCAATAAAGCTGAAGTAGCTGTTTTTCTGGAACTTTCTTGCCTTTTCGATGATCCAACAGATGTTGGCAATTTGACCTCTGGTTCCTCTGCCTTTTCTAAATCCACCTTGAACACCTGGAAGTTCATGGTTCACATACTGTTGAAGCCTGACTTGGAGAATTTTGAGCATTACTTTACTAGTGTGTGAGATGAGTGCAATTGTGCAGCAGTTTGAGCATTCTTTGGTCTTGCTTTTCTTTGGGATTGGAATGAAAACTGACATTTCCAGTCCCGTGGTCACTGTTGAGTTTTCCAAATTTTCTGGCATATTGAGTGCAGCATTTTCACCGCATCATCTTTTAGGATTTGAAATAGCTCAACTGGAATTCCATAACTTCCACCAGCTTTGTTCATAGTGATGCTTGTTAAGGCCCACTTGACTTTGCATTTCAGCATGTCTGGTTCCAGATGAGTGATTATACCATCGTGATTATCTGGGTCATGAACATATTTTTTGTACGGTTCTTCTGTGTATTCTCTCGACCTCTTCTTATTGTCTTCTGCTTCTGTTAGGTCCATACAATTTCTGTCCTTTATTGTGCCCATCTTTGCATGAATTGTTCCCTTGGTATCTCCAACTTTCTTGAAGAGATCTCTAGAGATCTCCATTCTATTGTTTTCCTCTGTTTCTTTTCCTTAATCACTGAGGAAGGGTTTCTCCGTTCAAATGGGTATATCTTTCCTTCTCTCCTTTGCCTTTTGCTTCTCTTCTTTTCATGACTGTTTGTAAGGCTTCCTCAGACAACCATTTTGCCTGTTTGCATTTCTGTTTCTTAGGGATGGTCTTGATCCCTGCCTCCTGTACAATGTCACAAACCTCTGTCCATCATTCTTCAGGCACTCTATCAGATCTAATCCCTTGGATCTGTTTCTCACTTCCACTGTATAATCATAAGGAATTTGATTTAGGTCATACTTGAATGGTCTAGAGGTTTTCCTTACTTTCTTCAATTTAAGTCTGAATTTGGCAATAAGGGGTTCACTACCTGAGCCACAGTCAGCTCAGGTCTTGTTCTTGCTGACTGTATAGAGCTTCTCCAACTTTGGCTGCAGAGAATATAATCAATCTGATTTTGGTAGTGACCATCTGGTGATGTCTGTGTGTAGAGTCTTCACTTGTCTTGTTGGAAGAGGGTTTTTGCTATGACCAGTGCATTCTCTTGGCAAAAGTTTATTTGATTTGCCCTGTTTCATTCCGTACTCCAAGGCCAAATTTGTCTGTTACTCCAGGTATTTTCTGACTTCCTACTTTTGCTTTCCAGTCGTCTATAATGAAAAGGATATCTTTTTTAGGTGTTAGTTCTAGAAGGTCTTGTAGGTCTTCATAAAACTGTTCAACTTCAGCTTCTTTGGCATTACTGCTCAGGACAGACTTGGATTACTGTGACATTGAATGGTTTGCCTTGGAAATTAACAGAGATCATTCTGTCATTTTTGAGATTTCATCCAAGTACAGCATTTCGGACTCTTTTGTTGACTATGATGACTACTCCATTTCTTCTAAGGGATTCTTGTGCACAGTAGTAGATATAATGGTCATCTGAGTTAAATTCACCCATTCCAGTCCATTTTAGTTTGCTGATTCCTAAAATGTTGATGTTCACTGTTGCCATCTCCTGTTTGACCATTTCCAATTTTCCTTGATTCATGAACCTAACATTCCTGATTCCTGTGCGATATTGCTCTTTACAGCATCAGACTTTACTTCCACCACCAGTCACATCCACACCTAGGTGTTGTTTTTCCTTTGGCTCCGTCTCTTCATTCTTTCTGGAGTTATTTCTCCACTGATCTCCAGTAGTATATTCAGCACCTACAGATCTGGGGAGTTCATCTTTCAGTGTCCTATCTTTTTGCCCTTTCATATTGTTCATGAGGTTCTGCCATAGATTTTCATTAAATCTATGTTCATTAATTCATAAATCATTAAATCTAAATGTTCATTACAAAACAAATCGAGGACTACCACATAAATCAACAAATATTATGAATAAATAAACATAAATCCTATCATCCAGAAACAGTTAATATGTTGTGAACATTATTCAATATACCACTTTACACAAATCAGAATGAAGTAAAGGTAGATACACAAAGTTTAACTAGAATGAGCTTCTACCATACATGATGTTTTGAAACAAAAATAATAAGATTATTTCATTTGATCAAAAATGAAAATAGTATATAAATGGAAACAATTGTTGAATTTAACTATTTCTTCAATGCAGAAATTACTAATCTTTAAAATATAAGAGTATAAGGAAATCATTAATATATAGGGCTAATGTTATAGTATATATATATATATATATATTTCAATGTTACCAATGGGCATCCTTTTTTTTTTAAAACCAATAGATTTACATTCTAATATAAAGGATAAGGTAATTAGCACAGTTCACACTTATTCCCACAACTTTTTCCTGTGTCTTTTTTGTTATTATTGTTAATTATACCATGTGAGAATTTATGAAGTATACTTTTCATTCTGTAACCACAATTCTTCTGATAGATACCATAAGCAGAAATGAGAAAACTCAGTTAAAGATATTTTACTCACAAGTTCATATATAGTTCAAATGAAATGTCAGTCTAAATGTTAATTAGATAGATCTTTAAATCTCAACAAACTCCAAAAACAAAGTGAAAGAATAATAATGAAAAAAAAGGTGTGTTTCCTCACTAGATGTTAAGTTGTGCTAGTAAAGACAGTATGATGTCAAAGTATCAATTAAACACAATGGAAAGCTCAAACAGGATCTTTCTGACAATTGAGTATAAAAGAGTTAAGATTAAAAGGACTGGGAAAAAAATGGGATGTTTTATAAACAAGACTGGGGAAATTGACTTTCTGTATGTGAAAAATAGGAAATGAGGGCATTCCCTCATGCCATACAAGAGCCAATGTATCAAAGCCATAAATCAAAAACTTAATTTCTTTTGGAAAGAGTGAGGTTAAAAAGTACTAGAAAATTATATTACAGCTGCTTATAATTTTATGAATTTATAATATTTTATACTTCATATATCATAAAATTTACTCTTTGTGATTTTAGAATATTCACAGAGCATCATAATCATCATTACTAATTACACAATATTTAATCACCCCTCCAAAAACACCATATCCATTAACTCCCAATTCCATCTTCTCTGCCATTCTAGGTAACAATTGGATATGTCAATATTGGAAATTTCGCATAAATTTAATCATTCAAGTTGAAACTCCAGTACTTTGGCCACTTCATGCAAAGAGTTGACTCATTGGAAAAGACTCCAATGCTGGGAAGGATTTGGGGTAGGAGGAGAAGGGGACAACAGAAGGATGAGATGGCTGGATGGCATCACCGACTCGATGGACGTGAGTTTGAGTGAACTCCGGGAGTTGGTGATGGACAGGGAGTCCTGGCGTGCTGCAATTCATGGGGTCACAAAAGGTCGGACATGACTGAGCGACTGAACTGAACTGAACTGAACTGAACTGAACTGTTGTAGCCTGTTTTTGCCTGGCTTCTTTCATTTATTATTATTATAATGTTTTCAAGGTTCTTTCAATTTATGGCTCATATCAGCACTTCATTTTTTATGGCTGAATAATGTTTTATTGTGTGAATATGCTACATTTTGTCTGTTAATCAATTGATAGTTATCTGGGTTTCTTTCACATTTGGCTATTATGATTAATGCTGCTGTGAAGATTTTTGTACAAATGTTAGTATGAATATACATTTTCAGTTTTCTTGAATATATAATCAATAGTGGAATTGTGAGATCTTTGATATATCTTTTATATTTCTTATTGCCAGATGTTTTTCCAATGTGACTGAAACATTTCATATTCCCAGTAGCAATGAATGAGAGTTTCTATCACTCTGCATCTTTGCCAGCATTTGGTGTTGTCAGTGATACAGCTTTTGGTCATTCTAATAAATGTATAGTAGTGTGTGTGTGTGTGTGTGTGTGTGTGTGTGTGTGTGTGTGTGTTAGTCCCTCAGTCGTGTCTACCTCTTTGTGACTCCATGGACTCCTCTTTGCATAGGATTCTGAAACCAAGAATACTGGAGTGGATTGCCATTTCCTTCTCCAGTGTATAGTAGTATCTTGTTGTTTTAATTAGTATTTTCCTGATGACATATTATGCAGAGCATCTTTTCATATACATATTTACCATCTGTGTACATTCTTGGTGAGGTACCTGGTAAGCTTTTCGGCCCACATTTCAATAGAATTGTTTGTTTTCTTATTGTTGAATTTTAACACTTCCTTGTATATTTGAATAACAGTATTTTATTAGATGTGTCTTTTACAAATAATTTCTCCCTTTGTGTGGCTTGTTTTCTTATTCTCTTGACATTGTCTTTCACAGAGAAGAAGTTTTTAACTGTAATGAAGTACAACTTATCAATTATTTCCTTCATGGATGGTGTTTTTAAGGTTGTATCTAAAAAGGAATCACCACACCCAAGATCAGCTGGGTTTTTTCTTTTGTTATCTTCTAGGAGACTTATAGCTCTGCATTTTACGTTAAATCATCATCCATTCTGAGTTATTTTTTATGACGTTTGAAAAGTCTGTGTGTAGATTCTTTTTTTTTTTTTGCACCATTTGTTGGAAAGACTATCTTTGCTCTATTGTATCAACTTTGTTCTTTCTCAAAGATCATTGACTATATTTATGGGAGTATATTTCTGGGTGTTCTACTGTTTCATTGATCTATTTTTCTATTTTGAGATTGTATTGGAATAAAAAGAGACACATAGATTAATGGAACAGACTAGAATCTTTGATTTCAACAAATAGATGAAAAGCTCTGGACAGTGTAAGCAGAAAAAAGAATCAGTCAAAAGCTATGATTTTGGCTCACATAATCAATTTCTGGAATAATAAGAATCAGATCACAGACAGAAATAACGGCAACATCCACACAGCCAGAATCTCATCACAGGTAGGGTCTTCATAGGTTACTGCTAATGGGAAAAAAACACTTCCTACCCTCACTTCTAGTATCACTATTGAGGAGTGCTTGCATACTCTCTAATTCAGTGTAGCATTTGTGAAAAATCATGAGAATATCCAGCTATCTGGCTTAAATAAAGTGCTTAGGTCTTATCTGTCACAGAAATAGAAAGAGGGATGAATATATGCTACCACCCCTCGTTGTCAGATCTTGTAGCACAAAGCAGATCCTGTTTTCAACTTATCTTCAGTTCAGTTCAAGTTCAGTCAGTTCAGTTCAGTTCAGTTCAGTCACTCAGTCATATCTGACTCTTGGTAACCCCATGAACCACAGCACGCCAGGCCTCCCTGTCCATCACCAGCTCCCAGAGTTTACCTAAACTCATGTTGATTGAGTCAGAGATGCCATCCAACCGCCTTATTCTCTGTTGTACCCTTCCCTTGCCCTCAATCTTTCCCAGAATCAGGGTCTTTTCAAATGAGTCAGCTCTTCACATCAGGTGGCCAAGGTATTGGAATTTCAGCTTCAAAATCTGTCCTACCAATGAAAACCCAGGACTGATCTCCTTTAGGATGGACAGGTTGAATCTCATTATAGTTGAAGGGACTCTCAAGAGTCTTCTCCAACATCACAGTTCAAAAGCATCAATTCTTCGGCGCTCAGCTTTTTTTATAGTCCAATTCTTCTTTTTTATTAAATGTAAAATACTTTTTAAGCTTTATTGAGATAAAATTGACATATATTATTGTGTGAGTTTAATGATGTATAAGTTTATCATCAAACATAAATTTAATGAAACATATACATGTAAGTTGAATCACACAATGATTTGTTACATGTTTTTACTGCAAAATTATTGTCGTAATGATAATGTTAGTTAACACACCCATCAGCTTTATTTGGCAGCTTTCACATACACAGTAGAACATTGTTAACTGTCAGCTCCATGCTGTCCATTACACCCTCAGAATTTTCTCCTTTTGTAACTGGAAGTTTGTACCCTTTGACCACCTTCATGCATTTTCTCCACTACTTCCATCCTCTGTCCTGAGCAATAGTAATCTGTTCTTGTTTCTTTCTTTCTTTTTTTTTTAAGGAAGATTTGGTTGCATTTTTTTTTTTGAAGGAGAATAGATTATTTATTTATTTATTTTATTTTATTTTTTTACTTTACAATACTGTATTGGTTTTGCCATACATTGACATGAAGCCACCACAGGTGTACATGAGTTCCCAACCCTGAACCCCCCCTCCCACCACTCTCCCCATATCATCTCTCTGGGTCATCCCAGTGCACCAGCCCCAAGCATGCTGTATTCTCTATCGAATCTAGACTAGCGATTCATTTCTTACATGATAGTATACTTTTTTCAATGCCATTCTCCCAAATCATCCCACCCTCTCCCTCTCCTTCTCCCACAGAGTGCAAAGGTCTGTTCTTTACATCTGTATCTCTTTCGCTGTCTTGCATACAGGGTTATCATTACCATCTTTCTAAATTCCGTATATATGTGTTAGTATACTGTATTGGTGTTTTTCTTTCTGGCTTACTTCACTCTGTATAATCGACTCCAGTTTCATCCACCTCATTAGAACGGATTCAAATGTATTCTTTTTAATGGCTGAGTAATATTCCATTATGTATATGTACCACAGCTTTCTTGTCCATTCGTCTGCTGATGGACATCTAGGTTGTTTCCATGTCCTGGCTATTATAAACAGTGCTGCGATGAACATTGGGGTACACGTGTCTCTTTCAATTCTGGTTTCCTTGGTGTGTATGCCCAGCAGTGGGATTGCTCGGCCATAATGCAGTTCTATTTCCAGTTTTTTAAGGAATCTCCACACTGTTCTTCATAGTGGCTATACTAGTTTGCATTCCCACCAACAGAGTAAGAGGGTTCCCTTTTATCCACACCCTCTCCAGCATTTATTGCTTGTAGACTTTTGGATCACAGCCATTGACTGGTGTGAAATGGTACCTCATTATGGTTTTGATTTGCATTTCTCTGATAATGAGTGATGCTGAGCATCTTTTCATGTCTTTGTTAGCCATCTGTAAGTCTTCTTTGGAGAAATGTCTATTTAGTTCTTTGGCCCATTTTTTGATTGGGTCATTTATTTTTCTGGAATTGAGCTGCATAAGTTGCTTGTATATTTTTGAGATTAGTTGTTTGTCAGTTGCTTCATTTGCTATTATTTTCTCCCATTCCAAAGGCTGTCTTTTCACCTTGCTTATAGTTTCCTTTGTTGTGTAAAAGGTTTTACTTTTAATTAGATCCCATTTGTTTATTTTTACTTTTATTTCCAGTATTCTGGGAGGTGGATCATAGAGGATCTTCCTGTGATTTATGTCAGAGAGTGTTTTGCCTGTGTTCTCCACTAGGAGTTTTATAGTTTCTGGTCTTACTTCTCACATGCATACATGACTACTGAAAAAACCATAGCCTTGACTAGACGGACCTTTGTTGGCAAAGTAATGTCTCTGCTTTTGAATATGCTATCTAGGTTGGTCATAACCTTTCTTCCAAGGAGCAAATGTCTTTTAATTTCATGGCTGCAATCACAATCAACAGTGATTTTGGAGCCCCCCAAAATAAAGTCAGCCACTGTTTCCACTGTTTCCCCATCTATTTCCCATGAAGTGATGGGACAGGATGCCATGATCTTCGTTTTCTGAATGTTGAGCTTTAAGCCAACTTTTTCACTCTCTTCTTTCACTTTCATCAAGAGACTCTAGTTTTTCTTCACTTTCTGCCATAAGGGTGGTGTCATCTGCATATCTGAGGTTACTGATATTTCTTCCAGCAATCTTGATTGCAGCTTGTGCTTCTTCCTGCCCAGCATTTCTCATGAGGTACTCTGCATAGAAGTTAAATAAGCAGGGTGACAATATACAGCCTTGATGTGCTCCTTTTCCTATTTGGAACCAGTCTGTTGTTCCATGTCCTGTTCTAACTGTTGCTTCCTGCCCAACATACAGGTTTCTCAAGAGACAGGTCAGGTGGTCTGGTATTCCCTTCTCTTTCAGAATTTTCCACAGTTTATTGTGATCCACACCATCAAATGCTTTGGCATAGTCAATAAATCAGAAATAGATGCTTTTATGGAACTCTCTTGCTTTTTCAATGATCCACCAGGTGTTGGCAATTTGATCTCTGGTTCCTCTGCCTTTTCTAAAAGCAGCTTGAACATCTTGAAGTTCATGGTTCACGTATTGCTGAAGCCTGGCTTGGATAATTTTGAGCATTACTTTACTAGCGTGTGAGATGAGTGCAATTGTGCAATAGTTTGCGCATTCTTTGGCATTGCCTTTTCCAGTCCTGTGGCCATGGCTTAGTTTTCCAAATTTGCTGACATATTGAGTGCAGCACTTTCTCAACATCATCTTTCAGGATTTGAAATAGCTCAACTGGAATTCCACCACCTCCACTAGCTTTGTTCATAGTGATGCTTCCTAAGGCCCACTTGACTTCACATTCCAGGATGTCTGGCTTTAGATGAGTGATCACACCATTGTGATTATCTTGGTCTTGAAGCTCTTTTTTGTACAGTTCTTCTGTGTATTCTTGAGACCTCTTCTTAATACATTCTGCTTCTTTTAGGTCCATACCATTTCTGTCCTTTATTGTGCCCATTTTGCATGAACTGTTCCCTTGGTGCCTCTAATTTTCTCGAGGAGATCTCTAGTCTTTCCCATTCTATTGTTTTCCTCTTTTTCTTCACATTGATTGCTGAAGAAAGTTTTCTTATCGCTCGTTGCTATTCTGGAACTCCGCATTCAAATGGGTATATCTTTCTTTTTCTCCTTTGCTTCTTGCTTCTCTTCTTTTCACAGCTATTTGTGAGACCTCCTTAGACAGTCATTCTGCTTTTATGCATTTCTTTTTCTTGGGAATTGTCTTGATCCCTGTCACCTATACAATGTTATGAAACTCCATCCATACTTCATCAGGCACTATCTATCAGATCTAATCCCTTAAATCTATTTCTCACTTCCACTGTTTAATCATAAGGGATTTGATTTAGGTCATACCTAAATGGTCTAGTGGTTTTCCCCACTTTCTTCAATTTAAGTCTGAATTTGGCAGTAAGGAGTTCATGATCTGAATCTTACTTACCTCAAAATTTGATGTGATTATAGATACCAAAAATAGAGAAAAAGACAAATATCTATTGCATAGGTATTCATGAAAGTCAATGTTAAAAAAAAAACAATTAGCTATTATCAGCCATATGAGCAAAACTAAAAAATCTGTTAAGACTAAGTATTGGTTGAATGACAGGAAAAGATGTACATTCTCTGATAGGAGTACAAATGGATGCAATCTTTTTTGGATCATGATTTGGCATTAATGAACTTGGAACTAAGCATATTCTACAAACCATATATTCTGCTTATAGGTGTCCATCTTGAACTTGTATCTATGTGCCAGGATCCTTGTAGAAGGACAGACATTGTAAAACTTGAAGGAAAGATAGATAAATAAATTATGCTTTACTTTAATTAGTAAATAACGTGACTTACTTAATGAATGAACTTGATCTTTATAAATGTATCAATAAAAATAGTAGTCAAATATAATTATGAGTGAAAGACAAGTTGCAAAATTATATGTAGAGTGTGATAATCTATGTATAGTTTTAAAAGATATACAAAGCAACTTTGGATACATATATCAGATAAGAGGAAAAAATGCAGTTGTTTGCTATGATGGTTAATTTCTTATGCCATTTTGACACAGCCATGGGGTATCCACATATTTGTTCAAACATTATTCTGAGTAAATTTTTGAGAGCGTTTTATATGAGAGCAACATTTAAATTGATAAAATGAGCAAAACAGATTACCCTCCCTAATGTAGATTGGCCTCATCCAATCAGTTGAAGGAAGGAATGACTAAAACAAAAAGGCTGACCATTTTTCTGTCTGATGGACATTGACTCTCTTTCTTGCCTTCAGCCTCAACTTAAAATATTAGATCTCTGCATAATGAGTTTGCTGGCCTTCTTCTGGAACTAAGCCATCAATTCTTCTGGGTCTCCAGCTTGTCCAGTCTCTCTGCAGATCTTTGGACTTGTCAGCCTCCATAACTACATATGCTAATTCCTTCAAATAATCTTTCAATCAATCTCTATATATAGAGTAACGATAAAGAGATAGAAATATATTATTGGTTCTGTTTCTCTGGAGAACCCTGACTAATACTGTAAGATATTTTTTCCATGAATGACAGAAGATGCTTTCAGGAAGGTAAGAAGGAGCATTGGATTTGTGAGGAAGAAAATTAAAACTCCAATTTTACCCATATGCTCTTTGTTTTTAAATTTTTAAAAAGTGAAACAAAATGGCAAAATATTAATCTTTTTAATAATGAGGGAATTTGTTATATTATTCCCTGCATAGTTCTGTTTAAAAAGTTTCTTTACATAGTACTTTCATTAATATTCAACTATAAGAATCTCATTATTTCCATTGGAATTTTTTTATTTAAACAATGATTTATTTAGTGAAGCATTTGTTAATTTTTAAAAAATCTTAAATGTTAGTTTCTGATTTATTCACATCATAATCAGAGACTGTGGTGTGCATGTTACATATTATTATAGTTCTGTTAAGGACTTTGTGACCCAGTATCCCGTTAAATTCGTAAATCTTCCTTGTATAACTGAAGATAGTTTATGTTCTCTACTTTTGAGTGTTTGATAAAGTTTATTATTGTTGTTTTTGTTCTAATCTATATATTCACCAACATTTTGCCTATATGATTCATCTATTTCTAGTAAAACTCTTCTAAAATCAGCTACTATTTTTAATGATTTTGATGTGAGAGATCCATGGCTCTAGAATCATTCTTTTTGCTCTGCCAACACTAGAATGTTTCCCATATGATTGGTACACAAAATATCATCATTTTGAACATATTCCAACTAATAGAACAGAGGAAAAAGGAAAGAAAGGGTGTGTTTGGTAACTTTAACGATATATCCCAGAAATTTCATACATCATCCCTTATCACTTGTCCTTAGCCCAGACTTGGTCATCTGGCTACCCATCAATATAAGGGAGATTGAAAACTATAGTTCTTATTCTTGGTGGTCATGTGCAGTGATCAATTTGATGATACTAACACTAAGGGAGATGGGGATCTATGATTCAGAAAACAAGTAGGAACCTCTATTCAGTCCTGTCAGGAGACCTCTTCTGGAATGGATGTATGGCAACTGTTTTCATCATCTTTTTTCTTCATCTCGAGGCTGAAATTTCAGAAAAAAAGACAAATAAGATAACATTTTTTTATTATAGAGGCTGAGATATGCCATGATATGCCATCTACAAGCTGGAGAACCAGGAAAACCATGGTACAGTTTAGTCTGAATCCAAAAGACTGAGAGTGAAGAAGCTGCCAGAGAAGGAGCTACAACGCCTGAGGGCAGAAGGTGGACATCTCAGGTCAAGAAAAGAGAGAATTTGTACTTCCTTGGATAGTGCTTGCTTATACTGTTAAGGGGTGATGTGGGCAGGGCAGAGATCTTTATTCACTACCAATTGAAATGCTAATCTCTTCCACAAAGACCCTCACAGGCACACCCAGAAATACTGTTCTACCAGCTATCTGGGTATCCCTTAGCCAGTGTAGTTGACATATTTAATTAACCATCATGACACCTTAGTTGTTCTATTCCATTTTTCCCTTGTAAATTCTTCTCTGACCAATTTAAATGGCACTAAGTGGCATGGTTAAGCATGCTAGAACTGCATGTCATGTTTAGTGATTATTAAGAATTTTGAAAGAAAAGGAGTTAGGATGGCTTAGTTGCCTAGCCTGTAGTTCTGCTATTTAGCACATGTGTGTGTATTTGTGTGTGTGTTTGTGTGTGATTTGTGTGTATGTGCTGAGAGAGAGAAAAAGTTCTTAAGCACCAGGAAGCACAGTATGCATAGCATTCCTTAAATTTTAGAAAGATGTCCATTTTCTTTTCCCGGGTTTTGGAGTAACTATTGGATTCCTTTTCTAATATCCAAAATAGGGTATTTGAGAGAAAATTGGCTTGATTGAAATACAACAGACATAGATGTTATCACCTACTTAAATTTTATTTGTTCCTGGTTAATAGTTTGTGTGTTACCAAATACTACTAGGAAAATATTGTTTCTTCTTGTACCAACATGTATAGAGGTAGATTGTTTTAGTGACTAAATAATCAGTGAACCACCTACCTTGTTAGAGTAAAGCACGGCCTGTGGCAGTAATATAATGACTTAGGTACATGTGTGCTCACTGATGCCCTCATCCATTCACTGATATGTGTATTTGTATCTTCTTCCCAGGTGACACATTGTTAAAAAATCACCCTGTTAATGCAGGAGATACAAGAGACATGAGTTTGGTCCCCAGATCAGGAAGATACCCTGGAGTAGGAAATGGCAACCCACTCAAGCATTCTTGCCTGGGAAATTCCATGGCCAGAGTAGTCTGGCAGGCTACAGCCCATGTGGTCTCAATGAGTTGGACGCAGTGGAGCATGCAGGCACTCATGCATATTTGATATACAGTACTCATCTCCTGATTGACACTATTTCTGTCCTTGAAGCTTCCCACTGTCAGAACTAAAATGGTCTGTTTTGTAAGAGTCAATAAAAACTGGCCTTAGGGTGATCATTGATGGGATGGCCCCTCTGTATCAGGCTAAGAGCTGAAAACCAATATATAAGGCAGGGTCCAAGGTTGCTTACCTTGGACAGGACTGAATTTTGGAGTTCTCAGTTATGAGTTCAAATAACTAAATGAATTGTGTGATTTAGCTCTGGACATGTACTAAATGATATTCAGGTGACTAGCTGTTTACCACCAATGGGATTCCTTTTTCTCTGGTGCACAATTCCCTTATATCTGTTTTAAAACATTATAGGATCCACTCCTTCTTTTAGTTGTATTTTACCATTATTGCTAAATTTAGAGTAAAACCAAGTTTAACAATGATTTAATGAGTTCATGCCTGCATTTAATTCATTTTTCCCTATGATATATGTTTATGAGAAAGAATCAAATAACAATAAAATAAATATTGGGATGTCATAACTTTTTTTGTTTCTTGTATAGCTTTCTTGTCCTGCACAGATCCAAACTGAGGTTCTATACCTTTTGTATCTGAAAAGGATAATCCTGTGAGCAGACTACATAATTGTCTACATAATACAACCTACTACCAGCCATTTCACCATTATATTTTATCTCTTTAAGTCCTTCTCTGTCATAAACCCCTTTTAAAAACACAAATAAAACTGACTGGAGATATGCCTTAAACGGATTATTTCCTAACACCCTAATGATTAGGTATCAACTGAGTGATACCAGGTGACAACCATAGCTGACTAGGAAATAGGCAATTGGGTAGGGAGGAGAGTATGCCAAAAAAAAAGGAGGAGTAAATGCTGCTGGGGGTCATGGGTGTAGGAAAGTATCCAAGGACAAATTTGGCTTCCTTCACAGTTTTGTTGGCAGTCAGGCCCTGTTTGTATTAGCAAGGATTGCTGTTAATAAGGATGAGCCTAAGGCAACTGAATAATCCCAACCTATTAATAAAAATATTCAGTTCTGTTAATTATGTTGTAATTGCTAAAGTAAGATAAATGGACACATCACTTTTAGAAAGTGATTCACCAAGCCAATTCACAAGAGACAGTACAGTTCAAAATGAGCTAAATTAACATTGTTATTATGTTGGAACATGGGATATAATCTCTAAGGTTTTCACTCTCCCTTTCCATCTCAATTTCATGCATCAAATAAGATTGCAAATATTAATTGCTTGATATTATTATACATAAGATACTTTATTTAACAAATACTTCAAAACCCACATTCAAGACGCATTTTTATATTCACTTTGAAACTCGACAATAAACGAACCTTAGGGAAAATAAGTATATAATACAAAGAAATTACCCAATACCCTACAGTTTACATTTTCTCCATCCATTTTTTAATGTGAGAACAAAATATGTTACTATTCCCTACTTCTCATATGATGATATTAAGTATATAAAGTTTTAATAACTTGTTCAAGTTCTCAACTCATAATTAATGGAACCAGAAATCAAATCCTAAATCTGAGTCTAAACTCATTCTCTTTTTATCATACTTTAATTTTTCCATTAATGATAAGAACTGATATGAAGAAGAAACTTTAATTTTTTTGATAAACATCAGTTTTCCTAGGTTGGATTGGAGAACTATACAGTTATCAGAGTGAAATGATCCCTATGAAACCTGCTTCAGGGCCTTCATTAGCTCATTTGAACATGTTCTGCTTTGAAAAAAAAAAGTGAGTGGCTAAGCAATGATCTTTGAGACTAAATGGGGAGTATTATCAGAAAACTACATTTACATTAATTAGTGCCCTATCTTTAACCTTATATCAAAGGCTAAATTTAACTAGGACCTTGTCCTTGATTAGCATTGTTATCTTGTGAAAACATTGCCTGTCCTATTAGAAATTAACCCTCTTAAATTTAAACTTAATTATGAAAGTCAAGCACACTTTCATTTACTGGCAGCTACTGATGTTTTTAATGAAGTCAGGTGACAGTAGTTCAAATAAACAAATAATTATGGTTGACAGTCAGAGTGTAAACAAGGTCCTAATTAAATTAATGAATATGCTAGCTGCTATGTTTGTCCCAAGGGACAAAACATCCTGGGTTTAGTTATCAGGATTCCCACACAACAGGAAAAAAAAAAAAAAAAGAATGTTTATGGTTCAGTTCAGTTCAGTTCAGTCACTCAGTCGTGTCCGACTCTTTGCAACCCCATGAATTGCAGCATGCCAGGCCTCCCTGTTCATCACCATCTTCTGGAGTTCACTCAGACTCATGTCCATCGAGTCCGTGATGCCATCCAGCCATCTCATCCTTGGTCGTCCCTTTCTCCTCCTGCCCCCAATCCCTCCCAGCATCAGAGTCTTTTCCAATGAGTCAACTCTTCGCATGAGGTGGCCAAAGTACTGGAGTTTCAGCTTCAGCATCATTCCTTCCAAAGAAATCCCAGGGCTGATCTCCTTCAGAAGGGACTGGTTGGATCTCCTTGCAGTCCAAGGGACTCTCAAGGGTCTTCTCCAACACCACAGTTCAAAAGCATCAATTCTTCAGCACTCAGCCTTCTTTACAGTCCAAGTCTCACATCCATACATGACTACTGGAAAAACCATAGCCTTGACTAGACGGACCTTAGTCGCCAAAGTAATGTCTCTGCTTTTGAATATGCTATCTAGGTTGGTCATAATTTTTTTTCCAAGGAGTAAGCATCTTTTAATTTCATGGCTGAAGCCACCATCTGCGGTGATTTTGGAGCCCCAAAAAATAAAGTTTGACACTGTTTCCACTGTTTCCCCATCTATTTCCCATGAAGTGATGGGACAGGATGCCATGATCTTCGTTTTCTGAATGTTGAGCTTTAAGCCAACTTTTTCACTCTCCTCTTTCACTTTCATCAAGAGGCTTTTTAGTTCCTCTTCACTTTCTGCCATAAGGGTGGTGTCATCTGCATATCTGAGGTTCTTGATATTTCTCCCAGCAATCTTGATTCCAGCTTGTGTTTCTTCCAGTCTAGCGTTTCTCATGATGTACTCTGCATAGAAGTTAAATAAGCAGGGTGACAATATACAGCCTTGACATACTCCTTTTCCTATTTGTAACCAGTCTGTTGTTCCATGTCCAGTTCTAAGTGTTGCTTCCTGACCTGCATACAGATTTCTCAAGAGGCAGGTCAGGTGGTCTGGTATTCCCATCTCTTTCAGAATTTTCCACAGTTTATTGTGATCCACACATCAAGGGCTTTGGCATAGTCAAAAAAGCAGAGAGATGTTTTTCTGGAACTCTCTTGCTTTTTCCATGATCCAGCAGACGTTGGCAATTTGATCTCTGGTTCCTCTGCCTTTTCTAAAACCAGCTTGAACATCAGGGAGTTCACGGTTCACATATTGCTGAAGCCTGGCTTGGAGAATTTAAGTCAAAGTCCATAGACTTGTAAGCAGCTAAAAGAGTAGGACAAAATGAAATGATATTTGGTGTTTTGTAAACTCTTTCTACAGGCTTCCCAGATGGAGTTAGCAGTAAAAAAAAAACCCACCTACCAAGGCAGGAGATGTAAGAGATGCAGGTTCAATACCTGAGTTTGGAAGATTTCCTGGAGAAAGGAATGGCAACCCACTGCAGTATCCTTGCCTGGGGAATCCCATGGACAGAGGAGCCTCGCAGTCTACAGTCCATAGTCACGAAGAGTCGGATATGACTGAAGCAACTGAGCATCTGCATGTTGCTCATGTAAATGGATGATTTTATTCTCTTTTAACTTTTCATGCTAACTTCTCAAAACTGTGAGGATACAAGGCATTCTTTCAAGCTCACACTACACTTGCCATTTGGTGTTTGGAACAGAGGCCATTATACCTGTTTTCGTCAGCAAAACTACTGAGTTATAAAGAAAAAAATAGGTTAAAAAAAGACATGCAATTTATAACAGATTGCTATCAGATTTTTTGTAATGCTTTAAACCACAAATAAATAGGATGACATAACTAATTGTACTCAAGAAAAGAAAGCATGTTGAAGAACTGATTTCAGATTTAAATGATCAGAAAAATATAAAATGCAATCCAAAAATTCTCATGGAACCACAAAACACCCTAAATGGTCAAAACAATCTTAAGAAGGAACAAAGCTGGAAATACAGCACTTCCTAATTTCAAGCTATATCACAAATTAAAAGTTGTTTTGTTCTAGTTTTATGAAAAATGCCACTGGTAATTTGATAGAGATTGCACTAAATCTGTAGATTGCCTTGTGTAGTATGGGAATTTTAACAATATTGAATCATCAAATCCAAGAACATGGTCCATCTATCCATTTATTTCTGTTGTCTTCAAGTTCTTTCATCAGTGTCTAATATTTTTCACAATACAAGTCTTTTGCTTCCTTAGGTAGGTTTATTCCTAGATTTTTTAAAAATTATTTTTGATGCAATGGTAAATGGAATTATTTCCTTAATTTATCTTTCTGATATTTTGTTGTTAGTGTATAGAAATGCAACAGATTTCTGAATATTATTTTTGTATCCAGCAACTTTACTGAATTCATTTATGAGCTCTAATAGTTTTCTGGTAACATCTTTAGGATTTTCTATATATAGCATCATGTCATCTGAAAACAGTGACAGCTTTACTTCTTCTTTGATAATTTGGGTTTCTTTAATTTCTTTTTCTTGTCTGATTGCTGTGGCTAAGATTTCCAAAACTATATTAAATAAAAGTGGTAAGAGTGAGCATTCTTGTCTTGTTCCTTATCTTAGGGGAAATGCTTTCATCTGTTCACCACTGAGTATGGTTTTAGTTGTGAGTTTATCATATATGGTCTTTATTATGTAGAGGTATGTTTATAAATGGATGGTGAATTTTAGCAAAAACTTTTATCTGCATCTATTGAGATGATCACATGGTTTCTATTTGTATGGAAACACAAGAGACTCTGAGTAGCTAAAACAATCTTGAGAAAGAATGGAGCAGAAAGAATCATACTCTTTGACTTCAGATTATATTACAAAGCTACAGTAATAACAATAAAAAAACATGGTAAACTGGAACATAAACAGATACATAGGTCAATGGAGCAGGATAGACATTCCAGAAATAAAGCCACTTACTTATGATTAATCTATAGCAAAGAATGCAAGAATATTCAATGAACAAACAGACATGCTTTTCAATAACTGGTGCTGGGAAAACTGGATGGTTATATGCAAAATAAAAAAGATTAGAACCTCTTCTAATATCATATACAAAAACAAACTCAAACTCAAAATGAATTAAATATCATAAATGTAAAACCAGATACTATAAGACTCCTAGAGGAAAGCATAGGCAGAATACTCTGATATAAATTACAGCAATACTTTTGATCTATCTCTTAAAGCAATGGAAGTAAAAACAAAAATAAACAGTTTTAATTGAACTTAGAAGCTCTTTCACAGCAAAGGAAATCATAAAGAAAATGAAAAGACAATCTACAAACTAGGGGAAAATATTTGTAGATGATGTTACCAACAAAGAATTAACTTCCAAAACATACAAACAGTCATACAGCTTAATATCAAAAAAACAAACAACCCAATCCAAAAATGGGAAGATATTGAAATAGACATTTCTCCAAAGAAGACATACAGATGATCAAGAGGCACATTAATTATTAAAAAATGCAAACCCAAACTATAAAGAGGTATCATCACACACCAACCAGAATGACCACCATTAAAATATATACAAATAACAAATGCTGGAGAGAGTTTAGAGAAAAAGGAACCTTTCTACATTGCTGGTGGGAATGTTGGTGAAACCACTTTGGAAAACAATATGGAAATTCCTGAAAAATCTAAGAATAGATTTACCATATGGTCCAGAAATCCCACTCCTGGGCTTATACCTGGAAAAGATAAAAGCTCTAATTCAAAAAGATATAGGTATCCCAATGTTCATGGTAGCACTATTCTCAATAGCCAAGACATGGAAGCAGCCTGAATGTCTATCATCAGAGGAATGGATAAAGAAGATGTGGTACATATATACAATGCAATATTACTCAGCTATAGAAGAATGAAATAATGCCATTTGCAGTAACACGGATAGACTTAGAGATTATTATATTAAGTGAAGTAAATCAGACACAGAAAGACAAACATCATGTGATAGCACTTATATGTGGATTCTAGAAAATGATATAAATGAATTTACTGACAAAATATACATAAATTCATAGAAAATAGAAAATTCAAGATTGCCAGGAGAAATATCAATAACCTCAGATATGCAGATGACACCACCCTTATGGCAGAAAGTGAAGAGGAACTAAAAAGCCTCTTGATGAAAGTGAAAGAGGAAAGTGAAAAAGTTGGCTTAAAGCTCAACATTCAGAAAACGAAGATCATGGCATCCTGTCCCATCACTTCATGGAAAATAGATGGGGAAACAGTGGAAACAGTGTCATACTTTATTTTTGAGGGCTCCAAAATCACTGCAGATGGTGACTGCAGCCACGAAATTAAAAGACACTTACTCCTTGGAAGAAAAGTTATGACCAACCTAGATAGCATATTCAAAAGCAGAGACATTACTTTGCCAACTAAGGTCCATCTTGTCAAGGCTATGGTTTTTCCAGTAGTCATGTATGGATGTGAGACTTGGACTGTGAAGAAGGCTGAGCACCGAAGAATTGATGCTTTTGAACTGTGGTGTTGGAGAAGACTCTTGAGAGTCCCTTGGAATGCAAGAAGATCCAACCAGTCCATTCTGAAGGAGATCAGCCCTGGGATTCCTTTGGAAGGAATGATGCTAAAGCTGAAACTCCAGTACTTTGAAGCCACCTCATGTTAAGAGTTGACTCATTGGAAAAGACTCTGATGCTGGGAGGGATTGGGGCAGCAAGAGAAGGGGATGACAGAGGATAAGATGGCTGGATGGCATCACTAACTCAATGAACGTGAAGCTGAGTGAACTCCGGGGGTTGGTAATGGACAAGGAGGCCTGGCGTGCTGCGATTCATGGGGTCACAAAGAGTCAAGCATGACTGAGTGACTGAACTGAACCGAACTGACAAAACATAAATAAATTCATAGAAAATAAACTTATGGTAATCAAAAGGGATATCAGGGGTAGGGAGTTTGGCATTGACATATACATTCTGCTATATATTAAATAAATAAGAAATAAGGACCCACTATATAACATAGACAGCTATAGTCAATATCTTGTAGTAACCTATAATGGAAAAGAATCTGAAAAAATATATATATGTGTTTATGAAAACCACTTTGTTGTATACTTGAAACTAACACAATGCTATGAATTAACTATACTTCATTAAAAATGACCACAACTTTTCAAAGCTATATTACAAAGCTATAGTAGTAAAAAGAGTATGTTACTGATAAAAAAAACAGACACGTTAGACAAATGGAACAAAGTAAAGAGTCCAGAAATAAGTATATGTATACAAGGCCATTTGAAAGACCCTGAAGCTGGGAAAGATTGAGGGCAAGAGCAGAAGGAGGCTGCAGAGGATCAGATGGTTAGATAGCATCATTGACTTGATGGGCATGAGTTTGAGCAAACTCCAGGAGATAGTGAAGGACAGGGAAGTCTGGTGTGCCACAGTTCATGGGGTCACAGAGTTGTTCACAACTTAGCAACTGAACAGTACAAAGTCAACTCATATTTCATGGGCGAGCCAAGAATACTAAATACAGAAATGATAGTCTCTTCAATAAATGGTGTTGGGAAAACTGGATAAGCCCATGCAAAATAATAAAATTGGACACGTTTTACTTACAAAAATTCAGTCAAATTGATTAAATACTTAAACATAGTAATTAAAACCATAAAACTCCTAGAAGAAACATGGAGAGGAAAGCTCCTTGACATTTATTTTGGTAATGAATTTTTTGGATATGACACAAAAGCACAAGCAAGAATACTGAAGTGGGTAGCCTATCCCTTCTCCAGGGAATCTTCTCAACCCAGGAATTGAACCAGGGTCTCCTGCATTGCAGGTGGATTCTTTACCTGCGGAGCTATCAGGAAAGCCCCAAAATGGCTGTATGTTATTCCATAGTAGAGATAGCACAATTATTTAAAAAATGAATGGGTCATAGGTAGAAAGTGTGTATAAAAATTATTTTCATTAACAATACTTGGGTAATAATTTTAGTATTGTTATTTTGATACTTTTATGTGTTATTGGATCAAGCAAGTGAACATTTATATGATAATTGATTTCTATCATTCTCTGTTTTTGAGAAACAGGGTTCTTCCTACAGAAAGGAGATACAGGTGTAATATAGTAAAAGGCAAGTAAAACCCCATACTATTGCATTTGAATTATAAGTATTGATATAAACTCATGAATAATTATATAAACTGACACAAAATTATGTATCAGTTCAGCCAGTCAGCCTTCTCTGACTCTTTGTGACCCCATGGACTGCAGCACGCCAGGCTTCCCTGTTCAACACCAACTCCTGGAACTTACATACATAAAATATGCTAATGTAAAACCATATGACATATATGAGCTTAATATATAATTTTATATAACATATATACTCTCTATTTAAACATATAATATGAACGATTATAATTTTATATGTAATTCACATACATTATATATGTAGTTTTCTATTTTTTTTTAACTAATTTATTTATTTTAATTGAAGGGTAATTACTTTATAATATCGTCATGGTTTTTGCCATACATCAACATGAATCAGCCTATTTCTGTCTATTGAAATGACTAGAAACCATGGTTAACCCTGTGGTAATGGTATTGAAACACCATTTTTCACTTAAACAAGCTGATTACATATCTCCACAGAGAAAAGGTCTGGAGTTGAAGCGACACATGATAAGCTTATAATGTGTGATTATAATGTGTGATTATTTCATATAGCAAGGAATCTATTTAAAAAAAAAAACTACTTGTCAAACTGGATTCAGGAGCAAAAGTAAGGGCTCTCACAAGACAGATATGGGACAAGTTGAGCTTCAGTAGGAATATAAATTAAAATGATATCAAACCTATCAAATATATTTAAATTCAAGATTGCATAATGGTATTAATACAAAATAACCAATAACCTCAATCACATGATAGCTAACCAGTTCATTTTCTGGTAAAGGAAAAGACTTGAGGATTTATCCTGCTCTTCTTATATAAATTTTCCTACCGGGTAACCAATTGGTACATGTGGAGAAGTGTGTCTTTTTAAAATAATCCAACTAATTATTAAAACAGAAATGATACAATTAGGATATCACCATATTCAAATTCAATAAAATAATAAATGTAAGTATCAAGCATTAATAGCTCCTAACATCAAAAATACAGATAGCCAGATCTTATGTCTCTCTTGAGGAAAGAATATAACATGACCCATAACAAGATTGTATTTTGCCAAAAGAATCAAATTTGAATTTATCAAACTTTGGATCTAGTTGCCCCCTTCAGAAAATAACAAGGAGAGAGGATTATATTAAACAGTACCATGAAAGTGCCATCAGCAAATTCCAGACTATGAGAAACTATAGGTCGAATGGTCTAACTTCGTAAGAGATAAATTATAAGAGAGAATTTTTATAAATGAAGGAGAAATGTTAGATTGAAAGAGACCTAAGGGGCATATCATCTTAGGAAAGTACATCTATGTGATAAAAATACAGAGAAGTGTGAGGAATTGTTTTACTTTTGTAGTTCATTGGGATGGAGGAATGTTGTGATTAGGATGAAACATAATGGAGTGGCTTCTGAATGACTGATAAAATTTTATATTTTTATCTAGATTATGGTTACAAAGATGTCTGCCTCCTGACACTTCATTGAGCCACATCTGTGTGTATATGTGTCTGCGTGTTTTGTGTCTCTGATTTAATTTACTGTCAGGAGGTTACTTCAAAAATGATTGTATTTATATGAATACAAGTTAAAATATGATCAAACTGAGATATTTGAAAATAAGTTTGACATAGTAACTAATCTCAAACCAAAAGTGAAGTGCCAACTTCTAGGACTAAAGGAGGAATTTTTGATGGGTTAGGGAACATGATCAGGTTTCCCGGAAGAAGACTCTGAGACAGAAATTAGAATATAGGAGAGTGCTCTTGGGATCTCCACATGAGAAAGGGTAGGGAAGAAAGTAAATTTGGGAAGGAGATGTTGTGCTATGATGCAGTCTCAGGGAAGTCTTCAGCTGATCCATGGGGATTTTAAAATTAAAAAACTCTTTAAAGTTATGTCACATTGGACAAAATGACCAGACTTCTATTTTCCTCTCCATTCTGGGGAGGGGCAGGGGATATAGACTGGACACCACCAAGGCAATTCTGGAAAGAGCTGAAAGTTGAAAGCTATCTGCTGTCAGTGCTCTCAAAAGCTGGAGGAGTAGGTTCTTCAGTTCCAAAAGGGAGCTGTATGGTATAGCACTGTTTCATCTACAATGATTACTTTCTACTTCTCTATGTATCCATCTCTAAGAAAGAAAGTGAAGTCGCTCAGTCGTGTCCAACTATTTGGGACCCCATGGACTGTAGCCTATCAGGCTTTTCCGTACATGGGATTTTCCAGGCAAGAGTGCTGGAGTGGATTGCCATTTCCTTCTCCAGGGGATCTTCCCGACCCAGGAATAGAACCTGGGGTCTCCCACATTGCAGGCAGACACTTTACCATCTGAGCCACCAGGAAGATGTATCCACCTCTAAATTATTCTATTAATATTTACAAACACAGGGTTATAAAGCTCAGTACCCGTGTGATTTGTGGAAATCTTGTTCACTTTTTACAGATAGGAATAAAAAGTTCAGGAAGTTTAACAGTTATAGGGACTCTCCATTGTGGGCTAACTTTGGACCAAATATGTTAACTATATTATTTTATTTGATTATCTCAATAAACTTATGATTTAAGTACAGTTGTTTTCTTCATTTTACAGATAAGGAAAATGAAGATCATAGAAGTTACATGATTTGCCCAGCTAGTCACTAGTGGAACCAGGATTCTGTGTATCTATGAATCCTAGTACATATCAGGATACAGATATGTATGTATCCAGAAACCTACTATCAATCAATATACCTCTGCAGAAGTTGTGGAGATTCACAGAATAAGTAAAGGGGTGATCCCAGAAATATAATTCTGATTTCCCATCCCCAGGTGTTCAATTCCTTTTTCATAATTTCTTCAGTGGCTGATCCCTCAGAAAGGGCTTTTTCTAGGAGTTAATGGTTATCCTTCTAAGTTTGCAAGTAAGAGTCTTCAATCATTTACTCCAAAGAAGTCACAAAGGCAAACATTTTATTCAAACTGTTGGGCTAATGGGAAAAACTGTTTTAGGGGTGTGGAGTCCTTTCGAACTCCTCAAAAACCCAAGCACACTACACTAACTCTTCTTATGTAGAGGTCACTCTAGTAGCCAAGAATAGTTAGAGGGATAAGAACAAGATAAAAAAGAGAAGAAAAAAAAAAAAAAGAAAGAAAGAAAACCTCTTCAGTTTGCATGCAATGAAAATTAAAGGTGAATTTTTCTAAGGTAAGAAAAAGTCTAGATTATATAGACAAAAAATGAGAGCAGATATCTCATGTCTCAGAGCATTAGAAAATTATTTTAAAGTGACTTTTTGAATATTCAAATAGGTCAATTTAGGGCAAAAAGAAAGGAAAGATTATACAAAACTGCAGGTAGCTAACCAAAAAAGTTCATTACACCTTAAAAAGTAATACAAGCTTTCATAAATTGGTTCAAAATGGTTCTAGTCAATTTAGGGATGAGAAATTCAAAATAAGAAGAATGAGAGGTACTCCTGTCTGAGTATGAACTTGTGAGGGAAACATCTATCCTTCCCATACTGTCGTTTGGTACAACTATCTGAAATGCAGTTCTATGCTTGTGAACTATAGCACTAATTCATTCTACATGCTGGCTTTCTTTATTGTCCCTGAAAATATCAACTCCTTGTGCCTCAGGGCAGTTACCTCTGCTCAGAATGGTTTCCCTCCAGTTTTTGTCAAGCTGGCTCCTTCTCATTCTTCACATTGCAGTTTACAGGTTACCTCTGGCTCCTACTCCAAGCCCTGCTTTTCTTTGCCTATTCCCCTCTTTCATTTCCTTCAGAGCACTTATCACAATCTGCTATCATCTTGTGTGTTTGTATATTATGTTTCCTCAGCTAGAAGGTAAGCCTTATGAGGTCAGGGCTGCTAGAAGTCCTTTTTTTTTAAATTAATTAAATTTCAATTGGAAGATAGTTACTTTACAACATTGTGGTGTTTTTTGCCATACATCAACATGAATCAGCCATAGGTATACATGTGTACCCCCATCCTGAACCCCCTCCCACTTCCCTCCCCACCCCATCCCTCTGTGTTGTCCCAGAGCACTGGCTTTGAGAGCCCTGCTTCATGTATCAAACTTGAACTGATCATCTATTTTACATATGATAATATACATGTTTCAATGCTATTATCTCATATCATCGCATCCTCGTCTTCTCCTACATAGTCCAAAAGTCTGTTCTTTACATCTGCGTCTCCTTTGCTGCTCTGCATGTAGGATTGTTGATACCATTTTTCTAATTCCATATATATGCATTAGATTACAATATTTATCTTTCTCTTTCTGACTCATTTCACTCTGTAAAATAAGCTTCATATTCATCCACCCCATTAGAACTGACTCAAAAGCACTCCTTCTTATAGCTGAGTAATATTCCATTGTGTATATGTACTACAACTTCCTTATCCATTCGTCTGTCGATGCATATCTAGGTTGCTTCCGTGTCCAGCTATAGTAAATAGTGCTTCAGTGAACACTGGGACGTGAGTGTCTCTTTAAATTCTGGTTCCTCGGGGTATATGACCAGTCACAAACATAGTCCCTGTATCTAACACAGTGTCTGTCATAACACATCTATTTTTGAAGTGAATGAATGAGTGAATAAATGATTTAAAATTCTCATTTTGTGTAAAGTGAAAATTCTCCTCTTTAAAGTGTCGTCACTTTTGATATATTTTTTAATTTTTATTTTTTTATCTTATAATTTTCTAAGAAATCATTTAATGGGCTAACATGAACACACACACACACAAGCACAGAGACAAAGAAAGTAATCTTGCCTCTTCTATTCCTTATGGAGAATCTTGATGGGAATGGACAAATATACATGCATTAAGTTTCCACATCTGGCCTTGAGTACTTTGCTTGTCAGTTTTTCTAGAACACTTATTCAAATCAACTTGACATTAGCAACATCCAAAGACCATCTGGATGCCTAAGGGCATAGTACCCAGTGTGCTGCTGCAGATCAAGCTCTACTTCATGGCAGCCTATTTAAAATGCAACACCAAGAATGCCTAGGAAATCTACTTCCCTTGAAAAATCCTCCATCAATTGGAATAGACATCCGATTACTGTGGTTGCCAGAAAGCATGCATCATCCAGTGGCAGAAAACTTCGTAAAGAAATAGTCCTTTCAGTTTACAGCAAGTAATTAACTAACTAAAAAACTAAATAAATGAGTAAACTGGATAGATAAAGTAGAATAAAAATAATTCTAGTACTTCAGAATCAAATCCAGAAATCTAAACATATGTGACTTGCAGAATCTGGAGGTTTCGATTGTTCAGTGAATTCCAATTTGCTGTGCTCCTTAGGATGGAACTGCTTTGATTATTTATAAAGAGCAACATTGCACTTCTTCCAGGATACTGCTTACTACAGACAACTCACAGAACTTTTCAACTCACCAGCAGTGTCATCTCAAGGCTCATCTTATAGATATGAACACTGAGGAAGAAATATGCCTCAAAAGGATCTCCTTGTATAATTTCTTCAGTAGACTCTGTAGTCCCATGCTGCATTTGGAGGTATCTCAGTTTCTTAATGAAGTGCAGCCAGTGTGTCACACTGAGCACAGGGCCAAGTCAGGATTTTAGGCCCTGCTGCTGGGGTGTTAGCAACTGATTATCTGAAAATGGATCATTAAGTGTCAGCTGAAAAAAATATGCAACTTATTAGCAATCTCCTTTGATAAAGAAATGATAGCACCAATCTGCTGAAGTCCAACCACTTCAGGAAAGACAGTAGAAAATGTCTGATGGTGAGAATGGAATATAGAATAGGATTCAGAAAAGGAAAGAATTGGATATAACAAAGAGAGTATAAGACTTCAGTGTTTTATTAGCTCCTCTTTTCCACTTCACATCTATCAATTTTTCATTCCAAATACTTTTGTCCTGAATCCAAATTCCTAAGTCTATGAAAAATTAGGGTACCATTTTCTTAAATTTGAGTCAATTCATTGTTAATGAGTCATCTGGCAACTATCCTCTAAAGATGAGAATTACAGAAATATCTGCCAACACTAAACCAGACAGGTGAGGAGTAAAAATTTCTGCCATTGCCTTTATTTTGTTGATACTTGGCTCTGCTGCCCATTTCAGAGAATCACTTGAAGCTTTCTCAGAAAGTCAGGAGGCAAGCAAACCAGGGTGAGTGATGAAATAAACCCAGTAAGCATCAGGGTTTCAAGACGAGTCCACCATTAAAAATAACTTTCTTTTTTTTTTTTTAATTAAACTCCAGTTTATCCATCTTTCAGTTGAGATTTAGGGGTGGAAAAATATTTCACTTACTTTTTCCCTCAGATAAATCATGTCCTATAGAGCATGAAGGAAAAAGTAATCAAGGTGTCATGTAGTAAATACACATGTAACTGATAAGACCAGTGAGGTTTTATTCTCTCTAGTAAGAATTCTTGGAGAAGGAAATGGCAACCCACTCCAGTATTCTTTCTTGGAGAATTCCATGAAGAGGAGAGACTTGTGGGCTACAGTTCATGGGGTTGCACAGAGTTGGACATGACTGAAGCGACTTAGCACACTAAGAATTCTAGAGGTAATGGCTTTGCATCAGTGTGGTACAGTGCTTGGCTTTGGACCTATTCCAGAACGTTACTAAGATGTCAAATGCCACTAGAGGCAATGCCCTGGCACTGGAGACCTAACTTTTTAAAATTACTTCCAAATGATTCCTTCTGAATGCAAACCAAATAATACAAGCAAAAGGGAGCAGCATAAACTGCTTCAGTCCCCTATGAGCATCACTTTTATCCTTTTGAAAAGTTTCACACATAAAATATAAAACAAAATTTAACAATTTGGTGAAATCATTGTACGCTTATCCCAGTAGCAGATAAAACCCTGGTCCCAGAGAAATGTTTTACCTCTAAATATTCATATACTTTACACCCAATGAGGAGTCAGTGTTGGCATGAGGATAAAGAGCTCATACACACGAAGTGAAATAAATGAGGGTAAAAAATATGATAGACACTCTTGTACTCACTACAAGATGATGTCTTCAGGGACAATTTCTGTACTGCCAGTTTTGGAATATTAATGATGAAATTAATTTTCCTCTCTCTGTTCTCTCTCTTCACCCTACCAGCACACACACACACACACACACACACACACACACACACACACACACACGCACACACAAGGGAATATGCTTTCTGTAAAGGTGAAGGCAGCTTCACCATTCTTTTTTTGGTTCCAGTAAGAGAATTTTCTCTCCAAAAAAACCTAGCCACAGCTACCAGTTTAGACCTTATATCCTTGCAATTTAGAAGAAAAATTTGAAAAGAAATTTATCTTTTTATTTTTCACCGAAGAGAGTTGGTGCTAATGGAATATTGCTGCACCTTCCAGAGAGAAGTGGAAAGCCTTTAAGTAATCAGCAGGAGGCAGTGTCTTCTTGTCCTATTACCATAACATGAGAGATGAATTTTCTAACTTTGGTTCACTGTTGTGTAGTCTACTATTTAGACCATGACAAAGAGAATCATAAAAATTCTCTCTTCTCTAATGATGAGGAACATAATTATAGTGGTGATGATGATGATGATGACAGTGAAGCCATCAGAGATCAAAAGTATTCAAACCACAACATGTGCAGTATTATTATTTAAACAATGCAGGTGGTAGGGCAGGAACACATATAGCTTATTTATGATCTAACCTCTTCTATTTCTTATGAAAATCTGCTTCCACTGGTTCTTAAATCCATTCTTGGGATTTAAGATAATTGCTCTTTTCTAAAACTTTCTTACCTGTGCCAGATGCTGCCTCTGGGCTTGTGGTCTAACTTAACGTTCATGCCATGACCTGGCACACTCTTAGCCTCCTCCTCTGCCCATTTGTCCGCATCAGACTGATGATGCTAGATACTTTTGCTTGTAGTGACGTGAGATTCTGCTTTGAGAAACTGTGTTTAAGATACAATAATGTCAACATCATTCATATGGTCAAAGGTTTCCCTTATATCATGTTGTTCATATAGAACAGTGTTTCTTTTTCCCCCTGTAGTTGCATGCATGCCATTTCAGTAGCATTTCAGGTTCACAGAACACCTTCTTAGGAATGTTATGCCTACATCCTTAGAGCCCAGAGCTTTACAATCAATTGCCATGGTGGAAAAACTTATACTGTGACATTCCAAGTAAGTCAGTTAACTGTGTTCTGACTTTTCTGCTACTCCATCTACAAACCATGGGGTTTATACATGTCGCCTCAGGAAGGTATTATGAGAGTTAATGAACCAGAGATTGTAAGAGGAATTTAGGCTGTTGGATGAAAGGTGCGGCTTAAGTATAGAGCATTTCAGTTTTATGCGGCTTGATTCTTCAGGGCCAAAGCAACATATCAGAAAGTCAAGGAACTGCTATTAAAGGGCAGAGGGCACCTTCAGTACATTCTCAATGTAAGGTGAAAATACTGTCTCCAAAAGGAGTGGTTTAGAGTTTTATAACTAACTGTTCAGCGGTGGCTCCTTTCCTTGCTGTAGCTGCCACATGCCCTGCATGATAAAATTAGTCTCATTTTTGCCCAATTTGTCCTTGGTTCCCTTGACACAACATGCATTTCCTCAAAATCCCTTCTAGATGGAATGAACTATGGTACATAAATATAAGGTGTACAAATATATCAGCTAAAATGGATGATAAGAGAACAAACCTGCACGGCAAGCAGTGCCTCTGGCAGGTTTTTAGCTGTTCCTTTTGAGATACAAAAGCAAGAGGACATCTACAGCTAAAATGCATTAAAAAGTTTTGTTACCACAACAGTGAGAGAAGGTACAAATGGTGCAAACGTAATATGCTACCTCCAAGGAGCGTTTATGATATGTGTTGCACAGAAAAAACACTCAAATTATGAGACCTTTCTAAAGGTCTCTAACATTTTGAAAATTATTCAGGGCCGGTTCTATTTGATTTGGGTTCACTTTTCACTGATCTGATTCCCCTCGTGACCGCATTAAATCTCATTTACTTCCCTGATAGCTCAGCTGGTAAAAAATCCACCTGCAATGCAGGAGATCCCGGTTTGTTTCCTGGATTGGGAAGATTCCCTGCAGAAGGGATAGGCTACCCTCTCCAGTATTCTTGGGCGTTGCTGGTGGCTCAGTTGGTAGAAAATCTGCCTGCAATGTGGGAGACCTGGGTTTGAGCCCTGGGTTCGATCCCTGGGTTGGGAAAATCCCCTGGCGAAGGGAATGACAACCCACCCCAGTAGTCTTGCCTGGAGAATCCCCTGGACAGAGGAATCTCACAGGCAGCAGTCCATGGGGTCACCAAGAGTCATACATGACTGAGCGACTAAGCACAGAGCTTTGATTTCAACCTCGTCTGTCTCTTACTGGCTGCTACCAATAATTCTTCCCCAAAGGCTTCTGCTGAAGTACTTAGAGTTCACAGATTTTGGGGACATTCCTTTATTAACATTTAAATTAGTATGTTTCAAATATA
Source organism: Capricornis sumatraensis (assembly GCF_032405125.1). Lineage (NCBI taxonomy): Eukaryota > Metazoa > Chordata > Mammalia > Artiodactyla > Bovidae > Capricornis > Capricornis sumatraensis. The sequence continues at coordinate 6,760,513 of NC_091092.1, forward strand.
TTCTTGCCTGTCGAAGAAAAATTCACATTTATAATGAGATTAGCTGTAAGGGATTTAGAATACACTTCGTTTTGTTTGTAATTTCTGCAGACACTTTTCACTTTCCATAATAAAGCTGGTTTTCCTAACAGGGGAAAAGACCATAAATATTAACAAGTTCACAGAAAAATATATATTTTTTCTGAATAATGAAAGAAAAATCAACAGTCTGAAAACAGAGAAAGCTGGGAATCGTGTTTCATTTTTCCCCCTCTGTGCATACCCCTTGCATTCTTTCCTTTACTTAGTCTTACCCTCCTTGTAAGTGTAAGTAAAGCGGAAATAAAAGACTACTTGCTTTTCCCCCCACTCAGAGATACCCTAAGGCTTACAAGATGATACTTTCTCCGTTACAGACAGTTGCTGTAAATCAGCTGTGTGAATAAGAACACCTGAATCCTTGTAGACGTGCATGTTTACTAAGTTTTATAAGCTGAAAAGCATGGGCTCTTGGGGTAGTAGGGGCTGTTTGAACATTAAAAGACTTCTGCCTGGTGCTGTGAATGCAGCTACAAAAGCCCAAAACTCAGTTTTTTTTCTCGCCTTTGTCATGGAACTGCAATTTTCCTCAGGAGTCTTTGACACTCTACTTTATGCCCCACTTCCTCCAACAGTGTAGAGTCTCTTTCATATTCTTTTTTAAATAATACGTTAATGCTCAGGATTCATTCACATTTTAATGGGAGGACAACACAGTTTTACATGTTTTTGAAGATTAATAGTATTTACTCCCTCCCATGATATATATTTAAACTGCTTTAGTTACTACCTACATTTGGTCTCTGCTGAAGAGACAAGGGAGATATCCACAGTTATGTCTCAGCTCTTCAGATGCCTCTTCTGCTTTGAGGGATGATTTTAAGCTACTATGGTACATATGGAATGGCAGAGTGAAACCTATCTCACAGGGCATGGGGTTTAGGGAACCTGCAAAATAGCTGAATGTTCTAAGGGTCAAATATCAAGAAAGAAAGAATTTTTTTTCACTTTCCTTTGCACTAGTTAATTTGTAGAGGTACTGATTTTTCTCTCCAGATTTATAAAGCTGAGAGACACATTTCAAATGGCACAAGAGAATCAGAAGGGAGAAAACTATCTAAAAAGGCAGAGATGTGTATAGATCCTAACGGGTAATTCTAGAGGGTGTTTTGCTTTTTGTTTTGTTTTGCTTCTTCTATGGGCATTAAAGTTTGGGTCTGTAAAGGTATTCTCTGCTTTTAAAGCATAATCAAAGGCTTGATAGAGTTGTACCTTTACTGCTTGTTGCCATACATGAAACATCAGCAAAGCACTGTTGCTTTGCAGGCATTAGTTCTTTGCTGCATTTAACTCCAATTTGGGCATCATGCCATTGGCTTATATACCTTTTCCTTTAAAGTGAAACAGAAGTTATATTTTTGGCAGATAACATATATGAAATAAATGACGGTTTTCATAGCATGAATCTAAATAGTACTCAAGCATCCACTACAGTTCATGCAATGAAATCAGGGACTCATTTCCACTGGGGATTCTTATCTTTGAACAAAGAGAATGAAAAGTTTCAGGGTGGTTTACATTTCAAAATTTAAGCTTTACAAGGAAATCTTAGAGGTATTGAAGGTCCTTCCTGATCTGGAAGTAAGCTTCTGATGAAAATATGAAGTGGTTGTAACATGCAAGAAGACTGGTTTGTTTATGATGCTTGGAGACATAGGCAGAACAATGAATTAGCTTTCAAATGAATCTGTTTCTTTGACACTACCATGAGTTTATGGACATCGTCTGGTATCCACTGACTGTATCCAAGGAAAAGGGTGTAAGAGCAAATGCTTAACTCCATAATTAGAGTGGTCAAATTAGAAATCTGCATACAATGTTTCTTTTGAGTTTGAACTTAGTTTTTGCTTCCTCCTCTCTCCCCTGCTTCTTTCCACGCACATTCTCTCATTTCCTTCATTCTTTCCCTTTCTTATTGTTATATGCACATACTTAACTTCATTTACAAGCGTCTCAACTCACCACAGAGTTTTTATTTTTTAATCTGAGTTAGCAGATGTAGGTGAGCTAAAGCCATTAAATGGATAGATGAATACATATAGTACATTGCTCATTGTCATCATTCTAATAAAACTCTCACATTTTTCTATTTTCTTTTTGTACCACAAAGTCTCTGTCATTACAACCCCTGACGTGTGCCAGCTGTATGTCTATGCATGAGAGACAATGGTGAACACAACTTGTTTTAGTTCTCAGTTTGTAACTGAATGCTGCCAATAAGATCCATCACAGTAATCTCTTTCCATGCGTGGCACATGGTAAGCATTCAATAAAAGGTAGTAGTTGTTTTTGTCATTGTGGTTGATTTTTATGGTCATTATTTGTATTCACATTCACATAACACCTTTTATTTTTATAGAAAGAAAAATGCATTTGTATTGAAGTATAATTGATTTAAAATATTATGTTAATTTCTAGTGTACAGCAAACTGATTTAGTTATATATATGCATATACATATATATATTCTTTTTCATATTCTATTCTGCTATAGGTTATTACCTATTGGGCTTCCCTGGTGACTCAGAGGTTAAAAGCATCTCCCTCCAATGTGGGAAACCTGCATTCGATCCCTGAGTTGGGAAGATCTCCTGGAGAAGGAAATGGTAACCCACTCCAGTGGTCTTGCCTGGAGAATCCCATGGATGGAGAAGCCTGGTTGGCTACAGTCCACGGGGTCGCAGAGTCGGACACGACTGAGCAACTTCACTCTCACTTTCATAGATTATTACAAAATACTGAGTGCTATTCCCTGTGCAACAATAGACCTTGCTGTTTATCTATTTTATTTTGTTTTTTCATATATACTAAAAATATTTGTATCTGCTAATACCAAACTCCTAATTTATCCCTTGCTCCCTTCCCCTTTGGTAAATGTAAGTTTGCTTTCTAGGTGTGTGAGTCTGTTTCTGTTTTGTAAACAAGTTCATTCATATCATCTTTTTAGATTCCAAATGCAAGTGATATCATATAGTATTTGTTAAAAAACTTATTTTTTATAGATATACAAGTATGTTACATAAAATTACTTTCTTCCCAACCATTTGCAATGTTCTCTCACAGTTCTTCATTAATGAAGTTCCTGAAAGCCTCTGTGCACAGCATGTTTTATCCTTCTCCATCTTTCCATTTCCTCTCTGGCCATCCTATTTTCTCACACTGGCCTCATCATGTCAGAGATAAGATGGAAAGTCCAGATGATAAATAAATAAACATGTCCTAAGTCTTCACAGTTAAAGCATGTGTTCTATTTCTTATCAAAATTTTAATGAAATGAGTAAAAATATTGCCAAACTCTTTGATGTATAACTTTTAAAATTGAATATTAAATTTAGCAATAAGTCATTCTGATAATAAAATACTATTAAAGCATGGTGAGATTTGCTTTGGTTTTCTATGAAAAATCTTATTAATTTGCAGAATATGTTGAACAATGTTACTCAATAGAGCCAGAAAATTAGGGTCCCAACCAGAAAAAGTAAAATCACTTTGATGTTCACATGAATTCATACTAATAAGTGAATTTATTATTCATGTTTCTTTGTTTCCAACCACTGTTAAAAATGTGGTAAGAAATCCATAAGGGCTTCTACAGAATTATACATCTACATATGAATATAACTTTCTTTTAAGCTAAAACATCATCCTGAATTTAGTCATGGTGTTTCTGAAATAGAGGAAATGTATCATGATTACCTAAATACTAGATCTGCACTAAGTGATTAGAGAAAGTGTCACAGAGGAAATTTCCACTTGTGTCTAACTATGAGCATTGGTATTTTTCCCTGAGGACTAATCTCAGAAAACACTTTTTTTTTCAAAGATTGATTTTTGGATATGTTTTTTTATAGCATGAAAAGTGAAGTATTAGATTAACTGTAGAAAATGATCAATGGATTTGATTGAACTTAAAGTAGGAAGGCTTTTGTCATGTATTTACTAGGCTTGGGTGAGGGTGAGGGTGAAGTTGCTCAGTCGTGTCCGATTCTTTGAGACCCCATGGTGTGTAACCTACCAGCCTTTTCCGTCCATGGGATTCTCCAGGCAAGACTACTGGAGTGGGTTACCATTTCCTTCTCCAGGGGATCTTCCCCAGATTGAACCTGGGTCTCCCAAATTGGAGGCAGACGCTTTAACCTCTGAGCCACCAGGGAAGCCCTTTACTAGGCTTAACAGTAGTATAGTCAAGGCTATGGTTTTTCCAGTAGTCATGTATGGATGTGAGAGTTGGACTGTGAAGAAAGCTGAGCACTGAAGAATTGATGCTTTTGAACTGTGGTGTTGGAGAAGACTCTTGAGAGTCCCTTGGACTGCAAGGAGATCCAACCAGTCCATTCTGAAGGAGATCAGCCCTGGGATTTCTTTGGAAGAAATGATGCTAAAGCTGAAACTCCAGTACTTTGGCCACCTCATGCGAAGAGTTGACTCACTGGAAGAGACTCTGATGCTGGGCGGGATTGGGGGCAGGAGGAAAAGGGGATGACAGAAGATAAGATGGCTGGATGACATCACCGACTCGATGGATGTCAGTCTGAGTGAACTCCAGGAGTTGGTGATAGACAGGGAGGCCTGGCGTGCTGCAATTCATGGGGTCGCAAAGAGTCGGACACGACTGAGCGACTGAACTGAACTGAACTGAACTGAACAGTAGTTATGGCTACTTGACAAATCTACTTATTGTATGTGGTCTGGGTTATACTAGGTGGCTACACAATCTAACCTTTAGAAAACCCAAGGCTTTCTGCTTTTCCATAGGCCCTTTACCTCTCCAAAATAAAACAAAGCTGTAGAACCAGGAGGTGTGACTTTCAATGGATGGAATAAAATATTTTAAGTAGAACTTAAGTAGAGCCATCAATCGCTTGGCTCTTGCTATTAAATTTCTCTGAATTGGCCTCTTCTTTCTTCCCTCGCATGAGAAACTGATATAACAAGATGAGCCCATAAGGAAAATATACTCTCCTTACTTCCAGTCCTTAGAGTAAACAGATCCAGGAAAGGCCAAGAAAAAAATAAAACAGGGAGTCACTGGATTTACTTTTACACTGACTTTTACCAATGCTTATTATCTACTGACTCTGTGCTAACCACTCTAGACACTGGAACACAGCAGTGAACAAGAACAGTGCCCCTGTCTTCCTGAAGCTTGAAGTATACTTAGGGGATAGGCAAGTCAAAAGTTTCTAATTTAATCCTGAAATTACAAGAGAAAAAAATGAGTTCCTATGCCCACATTTAATCTTACTCAAAGTTTTAAGCCACATTTTCAGATAGTAATAAGCATTTATTTTCCTATATTTTTCTCTTGGTACTACACTGTTGTAAAGGACAAGCTAGATATCTCCATACCTCGGCCACTGGTGAGAAATTTGAAGATCTTACTTTTTTCTCCCTCAATATTGTAACTATCTCTGTGACTTCGGGACTTACTGAGAATGGAAAGAAAACAAATAAAAAGGCAAGTCTTTTCATGTTAATGAGGATGTACAGAAGAGCAGTGATCAAATAGGAACACTGAATCTTTTATTATACAAGGGGCTTCTCTTTGTCCTGCTTGTGCTCTGTATTATTCTCCCAATCAGGATATTATAGATCCCCTGGAGAAGATAATGGCTACCAACTCCAGCATTCTTGCTTGGAGAATTCCATGGACAGAGGAGTCTGGCAGGCTATAGTCCATCGAGTCACAAAGAGTTAGATATGACTGAGCGACTAAAACATCTTTGCCTCTTTTTTATTATTATTATTTTTTGTTTTACTTTACAATACTGTATTGGCTTTGCCATACATTGACATGAATCCACCACGGGTGTTCATGAGTTCCCGATCTTGAACCCCCTCCCACCTCTCTCCCCATATCATCTCTCTGGGTCATCCCAGTGCACCAGCCCCAAGCATCCTGTATCCTGTATCAGACATAGACTGGCGATTCATTACTCACATGATAGTATACATGTTTCAATGCCATTCTCCCAAATCATCCCATCCTCTCTCTCACCCTCAGAGTCCAAAAGTCTGTTCTATACATCTGTGTCTCTTTTGCTGTCTCGCATACAGGGTCATCATTGCCATCTTTCTAAATTCCATATATATGTGTTAGTATACTGTATTGGTGTTTTTCTTTCTGGCTTACTTCACTCTGTATAATCGACTCCAGTTTCATCCACCTCATTAGAACGGATTCAAATGTAATCTTCTTAATGGCTGAGTAATACTCCATTGTGTATACGTACCACAGCTTTCTTGTCCATTCGTCTGCTGATGGACATCTAGGTTGCTTCCATGTCCTGGCTATTATAAACAGTGCTGTGATGAACATTGGGGTACACGTGTCTCTTTCAATTCTGGTTTCCTCAGTGTGTATGCCCAGGAGTGGGATTGCTGGTTCATAAGGCAGTTCTATTTCCAGTTTTTTAAGGAATCTCCACACTATTCTCCAGAGGGGCTGTACTAGTTTGCATTCCCACCAACAGTATAAGAGGGTTCCCTTTTCTCCACACCCTCTCCAGCATTTATTGCTTGTAGACTTTTGAATCGCAGCCATTCTGACTGGTGTGAAATGGTATCTCATTGTGGTCTTGATTTGCATTTCTTTGATAATGAGTGATATTGAGCATCTTTTCATGTCTTTGTTAGCCATCTTTAAGTCTTCTTTGGAGAAATGTCTATTTAGTTCTTTGGCCCATTTTTTGATTGGGTCGTATATTTTTCTGGAATTGAGGTGCAGGAGTTGCTTGTGTATTTTTGAGATTAGTTGTTTGTCAGTTGCTTCATTTGCTATTATTTTCTCCCATTCCGAAGGCTATCTTTTCACCTTGCTTATATTTTCCTTTGTTGTGCAGAAGCTTTTAATTTTTATTAGATCCCATTTGTTTATTTTTGCTTTTATTTCCAGTATTCAATTTATATGGAAATACAAAAAACCTCGAATAGCCAAAGCAATCTTGAGAAGGAAGAATGGAACTGGAGGAATCAATCTGCCTGACTTCAGGCTCTACTACAAAGCCACAGTCATCAAAACAGTATGGTACTGGCACAAAGACAGAAATATAGATCAATGGAACAAAATAGAAAGCCCAGAGATAAATCCACATACCTATGGACACCTTATCTTTGACAAAGGAGGCAAGACTATACAATGGAGAAAAGACAATCTCTTTAGCAAGTGGTGCTGGGAAAACTTGTCAACCACTTGTAAAAGAATGAAACTAGAATACTTTCTAACACCATACACAAAAATAAAGTCAAAATAGATTAAAGATCTGAATATAAGACCAGAAACTATAAAACTCCTAGAGGAGAACATAGGCAAAACTCTCTCCGACATAAATCACAACAGGATCCTCTATGATTCTTTGCCTCTTTGTAGTTGCAAATATGAGGACATAATATTCCCTTTACTCCCACACCTACTATTTTTTTTTTAATATTTTATACAAAACCTTGTTTTCAAGTACACAAATTTCACTATTTTCAGTTTCCTAACATTATTCAAATCAATTTTCTCATCAGACTAATAATATGACACTGTTTTCTGGGGAATTTTGTCATTAATATTTGCATAAAAAAGATTCAGTTCCATCATTAGATAATTTACTGTGTGGCTTAATTTGGCTTTGTTCCTATTTGGCATGGTTTAAAAACAGTGAGAACATGGACCTCTCTCAGTTGCGAATATAAAAAGTATAATTTTTATTTGGATTTTAGTAAATCCACCTGTTTGCTCACAAATAGTTGTAAAATACAAATTAAATAAATAGCCAGGAAGATCAAACAGTCTTCTACATATTATCATTTGAGATGGATTATTTGACACCCTTATCTCCACATGCACCTGAAGTTTCCAATGACCTTTTATTGAATTATTAGCCTATTCTGTGCCTGTACTTGTTCTAAACATTGGAGAAAAGTTTAAAATAGTCTATTGAAGCAGAGACAAATAAACAAGTCATAATGATTAGACAGTGTAGGAGCAAGAAAGGTTTTTCCAGATAATGGGTGGGAACTCTCACATCCATACATGACCACTGGAAAAACCATAGCCTTGACTAGACGGACCTTTATTGGCAAAGTAATGTCTCTGCTTTTCAATATGGTATAACTTTTCTTCCAAGGAGTAAGCGTCTTAATTTCATGGCTGCAGTCACCATCTGCAGTGATTTTGGAGCCCCCCAAAAATAAAGTCTGACACTGTTTACACTATTTCCCCATCTATTTCCCATGAAGTGATGGGACCAGATGCCATGATCTTCATTTTCTGAATGTTGAGCTTTAAGCAAATTTTTTCACTCTCCTCTTTCACTTTCAAGAAACTTTTTAGTTCCTCTTCATGTATGGATGTGAGAGTTGGACTGTGAAGAAAGCTGAGCACTGAAGAACTGATGCTTTTGAACTGTGGTGTTGGAGAAGACTCTTGAGAGTCCCTTGGACTGCAAGGAGATCCAACCAGTCCATTCTAAAGGAGATCAGTCCTGGGTGTTCTTTGGAAGGAATGATGCTAAAGCTGAAACTCCAGTACTTTGGCCACCTCATGCGAAAAGTTGATTCATTGGATAAGACTGATGCTGGGAGGGATTGGGGGCAGGAGGAAAAGGGGACGACAGAGGATGAGATGGCTGGATGGCATCACCGACTGGATGGACGTGAGTTTGAGTGAACTCCGGGAGATGATGATGTACAGGGAGGCCAGGCGTGCTGCAACTTCTGGGGTCACAAAGAGTCGGACACGACTGAGCGACTGAACTGAACTGAACTTAAAGAAGAAAAGGAAATTGGGAGGATTTTCATATGAAAATATTTGGGTAACTGAATATAATTAGCTGATTTACCTGAAATGTATTAAGTTCCTCATTCTACTCCACCCTGATCCACACTAACATGTAACCCTTATTTAATTAGTGTTAAATATGTATAAAACTATTAACTGAAATTTTTCATTTTAGAAGTCCTAATTTACTCTGTACTTCAGAAACCTACAGTGTCATAAGTATCACAAGAAATGGAAATCAATAATCTTACATTGAAAGAAATCTTTAGAATTAAAAGATAACACTGGAGTCCAGAGCTAGTAAAGGCTCCAGTCCTATGGTTTCAGTGACTCATGACCCCATTTATGCTCTGCACTTATTTGTGGTGAAACTTCTCTTAGAATTTCACAGGGTTCCATCATAGGGAATGAAGGAGGATGGGACTGTGAGATGATTATTTGCTATCAAAATCAATAGCCTTCTTTATCTAAATGATGCATTTAGCATTTAATATCAGGAAAAGATAGTTTGCTCAGTTTTTTTAGATGTACATATCACATCCAAGATAAATTTGAGCTCTATCTAAATCCAGATACCAGGCATTATACTTCTTTTTACTCATCTCTAGTTTATTAATAGTCAGTCTCTTGTATATACTAGACTTGCAAAAATATCTGTTGTTTTTAATAACTAGCAAAAAGATAGCGACCCAAAAAGTATGGTTTAGGAGTGAATTAACTAAAAGTTGTGCTCTAAGAGTGCAAATATAAAAGTAGATGCTAAATTTGCCCCTTGAAAATATGAAGGCAGCATTTTGACTATTCCAAGATTAGTATGTAGGTTCATCACATAGTAACAACAACAAAAATCTTTATACTCCATCCACTAGAGGGCAATCAATACATTAGACACAGACACACAGACACCGCCCCTCCACACACACACCTGACTGGGAGCCTAGTAACTTTATGGGAATCAGGTAGACATGAAGAGAAGAGAGGTATGTATGAAATCATCTCAGCAAAAATAACCCTGTAGTTTCTTTTGGACTTCCTTCATGGATAGTGGACTTGGAAAAGCCAGCTAAAAGGTGAGTTAGATGTCTCCTTTAGGTGTTAAAGTTATGTCTTTTCCAGAGACTTAAAATAGCTCACAAGTAAATAAGCATTTCCTTGTGAATAAAGAAGCATTTACCAGAGGTAAATGAGATTTCACTCTAAATGAAGAAGCATTCAAGTTTGTCACAGAGTTCACTATATCTGCTACTTCTGCCAGGATACAGTCTTATTACATATACAGATACAAGCATTGTATATAGTGCTTGTCAAGCCATCTTGGTGATTAGACTTTTGCTCTTCTGATGACATTTTCTATTATAAAATCCCTTTAGCTTTTGCTAATGCTGACATCATAAATACAAAAATAGTTAAGAAAGATAATTTTAACACTTTATTATTAATAAAATATTGAAAGAGTCTGGAATCAGAAAATACACACACACACACACACACACACACACACACACATATGGCCTGCTGTTTTTACAGAGAGCACTCACATCAAACATGGACATTTATTCTGGAGGCTTCAGTATTTGGGGGAATCTTTTATTGATTCATTGTAGAGATGAGGTCCCAATTTCACTCATTATTCTTCTGTGCATGGGTACAGTAATATCTCCCCATCTCATGCACAGGTTTTTAGGAAGTTCTCACACACACAAAAAATATATATTTGAGATTCTTAGGAATACCAAGGAAATATATTCCTTCAAATTTGGCTCTGAAACCACACGTGCACATGGGATTTTTAAAAATCATTTATATATTATAAATTTGTAGATATGTTCCTCTATAAACAAGGGGTACCCTTAAATAGTAAAATCTTTCTTAGAAATTTGGCAAAATTTTTAAATGTATGCATTCAAAATATGTTAGATTTTGTTAAAAATGAAAATTAATCATAATTCTTAAACTACTTTGCAAAACAATGATACTAGAATCTAGAACAATTGCTTTGTGAGACTGGTTCTTAATGTTTTCTTCATTAAATGATAGGGTTCATTCAGCATGAGCTTGTTCACACTTCCTTAAGGACCTTGGGACTCCTTAATTGGAGAATGGCTGCTGAAATTAATGCAGTGACCTTATTTCCCAGTTTCCATTGATATAATATGAATTTCTAAGTTTTAGCTTTCCTCTCGGAGAAGGCAATGGCACCCCACTCCAGTATTCTTGCCTGGAGAATCCCAGGAACGGGGGAGCCTGGTAGACTGCTGTCTATGGGGTCGCACAGAGTCGGACACGACTGAAGCGACTTAGCAGTAGCAGCAGCAGCAGCTTTCCTCTAGTCTTATCTAATATCTAGAACTATAAGCACATGCTAATGCATCCAGTTTACACCCATTCCTAACTTCCTCAGTGCTTCTAATTAAGGCAATGTTTCTAATTTTATTTCTAAGATAAATGAATAAATTTTTGGCACTTTCACTATCACTTGTACATAATGACCCCTTTCTAGATAGTTTTAGACTCTCAGCTTAACATAAAGGTTACAAAAAGGGAGAAATAGGTATTTGTGTTACAGTGAAATAAGCAGTGGTCTTGAAATCAGACAAAAGAGTTTGGCCCTTGGTGTCACAGTTTACTAAATGAGTGACATTGGGCACGTGTTTAACCTTGTCATGGCTCTTGTTCCCTGTTCAAAAATGAGGATAATAGCACCTACCTCTTCTTCACATTGTGGGGATTAAAAACATACATATACAATTAGTGGTGGGTTCTTTCTCTTTGCTAAACCCACATGTATAAGTACCTCAGTAAAGACTATTTTTTATTTTTTACCCTCTCAGTCCTTTCCTACCTCCACATTCACTGTCTCATAAAACCTTAGGCAACATTTTAAATTGCTTTATATCTTTTCTGTTCTTTAGGACTAGAAAACAAAATATTATTGACTGTTAGAGAAAAATAAATTAGCACAACAGGCCAAATCCATCTTTTAAATTTTTTTTCTCATGATAATTAAGCTTAATTCTATAAGCTTTATTAAGTGTCTATGATATACAAAAACACTGTGCTGGGCTCAGGAAAAAAAACAAATTATTTCCTTGTTACTACAGGAGCTCATGATCTCATGCAGAAGACTGACATTCGTGTCATGACTTGATCAGGGAAGACGGGAGGAAGCGTTATCACGTGGGTGTAAATAAAGTATTTATGGGGTATATGTCTTCATCCAGTTTGAATTTTTAATGGCAGAAATTTGGAGGAGAGTTAGAAGCCAGGCTTTCTTCTGAATCATAGACACAGAAATTAGGTAACAGTAGTTAGACAAATACAAGTTTGCATCAGCTTCTTTTTAATCTCTGAGTTATAGTCTAGCTAAACTGTCTATAAAGGAGAACATTTTTAGTGTCATGCACAGTCCCATCAATTTTAGTACAATATTGTTTTCCTACTATACTCTCCTCTATTTAAAGTCACACAGCCTTTTTCTCAGTAGACATCTCTGCTGATGTCTGCTCTTGGAGCTCAGAACACTCTTACAGTGAATGGATACCGTAGTATATTCCTGGTTGTCCTTATAGTCACCAATCCCTAATGCAGAAAACTAGTGATAACCTTAGGGATACCTCGGGAAGACACTCATCAAATCTGAACAGTAATCCAGAGATCAGGAGTGGGTGGCATTTAGGCTGTTAATGTTATCAGCTACTTATGCTGCATTGGCAGCTTCCAGAATTGCCTTGTACTCCAGGCTTTCAGAGAGCAGAGCTAATGTTTTTGCATTCACAACTCTTTCCATGCAATCCTAGAAAATATTGTACACTTAATTCTATGTATTGCACAGCAAATGCAGTTTATACTACAGATAAGAAAAGAATTAAATTCAGGTCTTTTGTGTATTTCCCCACTACCTTCATGTATTGCTGATCCACTATGAGTTTTTCTCAGCAGGAAGGGTACTTAGAAATTTTGTTTTACTTTGGCTTTGATTTCCCTATAGGAATTTATTTTGATCATAAAAATTCTTTTATGTATAATACTTCACATTTAAAGTTGTTGGACTACTATACATGGAACATAAATTGTCCTTTTTTCTTAACTTAAGAAATTGTTGAGAAAACGTGTTTTTAAATAACATGCATTTATGTTCATGTGTAAGTATATACGTGTTTCCATTTGTACTGAAAAAAATTGATTTTGTTTTTTTCATGTCAGAGATATTTTTATTTCAAGGTAGTAGGTACAAGTCTCCTCAGAGGAGGTGACAGGAATAATGGCCAGAGTTATCCTCATGACTGGCTATAGGCTATATAAGCTTTAGTTTCCTAATCTGCCAATAATAATTTTTGGCCTAGGTACCTCATCAGTATGTCATGAAGATCAACGAAATGTTTATGAAAACATTTGGAAAATATAAAGCTCTGCAAAAAATGACCAAGCAGAAAAGGAACTTTTGTGCAAGGAAATTATATTTTCCCACTCTGAACAGTGACCATGTAAAGTAAGTATTAGTATCTTTATTTACAATGAGGAAATGAAAGTTTTACTCATATAAGTTCATGCAGCTAGTAAGTGAAAGAGTTGGGCTTCAACCCCAGATAGAGCTGATTTCAAAGCTAGCTAATACTGACTCCCAGAACCAAAAATTTTAACTGTTTACGAAAAGTGAAATAAGAGCTATTTTCTCACTGACCATTACTAAACTCTGATTCCTCTGGTTTCTCATGGCATATGGCAGGAGGCAAGGGATTGTTGGGTATCTAATCAGCTGAATGAGAATTTAGCTTCAGAGAGTACTATGGTTATGAAATGTTTACAAAATTAAGATTAAAATGTGCAGATTAAAGTGAGGTGTGGCAATGTCATAGTGCCCTGCATGTCTTCTTTTGCAGAAGGATGGTAAAATATAGCTATCAGTATATCAACATATCTACCACAAAAACCTTTTCTTCTCTTTCTAAAGTCTTTGTGCACACACAAGCAGACACACCAATATCAAATTTCTTAACATGACTGATCTGCAAAATGGTCGATGCAATAAAGAATAAAAACAGGCTTTTTATATAACTCATCTTTCTTGATATTAATTTAAGTCCACTAATTAGAAGCATGTTTTTAAAGAACAAACAGTGTGTCACATCTACAGTATCTTAGCAATACTAAAACACAGAGACTATGTGTTCTCAACACTAGCAAGTTACATTCAGAATGATATTCTAAATATATGCATGTTGCCAATGAGTAGGATAGTAGGAAAGTAAGAGATGAAGAATTTAAAAAGCAAACAGAAAAAAAAAAAATTCTTATTATCCTGAACTCCAAAAGCAAGTAGAAATCTGAAGTTGTCATTTCTTGCATAGTGACTCAATATATAAGGATAAGAGTATTAATTCACAGAGGTCTCCAGATTCTTGTTGGAGATTTTGCCCCTTTGGGCTAATTGTTTCTTTTTTTTTTTCTTAAGTGAGAAATAAGCACATACAAAGAACATCATTCTTAAGTATTTCACTTCATCAGAATTCAAGAGCAGATCTGCAAGTTTCATTATTCTTTAAGAGTACATTAATAAAACCACCACACATTTATTTTTAATACTATGCATATGAATTATTCTGACAGTCAGTTGCAAAGACAACATATCAATCCTGAAATTTAAAATGTAGGACAAATTAGTATGTTTCAGCCACCACGGGCCAAACTGAATAATATACCCTCTGCTTGAAATCCAGAACAAAGCTATCCTACAGGTGAAAATGATAAAATCACTAAAGTGGCAATCAGCTAAGGCCTAATTGGCATCTAAATAAACAGAATGTGTTTCTACATAGCAAGTGTTATTTCTCTCCAGCCCTTTGATTTCTTGCTCCCTTCACCCTCCCCAAAAGCAAGCTTTCAGCCATGCCACTTGTGCATAGAGTGTCCAGATTTGAAAGTCCAGACACAGTGCTTACAACTCAGACAACACAGCATTGACCATGGCAATCATTTTGTCATTAATTTCCCTCTCTCTGTGTGTGTAACAAACCATATTAAAAAATATTTGGATCAAAGTGTGTTGCTAACTTATTGCTCCATGAAGTAATGCACCGCACTAGGTTGCATCAGTTCTCTAGGCCTAATCTAGCTTTCCCCAGTGGCTCTGGTGCCTGAGGGAGAGAAACTGTATCTGTTCCATTTATGAGTAGAAAGATAAATGGTTTTGCCCTTAATAAATGTAGAGGACTAGACGAAGAGCTCAGAACAACCTGCTTTTTACTCCCTTAAGCAGCAAGACCTTTTTAATCCTCCTCATTCCCTCCTCTACTAATTTTGCATGAACTATGCTGTTAGCCACATAAGATGATGAATGTTTGAAACAGTCCAGTAAGGCTGAGCTAATGAGAGTGTTGTCATTAAAACTGTGTGCTACAGCTGAGAGGCAGAACCCAAACTTCTAAGGACATTTAGGTTTTTATACTCCTTTTCCCACTGCTGCGGATGTAGCATTACATATTTAGTCCTTTTCAGCATTGAAGCTTCGTCAACTGAGAGCCAATTTCTTATTCAATATTGATGATATTTTTGACTGCCCTAGGATTTTAGCCCAGTTCTCTGTGCTACAAGGCTCAGAGTGTTCCCCAGGCAGCAGCTGTGTGCCAAGTCTATCCATTCCTACTGTGTTACACTATGAACTCTGTTAATAAACTATTGACATATATCCTTTTACAAGTTGTTACACTTACTCAGGTAGAGAAGAATACATGGAGGGGTCAAGTATTAAGCTAAACTCTTTTATATCTTGATAGGGAAAATAATGTGAGGCAGAGGCAGTTTCTAATCCTCTGCTTTAATCAGCTAGGACAGATAAAAAAGTAATAGCCTAAAATTAGTTGATCAGCTGTAATTATATTCATCAATTATATGGGTTCATACATTTCTTTTTTTAATTTATAAAAGGTATCCATCATTGCACACCCTTTGGGCACAATTAAAGAAGTTAATTAAAAGTTTGGTGTAGTAGAAGAGTTGGCTTTATCTACTTCAATAAATGCTTTCTGTTTCAAATCATACTAGTGACATAGTTCAACATGAAATGCGTGCTATATGGTTCTTCTCTTTTTTTCTAAATTATCTAGTGAGAAGGTAAATTCACATCTGATTACCTGGCTACCCACTTTTTCCTTTGATCTTAATTCCTCCACAGGAATTAAGTCTCACAGAAATAAAGAATTGAAATATTCACCTCCCAGGTCTAAGCTGCTAAATTACAATAAAAATAATAAAATTAGCCATCTGTATGTCTTATTTGGAGAAATGTCTATTTAGTTCTTTGGCCCATTTTTTGATTGGGTCGTATATTTTTCTGGAATTGAGCTGCAGGAGTTGCTTGTATATTTTTGAGATTAGTTGTTTGTCAGTTGCTTCATTTGCTATTATTTTCTCCCATTCCGAAGGCTGTCTTTTCACCTTGCTTATATTTTCCTTTGTTGTGCAGAAGCTTTTAATTTTAATTAGATCCCATTTGTTTATTTTTACTTTTATTTCCAGAATTCTGGGTGGTGGATCATAGAGGATCCTGCTGTGATTTATGTTGGAGAGTGTTTTGCCTATGTTCTCCTCTAGGAGTTTTACAGTTTTTGGTCTTACATTTAGATCTTTAACAAACACATGAAAAGATGCTCAACATCACTCATTATCAGAGAAATGCAAATCAAAATCACAATGAGGTACCATTTCACACCAGTCAGAATGTCTGCGATGCAAAAGTCAGCAAGCAATAAATGCTGGAGAGGGTGTGGAGAAAAGGGAACCCTCCTACACTGTTGGTGGGAATGCAAACTAGTACAGCCACTATGGAGAACAGTGTGGAGATTCCTTAAAAAATTGGAAATAGAACTGCCTTATGACCCAGCAATCCCACTGCTGGGCATACACACCGAGGAAACCAGAATTGAAAGAGACACATGTACCCCAATGTTCATCGCAGCACTGTTTATAATAGCCAGGACATGGAAGCAACCTAGATGTCCATCAGCAGATGAATGGATAAGAAAGCTGTGGTACGTATACACAATGGAGTATCACTCAGCCATTAAAAAGAATACATTTGAATCAGTTCTAATGAGATGGATGAAACTGGAGTCGATTATACAGAGTGAAGTAAGCCAGAAAGAAAAACACCAATACAGCATACTAACACATATATATGGAATTTAGAAAGATGGCAATGATGACCCTGTATGCGAGACAGCAAAAGAGACACAGATGTGTAGAGCGGACTTTTGGACTCTGAGGTGGAGGGAGAGGGTGGGATGATTTGGGAGAATGGCACTGAAACATGTATACTATCATGTAACAAACGAATCGCCAGTCTATGTCCGATGCAGGATGCAGGATGCTTGGAGCTGGTGCACGGGGATGACCCAGAGAGATGTTATGGGGAGGGAGGTGGGAGGGGGGCTCATATTTGGGAATGCATGTACACACATGGTGTATTCATGTCAATGTATGGCAAAACCAATACAGTACTGTAAAGCAAAATAAAGTAAAAATAAAAATTTTATAAAATAATAATAATAATAATAAATTAAATTTTAAAAATAAAATAAAAATAAATAAACTGCATCCTAAAAAACAAAAACAACAACAAAAAAAGAATTTAAATAAAGGAATTGAGTCTCAGAAATAAAGAATCAGAAGCCAGTATTCAAAATTATTTTTATTTTATATAACATGATACATCAACATTAAGATGATTGTAGGCAACTATATATAGGATTAATTGGAAAAAATTGAGAGCTATCTTAAATAGTACAACAACTTAGATTGCTTATTCTATTATCTGAATTGGTATAAAGGAAAGAAGGAAAGTAAAATGATAAGAAAAAGAAAAGCCAAATGCACTTTTGTATTCCATAGAATTAATTTCAGAAGACCTTCATATTATCATGTCAAAGTAAATCAATGGACTTCAGTTAATGATATTAGATCGCTGTATAACTGCTTTGGTGCCATAAACCTAAGAATTCCCAGCTCTTTCTGTGTCTGTGTCTGTCTCTGTGTCTGTCTCTCTATCTCTGAAACCAATTTATAATTTCTCTAAATTAAACTCAGGAAAGTCTTCTTTTTGTTGGATATTTTCAAGGGGTGTACGAAGTAACAGAGGAAGAGGCAAAATAAAACTGAATACTGAACTATGAATTAAATTGATTATGCAGTAATCTAAATCACTCATAAGTGAGCTAATACAGCTGATAAAACTGCAAAATTAGCTATAGCAACTATGTACAACTTTATTTCACTCTGGACATGTTGGTATTTAGGCTACAATTATGTGGCCTGAGTCTACAAAACATGAAAATACGAAATGAAATAAATACTTGAATATCAACCACTGAATAAAAGCAGGCAAGATAATTTGGACTAGGGACTAAGGAACTTCACTATCTACTTTAGATGTACACATTGTTCAAATTAACGACATCCATACAACCAAATTTATTTTTGCCCTATAGTCACAACCTCAGTAAAGATACAATTTGTTTTTAGTTCAGCTCTAAGACTGTCTTTTCAAGTTGCCAGTTCATATCAATGATAAAAGTAATCAATACCATTAAAATATTTTAAAAACTATATTTTCCCTAATAGCCATAGTCTCGGTGAAGATCTGGTTTTTAGTTTGGCTCTCCAATTAACTTTCATCTTGCCAATTTCTTTCAAGTCATGAGCAACTGGCCATGTGGTAATTGGTGCTGCGAGTATCTAACACAGTGGTTAACACCATATGTGGATGTCTTTGATAACAGTCCATCAAGCCATCAGAAGAATCAAAGGGTATATAGGACATCAGATGTTATCAGTTTAGATATTTATTTTGTAAATCAGAACTTGAACAAGTATTTCAATCTCAGTACTCCTGTGAAGATCTCTTTAAATCATTTCATCTATTCGGTTTCTGAAAAAGGCCGTGGGTAATTCAATTCAGTCACATCTGTATTTCCTTTATGACAGAGAATAATCATCAACAAAACAAAAGTAACTACTACCTCCACAACAAAAAGCAATCAATAAAAATCTATATCTTGGATTTTCAAAATGCATAGCTATTCCACAATCTATTTATGTCACCTGTTTTAGCTGATACCAATCTGACATTGAATTACTGATAAATCAGTTCTATTGAGCAATCATTCATCTCAGTACAATAATTTATTATAATACTTGATGAATGAAATGACCAGTAAATTCCAGTCAATATTTAAGCACTTCAATAGTACCATATATATATATATATATATATATGTATATATATATATATATGTATATATATATATATATACACACACACACACACACTTCAGTAGCACTACATAGATATAGATGCTGCTGCTGCTGCTAAGTCGCTTTAGTCGTGTCCGACTCTGTGCGACCCCATAGACGGCTGCCCACCAGGCTCCCCCGTCCCTAGGATTCTCCAGGCAAGAACACTGGAGTGGGTTGCCATTTCCTTCTCCAATGCATGAGAGTGAAAAGTGAAAGTGAAGTCGCTCAGTCATGTCAGACTCTTCGTGACCCCATGGACTGCAGCCCACCAGGCTCCTTCATCCATGGGATTTTCCAGGCAAGAGTACTGGAGTGGGGTGCCATTGCCTTCTCCGTAGATATAAATAGATATATTCTAAATGATTTTCTTAAGCTCTAATCATAAGGGAAAGCAGAAATATAATTAGCCTTTTAGTATTTATAACTACATTAGACACTAGCTGAGATGAAATCCAGAGTGATCAATGTGACTGTATTTTAGTTTAACCAGAAACTGGTCACTGATCACAAACATCAGTAATGCACCACTGCCAGTAAAGAACAAATTAAAAGAACATAAAACTTATATATAAGAAGACAATGATCAGTTTTCTTAATTATTACATACATAACATACTTTATATATATATATATATATGATTTTCATTGTGTTCAATTTAGCACTTTCTTATAAAATCCCACAAATAATTTAATATTCAAAATATAAAGGATTTTGAAGATCCCCTGGAGAAGGAAATGGCAATCCACTCCAGCACTCTTGCCTGGAAAATCCCATGGACAGAGGAGCCTGATGGGCTACAGTCCATGGGGTTGCAAAGAGTCTGACACTACTGAGCAACTTCACTTTCACTTTCAAAAGATAAGATAACTTATCCTTTAGATAAGGATATGTGTAACTTCAAGGCCTTGCATCTCATTCAAACGGAAAAATGCTTCAAACACATAGATTCCCATCTTCTTGGAAAGATATAAGATAACCACATAACCTTAGAACATAGGCTTATATGAATAATGCATAATAAGATCAGGCAAAAATGGAGGTCAAAGCTTATGAAGTTAGCTACTGCACTTAGATCACAGTAGCAGTGACTCAAGCACAGCTACATATTTCCCAAACAATCCCATTCCATATGTTATCAAGTGACTTTGCTTTGCTTGACCAAATTACTATGCTGGACTATATATAACATTCCATGCCTCTTATGTGTATTCAAAATACTGGTGGTGGTGCTAGTGATAGTAGTGTGATAATTTAATAATTTAATTAAACATTCAGAAAACGAAGATCATGGCATCTGGTCCCATCACTTCATGGGAAGTAGATGGGGAAACAGTGGAAACAATGTCAGACTTTATTTTTTGGGGCTCCAAAATCACTGCAGATGGTGACTGCAGCCATGATATTAAAGGATACTTACTCCTTGGAAGAAAAGTTATGACCAACCTAGATAGCATATTGAAAAGCAGAGACATTACTTTGCCAACAAAGGTCCATCTAATCAAGGCTATGGTTTTTCCAGTGGTCATGTATGGATGTGAGAGTTGGACTGTGAAGAAAACTGAGCGCCGAAGAATTGATGCTTTTGAACTGTGGTGTTGGAGAAGACTCTTGAGAGTCCCTTGGACTGCAAGGAGATCCAAGCAGTCCATTCTAAAGGAGATCAGCCCTGGGTGTTCTTTGGAAGGAATGATGCTAAAGCTGAAACTCATGTGAAGAGCTGACTCATTGGAAAAGACTCTGATGCTGGGAGGGATTGGGGGCAGGAGAAGGGGACGACTGAGGATGAAATGGCTGGATGGCATCACCGACTCAATGGATGTGAATTTGAGTGAACTCCAGGAGATGGTGATGGACAGGGAGGCCTGGTGTACTGCGATTCATGGGGTCGCAGAGAGTCGGGCATGACTGAGCAACTGAACTGAACTGAATTTAATAAAAATTCACTATAAATTCAAATGAACAGAAATGGTGTTTTTAAATCAACTTCCCTGCATTTGTTAGGATGTATACCAGCACCTAAAGCATTTGGAGTGAGGTAAAAACAGATCCTAGACAGCAACATAGATTGATTTCCTTTTTTGCAGTATACAGAAACTGTCACCAACAAACACATTGATAGCTATGCCTATGCCCAAAGAGCTGAACCACATTCTGTTTTCCACTATACCTCCTGTTTTATTCTCAGAATTGATCCATTGAACCTAAAAATGGTATAACTAATGAAATAAAGAAAGCTTATTCTAGAGCCATGCATTTTTTAAAAGATATCCCTGTCCTTGGTCTGTAAGTCTAACTTTTTTTCATTGATGACCAGTGTAAAAACAGGGCAGGAGCTTATTACCCTACTCCTTCTTACTTAGGAGCACAGATACACAGAATCTCCAATAGCAATTTTTTTTAAGCTGGAGCTACTGCCTCATATTTCTTTATAGAGAAAGTCTCCCTCTCCTCCTGCCACTAACTTCTACAGTTGTGTGCACATAAAAGTGAAAATTGAGGGGAAAATGCAAGTGTACTAATAAATAATTCTTCCTAATTCTTAACAGTTGATGAATTTCCAAGTGGATTTGATGTGCTACATTTCACTTAATCATAATGGTTAAAAATTCTCCAGACACATGAAAAGATGCTCAACATGGCTAATCATCAGAGAAATGCAAATGAAAACCACAATGAGGGATCATCTCACATCTATCAGAATGGCTATTATCAAGACGACCACAAATAACAAATGTTGGCAAGAATATGGAGAAAAGTGAACACTGGGGTTGTACATTGGCACAACCACTATGGAAAAGAACTATAGTTGTTCCTTTAAAAAACTTAAAATATAACTACTATAGGATTCACCAGTTCCACTCCTGGGTATATATCTGAAGAAAATGGAAACACTATAAAGAAGCCTATGGCCCAATGTTCACAGCAGCATTATTTACAATTGCCAAGGTATGAAGCAACCTAAGTGTTCACCAACACATAAACACATAAAGGATATATATATAATATATAATAATATATTATATATAATATATATTATAATTATAATTATATATAATATAATATATTATACATATAT
Organism: Capricornis sumatraensis; assembly: GCF_032405125.1. Taxonomy (NCBI): domain Eukaryota; kingdom Metazoa; phylum Chordata; class Mammalia; order Artiodactyla; family Bovidae; genus Capricornis; species Capricornis sumatraensis. The sequence goes on from NC_091092.1 coordinate 6,782,724, forward strand.
ATAATATGGGCTTCCTTGGTAGCTCGGCTGGTAAAGAATTCACCTGCAATTCAGGAGACCCTGGTTTGATTTCTGGGTCAGGATGATCCCCTAGAGAATGGATAGGCTACCCACTCCAGTATTCTTGGTGGCTCAGACAGTAAAGACTCTGCCTGAAATGTTGCAGACCTGGGTTCAATCCCTGGGTTGGGAAGATCCTCTGGAGGAGGGCATGGCAATCTATTCCAGTATTCTTGCCTGAAGAATCCCCATAGATTCTTATGGGGTGGCAAAATGTTGGACATAAATGAGCAACTAAGCACAGTTCAGTATATTGAATATGTATATATATATATATATATATATATATATATATATATATGTATAAATTATATAAAATAAAATATTGCTTGTGAAATAGGTCAGTCAGAGAAAGGAAAATAAACTGCATCACATTATATGTAGAATCTAAAAAAAAGTACAAATGAATGAATATAGCAAAACAGAAATATACTCACAAATATAGATAACAAACTAGTGGCTACCAGTGGTGGGAGGGAGACAGGGAAGGGCAAGATAGGGGTATGGGATTAAGAGATACAAAGGGCTATGTGTAAAATAAATAAGCAACAAGGATATATTGTACAGCTTAGGAAGTATAGCTATATTTACAAATACAGCTATATCCTAATAATTTTAGAATACAGCCTATAAAAATATTGAATTGTTATGTTATATAAACCAAAATAATATAATATTGTAAATCAACTATACTTATAAAAAAGAAGAATTCTTCTGTTTAAAAAAAATACACACCTATACCTGTGGTGGATTCATGTTGATGTATGGCAAAACCAATACAATATTGTACAGTAATTAGCCTCTGATTAAAATAAATAAATTTATATTAAAAAAAAACAAACTTAAAGAAGATGACTTGTGAAGTCTTGGCTTTAGATGATGATGCTAACTTTAGCTTTAATCTTTTACTTAGACAATTTACAACACATTTGTGGAGTTTTTATTAAAACAATTCTAATATTTTTCTAATCACTAATCCATTAAGACAAAATCCAAATAGAAAAATGGCCTAATGTTCTTTTTGAATGGATAAGTGAATCCTAGTGAGCCTGAATTTTCCTAGATATCACTAAAGTCACAAGAGAGAGTAATGAAAATAAATCCAGCCAAAGGGGATAGTTTGAGAGAGGGTATAAACTGGAGGTCACCCTCATTCTTTATACCTTCATGAAAATATAAATAAAGAATACTTCTTTGGGTCTGGTCAAGAAAACCAAACTTCCAGTTTGGACTCTGTGCTTCCTTCTGCAGACTTGGGAATCAAGTCATTTCATGTTGCTGTTGTTGCTCAGTTAGTAAGTTGTGTCCAATTCTTTACAACCCCATGGACAACAGCATGCCAAGTTTCCCTGTCCTTTACTATCTCCTGGAGTTTGCTCAAACTCATGTTCATTGAGTTGGCAATGCCATCCAATCATCTCATCCTCTGTCACTCCCTTCTCCTTATGCCCTCAATCTTTCCCAGCATCAGAGTCTTTTCCAGTGAGTCAGTTCTTCATATCAGGTGGCCAAATATTAGAGCTTCAGCTTCAGCATCAATCCCTCCAATGAATATTCACAGTTGATTTCCTTTAAGATTGACTGTTTTGATCTCCTTGCTGTCTAAGGGACTTTCAAGTGTCTTCTCCAGCACCACAGTTTGAAAGCCTCAATTCTTTGGTGATATGTAATGTGATTACATATCTGTTGTTATATTCATGTTTTTCTCTACTCTCAAGATTAGTAAGGTCCTTCCCCTAAAGAAACATTCCATTGTATAGCATAAGTTTTGGTGTGATGTTGTGACTTGGCTACTAAACGAGAACATGTGACTTCCAATTCTAGCCAGTTTCTTATAACAGGGGCCAGATTTATCTTCCCACATAAAACAACAACAACAACAACAATAACTGGACAACAAAAATAAAATAATGCTTTTTCAAGGCACTGAATATCAGGCAACAAAGGAAAATGATCTCTAGGGTACAAGAAAGGAAATGAGCCCTGTGACTCCTGAATTGACTACCTTGATGAGTTCCAGGATGCAGAGTAGGGAGGAAGAATACAGGTGGAGCCCTGTGGATCTATTGAATTGAGTAGACAGAGCCTAGAGTCCAGAAAGATCAGGGTGTCTAGAGTTTGCAGGACAGAGTATAGAGAAGGAGAAAGCCACACAGAGCAAGAACTTCTGAAACCTATAGAGAGTTCCCTTCAAGTATTCAGCAGTGTTACCAGTATATGCAAGTGAGGAAGCTACCTGATCCCTCCAAAAAAGATGAGAAATAAAGGTGTCCACCATTCATGCAAGGCTGGGAACAGTGACTATTCCCACCAGCCCGACTAGAAAACCTCATGATTCACAAGGAGTGGAGAAAGTACACAGTAGGGTCTTATTTCAATAGTGGGGGATCATTAGCTCTAGACTGAGTATTGCTCCAGTCCTCATCTAACAAATCTTAAAAGCAAAAACTGAAAAGATTAAACTGCTTCCAAGAAATTTAACTACACCCCAGAGCAAAGCTTAAGAATATCTTTGAGATACAAATATATCTAAGGACAAGCTATGTAATTTTCAGAGTTCAGTGGAAAATGAAATATGGAATATCTTATTTAAAAAAATAAGAAAAAGGTGTCATTAAAGAGGTTATCGTATGAAGCTTATTTTTCCCTTTTTTCAATTTCTCCCACGTGTTTTTTATTTGCTATTTAGTGTTGTCCAAGTAAAGAAAAGGTAAAACCTTAAATTATTAGCTGGAATCTTACCATTCATTGTATATGAGACAATGGCACTTTTAAATGCAATTATAAGAACTCATGTGCTTTTCCTCAAGCCAACCAGAGCAGAAAAATGCAAGCCAAATCAGGAAGCCAAAAAAAGGGAGGACTATTCAAGCATAGAATCAGCCAAAGGGAACTCTCTCTTGGACACAATTTACCCTTAGGCAAAGAGATCCTTTAGTCACAGGGAGATTCATGGAATCAATGCAGATTCCAGCAGGTAACTGGTGACCCTGCTCCATGGCTTGGGATGTGCATGTTTGCTTATGTCTGATGATTATTGGTTTCCCTGTCCCACCAGCTTCCAGGCAAATGTGCTTCTTTCCAATCATCAGTAGACTTCAGAGAAGGCCAGCCAGGAATCTCCTCTTACCACAATATACCACCTCAATTCACAGTGGTACAGCAACTTCCAAGGGTCTTTAAGCTTGCTATGTTGGACTGGGCTAGATACTTGAATTCGGGGTGGGAGAGAGGTTCACCCTCATCTATATATGGCTTCCAGAAGAGAGTCAACTGTAAATGAGGTGACTCTGCCAGCCCAGTGCAGAAATGGCTGCCTAGATGATAAACCCTGAGCGGATATGGCTGACTTCTCTCTGAGCCCATATCTAGAATCCCATGTTATGGAGCTATTCCTCCAAATGAAAAAAAAAAAAAATTAGTATACTCTCCCTCTTCTCTGAATCAGAGGGTAAACTATTGTGCTTTTGTATGCTTTCCCACACCTCTTATCTGCTTAATTGTGCACATTCTCTAGCCCTGTAGTAGACTCTTCACCAGTGATAATAACTATTTGAACTGGGGTGGGTCCTAATCCAAAGATAGCAAATCAAAAGGATTATGAGGTCACCATACCTGAGAACTTCTGTCTGCCCAGGGATAAACTGAGCCAATTTGACTCATTTTCACAAGGGACTGCTGGAGATTAAGAAAGAAAGGAGGCACAGTAAACACATATATAGAGGGGACATGAGGATAATGAGAAGTCACTACCAAAGAAAGGATATGAAATAGAAGCTACAAGCAATGGCTACACGTTGGAGAAAAAGATGTAGAGAGGTACAATTCCATTTGGTCAGAAGATAAGTGAGAAAATCTGTGTTTCTCACAACCAGAGGAGTCAGACAAATCACATGTCCTTCAGAATAATCAGTAACTACTTCTAGCCATGAGGTATTGACAGATTTCTATACCCAGGGAAGATCCACAATTGAAATACCAGCTCTTTGTGAATTATTGACTCCACGTCATTAAATGCTCTCCCATGGTTTCAAAAATAATCCTAGATTTGAGAAAATTTGTGGGTAAGGGCAAGGATATTAATGAGACTCTCTCATTTTTGTGCTTTGAAAAGATATACACTCTGTCTTACAATGAGTAACTGGGTTCCTAAGATCGTTTGTTGTTGTTCAGTTGATCAGTCATGTCCGACTCTTTGTGACCCCATGGACTGCAGCACTCCAGGATTCCCTGTCTTTCACTATCTCCTGGAGTTTGCTCAAATGCATGTCCATTGAGTCAATGATGCCATCCAACGATCTCATCCTCTGTGGCTCACTTTTCTTGCTGCACTCAATCTTCACCAGTATTAGGATCGTTTCCAATGAATTGTCTCAGTTCAATTCAGTTAAGTTCAGTCACTCATTCGTGTCTGACTCTTTGCAACACCATGAATCCCAGCACACCAGGCCTCCCTATTCATCAAAAACTCCCTAAGTTTACTAAAACTCATATCCATCCAGCCATCTCATCCTCTGTTGTCCCCTTCTCCTCCTGCCCCCAATCACTCCCAGCATCAGGGTCTTTTCCAATGAGTCAACACTTCGTGTGAGGTGGCCAAAATATTGGAGTTTCAGCTTTAGCATCAGTCCTACCAATGAACACCCAGGACTGATCTCCTTTAGGATGAACTGGTTGGACCTCCTTGCAGTGTAAGGGATTCTCAAGAGTCTTCTCCAACACCACAGATCAAAAGCATCAATTCTTCGGCGCTCAGCCTTCTTCACAGTCCAACTCTCACATCCATACATGACTACTGGAAAAACCATGGCCTTGACTAGACGGACCTTTGTTGGCAAAGTAATGTCTCTGCTTTTGAATATGCTATCTAGGTTGGTCATAACTTTCCTTCCAAGGAGCAAGTGTCTTATAATTTCATGGCTGAAATCACCCTCTGCAGTGATATTGGAGCTCCCAAAATAAAATCTGACACTCTTTCCACTGTTTCCCTGTCTATTTCCCATGGAATGATGGGACCTGATGCCATGATCTTCGTTTTATAAATTTTGAGCTTTAAGCCAACTTTTTCACTCTCCTCTTTCACTTTCATCAAGAGGCCCTTTAGTTCCTCTTCACTTTCTGCCATAAGGGTGGTGTCATCTGCATATCTGAGGTTATTGATGTTTCTCCTGGCAATCTTAATTCCAGTTTGTGCTTCTTCCAGCCCAGCGTTTCTCATTATGTACTCTGCATAGAAGTTAAATAAGCAGGGTGACAATATACAGCCTTGACATACTCCTTTTCCTATTTGGAACCAGTCTGTTGGTCCATGTCTACTTCTAACTGTTGCTTCCTGACCTGCATACAGATTTTTCAAGAGGCAGGTCAGGTGGTCTGGTATTCCCATCTCTTTCAGAATTTTCCACAGTTTATTGTGATCCACAGAGTCAAAGGCTTTGGCATAGTCAATACAGAAATAGATGTTTTTCTGGAACTCTCTTGCTTTTTTGATGATCCAGCGGATGCTGGCAATTTGATCTCTGGTTCCTCTGCCTTTTCTAAAACCGACTTGAACATCTGGAAGTTCATGGTTCATGTCTGCCTTTTCTAAAACCGACTTGAACATCTGGAAGTTCATGGTTCATGTCTGCCTTTTCTAAAACCAACTTGAACATCTGGAAGTTCATGGTTCACATATTGCTGAAGCCTGGCTTGGAGAATTTTGAGCATTACTTTACTAGCATGTGAGATGAGTGCAATTGTGCAGTAGTTTCAGCATTCTTTGGAATTCCTTTTCTTTGGGATTGGAATGAAAACTGATCTTTTCCAGTCCTGTGGCCACTGCTGAATTTTCCAAATTTGCTGACATATTGAGTATAGCACTTTCACAGCATCATCTTTCAGGATTTGAAATAGCTCAACTGGAATTACATCACCTCCACTAGCTTTGTTCGTAGTGATGCTTTCTAAGGCCCACTTGACTTCATATTCCAGGATGTCTGGCTCTAGGTGAGTGATCACACCATTGTGATTATCTTGGTCATGAAGATCTTTTTTGTACAGTTATTCTGTGTATTCTTGCCACCTCTTCTTAATATCTTCTGCTTTTGTTAGGTCCATACCATTTCTGTCCTTTATAAAGCCCATCTTTGCATGAAATACTCCCTTGGTATCTCTAATTTTCTTGAAGAGATCTCTAGTCTTTCCCATTCTGTTCTTTTCCTCTCTTTCTTTGCATTGATCATTGAGGAAGACTTTCTTATCTCTCCTTGATATTCTTTGGAACTTTACATTCAGTTCTGCATCTTTCAACTCTGCATCTTTCCTCTTCTCCTTTCTTTTTGCTTCTCTTCTTTTCACAGCTATTTGTAAGCCCTCCTCAGAAAGCAATTTTACTTTTTTGCATTTATTTTCCATTGGGATGGTCTTGATCCCTGTCTCCTGTACAATGTCATGTACCTCCATCCACAGTTCACCAGGTACTCTGTGTTTTCAGATCTAGTCCCTTAAATCTATTTGTCACTTCCACTGTATAATCATAAGCGATTTGATTTAGGGCATACCTGAATGTTCTAGTGGTTTTCCCTATTTTCTTCAATTTAAGTCTAAATTTGGCAATAAGGAGTTCATGATCTGAGCCACAGTCAGCTCCTGGTCTTGTTTTTGCTGACTGTATAGACTTCTCCATCTTTGGCTGCAAAAAATATAATCAATATGATTTTGGTGTTGAACATCTGGTGATGTCCATGTGTAGAGTCTTCTCTTGTGTTGTTGGAAGAGGGTGTCTGCTATGACCAGTGCGTTCTCTTGGCAAAAGTCAATTAGCCTTTGCTCTGCTTCATTCCGTACTCCATGGCCAAATTTGCCTGTTCTCCAGGTGTTTCTTAACTTCCTACTTTTGCAGGCCAGTCCCCTATAATGAAAGGACATCTTTTTTGGGTGTTAGTTCTAAAAGGTCTTGTAGGTCTTCATAGAACCATTCAACTTCAGCTTCTTCAGTGTTACTGGTTGGGACATAGTCTTGGATCACCATGATATTGAGTGGTTCGCCTTGGAAACGAAGAGATCATTCTGTCGTTTTTGAGATTGCATCCAAGTACTCCATTTCAGACTCTTCTGTTGACCATGATGGCTACTCCATTTCTTCTAAGTGATTCCTGCCCATGGTAGTATATATAATTTCCATCTGAGTTAAATTCACCCATTCCAGCCCATTTTAGTTCACTGATTCCTAGAATGTCGACATTCACTCTTGTCATCTCCTGTTTGACCACTTTCAGTTTTCCTTGATTTATGGACCTAACATTCCAGGTTCCTATGCAATATTGCTCTTTACAGCATTGGACCTTGCAAGAATCACCAGTCTCATCCACAACTGGTTATTGTTTTTGCTTTGGCTCCATCTTTCATTCTTTCTGGAGTTATTTCTCCACTGATCTCCAGTAGCATATTGGGCACCTAATGACCTGGGGAGTTCCTCTTTCAGTATCCTATCGTTTTGTCTTTTCATACTGTTCATGGGGCTCTCAAGGCAAGAATACTAAAGTGGTTTGCCATTCCCTTCTCCAGTGGACCACATTCTGTCAGACCTCTCCACCATGACCCGTCCGTCTTGTGTGGTCCCACAGGGCTTGGCTTGGTTTCATTGAGTTAGACAAGGCTGTGGTCTATGTGATCAGATTGGCTAGTTTTCTATGATTATGCTTTCAGTGTGTCTGCCCTCTGATGCCCTGTCGCAACACTTACTGTCTTACTTGGGTTTCTCTTACCTTGGACGTGGGGTATCTCTTCATGACTGCTCCAGCAAAGCACAGCCGATGCTCCTTACCTTGGATGAGGGGTATCTCCTCACCCCCGCTCCTCCTGACCTTGAATGTGGAATAGCTCCTCTTGGCCCTCCTGCGCCTGCTCAGCTGTCACTCCTTGGGTGTGGGGTTGCTCCTCTTGGCTGCCACTCCTGAAATTGGGCGTGTGGTCTCAGGGCCATTAAAATTCTCCATGAAGCTAGTTTACTTGGAGGTTTAGTATTGAATACATGCCATCTCTTGTTTGGGGCATCAGACTGTTCAACTTTAAGCAGTATCTTTTCACACTTTAAATCAAATTACCTGGTTCCACAGGACATGGTACTTGTGCAAACCACCATAAAAAAAGTTGTAAAATGATGTACATGGTGACCACCCACAGGAAGAGTAATTAGGGATTAGTTTTAGGCATGTAAGGATTAGAAGAGAAAATAGGAAGGAGATAGAATTGCTGACATATACAAATTGATATTGCCAAGTTTCTTCATATTTTCAGGTTCATCTCGGATCTCTTTCCCCTTACTTCCTATGTTCCCATCAAACTGGCATTTTTCCATTTTCTGAAATATATGCTCCTTCCTGCCATAAGGACTTGGAGGAATCTTTTTCCTACCTTACTTAGGATTCATTACAATGAACAAAGCTAGTGTAGGTGATGAAACTCCAGTTGAGTTATTTCAAATTCTAAAAGATGATGCTGTGAAAGTGTTGCACTCAATTGGTTAGCACATTTGTAAAACTCAGTAGTGGCCACAGAGGTGGAAAAGGCCAGTTTTCATTTCAATTCCAAATAAGGGGAGTGCCAAAGAATATGTAAACTGTCATACAATTGTGCTCATTTCACATGCTAGCAAGATAATGCTCAAAATCCTTCAAGCTAAACTTCAACAGTACATGAACTAAGAACTTCCAGGTGGACAAGCTGGATTTAGAAAAGGCAGAGGAATGAGAAATCAGAAGGCCAACATCTGCTGGACCATAAAAAAGCAAGAGAATTCCAGGAAAACGTCTGTATATGCTTCATTGACTGTGCTAAAGCCTTTGCCTCTGTGAATCACAGCAAACTGTGAAAAATTCAAGACACAGGAATCACAGACCATCTTACCTGCCTCCTAAGAAATCTGTATATGGGTCAAAACACAACAGTTAGAACTGGGCATGGAACAATGGACTGGTTCAAAACTGGGAAAGGAGTACATCAAGGCTGTATACTGTCACCTTGCTTATTTAACTTATATGCAAAGCCAGTTCACTTTAGTCACTCAGTTGTGTCCAATTCTTTATGACTCCATGAACTGCAGCATGACAGGCCTCCTTTTCCATCATCAACTCCCAGAGTTTACTCAAACTCATGTCCATTGAGTCAGTGATGCCATCCAACCATCTCACCTCTGTTGTCCCCTTCTCCTCCTGCCTTCAACCTTTCCCAGAATCAGGGTCTTTTCCAGTGAGCCAGTTCTTCACATCAGGTGGCCAAAGTATTGGAGTTTCAGTTTCAGCATCAGTCCTTCCAATGAATATTTATGATTGATTTCCTATTGGATCAACTGGTTGGATCTCCTTGCAGTCCAAGAGACTTTCAAGAGTCTCCTCCAACACTACAGTTCAAAAGCATCCATTCTTCAGTGCTCAGCCTTCTTTATAGTCCAACTCTCACATCCATACATGACTACTGGAAAAACCATAGCTTTGATTACATGGACCTTGTTGGCAAAGTAATGTCTCTGGTTTTTAATATGCTATCTAGGTTGGTCATAACTTTTCTTCCAAGGAGCAAGTGTCTTTTAATTTCATGGCTACAGTCACCATCTATAGTGATTTTGGAGCCCTGCAAAAATAGGTCACTGTTCCATTGTTTCCCCCATCTATTTGCTATGAAGTGATAGGACCAAGATAACCATGATGGTGTGAGCACTCACCTAGAGCCAGACATCCTGGAATGTGAAGTCAAGTGGGCCTTAGAAAGCATCATGACAAACAAAGCTAGTGGAGGTGATGTAATTCCAGTTAAGCTATTTCAAATCCTGAAAGATGATGCTGTGAAAGTGTTGCACTCAATATGTAAGCAAATTGGAAAACTCAGCAGTGGCCACAGGACTGGAAAAGATCAATTTTCATTCCAATCCCAAAGAAATGCAATGCCAAAGAATGCTCAAACTACCACACAATTGCACTCATCTCACATGCTAGTAAAGTAATGCTCAAAATTCTCCAAGCCAGGCTTCATCAAAGTAATGCTCAAAATTCTCCAAGCCAGGCTTCAGCAATAGGTGAACAGTGAACTTCCAGATGTTTACGCTGGCTTTAGAAAAGGCAGAAGAACCAGAGATCAAATTACCAACATCTCCTGGATCATTGATTAAGCAAGAGAGTTCCAGAAAAACATCTATTTCTGCTTAATTGACTATGCCAAAGCCTTTGACTGTGTGAATCACAATAAACTGTGGAAAATTCTGAAAGAGATGGGAATATCAGACCACCTGACCTGCCTCTTGAGAAATCTGTATACAGGTCAGGAAGCAATAGTTAGAAGTGGACATGGAACAACAGACTGGTTCCAAATAGGAAAAGGAGTATGTCAAGGCTGTATATTGTCACCCTGCTTATTTAACTTCTATGCAGAGTACATCGTGAGAAACGCTGGGCTGGAAGAAGCACAAGCTGGAATCAAGATTGCCGGGAGAAATATCAATAACCTCAGATATGCAGATGACACCACCCTTATGGCAGAAAGTGAAGAGGAACTAAAGGGCCTCTTGATGAAAGTGAAAGAGGAGAGTGAAAAGGTTGGCTTAAAGCTCAACATTCAGAAAATGAAGATCATGGCATCCGGTCCCATCACTTCATGGGAAATAGATGGGGAAACAGTGGAAACAGTGTCAGACTTTATTTTTGGGGGCTCCAAAATCACTGTTGATTGTGATTGCAGCCATGAAATTAAGACACTTGCTCCTTGGAAGAAAGGTTATGACCAGCCTAGATAGCATATTCAAAAGCCGAGACATTACTTTGCCAACAAAGGTCCGTCTAGTCAAGGCTATGGTTTTTCCCGTGGTCATATGGATGTGAGAGTTGGACTGTGAAGAAAGCTGAGTGCTGAAGAATTGATGTTTTTGAACTGTGGTGTTGGAGAAGACTCTTGAGAGTCCCTTGGACTGCAAGGTGATCCAAACCGTCCACTCTAAGGGAGATCAGTCCTGGGTGTTCTTTGGAAGGACTGATGCTAAAGCTGAAACTCTAATACTTTGGCCACCTCATTCAAAGAGTTGACTTATTGGAAAATACTCTGATGCTGGGAGGGATTGGGGGCAGGATGAGAAGGGGATGACAGAAGATGAGATGGCTGGATGGCATCACCAACTCGATGGACATGAGTCTGGGTGAACTCTGGGAGTTGGTGATGCACAGGGAGGCCTGGCGTGCTGAGATTCACGGGGTCACAAAGAGTCGGACACGACTGAGCAACTGAACTCAACTGATGGGACGGGATGCCATGATCTTAGTTTTCTGAGTGTTGAACTTTAAGACAACTTTTTCACTCTCCTCTTTCACTTTCATCAAGAGGTGCTTTTGTTCTTCACTTTCTGCCATAAGAGTGGTGTTATCTGCATATCTTATTGGTATTTCTCTATATACAGAGTACATCATGTGAATTACCAGGCTGGATGAATCAGAAGCTGGAATGAAGATTATCAGGCGAAGGAGGCTGTCCCAAATGAGGGAGGAATAGGATGGGGATACCAATTTCTCCCCCACAAATTCATCAAAAGATCATTTGAATGCTGAGTAAGTTCCACAAAACAGCTTCTGAATACTGGTGGAGGCCACTAGGCACCCAGAAAAGCAGCCCATTTTCTTTGAAAGGAGGTAGAGTGAAGTTGCTCAGTCATGTCCAACTCTTTGTGACCCCATGGACTGTAGGTTACCTGGCTCCCCCATCCATGGGATTTCCCAGGCAATAATACTGCAGTGGGTTTTCATTTCCTTCTCCAGGGGATCTTCCCAATCCAGTGGCTGAACTCGGGTCTCCCACATTGTAAGCAGATGCTTTATTGTCTGAGCCGCAAGGAGAGGAGATAGGACAAATATAAAAGATGAAAAAAAGAGACATAATAGTTAGGGATGAAGACCTTTCCTCTGGAGGGAATCATGAAGGTAGAGAAGTTTCCAAACACCAGAAAACCCTCTCACTGGCCAGTCTGTGAGGAGTATTGGAATCTCAGAGGGCAGCATAACTGGGAGAAAAAATAAACACACAAAACATGAACCTAACTGCAACTCGCAGTGGAGAAGTAGCCCAGAGGCTTGTGTCCACTACCACCGAGAGGAGGCTGGACAGGAAAGCTTGAACTGCATGCTTAGAGTAAGGACTGGGCCTGAGTGCACTGAGGAAAATCTGATGGAGCTAGCATGAGATAGCAACTCAAACTGTGGAATAACCAGATAGAAAAAAAAAAGAAGAAGAAGAAAGAAAGAAAGAGAGAGAGAGAACTTTCCCATGAAAGGCTCTAACCTAAGGCTCAGTCTGGCCCACTCACAGAACAAAGGATTCAGCAAATACCAAAGGCGAGCTAGCTGGCTGCATACAGGCCACCCCACCTCCCCAATCAGAGGCTGAGAGGAAGGCATGTGACACCCAGAGCTGGAAGGCAAGGGCCAATCTTGGCCCCAGAGACCGGCATCTCCACCAAACTGTGTCCAGGCTCCCAGTTGCTAACCATGTCTTCCTGGGATCCTGGACAGTTGACATCTGCCAGAAGGGTCACAGCCAGAGATCAGATTCCTAGAGGAGACACACGACACACCTGAGATGGTGCTCTCAGGGCACACCCAGGAAACATAGTGGCTGGGACCTGGGAGGTGATTAAGACACACAGCCCAGCTGGGGCAGTACGTTTGCCAAGCACCTGGTCTCCTGAGCTACCTGGGCCTGGGAAGGACACAAAATGCACTCCCAACCAAGCCTGTCCCCTTGCAGAGTATCTGAGAACCTGAACCTGAGCAGCTTAGACCTGGGAAGTGTGCGGAAATGCAGGGCCCATTTTGGACAGTACTCCTGCAGAGCAAGCTGGAGCTGAGCAGTGTAGGCCCGGAAAGTACACAGTGGAAAGCACACGCCATCATAAGCTGGGGCAAATATAGTGTGGTCCAAATACTGTGAGCACTCTCCACACATGCTAGTGATATGATATTTGTTTGCAGTACTACTCCCTTCCCACAACACACATGAACAAGTGAGCCTAAATAAGTGACCACCTTTGCCCCCTTGTGTCAGGGCAGAAATTAGACACTGAAAAGACTTGCAAACAGAGGAAATCAAAATAAACAAAGAAAAGGGAGCCTCTCTGGAAATGACAGGTGCAACAGATTAAACCCCTGTGGTTAACAATTGGAAGGGGCCTATAAGCATTGGAAGGGGCCTATAGACCTTGAGAAGAAGTACAAGTGGAACAAGGAACTATCCGAAAATGAACTGACCCCACACTGCCCACAACAGCTCCAGAGAAATTCATATATATATATATATATATATATATATATATAGCAAATTACTTTGCTTGTTTTAATTGGTGGCTAATTACTTTACAATATTGCAGTGGTTTTTGCATACATTGGCATGAATCAGCCATGGGTGTACATGTGTCCCCCATTCTGAACCCCCATGCCACCTCCCTGCCCATCACATCCCTCAGTGTTGTCCCAGTGCACAGGCCCTGAGCACCCTGTAGCATGCATGAAACCTGGACTGGGAATCTATTTCATATATGGTAATATATATGCTTCAGTGCTATTCTCTCAAATCATCCCACCCTCGCCTTCTCCCACAGAGTCCAAAAGTCTATTCTTTACATGTGTGTCTCCTTTGCTATCTCACATAGAGTCATTGTTACCATCTTTCTAAATTCCATATACATGCTTTAATATACTGTATTTGTGATTCTCTTTATGACTTACTTCACTCTGTATAACAGGCTTCAGTTTCATCTAACTCATTAAACTGATTCAAATGCATTCCTTTTAATAACTGAGTAATATTCCATTGGGTATATGTACTACAGCTTTTTTATCCATTCATCTACAGATGGACATCTAGGTTGCTTCCACGTCCTAGCAATTGTAAATAGTGCTGCAATGAACATTGAGGTACATGTGTCTCTTTCAATTTTGGTTCCTTCAGTGTGTATGCCCAGCAGTGGGATTACTGGGCCAGATGGCAGTTCTTATTTCCAGTTTTTTAAGGAATCTTCACACTGCTATCCATAGTGGCTGTACTAGTTTGCATTCCTACCAACAGTGGAAGAGGGTTCCCTTTTATCCACACCCTCTCCAGCATTTATTGTTTATAAATTTTCTCCTAGATATATTTTTTACTATTATCATTTTTTATTTTTTAATTTTTTAAGTTCTTTATTACTCCTTTGAAAATTCCATGGATGGAGGAGACTGGTAGACTACAGTCCATGGGGTTGCAAAGAGTTGGACACGACTGAGAGACTTCACTTTCGCTTTCACCCTGGTTGAGATCTTCCCTGTAGCTCAGATGGTAAAGAATCTGCATGCAATGCAGGAGACCTGGGTTCAATCCTTGGGTCAGGAAGATCTTCTGGAGAAGGGACTGGCAATCCACTCCAGTATTCATACCTGGAGAATCCCACGGATAGAGGAGCCTGATGGGCTACAGTTCATGGGGTCTCAAAGAGTTAGACATGACTAAGCGACTGACCTACACATTACCTTGCAAAAAAAAAAAAAGACCCTATTTTTAAAGAAAATTTCATATATATACATACTTTACAATTTTTGCGATTGATTTTGTTTGGTATTTTTAGCACTGTACTTTTGAGAGTCTAACCTTTACGCTAGATTTTTTATTTTTGTGATTTGGTATTTGTTATCTCTATTATCCATTTTTCACTTAAGGTTGTAATTACAGGCTTGATTTCCCTCTCCCCTTTTGACTCTCCCTTTATTACTCCAGGTCACCTCTATCTCCTCCCTCCCCCTTCTCTTCTCTACTTAATTCTGTGCATCTCTCTGGGTGTTTCAGGCTGTGGAGAACACTTAGGGAACGGATTACTGTCTAGATTGGTCTCTCTTCTTTTTACTCCCCCATGTGTTTGAACTGTGGTGTTGGAGAACACTCTTGAGAGTCCCTTGGACTGCAAGGAGATCCAACCAGTCCATTCTGAAGGAGATCAGCCCTGGGATTTCTTTGGAAGGAATGATGTAAAAGCTGAAACTCCAGTACTTTGGCCACCTCACGTGAAGAGTTGACTCATTGGAGAAGACTCTGATGCTGGGAGGGATTGGGGGCAGGAGGAGAAGGGGACGACAGAGGATGCAATGGCTAGATGGCATCACTGACTTGATGGACATGAGTCAGAGTGAACTCTGGGAGTTGTGTTGGACAGGGAGGCCTGGCATGCTGTGATTCATGGGGTCGCAAAGAGTCGGACATGACTGAGGGACTGAACTGAACTGAACTTCTCCTCCTGGTCACCTCTATCTCCCTCCTCCCTCTTCTCTTCTCCATGTAACTCTGTGAACCTCTCTGGGTGTCCCTCACTGAGGGGAATAGTTTCACCATTAACCTAGATGTTTTATGAACTGTGATGTATGGATGGAGAAGTCATGAGGCTACTTTAAGAATAAGAATGAAAGTTAGAGACAGGAAGCTTAAACCAAGAATGTGAGAACACCAGAGAACTCCTGATTCCAGGGAACATTAATAGATAAGAGTTTATCCAAAGCCTTGATATCTACACTGAAACCAAGCTCCACCCAAGAGCCAACAAGTTCCAGAGAAAGACATACAATGCTAATTCTCCAGCAATGCAGGAACACAGACTTGAGCATTAAAATACAGGCTGCCCAAAGCCATGCCAAACCCACTGACACCCCAAAATTCACTACTGGACATTTCATTGCACTTCAAAGAGAAGAGATACAACTCCACCCACCAGAACACAGATGCCAGCTCACGTAACCAGGCACCTTGACACACCACTAGTTAAACCCCACCCACCCTCAATGAGCATGTTCCATAATAAAGAGGGGCCACAGGCTACCAGGCTACTGAAAGGCTACCCCCAAAACGGCAATCTAAACAAGATGAAAAGGCAGAGGAATATTCAGCAGGTAAAGGAACATGATAAAAACCAAAGAGGAGGAGATAGGGAGTCTACCGGAAAAAAGAATTCAAAATAATGAGAGTAAGATGATCCAGAATCTTGAAAACAAAATGGAGTTACAGATAAATAGACTAAAGACAAGGATGGAGAAGATGCAAGAAATGTTTAACAAGGACTTAGAAGAAATAAAGAAAAGTTGATCAATAATGAACAATGCAATAATTGAGATCGCAAGAACTCTGGAGGGACCTAACAGCAGAATAACTGAGATAGAAGATAGGATAAGTGAGGCAGAATAAATATGGAGGAAATAAATGAAGCAGAGAAGAAAAAAGAAAAGAATTTATAAAAAATGAGGAAAACCTCACAAAACTCCAGGTCAATTTGAAACACCCCAACATTCAAATCATAGGAGTCCCAGAAGAAGACAAAATAAAAGCCATGAGAAAATACACGAGGAAACAATAGTTGAAAACTTCCCTAAGATGGGGAAGCAAATAGCCACCCAAGTCCAAGAAACCCAGAGAGTCCCCAAAAGGATAAATCCAAGGCAAAATATCCCAAGAAACATATTAATCAAATTTATGAAGATCAAACACAACGAGCATATATTAAAAGAAGCAAGGGAAAAGCAACAAATAAGACATAAGGGGTTACCCATAATGGTAACAGCTGATCTT
The DNA here is from genome assembly GCF_032405125.1 of Capricornis sumatraensis. NCBI lineage: Eukaryota > Metazoa > Chordata > Mammalia > Artiodactyla > Bovidae > Capricornis > Capricornis sumatraensis. Next base: position 6,799,380 of record NC_091092.1, read on the forward strand.
TCATTGAAACTCTTCAGGCCAGAAGGGAATGGCAGGACATACTTACAGTGATGAAAGAGAAAAACTTACAACCAGATTACTGTACCCAGCAAGGATCTCATTCAAATATGAAGGAAAAATCAAAAGCTTTACAAACAAGCAAAAGCTGAGAGAATTCAACAACACCAAACCAGCTCTTCAGCAAATGCTAAAGGATCTTCTGTAGACAGGAAATGCAGAAAAGGTTTATAAACTCGAACCCAAACAACAAAGTAAATGGCAACAGGTTCATACTTATCAATAATTACCCTAAATGTAAATAGATTTAATGCCCCAACCAAAAGACAAAGACTGGCTGAATGGATACAAAACAAGACCCCTATATATGCTGTCTTGAAGAGACCCACCTCAAAACGAGGGACACATATAGACTGAAAGTGAAGACTGGAAAAAAAAATATTCCACATAAATGGAGACCAAAAGAAAGCAGGAATAGCAATACTCATATCAGATAAAATAGACTTTGAAATAAAGTCCAAAAGAGTCAAAGAAGGACGCTACACAATAATCAAAGGATCAATGCTAGAAGAAGATATAACAATTATAAATATATATGCACTCAACATAGCAGCATCACAATATGTAAGGCAAATGCTAACAGGTATGAAAGGGGAAATTAACAGTAACGCATTAATAGTGGGAGACTTTACTACCTCACTCACACCTATAGATGGATCAACTAAACAGAAAATTAGCAAGGAAACACAAACTTTAAATGATACAATGGACCAGTTAGACCTAATTGATATCTATAGGACATTACACCCCAGAACAATGAATTTCACCATTTTCCAAAGTGCACACAGAACCTTCTCCAGGATAGATCACTTCCTGGGCCATACATCTAGCCTTGGTAAATTTTAAAAAAATTGAAATTATTTCAAGCATGTTTTCTGATCTCAGTGTGGTAAGATTAGATGTCAACTACAGGGAAAAAAAAAAACTATTAAAAATACAAACAAATGGAGGCTATACAACACGTTTCTGAATAACCAACAAATCACAGAAGAAATCAAAAAAGAAATCAAAATATGCATAGAAATGAATGAAAATGAAAACATGACAACCCAAAATCTATGGGATTCAGTGAAAGCAGCGCTAAGGGGAAGGTTCATAGCAATAAGCTTACTTTAAGAAAAAAGAGAAAAATCAAATAAATAACCTAACTCTACATCTAATGCAACTAGAAAAAGAAGAAATGAAGAACCCCAGGGTTAGTAGAAGGAAAGAAATCATAAAAATGAGAGCAGATAAAAGAAAAAGAAGCAAAGGAGGCTATAGCAAAAATCAACAAAACTAAACCTGGTTTTTTCAGAAGATAAATAAAATAGACAAACCATTAGCCAGACTCATCAAGAAACAAAGGGAGAAGAATCTAATCAAAAATATTAGAAGTTAAAATGGAGAAATCACAACAGACAACACAGAAATACAAAGGATAATAAGAGACTACTATCAGCAACTAGATGCCAACAAAATGGACAACCTGGAAGAAAGGGACAGATTCTTATAAAAGTATAACCTTTTAAAACTAAACCAGGAAGAAAATGAAAATGTTAACAGATCCATCACAAGCATGAAAATCAAAACTGTAAAAAAATATTCCAACAAACAAAAACCCAGGACAAGATGGCTTCACAGCTGAATTCTACCAAAACTTTAGAGAAGAGCTACCACGTATCCTACTCAAATTCTTTCAGAAAATTTCAGAGGAAGGTAAACTGCCAAACTCATTTTATGAGGCCACCATCACCCTAATGCCAAAACCAGACAAAGATGCCACAAAAAAAAGAATACTATAGGCCAATATCACTGATGAACATAGATGTAAAAATCCTAAACAAAATTCTAGCAAACAGAATCCACAACATATTAAAAAGGTCATACATCATGACCAAGTGGGCTTTATCCCAGGGATGCAAGGATTCTTCAATATTCACAAATCAATCAATGTGATACACCACACTAAGAAATTGAAAGATTAAAAGCGTATGATTATTTCAATATATGCAGATAAAGCCTTTGACAAAATTCAACATCAGTTCAGTTCAGTTCAATCACTCAGTCGTGTCCGACTCTTTGTGACCCTATGAATGGCAGCATGCCAGGCCTCCCTGGTCATCACCAACTCCCGGAGTTCACTCAAACTCATGTCCATCGAGTCGGTGATGCCATCCAGCCATCTCATCCTCTGTCATCCCCTTCTCCTACTGCCCCCAATTCCTCCCAGCATGAGTCTTTTCCAATGAGTCAACTCTTCGCATGAGGTGGCCAAAGTACTGGAGTTTCAGCTTTGGCATCATTCCTTCCAAAGGACACCCAGGACTGATCTCCTTTAGAATAAATTCAACATTCATTTATTAAAAAAAAACCTCCAGAAAGCAAGCATAGAAGGAACATATCTCATCATAATAAAAGCTATATATGATAAACCCACAGCAAACATTTTCCTCAATGGTGAAAAATTGAAAGCATTTCCCCTAAAGTCGGGAATAAGACAAGGGTGCTCGTTCTCATCACTACTATTCAACATAGCTATGGAATATTTATCCACAGCAATCAGAGAAGAAAAAGAAATAAAAGGAATCCAGATTGGAAAAGAAGAAGTAAAACTCTCACTGTTTGCAGATGACATTTTACTCTACATAGAAAACCCTAAAGACACCACGAGAAAATTACTAGAGCTAATCAATGGATGTAGTAAAGTTACAGCATATAAAATTAATACACAGAAATACCTTGCATTCCTATACACTAACAATGAGAAAACAGGAAGAGAAATTAAGGAAACAATTCCATTCACCACTGCCACAAAAAGGATAAAATACTTAGGAATAAACCTACCTAAAGAAACAAAAGCCCTAAATATAGAAAATTATAGAACACTGATGAAAGAAGTCAAAGATGACACACACAGATGGAGATGACACACATACCATGTTCATGGATCGGAAGAATCAATAGAGTGAAAATGAGTATACTACCCAAAGCAATCTATAGATTCAATTCAATCCCTATCAAGCTACCAACAGAATTTTTCAGAGAAGTAGAACAAATAATTTCATCATTTATATGGAAATAAAACCTCAAATAGCCAAAGCAATATTGAGAAAGAAAAATGGAACTGGAGGAATCAACCTGCCTGACTTCAGACTATACTACAAAGCTACAGTCATCAAGACAGTATGGTACTGGCACAAAGACAGAAATATAGATCAATGGAACACAATAGGAAGCCCAGAGATAAATCCATGCACCTATGGACACCTTATCTTTGACAAAGGAGGCAAGAGTAAAAAATGGAGAAAAGACAATCTCTTTAACAAGTGGTGCTGGGGAAGCTAGTCAACCACTCGCAAAAAAAAAAAAAAAAAAAAAGAAACTAGAACACTTTTTAACATCATACACAAGAATAAACTCAAGGTGGATTAAAGATCTAAATGTAAGGCCATAAACTATAAAACTTCTAGAGGGAAATATTGGCAAAACCCTCTCTGACATAAATTGCAGCAGGATGCTACAAGACTCACCTCCCAGAGTAATGGAAATAAAAGCAAAAATAAACAAATGGGACTTAATTAAACTTAAAAGCTTTTGCACAATGAAGGAAACTATAAGCAAGGTGAAAAGACAGCCTTCAGAATAGGAGAAAATAATAGCAAATGAAGCAACTGACAAAGAATTAATCCAAAAAAAAAATACAATTAGCTCCTGAAACTCAATTCCAGAAAAATAAATGACCCAATCAAAAAATGAACCAAAGAACTAAACAGACATTTCTCCAAAGAAGACATACAGATGGCTAACAAACACGTGAAAAGATGCTCAACATCACTCATTATCAGATAAATGCAAATCAAAACCACAATTAGGTACCATCTCACACTGGTCCGAATCACTGCTATGGAAAAGTCTACAAGCAATAAATGCTGGAGAGGGTGTGGAGAAAAGGGAACCCTCTTACACTGTTGGTAGGAATGCAAACTAGTACAGTCACTATGGAGAACAGTGTGGAGATTCCTTAAAAAACTGGAAATAGAACTGCCATACGGCCCAGCAATACCACTGCTGAGCATACACGCTGAGGAAACCAGAATGGAAAGAGACATGTGTACCCCAGTGTTCATCACAGCACTGTTTACAATAGCCAGGACATGGAAGCAACCTGGATGCCCATTGGCAGACGAATGGATAATAAAGCTTTGGTATATATACATAATGGAATATTACTTAGCTATTAAGAAGAATGCATTTGAATCAGTTTTAATGAATTGGATGAAACTGAAGTCTATATACAGAGTGAAGTAAGTCAGAAAGTAAAATGCCAATACACAATATATTAAAACATATATATGGAATTTAGAAAGATGGTAACAATGAGCCTCTATGCAAGATAGCAAGAGACACACATGTAAAGAATAGTCTTTTGAACTCTGTGAGAGAAGGCAAGGGTAGGATGATTTGATAGAATAACATTGAAAAATGTATATTACCATATGTGAAATAAATCACGCATCCACGTTCGATGTATGAAACAGGACACTCAAAGCCAGTGCACTGGCACAACCCTGAGTGATGGGATAGGGAAGAAGGTGGGAGGGGGTTATGGATGTGGGACACATGTACATGCATGGCTGATTCATGTCAATGTATATCAAAAACCACTACAATATTGGAAAGTAATTAGCTTCCAATTAAAATAAATAAATAAAATTTTAAAAAGTGATTGCTAGGAGATATATCAACAGCCTCAGATATGCAAATGATATCACTCTAATGGCAGAAAGCAAAGAAGAACGAAAGAGCCTCTTGGTGAAAGTGAAAGACAAGAAGGAAAAAGCTGGCTTGAATGTTCAAAAATCTAAGATCATAGTATCTGGTCCCATCACTTCGTGGCAAAAAATTGGGGGAAAAAAATGGAAACAGTGACAGTTTTTTTTTTTTTTTCTTTATTTTTTTTTAATTGGGATCCAAAATCATTGTGGATGGTGGTTGCAGACATGAAATTAAAAGATGCTTGCTCCTTGGAAAAAAGACTATGACAAACCTATAATGGGAGAAAATAATAGCAAATGAAGCAACTGACAAACAACTAATCTCAAAAATATACAAGCAACTCCTGCAGCTCAATTCCAGAAAAATAAATGACCCAATCAAAAAATAGGCCAAAGAACTAAATAGACATTTCTCCAAAGAAGACATACAGATGGCTAACAAACACATGGAAAGATGCTCAACATCACTCATTATCAGAGAAATGTAAATCAAAATCACAATGAGGTACCATTTCAAGCCAGTCAGAATGGCTGCAATCCAAAAGTCTACAAACAATAAATGCTGGAGAGGGTGTGGAGAAAAGGGAACCCTCTTACACTGTTGGTGGGAATGCAAACTAGTACAGCCACTATGGAGAACAGTGTGGACATTCCTTAAAAAACTGGAAATAGAACTGCTTTATGACCCAGCAATCCCACTGCTGGGCATAGACACCAAGGAAACCAGAATTGAAAGAGACATGTGTACCTCAATTTCATCACAGCACTGTTCATAATAACCACGACATGGAAGCAACCTAGATGTCCATCAGCAGATGAATGGAGAAGAAAGCTGTGGTACATATATACAATGGAGTATTACTCAGCCATTAAAAAGAATACATTTGAATCCGTTCTAATGAGGTGGATGAAACTGGAGCCGATTATACAGAGTGAAGTAAGCCAGGAAGAAAAACACCAATACTGTATACTAACACATATATATGGAATTTAGAAAGATGGTAACAATAACCCTGTATGCGAGAAAGCAAAAGAGACGCAGATGTATAGAACAGTCTTTTGGACTCTGTGGGAGAGAGCAAGGGTCAGATGATTTGGGAGAATGGCATTGAAACATGTGTAATATCATATATGAAATGAATCGCCAGTCCAAGTTCGATGCATGATACTAGATGCTTGGGGCTGGTGCACTGGGACGACCCAGAGGGATAGTACAGGGAGGGAGGAGGGAGGGGGATTCAGGATGGGGAACACCTGTATACCTGTGGCGGATTCATGTTGATGTATGGCAAATTGAATACAATATTGCAAAGTAATTAATCTCCAATTAAAATAAATAAATTTATATTAAAAAACAAGAGACATTGTTTTGCCAACAAAAGTCCATACAGTCAAAGCTATTGTTTTTCCAGTAGTCATGTATAGATATGAGTCTTGGACTATGAAGAAGTCTGAGGGCCAAACAATTGATGCCTTTGAATTGTGGTGCTAAAGAAGATTCTTGAGAGTACCTTGAATTGCAAGGAGATCAAACCAGTCAATCCTAAAGGAAATCAACCCTGAATACTCATTGGAAGCACTGATCAGTTCAGTTCTGTTCAGTTGCTCAGTCATGTCTGACTCTCTGTGACCCCATAGACTGCAGCATGCCATGCTTCCCTATCCATCAACAACTCCTGGAGCTTGCTCAAAAAGAGTCAGTTCTTCACATCAGGTGGCTGAAGTATCGGATACTGAAGCTCCAATCCTTTGGCCACCTGATGCAAAGAACCAACTCATTGGAAAAGACCCTAATGCTGGAAATGTTTGAGGGCAGGAGGAGAAGGGGGCGACAGAGGATGAGATGGTTGGATGGCATCACTGACTCAATGGACATGAGTTTGTGCAAACTTCAAGAAATAGTGAAAGGCAGGAAAGCCTGGTGTGCTGCATGCAATCCATGAGGTTGCATAAAGTTGGACATGACTGAGCAACTGAACAACAGCAACACAGTGTGATCCCCCTCTTTCTTAGGCTAGTCATTCTTCAAATAGTAATTTAAAATTTACTTTCACAGGTGAAACCTACCACAATAACATCCATAACCCTTTTCTAGACCGGAAACCTTATTCTATTCTTCCTGAAAATTTATCTCCATTTGTAATTATACATTTAGAAGTGTCTTTTAAAATTAAATATCAGTATTTCTATTAGAATCTAAGCTAAATGAGAGGAGATTGTCCTCTGGTTTGCTCATCATTTTTTTTTTTTTCTCCAACAGTCGAACCATATTTGTTGAACAAAGTTAGAAATGGAAGGAAAAAAAGGAGGGGAGGGATATGGAGAAGGAACAGAAAGCTGCAATCAGATACATCATCAACTGCAGCAGCTAGAACAATATTATTCTTAAGAAAAGACTGGGAAGTGATCAAAGAAAGGGTGTTTTCCTTCCACATTTACTTGGGTTATGGAAGTGTACTCTGTGATATCAGAAGGCAATAAATAAGGAGGTTCTTGCTTCTGCCCTAACACTTCTAGAAAACAACAACAAAAAAATTCATTTACACAGACTTTCCCTTTATCAGTTAATTTACTATCTTTGATATTGTTTTTCTGGAAATTACCATTTGATAGTTGTTATATTATGTTTACATCCAATAATAACCATACGTTTTGTCATGACAACAGAGTCATTAATATGTTCAGCTGTTACATTTCAATTGCATTCTTCCTAAACTAGTATTATTTACTCTTATTTCCATGCCATCATTTACTATTAGGTATATGTATGCAACATTCCGTGAAATGCTGGTTCTGGGAAAACGCAATATGTTTCTTTTAGAGTCATCTTTTTTCTCTTAATATAAATCTATTTAGGGACATTTTTTGAAATAATGTTTTACTTCTGATGGAAGAGACTTGTTTAGAATCATCATGGACCATACAGTATCGATGTTTCCTATATAATAAAGCCACTTTTTTTCCTCAAATGCCTGGTCTCACAATTCTATGCTATGGAAGATGGCTGCAAAAAAATGAAAGGTTTTTTTTTTTTTTTTGTATTATTACACAGTAATATTTGAGGGGTAATAAGAATAACAGCACTACTACTTATATTTTTCTAGAGTGACAATTTTGTGGTTCAGTGGATGTTCTGGAGTCCAAAGTACCTAAGCCCAAATCTTGGCACTATCATTATTAGTTTGGTGACATTTAGAAAGATGTTTAACTTCTCTGTACCTTAATTTGCTCATCAATAAAATAATTATAGTAATAGTATTAATCTACCAGGTTGATTTAGTGAATAGCCAATGAGTTAATAAATTTGAAAAGCTTAGGACAGTGAATGATGTAAAGCAAGGGATGCAGTAAATATTAGCTATGACCATCATTATTAATTGTACATAAAATGGTAGCTAGACTTAAGAGAAACTTGCATAATATGGGATATTATGCTGATTCTGGAGAAGGAAATGGCAACCCACTCAAGTGTTCTTGCCTAGAAAATCCCATGGACAGAGGAGCCTGGTGGGCTGTAGTCCATGGTGTCACAAAGAATCCGACACAAAGTAGTGACAGGGGGATTATGCTAATTGGCTAAAACATTAAATTTGATAATATATTTGGTGGACGTCTTTACTCTCTGGTGCAAGATGCAAGAGTATTGAGCTTGGATTCAGGAGAATATGGAGGTTGAATCTTAATTAATTTGGCACAATTCACATATCCTCTCTGAATTTCAGTTCCTCTTCTCTCAAATGAAAAATGTAATCTGTCCTATCTTCCTTTGGGATTTATTGGAAAAACTGAATGAATAATCTTTGAAAACACTTTGTGTACTGTAAAGCTGTGTATGAACTTGAGGTTATCAGAATACCCTTAAGTTCAGTTGCTCAAAGAAATATTGAGCCATACCATGAATTACAATATTTGAATGGTTGTAATTGCACTTCCACTTTGGAGTGTATTCCTTCCCCCAAAGAGAGTAGGAAAATCACTGAACTGACAGTCAACTGATGAAGATTCTCTTTCTTGGACTGCTACCAATTAGCTTGGAAAAAGTCACTCCCCACATCTGTGCCTTGGTTTCCTCATGTAAAATGAATACCTGGAATTAGTTGATTTCTAAGTTCCTTTTCAGTTCTGACACTCAGGTATATTAATTAATTCCAGGAACTAACTCTGTTCGGTTTATAAAGAAGAAGCTTATATACCACCTAGGGTGCTTCTAAAGCCATCAGTGAAAGTATCTTTTTCCTTGAGTTCTTATAATCCACCAATATCAATAGCTGCAAAGGTACACAGAATCAATTCAGGCAATGTCTTTTGACAGTTGTTTCAGGTTCTGATTATACTTCAATATTTGACCAGTACCTAATGGCAACCCATTCCAATGTTCTTGCTTGGAGAATCCCAGGGATGGGGGAGGCTCGTGGGCTGCCTTCTCTGGAGTCGCACAGAGTCAGACATGACTGAAGCGACTTAGCAGTAGCAGCAGCAGTAGGTAAGAAAGCTGGTCTAATAAGTCTCCAGTAAGTTTCACATATTGGAAAGAGATTCATAGAGCCATTCTTAGACTTTATTCATGGATTGTAAAATGTGTGCTTCCCTCATGGAATTAAAACCAAGACTTATTTAGAACTACTCAAGCTATGTTCATGGGAGCTCATTATGTGTTGCTCCCCCCAGAACACTATTTCTGTCTGACCCTTCAGAAGGTAGGCAACTTGAATGAGGGAGTTAAATATGACAGGCTTCCCTGCTGAAGTGTCACTGAACGTTTACAGTGTATGGGATAAGTCATTTGGGGACTTTAGGCTCTCACTCGTCCTCTTAGAATAATTGAAGCAATTACTTTAGAGGAAAACCTGGACTAACCATTTTGAAATTTCAGTTTAAGTCCAGAGCCTTTTTGAGTTACGCAAGCACTAAAATGACCACAAGAGATTCATGTCTCAGGACTGGGTGACAGCCCAGAGCCTACTACTACTGGCAACTCTTTCAGAGCCACAAATGTGTAAAATTTGCTTTCCTTTACTTCCCCAATCTAAAAGTACATTGCCAGAGATCCAAGTAGTTTTTATTTTTATTGTGTAGATAATGCAATCTCTGAGACCAAAGAGTGACTTTAAACTAGAAGAAAATATCCTTATCCCTGATTACTTGTTAATAGGAAAGAAACAGCCAGACATATTATGTAGCTCTGAAAAGGCATCACCGACTCAATGGACATGGGTTTGGGTGAACTCTGCAAGTTGGTGATGGACAGGGAGGCCTGGCGTGCTGCAATTCATGGGGTGGTAAAAAGTTGGACATGACTGAACGACTGAACTGAACTGAACTGTACTGAACTGAAGTGAAGGCTCATGACTCACCACTCTGAACTTACATGAAATTTATCGTTTGATTCATGAACTTATCAGTGAGTCCTACATCTAGAAGAGTAACTTCAGTACTCACTGTTATAATATTCAGTATTGAACAGGTGATGTTAAAATTAATTACAAGCAATTCAGTAATGAACTCCCCTTCTCACTCAGAAAATATCATGGTATGCGCCATTCACATGAGACATACATACAGGAATAGACATGCTGGTAGCTTAACTGTGCATTTCCACTAGTTCTCTGGAAGAGAATTGTTCCTGTCTTTGACACTGCAATAAGAACTGAGTAATCCTAAAATGCTCCCAGTGCCTAAAATGAGTATTTCAAGAGTGCACAGGACAAGTGAAAAGCAATGGCTGCGACAAATTCATTTTCAGTCTTTATAATGTTTTCCTGGTGGTGATTTAGTTACTAAGTCACATGTGATTCTTTGTGACCCCATGAACTGTAGCTCACCAGGCTCTTCTGTCTATGGGATTTTCCAGGCAATAATATCAGAGTGAGTTGCCATTTCCTTCTTCAGGGAATCTTCCTGACCCAGTTATCAAACTTGGGTCTCCTCCTTGGCAGGTGGATTCTTTACCATTAAGCCATCTGTTTTCTTAAACATAAATAGAGTGGAACCCCGTAGGACCTTGTTTCATAAAGGAATCTTTCCTGAGTTCTTCCACAAAGCATCCCATGACAATTCAAGTACACAAGAAAATATGATTTTTCTAACACTGGTTAAAAGTCTCATCTCTATGACTCAAGATTATATAACTACATTATATTTTTCTATTTACTTCATGAGCTACGTATCTTTTTCTCACTAAATTAGTATCTTTTGAGGAGTTCAGTTCAGTTCAGCCACTCAGTCGTACCGACTCTTTGCGACCCCATGAATCGCAGCACGCCAGCCCTCCCTGTCCATCACCAACTCCCGGAGTTCACTTAAACTCACATCCATCGAGTCGAGGATGCCATCCAGCCATCTCATCCTCTGTCGTCCCCTTCTCCTCCTGCCCCCAATCCCTCCCAGCTTCAGAGTCTTTCCCAATGAGTCAACTCTTCACATGAGGTGGCCAAAGTACTGGAGTTTCAGCTTTAGCATCATTCCTTCCAAAGAAATCCAAGAACTGATCTTTAGAATGGACTGGTTGGATCTCCTTCCAGTCCAAAGGAATCTCAAGAGTCTTCTCCAACACCACAGTTCAAAAGCATCAATTCAGGAGACATACCATATTTTCCTTGCAACCGTGCCCTAGGGGTGACATGTGCATACTTTGGAAAATTATATAAATAGGTGCTCATTAAATCTCTTCTGTATGACTACTTTTCTTCAAACATATAAATTCAGTTCACTTCAGTCGCTCAGTCGTGTCCGACTCCTTGCAACCCCATAGACTGCAGCACAACAGGCCTCTCTGTCCATCTCCAGCTCCCAGAGTTTACTCAAACTCATGTCCATTGAATTAGTGATACCATCCAATCATCTCATCCTCTGTCATCCCCTTCTCCTCCCACCTTCAATCTTTACCAGAATCAGGATCTTTTACAATGAGTCAGTTCTTCACTTCATGTGGCCATAATATTGGAGTTTCAGCTTCAGCATCAGTCCTTCCAATGAATATTCAAGACTGATTTCCTTTAGGATGGACTGATTTGATCTTGAGTTCAAGGGACTCTCAAGAGTCTTCTCCAGCACCACAGTTCAAAAGCATCAATTCTTCAGTTCTCAGCTTTCTTTATAGTCCAACTCTCACATCCATACATGACTACTGGAAAAAACATAGTTTTGACTATAAAGACCTTTGTTGGCAAAGTAATATCTCAGCTTTTTAATAAGCTATCTAAGTTGGTATATCTAATTTTTAAATGCCACTTTCTATCTATTTCTTATTCAGATTTTACTTTTCTGATAGTGTCTACTGAGAAAATTCTCCTTACTGGGGTCATTTGATTTCACAACCTGCTTCATCCTGAAACAATAAAGTTGAATTTTTTTTTTTTAATCTGACAAACTGTCTAAATGCTAAAAAAAAACTTGCATACAACTGTAATTAATATGAAACACCCGCACTTCTGGAGAAGAGTTTGTCAGTCTAACTCTGTGCTCAGTGGTGCAAGATCAAGTTACCAGATCAGTTAGTGCACTGTAAGGCATTCTGTTACTGGCTGGATCTCTGTGCCTGAGAGTTAATGGCAAACTGAATGTCATCCAGTTCACAAGCTTCTAATCATGACCAGCTGGTGTTTATAGGCCTTATGCCAATAAAGGCATCCAAAAATGACAAATGTAACTGGATCAGAGAGAATTTGGCTCCAATTCACAGTCAATTAGAAATAAAATGATGGATTCCAGATCTTTTTTTTTTTTTTTGAATTGGTGTGTATATCAAATCTCTATGCCCCAAACAATTTCTGCAAAGCAGCAGAAAGGAGTAGCATTTGAAAAACTCACTCAGAATGAGGAGAGGCAACTTTATTTTCTCACTGTTCGCCTTTCTAAAAAGTTCTAGTTATTGTTTTTCTTTCTAATCCTTTATATTCCCCTCCTAATGGAAACAGACTTGAGGGGAAAACAGGAAATTCTCCATCTTAACTTGACTTCTAAAGACCCAAAAATGAATGAAGGAGATAAATTTTCTAGAAACAATTATGCCAAAGCTAAACCTTGTGAAATCTCTCAAATCCTTCCCTTTATATCACTGACTGGTTAAAATTCAGTGTTATCTTTAAACTGGGTGTGTGTTGGTCACTCAGTTGTGTCTGACTCTTTGTGACCACATGGACTGTAGCCCACCAGGCTCCTCTATCCATGGAATTCTCCAGGCAAGAATATTGGAGTGGACTGACATTTCCTACTCCAGGGGATCTGCCCAACTCAGGAATCGAAGTCAGGTCTCCTGCATTACAGGCAGATGCTTGACTGTCTGAGCTACTAGGGAACCTCATTGCTAAACAGTCCTAGGTGACATGAAGAGGCACCAAAGGAATAAAAGGTGTGGTCTTTTTATCCTGACAGAAAAAAATGGTGAGATTTGAGAGTGTCAAGGGAGACATTTAAGAATTACATGATCAATAAGTACATATTCACATTTGGTGCTAGGAAATGGGTTCAAATAGAGTTCTTGGTGAACAGAAGGGATATCCGTCACAGAAGGCTTAAATTGAATTTAGTAACTTCCTTTCAAACCTATCACCAGGACCCTAGTCCAGTTGACCATTGTCTTTCACATGGATTATGAAAGAGATCCCTTACTAGTTTCAATTCCTTCTGTTTTGTATTTTTACTATCAACATCACACATGGTAGTCAAATTGTCTTTTCTAAAATGCAAAGTTTAGAAATATGTCATTCTCTTTCCAAAATACTTACTCATGTCTTCTCATGTCCTCCAGGATAATATTCAAGTTCCTTACCATTTGCCAAATAAAGTCTCCAAACACAGGAAAAAAATCCTTTATATGATCTGATCATAAAACCTGACTTCCTCCTCATTTCTTATTACCCTTATTTCTATTGTCTATGGGTAATTCACTCATTCATTCATTTTTTTCAACAGATATTCAGTGAGGACTTACTGTGTGCCAGGACTGTTCTAGGTGCTGAAGATAGAACAGAAAGAAAAACATATATTAAAAATCCTCTATCTTTGTTATCACTAGATTCAAGTAAGTAAAGGGGAAAAAAAACAGTAAATAAGACACTTCAGCTGCCAGATAGTGATAAATTATGTGTAGAAAAACATAGGAAGCATCAATGAAGATGGGTTACAATTAAAAATAAAGCACCACTGAAGAGGTAACTTTTTGGGAAGAACTTTAGAGAGGTAAGGGAATAAGACTTGCAAAGTATTTTTCCAGCACAGGAAAAAGTTTCTAAGGCAAGAGCTTTTTTTTTTTTTTTTTTCCCTTCATGTGTTTAAGAAAAAACAAGGTACCAGTGCGGATGGAGATGTGTGAGTGAAGGAGAAAGTAGTAGGTGACACATTCAGAGAAGAAAAAAGTTTATGTAGGGCCCTGTAGACCATTATAAAGACTCTGCTTTTATTCTGAATGTATTAGGGAACCACTGCATGTTTTGAACAGAAGAATGATGTGGTCTGACTTGCTTTTCAAAATACACAAATTCCTTGATTTTCTGTTATTTTCTTTTTTAACTTGAGATATAATCTATATACATTAACCCAATTTCTCTGGAGCCCGTTTGTAGTCAACACCTACTCATGCATAGTAACTGCTAATCACTGATCAGTTTTCTACCTTGTAACTTTGCTTTTTCCACTTGTCATATAAATGGAGTCATAGCATGTAAAGGCTTTTGTACACACACACACAGACATACACACACACACACATATGTATATAGTAAATACACTTGAGAATCATTCATGTCATTGGATGTGTATCAGTAATACATTTCTGCTTATTGTTGAGTAGAATTCCATTGTAGAGATGCACCAGTTTATCAATTCATCTTTTGAAAGACTTTTTGTTTGTGTCTACAAAAAATGACTTTTGTATATTAACCTTGTATCCTACAACCATGCTACAATCACTCTTTGGTTTAAGGATTTAATTAGTCTATTCTTGCTAATTTTCTACATAGATGATCATATTTTTGAACAAATACAGTTTATGTCTTCCTTGTTTATAGTAGCTTTATTTATAATAGTCCAAAATTGGAAACAACCTAAATGCCACTCAATGCGTGAATGGTCAAACAAATTGTTTCACATCCATACCATGAAATGCTACTTAGCAATAAAAAGAAATGTACTATTAACAGATACAACAACCTAGAAGAATCTCCAAAAAATTAGATTAAATACTCTCTAACATCTTATTTTTTACTTCAGATCAGTCTTACTCTGATACAAAAATTGGGGAAAGGCATTACAAAACAAAAAAACAGAGAAGAATGTATCTCATGAATACAGACTCAAAAATCTCAAAATAATATTAATACATTAAATCCAGAAGTAAGGAATTCCCTGATGTTTTAGTGGTTAGGACTCAGTGCATTCTCTGTCAGGGCCCAGGTTCAATCCCTGGTTGGGGAACTAAGACCCCACAAGCTGCACAGCATGGCCAATAAATAAATCCAGAAATATATGTGAGAGAGTACCTCATGAACAAGTAAGGTTTATCTCTGAAATGCAATGCTTTTCAAAATTCAGTGTGATTCACCATATTATTAACAAAAGACTAAAGAAGAAAACCTATATAATAATGTCAATAGACGGAGAAGAAACTTTTACCAAATTAAATATTCATTCATCACAAAAATTCTCATTAAACAAAGAATAGAAGAAAACTTCTTTAACATGATAAAGGATATCTGTGAAAATCCTACATTTAATATACTTAATAGTGAAGCACTGAATATTTCTCTGGAGCTAGGATCTCGAAAAAGGCAAGGATACCCACTCTCATCACTTGTATTCAACACTGTACTGGAAGTCTTAATTACCATAATCACCAAATTAAAAGAAATAAAAAACATTCAAATTAGAAAGGAAGAAGTAAGACTGACTCTATTCTAATTAACATGATCATTTAAGTAGAAAATCTTTAAAAGTCTATTAACAATAAAAACTAACAACTTAGTTTAACAAAGTTATAGGATAAAAGGCCAATATTTTAAAATCAGCTGTATTTCTAAATGCTAGCAATAAAGAATTGGGAATTAAAATTTAAAATGTATTGCCATTTATAATAGCACCAAAACACATGAGTTACTTTGGTGTAATTTTTTTAATGTGGGTAATATCTGTTTGTTGAATAATACAAACCAGTGAGGAGAAAAGTCAATGAAGACCTAAACATACGGAGAGATATACAATCCTATATACCATGCTCATGTTTTGAAAAACTCAATATTTTCAAAATACTAATTGCTCCCAAATTGGCCTGTAGATTCAGCACAATTTATAGAAATAAACATACTAGTTATAAAATTTATATGAAAAAACAAAGTATCTAAAATGTTCAAAACAATTTTGGAGAATAAAAGAAAAATTGAAAAACTTCACACTGCTCAGTACAATATTGTATTTGTAAATTGTATTTCAACAAAGATGCCAAGAAATTTAAGTTAGGAAAACATATTATTCAAAAAACTGTGATGAAAACATGGGGAATTCACATGCAAAATATAACAACCTGAATCCATACCTTGTTTTATATAAAAATGACATAGTATTTAAAGTAAAATCAAAAACTATTAACCTTCTAAACTAAGTGTGAGAGAATGTATTTTTAACCTTGTAGTTGTCACCTTAGACATAAAACAAAATGCAAAACTCCTAAAATAAAATAAAAATAAGTTGAACTTTAAATTTGAAAACTTGCTCTTCCAAAGATACTGTTAACAATCCAAGAGTTTATCAAAAGATGACTAGCTAAATTACTGTATATCCATATAGTAAAATAAAACTAATAAAAAGGAATGAAATATTGATATCCAATAAAAGAGATGAAGCTCAAAATAATGTTGGTTTATGGCAAAACCAATATAGTATTGTAAAGTAAAAAATAATAATAATAATAATAATAATAAAATTTGGAAAACACTGACCATAAGATCCAATAATCCCACTGCTTGGTATTTATCAAAAGAATAGAAACTTATGTTCACAGAAAGACTTTTATGTGAATGTTCCTAGCATTATTCATTTCTAGGAGTTTCAGCTTTAGCATCATTCCTTCCAAAGAAATCTCAGGGTTGATCTCCTTCAGAATGGATTGGTTGGATCTCCGTGCAGTCCAAGGGACTCTCAAGAGTCTTCTCCAACACCACAGTTCAAAAGCATCAATTCTTCGGTGCTCAGCCTTCTTCACAGTCCAACTCTCACTTCCATACATGACCACAGGAAAAACCATAGCCTCGACTAGATGGACCTTTGTTGGCAAAGTAATGTCTCTGCTCAACCAGTCTAGGTTAGTCATAACTTTTCTTCCAAGGAGTAAGCGTCTTTTAATTTCAGGCTGCAGTCACCATCTGCAGTGATTTTGGAGCCCCAAAATATAAAATCTGACACTCTTTCCACTGTTTCCCGTCTACGTCCCATGAAGTGATGGGACCAGATGCCATGATCTTCGTTTTCTGAATGTTGAGCTTTAAGCCAACTTTTTCACTCTCCTCTTTCACTTTCATCAAGAGGCTTTTTAGTTCCTCTTCACTTTCTGCCATAAGGGTGGTGTCATCTGCATATCTGAGGTTACTGATATTTCTCCCGGCAATCTTGATTCCAGCTTGTGTTTCTTCCAGTCCAGCGTTTTTCATGATGTACTCTGCATAGAAGTTAAATAAGCAGGGTGACAATATACAGCCTTGACGTACTCCTTTTCCTATTTGAAACCAGTCTGTTGTTCCATGTCCAGTTCAGTACTTACCTAAATAAAATGCATAGGTATAGACCTAATAAAATGTATACAAAATCTATATGAGGAAAATAATAAAACTCTGATGAATGATATGGAAAATGACTAAATAAATGGAGAAATATTGCATATTCAGAGATAAGACTCAATACTGTCAAGATATCAGTTATTCTCAATTTAATCTATAGATAATGCAATCCGAATAACAAATCTCAACAAGTCATGAATACTGAAGTAATTCTAAAATTTATGTAGAGAGGTAAAAAACCCACAATTGTCAACAGAGTATCAAAGATTAAGAACGAAGTTGGAAGATTGACCCTACAAGACTTCAAGGTTAGCTATAAAGCTAGTAATCAAGAGAGTTTGGTATTGACAAAATAATAAACCAGATCAATGGAATAGAATAGGAAGACCCAAAACATACCCCCATAAATATAATCAATCGATCTTTGACAAAAGAGAGAAAGGAATACAATGAAATAAAGATAGACTTTTCAACAAATGGTGCTGAAATCAATGCATTAAAAAAAAAAAAAAAAGAATCTAGACTGACCTTACATCCTTCACAAAAATGAGCTCAAAATAGATCACAGACCTAAGTGCAAAACAGAAAACTGTAAAACTCCTATAAGATAACATAGGAGAAAACCTAAATGCTCTTGCGTGTGGTGATGCCTTTTTGTATATAACATCAAAGACAGAATCCATGAAAGAGATTATCGGTAAACTGAGCTTTATTACAATTAAAAACCTCTCTGTAAAAGACAATGTCAAGAGAATGAGAAGACAAGCCACACCAAAGGGGAAACTATTTCCAAAAGACACATCCCATGAAAGACTGTTATTCAAATATCCAAAGAACTCTTAAAATTCAACAATAAGGAAACAATCAACCTTACTTTACAAATGAGCCAAAGCTCTTAATAGACATCTAATTAAAGAAGATAGGTGAGAAATAAACATATGAAAAGATGATCAGCATCACATCATTAGAGAATTACTTACTGAAAAACTGAATCACCACAATACACCTATTAGCATGGCAAAATCCAGAACAATAGTAATAGTAACTGCTATTGAAGATATGTAGAAACAAAAACTCTCATCTCTCATTCATTACTGGTGGGAATTCAAAATGATTTTGGAAAACAGGTTTCTTACAAAACCAAGCACACTTTTACTCTACAATCTGGCAATCATGCTCCTTGGTACTTACCCAAAGGAACTGAAAATTTATGTCCTGAAATCCTGACTAATAATGCTTATAGTAGCTGTATTCATAACTGCCAAAACTTAAAAAAACCAAGACGCTCTTCAGTAGGTGAATGAATGTGATATATTCAGTTATACCATTGGAATATTATTCAGCACTATAAAGAAAAGAGCTATGAAGCCATGAAAAGATATAGAGAAATGTTAAATATAATGTAACTAAGTGTAAGAAGCCAATCTTTTTTAAGCATTCTTTATAAGCTTTATTATTTTCACTGTTCATTCTAATATTTTCTATATCATAGTTTTAACATTTGATTATATTTATGCCCAACAGAAATCTACAGGGAATATATGAAATTCAATACACTCTCTGCTGCAATTAAATCTTTTACAATTATATATTTTGATACATTTTCTTTGGGAATAAAGAGCCAATGTCTAGTCCTTCCTCATCCCTGTCTACCTTTTCTAAAATAAGTTCTATCATACTCATACATGTTTTGTTCTTTTGAGTTGTTGTTATTCAGTGCTCAATTCTTTGTGACCCTATGGACTGCAGCACACCAGCCTTTCCTGTCCTTCACTATCTCCTGGAGTTTGATCAAACTCATGCCTTTCCTTTGACTAAATTTCCTCAATATTTTATGCTATGTCTATACTCAACATACTTTTTGCCTACAACATCATGCTTAAGAGAAGAAGCCAATCTTAAAAGAGTACATACTGTGTGATTCCAACCATATGACATTCTGGAAGAGGCAAAATTATGGAGATAGTAAAAATATCAGTGGTTTTCTGGGGTGAGGAGTGGAGAGACAGAATAATAAGCAGAGTGCCAAGGATATTTAGATATTCTTGCCATGCAAATAAGTTGATCATTACCATTTTTCTAGATTCCATATATATGCATTAATATGTGATATTTGTTTTCTCTTTCTTACTTACTGCACTCTGTATAATAAGCTCTATAAGTTTATTCACCTCACTAAAACCGACTAAAATTCATCCTTTTATGGTTGAGTAATATTCCATCATGTGTATATATCACAATTTCTTTATCCATTCATCTGTCAACGGACATGTAGGATGCTTCCATGGTTTTCTCAGGGTATATTCTCAGTAATGGGATTGCTGGGTCTTTAAATATTCCTAATTTTTAAGGAACCTCCATACTGTTCTTCATAGTGGCTGTATGAATTTTCATTTCCACCAACACTGCAAGAGGGTTCACTTTTCTCCACTACCCCTCCAGCATTTATTGTTTCTAAAACTCTGTGACCGGCCAGTGCACTAAGTGCGGCCGAGAGAAGCTACCTCATGTTCGAGGTCAGGGGCAGAAGCTGAGAGTGCCAGGCTGTGACGGCACAGGAACGGCCAAGAGGAGCTACCCTGCATCCGAGGTCAGGGGCGTCGTCTGAGAGGAGCTACCCCACGCCCCAGGCCAGGGGCAGCAGCCAGCAGGATCAACCCCACCTCCAAGGAGTGGTGGCTGCCTGGGCACAGGAGGGCCTAGAGAAGCCATCCCACATTGAAGGTCAGGAAGGGCGGTGGTGAGGAAACTCCCCTCATCAAAGGTAAAGAGCAGCGGCTGCGCTTTGCTGGAGCAGCCATGAAGAGATACCCCATGCCCAAGGTAAGAGAAACCCAAGTAAGATGGTAGGTGTTGCAAGAGGGCATCAGAGGGCAGACACACTGAAACCATACTCACAGAAACCTAGTCAATCTAATCACACTAGGACCACAGCCTTGTCTAGCTCAATGAAACCAAGCCATGCCCGTGGGGTAAGCCAAGATGGGTGGGTCATGGTGGAGAGGTCTGACAGAATGTGGTCCACTGGAGAAGGGAATGGCAAGCCACTTCAGTATTCCTGTCTTGAGAACCCAATTAACAGTATGAAAAAGCAAAATGATAGGATACCCAAAGAGGAACTCCCCAGGTCATTGGGGGTCCAATATGCTACTGGAGATCAGTGGAGAAATAACTCCAGAAAGAATGAAGGGATGGAGCCAAAGCTAAAACAATACTCAGTTGTGGATAAGACTGGTGATAGAAGCAAGATCCGATGCTGTAAAGAGCAATATTGCATAGGAACCTGGAATGTCAGGCCCATGAATCAAGGCAAATTGGAAGTGGTCAAACAAGAGATGGCAAGAGTGAACATCGACATTCTAGGAATCAGTGAACTAAAATGGACTGGAATGGGTGAATTTAACTCAGATGACCATTACGTCTACTAATGTGGGCAGGAATCCCTCAGAAGAAATGGAGTAGCCATCATGGTCAACAAAAGAGTCCAAAATGCAGTACTTGGATGCAATCTCAAAAACGACAGAATGATCTCTGTTCTCCTCCAAGGCAAACCATTCAATATCACAGTAATCCAGTTCTATGCCCCAACCCGTAAGAAGCTGAAGGTGAACGGTTCTATGAAGACCTACAAGACCTTTTAGAACTCACACCCAAAAAAGATGTCCTTTTCATTAAAGGGGACTGGAATGCAAAAGTAGGAAGTCAAGAAACACCTGGACTAACAGGCAAATTTGGCCTTGGAATGCAGGATGAAGCAGGGCAAAGACTAATAGAGTTTTGCCAAGAAAATGCACTGGTCTTAGCAAACACTCTCTTCCAACAACACAAGAGAAGACTCTACACATGGACATCACCAGATGGTCAACACCGAAATCAGATTGATTATATTCTTTGCAGCCAAAGATGGAGAAGCTCTATACAGTCAACAAAAACAAGACCAGGAGCTGACTGTGGCACAGATCATGAACTCCTTATTGCAAAATTCAGACTTAAATTGAAGGAAGTAAGGAAAACCACTAGACCATTCAGGTATGACCTAAATCCAATCCCTTATAATTATACAATGGAAGTGAGAAATGTGTTTAAGGGCCTAGATCTGATAGATAGAGTGCCTGATAAACTATGGAATGAGGTTTGTGACATTGTACAGGAGACAGGGATCAATACCATCCCCATGGAAAAGAAATGCAAAACAGCAAAATGGGTCTCTGGGGAGGCCTTACAAATAGCTGTGAATAGAAGAGAGGTGAAAAGCAAAAGAGAAAAACAAAGATATAAGCATCAGAATGCAGAGTTCCAAAGAATATCAAGAATAGATAAGAAAGCCTTCTTCAGTGATCAATGCAAAGAAATGGAGGAAAACAACAGAATGGGAAAGACTAGAGATGTCTTCAAGAAAATTAGAGATACCAAGGGAACATTTTATGCAAAGAAGGGCTCAATAAAGGACAGAAATGGTCTGGACCTAACAGAAGCAGAAGATATTAAGAAGAGGTGGCAAGAATACACAGAAGAACTGTACAAAAAAGATCTTCATGAACCGGATAATCATGAGGGTGTGATCACTCATCTAGAGCCAGACATCCTGGAATGTGAAGTCAAGTGGGCCTTAGAAAGCATCACTACGAACAAAGCTAGTGGAGGTGATGGGATTCCAGTTGAGCTATTTGAATTCTGAAAGATGATGCTGTGAAAGCGCTGCACTCAATATGCCAGCAAATTTGGAAAACTCTGCAGTGGCCATCAGTCATCAAAAACAAGACCAGGAGCTGACTGTGAGACAGATCATGAACTCCTTATTGCAAAATTCAGACTCAAATTGAAGACAGAAGGGAAAACCACTAGACCATTCAGGTATGACCTAAATCAAATCCCTTATGATTGCACAATGAAAGTGAGAAATGTGTTTAAGGGCCTAGATCTGATAGATAGAGTGCCTGATGAACTATAGAATGAGATTTGTGACATTGTACAGGAGATAAGGATCAAGACCATCCACATGGAAAAGAAATGCAAAAAAGCAAAAAGGCCTGGAAAAGGTCAGTTTTCATTCCAATCCCAAAGAAAGGCAATGCCAAAGAATGCTCAAAGTACCACACAATTGCACTCATCTCACATGCTAGGAAAGTGATGCTCAAAATTCCCCAAGCCAGGCTTCAGGAATATGTGAACCGTGAACTTCTTGATGTTCAAGCTGGTTTTAGAAAAGGCAGAGGAACCAGAAATCAAATTGCCAACATCTGCTGGATCATGGAAAAAGCAAGAGAGTTCCAGAAAAACATCTATTTCTGCTTTATTTACTATGCCCAAGACTTTGACTGTGTGGATCACAATAAACTGTGAAAATTCTGAAAGAGATGGGAATACCAGACCACCTGACCTGCCTCTTGAGAAATCTGTATGCAGGTCAGGAAGCAACAGTTAGAAGTGGACATGGAACAACAGACTGGTTCCAAATAGGAAAAGGAGAACGTCAAGGCTGTATATTTTCACCCTGCTTATTTAACTTATATGCACAGTACATCATGAGAAACGCTGGACTGGATGAAACACAAGCTGGAATGAAGTTTGCCAGGAGAAATATCAGTTATCTCAGATATGCAGATGACAACACCCTTATGGCAGAAAGTGAAGAGGAACTAACAAGCCTCTTGATGAAAGTGAAAGAGGAGAGTGAAAAGGTTGGCTTAGAGCTCAACATTCAGAAAACGAAGATCATGGCATCCGGTCCCATCACTACATGGGAAATAGATGGGGAAACAGTGGAAACAGTGTCACTGTTTATTTTGGGGGCTCCAAAATCACTGCAGATGGTGACTGCAGCCTGAAATTAAAAGACGCTTACTCCTTGGAAGAAAAGTTATGACCAATCTAGATAGTATATTCAAAAGCAGAGACATTACTTTGCCGACTAAGGTCCGTCTAGTCAAGGCTATGGTTTTTCCTGTGGTCATGTATGGATGTGAGAGTTGGACTGTAAAGAAGGCTGAGGGCCGAAGAATTGATGCTTTTGAACTGTGGTGTTGGAGAAGACTCTTGAGAGTCCCTTAGACTGCAAGGAAATCCAACCAGTCCCTTCTGAAGGAGATCAGTCCTCAGATTTCTTTGGAAGGAATGATGCTAAAGCTGAAACTCCAGTACTCTGGCCACCTCATGTGAAGTGGAGTTGACTCATTGGGAAACACTTTGATGCTGGGGAGGATTGGGGCAGGAGGAGAAGGGGACGACCCAGGATGAGATGCCTGGATGGCATCACAAACTTGATGGACGTGAGTCTGAGTGAACTCCAGGAGATGGTGATGGACAGGGAGGCCTGGCATACTGATATTCATGGGGTTGCAAAGAGTCAGACATGACTGAGCGACTGAACTGAACTGAGTCTAACCCGTGTGAGTCAGACACGACTGAGCGACTGAACTGAACTGAACTGAGTCTAACACGTGTGAGGTGATACTTTATTGTAATTTTTATTTTCATTTCTGTAATAATGAGTGATGTTGAACATTTTTTCATGTGTTTCGTGGCCATGTATATGTCTCCTTTAGAGAAATGTCTTCTGCCCATTTTTTGATTGAGTTGTTTTTCTGGTATTGAGCTGCATATGCTGCTTATATAATTTGGAGATTAATTCTTTGTCAGTTGACTCACTTGTAATTATTTTCTCCCATTCTGAGGTTGTCTTTTCATCTTGTGTGTAGTTTCCTTTCCTGTGTAAAGCTTTTAAATTTAATTAGGTCACATTATTTTATTTTGTTTTTATTTCCAGTACTCTAGGAAGGTGGGTCAAAGATGTTTTTGCTTCAATTTATGTTGAAGTATTTTCTGCCCATGTTTTCCTTTAAGAGTTTTATAGTTTTTCCCTTTATTTCAGTTTAAGTTTATCTCTGTGCATAGTGTTAGGAAGTGTTCTAATTTCCTTCTTTTACATGAAAGTATTCAGATTTTCCATCATCACTTACTGAGAAAGATGTTTTTCCTCCATTTTCTATTCCTGCTTCCTTTGTCAGAGATAAGCTGCCCATACATGTATGGATTTATCTCTAGGCTTTCTGTCTTGTTCTAATGACCTATATTTCTGCTTTGTGCCAGTACCATACTGTCTTGATTACTGTAGCTTTGTAGTATAGTCAGAAGATAAGGAGGTTGATTCTTTCAACTTCATTCTTCTTTCTTAACATTGTTTGGATATTCAAGGTCTTTTGTGTTTCCATACAAATTATGAAAATTTTTGTTCTAGATCTGTGAAAATGCTATTGGTAATTTGAGAGGGATTGCATAAAATCTGCAAATTGCTTTGGGTAGTATAGTCATTTGCATAATGTTGATTCTTCCAATTCAGGAACATGATATATTTCTCTATCTGTTTGTGTTGTCCTTGATTTCTTTCATCACAGTTTTATAGCTTTTGCATACAGATATTTTGTCCCATTCAGTCAGGCAGTCAGTCAGTTCAGTCGATCAGATGTGTCTGACTCTGCGACTCCATGGACTGCAGCACAACAGGCCTCTTTATTCCTCATTAACTCCAAGAGTGTACGCAAACTCATGACCATTGAGTCAGTGATGCCACCCAACCATCTCATCCTCTGTCATCTCCTTCTCCACTCACCTTCAATCTTTCCCAGCATTAGGGTCTTTTAAGAGTCAGTTCCTTACATCAGGTCGTCAAAGCATTGGAGTCTCAGCTTCAGCATCAGTCCTTCAAATGAATATTCAGGACTGATTTCCTTTAGGATGGACTGGTTGGATTTCCTTGCTGTCCAAGGGATGCTCAAGAGTCTTCTCCAACACCACAGTTCAAAAGCATTAATTCTTCAGTGCTCAGCTTTCTTTATAGTCCAACTCCCACATCCATACATGACTACTGGTAAAATCGCAGCTTTGACTAGATGGACCTTTGTTGGCAAAGTATGTTTCTGTGTTTAGATATGCTGTCTAGGTTGGTCATAATTTTTCTTCCAAGAGGCAAGCG
This sequence comes from Capricornis sumatraensis, assembly GCF_032405125.1. Lineage (NCBI taxonomy): Eukaryota > Metazoa > Chordata > Mammalia > Artiodactyla > Bovidae > Capricornis > Capricornis sumatraensis. The sequence continues at coordinate 6,824,930 of NC_091092.1, forward strand.
TCTTTTAATTTCATGGCTGCAGTCATCATCTGCAGTGATTTTGGAGCCTTAAAAAAAAAATCTGTCACTGTTTCTGTTGTTTCCCCATCTATTTGCCACGAAGTGATGGGACCAGATGCCATGATCTTAATTTCCTTATTTTTGAGTTTTAAGCCAACTTTTTCACTCTCCTCTTTCACTTTCATCAAGAACTTGTTTAGTTCCTTTTCACTTTCTTCCATAGGGGTGGTGTCATCTGCATATATTTGGTTATCAATATTTCACCAGGCAATCTTGATTCCAGCTTGCACTTAATCCAGTTCAGCATTTCTCATGATGTACTCTGCATATAACTTAAATAAGCAGGGTGACAATATACAGCCTTGACGTACTCCTTTCCCTATTTGGAACCAGTCTTTTGTTCCATGTCCAGTTCTAACTGTTGCTTCCTGACCTGCATACAGATTTGTCAGAAGACAGGTCAGGTGATCTGATATTCCCATCTCTTGAAGAATTTTCCACAGTTTATTGTGATCCACAAAGTCAAAGGCTTTGACATAGTCAATAAAACAGAAGTAGATGATTTTCTGGAACTCTGGTTTTTCAATGATCCAGCGGATGTTAGCAATTTGACCTGGTTCCTCTGTCTTTTATAAAGCCATCTTGAACATCTGGAGGCTCATGGTTCATGTACTGTTGAAGCATGGCTTGGAGAATTTTGAACATTACTTTCCTAGCATATAAGATGAGTGAAGTTGTGCTGTAGTTGGAGCATTCTTTGGCATTGCCTTTCTTTGGGTTTGGAATGAAAACTGACCTTTTCCAGTCCTGTGGCCACTACTGAGTTTTCCAAATTTGCTGGCATATTGAGTGCAACAGTTTCACAGCATCATCTTTTAGGATTTGAAATAACTCAACTGGAATTCCATCACCTCTACTAGATTTGTTTGTAATGATGCTTGTTAAGGCCCACTTTTGCAATCCAGAATATCTGGCTCTAGATGAGTAATCACACCATCATGATTACCTGGGTTATGAAAATCTTTTTTGTATAGTTCTTCTGTGTATTCTTGTGACCTTTTCTTAATATCTTCTGTTTCTGTTAGGTCCACACCATTTCTGTCCTCTATTGTGCACATTTTTGCATGAAATGTTCCCTTGAAATCTCTAATTTTCTTGCAGAGAACTCTAGTCTTTCCCATTCTATTGTTTTCCTCTATTTCTTTTCACTGATCACTGAGAAAGGCTTTCTTATCTCTTCTTGCTATTCTTTTTAACTCTGCATTCAAATCAGTATATCTTTCCTTTTCCTTTGCTTTTCACTTCTCTTCACAGATATTTGTAAGGCCTCCTTACAGAACCATTTTTCTTTTCTGCATTTCTTTTTCTTGGAGACGGTCTTGATCACTGCTTCCTATACAATGTCATGAACCTCTGTCCATAGTTCTTCAGGCTATCAGATCTAATCCCTTGAATCTCTTTGTCACTTCCACTGTATAATCATAAGGAATTTGATTTAGGTCATACCTGAATGATATAGTGGTTTTTCCTAGTTTCTTCAAGTCTGAATTTGGCATAAGGATTCATGATCTGAGTCACTCTCAGCTAGCTCTCTTGTTTTTGCTCACTGTATGGAGCTTCTCCATCTTTGGCTTCAAAAAAAATAATAAATAGTATGATTTCAGTATTGACCATCTGGTTATGTCCATATGTAGAGTCTCTTCTTGTGTTGTTGGAAGAGGTTGTTTGCTATGACCAGTGCATTCTTTTGGCAAAACTCTATTAGCCTTTGCCCTGCTTCATTCTGTACTCCATTAGATAGGTTTATTCCTTAGTATTTTTTTTTTTTTTGCAGTAGTGAAAGGCATTGCTTTCTTAATTTTTCTTTATGATTTATCCTTATCAGTATATAGGGATGCAGAAGATTTCTGTGTATTGGTTTTGTATTTTGTGATTTTACTATATTTGTTGATTAGCTCTCGTAATTTTCTGATGGTACCTCTGGGATTTTATTTGTATAGTAAGTCATCTGGAAACAGTGAGTGTTTTAGTTCTTCTTTTCCAATACGGGTTATTTTCATTTCTTTTTCTTCTCTGATATACTCTGCTATCTTTTATTATTCAGGGCCTGCTGGCCTGTTGGGAAAATGCTGTTTTAGACATTCTATCTTCTGGTTTACCATCAGTTTTAAATGGCCCCTCCTACCTGTGATAGCTAAACTCTGCTTTGTATCTTTTATTTTTAATACAGGAGATAGCTTTTGGTTTCTTCCTCAGCAAATGTGGATTTCTAATGGCCAGTCCATCCTAAAGGAGGTCAGTCCTGGGTGTTCATTGGAAGGACTGATGCTGAAGCTGAAACTCCAATACTTTGGCCACTTCATGTGAAGAGTTGACTCATTGGAAAAGACCCTGATTCTGGGAGGGATTGGGGGCAGGAGGAGAAAGGGACAACAGAGGATGAGATGGCTGGATGGCATCACCAGCTCGATGGACATGAGTTTGAGTGAACTCCGGGCATTGGTGATAGACAGGGAGGCCTGGCGTGCTGCGATTCTCGCAGTCGGAAAGAGTTGGACACGACTGAGTGACTGAACTGAACTGAACTGAACCAAATAGTCCTGAGTCCAAGATGATTTATTACACCTTTTTGCAGGGTAGGGAGTTTTGGATTATTTTTCCCTTTCATTGAGGAATGGAACTTCAAATGTGTCCTCAGGGATTTTTCTCCCCTTCCCCTCAATGACTTAAGGTTTATATTTCATAACAACATAGAAATATAAGATCTAGTCAAAGTTTCTTGCCTTTCTTGCAGCTGACACTGATCCCTTCACCCAAGCTTGTTCCAATAAGGTGAGTTCTCACTCGTATCTCACTCTGGTTTTCATGGTTCTCATGAGGACTTTGTAAGGTCCATGGAGAAGGCAGGTGAGTACAAACTGTATTGTATTTCTAGCTCTCAGAGTATCTATTCTGTTACATTAACCAAAATTAAGCTTTTAGTGATTAATTTAAAATTTTACTTTAATTTTTCTTCCCTGTTTTTTTATGGCAGCCAGCCCCCATCTTCCTTCCATGTGTTGTTCCTGGTAAACAAATGTGTGAAGTTTGTATTTCCTTGGAGATACCTTTCTTTCCTTAGGTTTAAGTCAGCTCTCTGAGGAATTAAAGAAAAGTTATGATTTTTAGGCTTCTGTTTTATTTCATGTTTTTATTAATTTGGGAATAATTCTGTTTCCAGCTTTCAATAATCATCCAAAACCAGAAATCCTAACTTCAATTTTTAAAAGATCCTTTTTAAAGGATCACTATATTAAGGCTACATTATAGGGCAGCAAAGTCAAAGTACAGAGTGTCATTAGAAATTTATTGCAGAAATATAGAAGAAATTATGCTGATATAGACAAAAATTGCTGTGATAGAGGCAATAATATTGGACAGATTTTTTATATACATTGATGGCAAAGTCAATAGGATTTTCTCATTTATTGAGTAAGGGATGAGACAGAAAAGGTGTAGTCAGGGATTTTTTTTTTTAATGGTTTTGAGTAAGTAAAAGAATAAAATTGGCATTTCTTGAAATAGGTAAATCTATGAAAAAAGTTGGTTTTGGGGAAATCTTGAGTGCTGGAGTGTTTTTATGTTTGTTTGCTTTGAACAGGCATGCTATGTATGTTTGAATTGTCTGCTAGAGAGTCAACTAAGATATACCACTTTAATGATATTATAAACTTATATACAAAGAAGTATAAATACGGTTCTTATCAGAGTATATATAGTAATTAAATATCTAAGACTTAGTGATATTCTCAAAAGAGTATGTGGACATCAAGAAGATAAGAGGTTCAAGACTAATGGCAAGGTATTTCAACACGAAGTCATTGAGGAAATAATAAATTAGTAAATGAAGCAGAGCAGGACAGGCCCAAATGTAAAAAAAATAAACCCATAAGAGTGAAAAGTCCTGGATTAAAAAAAAGAAATGTTTCAAGGAAAAGAGTGGATTAACTATATCAAATTCTGCTTTTAGGTTCAGTAAGATGAGGACTGTGGATTGATCAATATCCTTGAGTAGTCAATAGGAAATGGAAACTTGCTCATAATTGGCATATTTCACTTTTGATAAGAGTAGAGATGCACCATACATTGTGAAAGGAGGTTAAAACAGAAAATACATAATATTGTAGTTAGGAATAGGTGGCGTCAGTAGAACCCACGTGGGGTGTGTTTGTGTGTAAGAATTAAAAAACACAATCATTAGCCAAGAGTAAAAACAGGGCATAGGGATTTGAAGGTGTGAGGTGAAAGAAGAAAGTGTAAAATAGACATCTAGATAGTGAATAGATTAGGAAACTGTGGTCACAGATTTACAAGTATATGAGGTTTTTATGTGTGTTGTGAGTTAGTTAAATATCCTTAGGGAAAACATTGACAAATGCAAACATGAGTTTAAGGATAAATTACTTTTCCTTTCTTACATGAAATGGTTTTATAACTAGCCGATATTTTAGCTCTTTCCATAAATAACAATTCTATTTTTTACCCCTTGATTCTGTTCTGACCTGTGACTTCTTTTTTTAACCATCACATATAAGGAATACTTTCTATGTGTTAAAACAGCGGAGCTCACATGGAGCAGTAATAAGCCTATTCAGTTTGATACAACTGAAAATGTCAACCTATAGAATCATGAGAATAAATTCTAGTTAAGTCACAGAAGCAGCAGAAGTAAAAAGAAACACCCCCACACAAACTGCTCTTAGACATTGTAGTTCAAATGGCCCCTTCCAAGACAGAATTGAGCAATTTGTTCTACTTGTTACCAAGTGACTCCTCATATGTTTCCAATGACCACCATGACCTGACTTTGGTGCCTGTGATATAAGCTTTTATATCAATCTCTACTCTCACTTTCACATCACTTAATTATAGTGACCATTTACATATTTCTATCTTGAACTACTGGAAACATAATGAGAGAAAAGCAAGAGTGTATCTTGTTGATTGTGAAAACTGTCACATGAATTGTGACATCATATGTATAATATTAGGTGAAACCAATGGAAGTTAATATACATTTTATCTGTTTATCTTTTTTATTCTCCTTTTTGGATCATTTCAAAGAAAAATTTTTGAAGTTTGTGACCAAGTTATTCTGGTTTTCCTGAGATATTCTGTTTCATGACTGAAAGTCCTATATCTACTGAAACCTTTCATTTCTAGGAAAATTTAGACAGTTTGTCACACTATTATTAATGGACATTACAAATATAAGACTTCATAAATAAGAATTAGTTAAAATACCAATGGTCTGTCTTGTAAGAGGAGTTCTCTATCACTATAAGAATATGCGTGAATATTAGTGAGTGTAGTCCAGTCCAGTGATTAAGATATTATGATTAGGCATCTGTATATCTATGAGGATGCCAATTCCTCAAAGTTTGGTTTGTGGTCTTGTATATTTATCCATAATTCTTAAGTCTGAGGCTGGAGATATATGGGACCCAGGCTGATCAGCTGGTGTTTGTATTTCAAGATGAAAATGGGAGAGGCTGAGCCCTGCCCAGATAAAATATAAGACACTAAATACTTCTAATTCTTGAAGTCAAGGAGACTTTCCCAACTATAAAGATCCCTGAAGGTCAAAAACAGAGAGGGCTCCACCCTAGAGTAACTGATGTCAACCTATCCATAGGCTTTTTTGCTGGAGTTCATCTTGGCTAAAAGATGCATGTGCACACATGGGAGGATCTTGAGATATACTAGATACTCAAAATCAGTCAAAGCAAGATGACTGGCTAAAGAAAACCCTGAAGAAATAAGCCATATAAGTCATATAAACTACTGTGAAGGGGCTACTCTCTCTGAGGCCATATGTGTGTCTATACACATGTACTCTTTTTCCTCATAAAATTTACTTGTTTCACTACTTTCCATTTTTGTAGGAATGCTTTTCTGCAAAATCAAAATGTCAAGGTCTTCTCATTGGTCTTGTAGCTAGGATTCAGCTATCTCACTGCCTGCCCTGTCTCAATCTCTGGCTGGGAAATGAAATTCTGCTTTAAGCCACTGCAGGACAAGACCACTGGAGATATCAAGTCTAAGCCTACCTCAAATGTGCACAATGAATACCTTTAAACATAGGACCTGAATTTCTACTTTTTAATAAAGTGCATAGGTTAGTTTGATAGTTTAGCATTGGAATTATTATGTCAGAAAATAACAAGTCACAACAATGCAATTGTTTCTGAGTAATTATGAATGCTATGACCTGAATAAAAGTGTTGCATTTTAGTCTCATTGAGAATCTGAGATTTTATGGCATTAAATAATTTTTAATTTTATAAGCTTTATAATCTGGGAGTTCACTATAGACAGAGTGGAGAAAAAATTTCTATAAGATATTTTGAAGAGGAGCTAACACAGCATAAATTCCAGAAATTTCAAACAGAAATTGCAACAATAGGAAATTAGAAACAATCAGAGGATACTATCAAAACATTTTGACACAGCTCACTTGGCAGCAAACCACATTAGGTCAGGGAGAACTGCAGTTCAGAAATAAGAATAGAACTACCAAGTGTGAGAAATAAATGACCATAGGAAAAACAAATGTATCATTAAATGGTCATCTCTCCACTTTTTGGAGACATTGTTATGTTCTCTCTGTATCTTCTTTTTTCCAGTTGAAATAACCACTATAGTTTTTATTGTTCTTTATGCTACTTGGATTTCATGCTTTTTCATTTCTTGTTATATTATTTATAAACTGAATTTTTTTACTCACTGTTTACAAAAGTATAGAAGTAATGTTATTAGCACACTTGGTTCATACTAATAGTTCGGATGCTTATGGACTTTATTTACTTCTTAAAAGTTTTATTAGAGTATAGTTGATTTACAATGCCATGCTAGCTTCAGGTGTACAGCAAAGTGAATCTGTTATACATAGGTGTGTGTGTGTGTGTATATATCCACTCTTTTAACAAGGATTTCCTGGTGACTCAGAGGTAAAGAATATGTCTGCAATTCACAATGCCTAGGTTCAATCCCTTGGTTGGGAAGATCCCCTGGAGAAGAAAATGGTAACCCACTCTTGTATTCTTGCCTGGAGAATTCCATGAACAGAGAAGCCTGGCAGACTACAGTCCATGGGGTCACGAAGTGTCGGACACAACTGTATGATTAACACTTTGGAAAATTATTTTATTCCTCATAAATTTGAAGATATTACTCCATAAACTTGTAGAAACTATCAATAGAATTGCTGAGGAGAAATTTGTAGCCAATCTGATTCACATTTTTTGAGTTTTTCTTTTATTTATTTATTTTAAGCTGTGTAAGCTTTTAGAAACTTATTTTTATTCTCAGTGTTATGAACTTTTGTTAGGACATCTTTAGGAATGTTTTCACATATTCTGAATGACAGGCTGAAGGTTCATTTAATTCAATAATTTTAGTCTCACTTCAGCTCTAGTATATATTCTTCTATTACCATCTGTTGGCTCTCTTGGATTGATCAACGACTTAACTTCTCCTTAGAGTGTACACCTCTGTTTCATGTGATTTTCTTTCTGGGGTAATTTATCAATTTTTTTTTCCTTCTAACCCATAGGATACTGGCACAATGATACCCAGAGGAGTGAATAGTACTTAAATCAGGGTGGTGATGATATAAGTGGAATAGAATTGGTAAATCTGACAAGTGACTTTGAGAATTAACTCACACTATAAATCAATATATTAAAAATTAAAGATGAACAAAAGCTTAAATGTAAATTTTGGATCCAAGAGTAGATAAAGTTAAAAAATGGGGAGTGGAAATGGGCTAGTTATGCCATAACATAAAATATAAATATCTTCTTGTGAAGATATAATATATTTTTGTGAAGCATAAAAAGAAGAGCAATGCACTTTATTAAATAGACATTAAAGTAAACTGTAATTATATTATAACATAAAATTTTCTTTAATAAACAGAAAACTATAATGTAAAGGAAATACTTGCAGATTTTACGGCATATGATGGGTTGATATCCTTAATACAAATAGAGCTCTTAGAAACCAGAAATAAAAATACAAATAAATGAGGGGAGCAGTCCTAAGATGGCAGAGGAATAGGACAGGGAGACCACTTTCTCCCTCACAAATTCATCAAAAGAACATTTCAACGCTGAGTAAATTCCACAAAACAACTTCTGAATGCTGGCAGAGGACATCAGGCACCCAGAAAAGCAGATCATTGTCTTCAAAAACAGGTAGGAAAAAACATAAAAGATGAAAGTATACAAGCAACTTATGCACCTCAATACCAGAAAAATAAACGACCCGATCAAAAAAATGGGCCAAAGAACTAAATAGACATTTCTTCAAAGAAGGCATACAGATGGCTAACAAACACATGAAAAGATGCTCAGCATCACTCATTATCAGAGAAATGCAAATCAAGACCACAATGAGATATCATTTCACACCAGTCAGAATGGCTGCAATCCAAAAGTCTACAAGCAATAAATGCTGGAGAGGGTGTGGATAAAAGGGAACCCTCTTACTCTGTTGGTGGGAATGCAAACTAGTACAGCCACTATGGAGAACAGTGTGGACATTCCTTAAAAAATTGGAAATAGAACTGCCATATGACCCAGCCATCCCACTACTGGGCATGCACACCGAGGAAACCAGAATTGAAAGAGACACGTGTACCCCATTGTTCATCGCAGCACTCTTTATAATAGCCAGGACATGGAAGCAACCTAGATGTCCATCAGCAGACAAATGGACAAGAAAGCTGTGGTACATATACACAATGGAGTATTACTCAGCCATTAAAAAGAATACATTTGAATCAGTTCTAATGAGGTGGATGAAACTGGAGTCGATTATACAGAGTGAAGTAAGCCAGAAAGAAAAACACCAATACAGTATACTAACACATATATATGGAATTTAGAAAGATGGTAATGATAACCCTGTATGCGAGACAGCAAAAGAGACACAGATGTATAGAACAGACTTTTAGACTCTGTGGGAAAGGGAGAGGGTGGGATGATTTTGGAGAATGGCATTGAAACATGTATACTATCATGTAAGAAACGAATTGCTAGTCCAGAATACAGGATGCTTGGGGCTGGTGCACTGGGATGACACAGAGAGATGATTTGGGGAGGGAGGTGAGAGGGGGGTTCAGGATTGGGAACTCATGTACACCCATGGTGGATTCATGTCAATGTATGGCAAAACCAATACAGTATTGTATAGTAAAATTTTAAAAAAAATAAAAAATATAAATTAAAAATTAAAAAAAAAGAAAGAAATAAATAAAAAGCAGAGACATCACTTCGCTAACAAAAGTCTGTACAGTTAAAGCTATGGTTTTTCCAGTAGTGATATATGGATGTGAGTTGGACCATAAAGAAGAATGAGTGTCAAAACATTGATGCTTTTGAACTGTGGTGTTACAGAAGACTCTTGAGTCACTTGGACTGCAAGGAGATCAAACCAGTCAATCCTAAAGGAAATCAATCCTGAATAGTCATTGGAAGGACTGATGCTAAAGCTGAAGCTCCAATACTTTGGCCACTTGGTGCAAAGAGCTGACTCATTAGAAAAGACTCTGATGCTGGGAAAGATTGAAGGCAGGAGGAGAAGGGGATGACAGAGGACAAGATGTTTGCATGGCATCACCAACTCACTGAACATGAGTTTGAGCAAACTCAGAGTGATAGTGAAGGACAGGGAAGCCTGGGGTGCTGCAGTCCATGTAGTCACAAAGAGTTGGACACAACGAACCAACTGAACAGCATAGTTGATTTATAATACTGTGTCAATTTCTGTTGTACAAAAGTAATTCAGTTATATATATATATTCTTTTTCATATTCTTTTCTATTATGGTTAGGGTTAGGATATTGAAGACTTTCCTGTGCTACACAGTAGGAAAAAACTACAAGTAAGCCCCTGAAGACCAAGAATGGAAGCAATTTTTTTAAAAAAGAAGTACAAGCAGCCAATAAAGTATGGTACAAGGATATTGTCATATTCACTTCTATGTCCCCAGCAACAAAAGCAAGGCTGCTATGCACAAGACACTTGATTAATATTTATTGAACAAATAGATGGAAAATGTAATCTCACTCAATTATATAAATGCAAATGAAAATAACAAGATAAGGTATATCATATATTAAATTGGCAAAGTATTTTTAAATCGTTCTATCTAGTGTTGGCAGGTTGCAGAAAGGTAACTACTTGCATACACAGCTATTGGTAATATAAAAATTACGAGAAATTTTTCTGGAAAGGAATAAGGAAAGCCTTAAAGGATCTTTTAACCCAGAAATTCAATTAAGTGAATAATTAGAGATGTTCCAAATGATTTATCTGAAGTGTGTTCAGTGCAAAATATTTCATAATAAAACAACTTATAAATCATTTAAAAGATTTAGCAGAAGAATTTGGTTAAATTATGGAAATCCTAAGGCTAGAATATATTTAGGAACTAAGACTTTTATGATAAAAATATATAAGAATTTGTAGAAGAGCTAAAGTAATAATAAGCTAAAGTAATAAATGAAAAAGTGATGTGAATTTTCAGTTTAACAAACATTATTCCAAACTTTGTCTTTAAAAAAATGCTGAATCGTGTATACTGGATGGCTTTTGCTTTCTCGAACACCTTAATGGAAATGATCATTAAATAGTCAGAGGCGTTATGATAATGTTATCATAAAATGCCTTTCTGGTTTCCTTTTCTTTTATGCAAATACCCCCAAATGCAGATTCAGAATAATTTAAAGAGCCATAGAATTAAAGGTTTTGAACTTCATCATGACCTTTATTTTGAACATTCTTGTCCTTTTCAGTCATGGCAGTACTTAAAATATCCAAACTAAAAAAATAAAATTTAAAAATGTTCTTTCTTTAGAATTATTGTCAAGAAATGTCTCAGTTTTCCTGGCATAGTGGCTATGGATACATTACAAAAGAATGAGTATACTAAAAGATAGTTTCCCTAATCTGGGGCAAATGAACTGTTTCTTCTCTCCTAAGCCTAATGGAACAAAAAATAAATATTAAGAAACCAGAACGTCTGAAGTAGTGCTTCTCAAACTATCTGTAATCAGGAAATAGCTTTGTTTTATTTTGTTTGCAATCTCTTGTGCATAAGTACATTTATAAGATATTAAAAATGAATTATTAAAAATATTGACTTCTTGATCCTTTGACATAATCCTAGAAATATAAAATGAAATACTGCAAAATATTCAATTTAAATTATCTTATTATTACGTTGGATAGATATTAAACAACCCTGTCAGATGGCTATAATTTCTTTTAATAAATTTTTTTTTCTAAACCTCTAATTTATCTTTTCTCTTCATGGATTAATAGTAACTTACTGATCAGTAAGGATTATACTTTGAATAGCTCTAAAGTATACACTACAAAGAATGCATAAGAATAAATAAAGAATCTTTTCTATTATACTCACCTTACCTGGCTAATAATTTAAAGTTTAAAGTTGTGGTCATTATTTTAAAACATATATGAAAGAATTTGGGAAGTATATAATCAAGAAAAACTAATAGTTGTTAAAACAGCTTTTATAAATATATGTTATAACAAATAGGAACATGAGAAAAAAAGAAAAAAATAGTTTGTTCAGAAATAAAATGATTCATTTGCATTAATTTCCACAGAAGCCTCTCTGTATGCCCCATCTAAATCACAGCCTCCTCCCTCCTCCCAAAAGTAACTGCCATCTTGAGTTTATAGAAATATCCGGCTTGCATTTCTTCATGGTTATTCCACTCAATTCCCCCTTCATCTTTATTTTTCCCCCCTTACAATTTATCTACTGAAAGACCTAGGTCATTTAACTTAGCTGAATTTAGATTAATGGATCAGTTCAAACTGTTCCTCTCATCTTTGTGTTTTCTGCAAATTGACAGATCCTGAAGCTTCATCAGGTTCAGTTTTGATCCCTTCATGAAAGTTATAGGTGGTAAAATAAAAATTTTTAAGAGGTATATAATGTCTGATTTCATTCTTTCTTTATTTGAGATTGTGAAATGGTGGTAATTATTTTGTTTTATGTATTAACTGGAGAGGCATTTCCTCTCATATAATATTGGTTTTGTGGTTACTTTTTTATTTGGCTAATTCTCAAGATAATGAGTTAGCTACATCTTTTTCAGATAGTAATTTAGGCTTCCTTTTCCCTCAAGTTTGTAATTCTTACTCTGAGTTTTGTAAGTTTCAGTTCTGGACTAGAATTTTTCACTTCATTATTCCATACAAAAGTCTCTGACTCTTGTCAAAATCAAGAATCTTGGTTGTTAGAGACACAAGACATAATATAAATAAAAGAAAGCATGATTGCTCATTTGTTTATCCCACAGCACACATGAAACTGCCTCAGAATAACAATACTATTGTTACTACTACCCACTATGAGTACTGAAAAGTAAGACGAGGAGGGAAGCCTTGCACATGCTTTCTGTAATCTCTTTTTTTAAAGGTTGTACTATTTCTACATTATCAGATCATATAGTCATATTGTATTACAACTGCTATCTTTTTACTTCTAGTTTAGTCTTAATTTTGCATATATATTTAGGTCTCATGACCAGTCTTTCTGTTACTGTCTCTTCGATCATCTTGTGTGTCTGAAACTTTTTCCTCTCATAGATCATGTAGGAAGGACTCCTGAGAACAATATTTGCTAAATTGTCCCTTATTGGTAATTTGGGTGTTTCTCTGTGGGATTCAGGAAAACCTAAAAACTATGCTGCCATCAGCATTGCCATTTTTCTAGAATCTGTGTCTCTTTTTTTAAAAAAACATAATCAAACACTTTATTCTCCACAAAGGGCTGAGTGGAAATTGTCCTAAGTTAAGACTGAAGGTATATCAGGCTATTCTGAAAACTGGGAAGTGATAACAGAATACCTTCAGCCTTGGTACAGTTTGTCTGTCATCTATTTGAAGGTTACAGTAACGAACTAGATGATCTGTGCAAATATTCTAACTCTAGAATTTCAATACATGGAATTAACTTATCCATAAAAGAATAATTCTAATTTATTTCAAGACATCTCTCAGGTTGTTTGGAATGTTGGTTAGAATAGAGTCAAAAGTTGGGATTTTTACTCTGATCTCCAGGGACTGCAAATTTATCTTTTCAGATTTTTACATCATGTGAAGTCTTCTAAAAAGAAGTCACCAAAACAATGTTTTCTCTGTGCCATAGCATAGATTCAGGTGGTCTATAAGCAGGTGGAAATAAAACATATATATTGAGGTGCTCTAGAATTATATGTTGTTATTTAATAAAAGATCAACTAAATCATATTAAAATTTAAGAGTTTATTTGAACAAAAATTTATTTGAATTGGGCATGATTAAATATAGAAGATTGAAGAGAACTCTGAGGATTTTGCAAAACAATACTTTTATAAGCAGAAGCAGAATAAAGGGAATTTTACTAGGCAAAATAAATAAGTGGATTGGCTATTGCAAAGTTACATTTCTTTCAGGAATGGTCAGAGTCTATTCAGAAGATTACTTAACTAGTGCTTGTCAGATGATTCCTGATTCATATTTTAAGATTCTGTTTCTGGGAGATCTAAACTGTAATGGAGTTAAGCCTTGGTTTCCTGGCATGGAGATTAGCATAAGTGACTCTGTTTCAGGGCTATTGTCTTGTTTTTACAACATAGCATTGTAGTCAGAGAACTGAGAAAGTGAAAATAAGTTTGATTTTTCAGAAAGAAAACAAATTTTCATTTTGCATTTTACATCAAGAACCAATTCAACACTGGCTTAATAGAAATTGAAGGATGGGAAGAAGATCAAGATGGCAGAATAAGAGGATGAAGAACTAACCTCCTCCAATGAACACATGAAAAATGCATCTAGGTGGAACAGTTTTCAATGAAAGCTAGCTAGAGATGGGAAGAAAGACTCCTTCTTGTACAACCAAGATGTAAGAAAGATTCTAACAAAATTGGATAGGAAGATGAGAGAGTCAATTCTTACGTAGGTTGATAAGAAGTCCGGGAGTCCCCAATGAGAGATGGGTCTGGAATTCTCAAGGAGAAGGAAAGGACAAACATTTTATTTTTATTTTTTATTTTTTGGTCTACATTCCTTCAGTTCAGTTCAGTTCAGTCGCTCAGTCGTGTCCGACTCTTTGCGACCCCATGAATCGCAGCACGCCAGGCCTCCCTGTCCATCACCAACTCCTGGAGTTCACTGAAACTCATGCCCATTGAGCTGGTGATGCCATCCAGCCATCTCATCCTCTGTCGTCACCTTCTCCTCATGCCCTCAATTCCTCCCAGCATCAGAGTCTTTTCTTATGAGTCAACTCTTCGCATGAGGTGGCCAAAGTACTGGAGCTTCAGCTTTAGCACCTTTCCTTCCAAAGAAATCCCAGGGTTGATCTCCATCAGAATGGACTGGTTGGATTTCCTTGCAGTCCAAGGGACTCTCAAGGGTCTTCTCCAACACCACAGTTCAAAACCATCAATTCTTCGGTGCTCAGCCTTCTTCACAGTCCAACTCTCACATCCATACATGACCACAGGAAAAACCATAGCCTTGACTAGACGGACCTTAGTCGGCAAAGTAATGTCTCTGCTTTTGAATGTACTATTTAGGTTGGTCATAACTTTTCTTCCAAGGAGTAAGTGTCTTTTAATTTCATGGCTGCAGTCACCATCTGCAGTGATTTTGGAACCCAGAAAAGTAAAGTCTGACACTGTTTCCACTGTTTCCCCATCTATTTCCCATGAAGTGATGGGACCAGATGCCATGATCTTCATTTTCTGAATGTTGAGCTTTAAGCCAACTTTTTCACTCCTCTTTCACTTTCATCAAGAGGCTTTTTAGTTCCTCTTCACTTTTTTCCATAAGGGTGGTGTCACCTTAGTCTTAGTCAATTACACAACTCAGTTTAAACTCTGTACTAAGGCTTATATAACAAAAATGTGTCCTGCTTGAGGACTGTTTCTCCTTCCAGAGGGCCTTCTGGCTAATCCTGTTATCTTGAAATGTGACACTGGGAGGGGACTATGAGCAAAAAAGAGATTTCATTGTTGGAGATCCTCCCTGAGGAGTGATCTGTTTGGGCTACATATTGGACACCCAAGCTCTGAGGTTTGATATGGGAAGGACAAACCCCCTTTGCTGTTTGGATGGCTGATGGAACTAAAGACAGGGCTATGGGAAGCCTGGGCTCTACTTAGAAGGTGTTCATGCACACTTGCTTGCTCATTAATGGAATAGAAAGGGGTTGCAGATTGAAAACTTCATGAGTGACTGGACAGCTACATTTGACTGACACAATTCACACCCCAGCCTGAGCCAAACAGATTCTCCAGTCCTGCTTGTGATCTTGGATGTGAGACAAAGAGGTGCCTCATAATCAAAGTGGCGTCTGAGCATGACAGGGGCAACCAAATATAGCACTTACACAGGTACTGCATGAGAGACAGCCCCGTCTTTGTCTTCAGCTGTACCACCACAGCCTATGAGTTGACATACAGCAAAACCCTACAGAGGCACTACCTGAACACTGGCAGCTCCACACCAGGATAAGGGCAGTACATCCTGAGGGCAGAGCCCAGCTATGAGGCACAAAGGAGAATCAGTTGCAGTGACATCTGATCCAGGTGAGTGCAACTGTTACTGTTGCTTACATGGGTACTCATTGGAAACCATCCAGATCTCTGACATCAGCTGTACTACCACAGCCTAGACCCCACCACACAGAATGTGCCAGTACCAATCCTTCTTGCACCAACATTTGTCCCTCTGAGGTGAGGGTACTAGTGCTGGAAGGGGAGAGCACACACTTAAAAGGGACAGAGCCAGCTTAGACCTGAACCTCAGGGTTTCTACTCTAGCAACTTGAGACCCACCTTCATGTCTGATAGGTTGATGACAGCCATAGAGCAGAGAGTAAGCCCTGGCTTATACCTGGCTCCTGCCCTAGCCCCTCCATCCCCAGCCCCACTTAGTACCAAAGTGAGATCTACCAACACACTCTACTATCACAGAATGACACTCTTAAAGACCTGTGCTAATTTCATACAGACATAAAAAGCTAAGAAAAATAGAAGAAAATTTGTCGTAAAAGAGCAAGAAACAGTCACTAAAATACAACTAATAAGAGAAATAAATAATTTACCAAATAAAGAGTTCAAAGCAATAGTAATAAGAATGCTAATCACATTAAGGAAAACAATAGGTGAATACAGTGAGAACTTTGACAAGAATCTAGAAAATAACAAAAAGAACAATTCAAAACTGAAGAATACAATAAATAAAATGAAAAATACACTGAAAGGTATGAATAGCAGATTAGGTGATAAAGAGGAATGCATAGCTGATTTGGAAGATGCAGTAATGGAAGTCACACAAACAGAACAGAAGGAAAAATGCTTCTGGTCCAAAATAATAGAGAAAAAGAAAGTGTGCTCATCCATTCTTGTGAGAGCACCAAAATCACAAGTAGCTGTTGAACAACCATCAACCAGAGGACACTGAAACCGACCAAAAAAAAAAAGATACCACATCCAAAGACAAAGAAGAAGCCACAAGGAAATGGCAGAAAGGGCAAAAACATGATAAAATCAAATCCCAAATCCACTGGGTGGGTAACCCATAATCTGGAGAGCAATAATACCAAAGAGATTCTCCTACTTTTGTGAAGGTTCTGACCCTCATGTCAGATTTCCCAGCCTGGGGATCTAGCAAAGAGATTGGGAATCCCCAGGGAATCTGACTTTGAAGGCCAGTCGGATTTGATTACTGTACTTCCACAGGACTAGGGGAAACAGACTCCACTCTTGAATGGCACAAGCAAAATCTTGCGTAAGACAAGACCCAAGGGAAAGGAGCAGTGACTGCACAGGAGACTGAACTAGATCTATGGGGTAGTTTTGGAGGGTCTACTTTGGAAGTGTGATTGAGCAGTGGCTTGCCATGGGGATAGGGGCACTGGAAACAACAGTCATGGAAGGGACCCCTTGACATAAGCAATTTTGGAGTTCACCATTAACCCTATCATAGACTGCAAGAGATAGTGAAAGATAGGGGAGAGTGACATGCTGCAGCCCACAGGGTTGCAAAGAGTCAGATAGTACTTAGTGACTGAACAACAAGAGTCCACAGACACCAGGGCTTGGTGTCCTCAGACCAAGCAATCATAGGGAGACAACACAACCCCATCCATCAGGAGATAATTGGATTAAAGCTTTACTGAGCAAGACACTGCCTGTCAGAGCAAGACCCAGTTTTTCCCATTAACAGTCCTTCTCATCAGAAAGTTTATACAGGCTCTTAGCCCCAGCCACCACAGCACAGACAGAAGAAGCAAGAGGAACCACTATCCCACAGCAGCTAGACCCCAAACTACATCACAGAAAGTTAACCAGGATGAAATAGCAGAGGGTTTTGTCCCACATAGAGGTACAAGGTAAAACCCTAGAAAAACAATCAAATGTAGTGGAGATAAGCAATCTTCTAGAAAAAGAATTCAGAATAATGATAGTTAAGATGATTCAGGATTTCAGAAAAAGAATAGAGGCAAAGATTGAGAAGATGCAAGAAATGTTTACTAAAGACCTACAAGAACTAAAGAACAAACAGTGATGAACAATATATTAGAAGGAATCAATAGCAGAATAACTGATGCAGAAGAATGGATAAGTTAACTGGAAAACAGAATGGAGGAAATCACTGACTCAGAACAAATTACAGAAAAAAATAATGAAAAAAAAAAAAAAACAAATGAAGACCGCCTAAGAGACCTCTGGGACAACATTAAATCACTAATATTTGCATTATAAGAGTCTCAGAAGGAGAAAAGAGAAAGGATCTGAGAAAGTATTTCAACAAATAATAGCTGAAAATCTCCCTAACATGGAATAGGAAACAGTCAACGAAGTCCAGGAAACCCAGAGAGTCCCAGGCAGAATAAATCGAAGCAGGAACACACAAAGACACACAGTAATCAAAATGATGAAAATTAAAGACAAAGATAAAATATTAAAAGGAACAAGAGAAAAATGACAAATAATATACAAGGGAACACCCATCAGGCTATCAGCTGATTTCTCAATGGAAACTCTACAAGGCAGAAGGGAGTGACATGATACATTTAAAGTGATAAAATGGAAGAACCTACAACCATGAACATTCTGAGCAACAAGACTCTCATTCAAATATGATGGTGAAATAAAAAGCTTTCCAGATAAGCAAAAGTTAAGAGAATTCAGCACCATAAAACAACTTTACAATAAATACTTAAAGAACTTCTCTAGACAAGAAACAAGAGAAGGAAAAGATTTACATAAAATAAACCCAAAACAATTAAGACTGGTAACATTGCACTCATCTCACACCCTAGCAAAGTAACGATCAATATTCTCCAAGCTAGGCTTCAACAGTATGGGAACCAAGAAATTCCAGATGTTTAAGCTGGATTTAGAAAAAGCAGAGGAATCAGGGACCAAATTGTGAACATCCGTTGAATCAGGGAAAAAGCAAGAGAATTACAGAAAAATATCTACTTCTGCTTTATTGGCTACACTAAAGCCGTTGACTCTGTGGATGACAGTAAACTGTGAAAAATTCTTAAAGAGATGAGAATAGCAGGCCACCTTAGCTGCCTCCTGAGAAATCTGCATGCAGGTCAAGGGGCACCAGTTAGAATCGGACATGGAACAACAGACTGGTTCCAAAATGGGAACAGAGTGAGACAAGGCTGTATATTGTCACCCTGCTTGTTTAACTTATGTGCAGAGTACATCATGCAAAATGCTGGGATGGATGAACAAGCTGGAATCAAGACTGCCAGGTGAAATATCAATAACCTCAGACATGCAGATAACAACACCCTTATGACAGAAAGTAAAGAGGAAGTGAAAAGCTTCTTGATGAAACTGAAAGAAGAGAATGAAAACACTGGTTTAAAACTCAACATTCAAGACAGAGATCATGACATCTGGTCCCATCACTTCATGACAAATAGATGGAGAAATAATGGAAATAGTGACAGACTTTATTTTCTTGGGCTCCAAAATGACTGCAGATGGTGACTGTAGCCATGAAATTAAAAGACGCTTGCTCCTTGGAAGAAAGTTATGACCAACCTAGATAGCATATTCAAAAGCAGAGACATTACTTTGCCAACAAAGATCCATCTTGTCAAAGCTATTGTTTTTTCAGTTGTCATGTATGGATATGAGAGTTGGACTATAAAGAAAGCTGAATGCCACAGAATTGATGCTTTTGAACTGTGGTGTTGAGGGAGACTGTTGAGTGCTGAGGCTGAAGCTACAATATTTTGGCCTCTTCATGCAAACAGTCAATTCATTGGGAAAGACCCTGATGCTGGGAAAGATTGAAGGCAAGAGGGGAAGCGGACGACAGAGGACAAGAAGTATGGCATCACTGACTCAATGGATGTGAGTTTGATAAAGCTTCAGGAGATGGTAAAGGACAGGAAATTCTATCATGCTGCAGTCCATCGGGTTGCAAAGAGCTGAACATGACTGAGTGACTGAACAACAACAACCATTTAATAGAAAACCTTGTAATCACTTTTCAAAATCCAGATGCATAACAGAATTACCTTTGAATTTTTTGAAAAATACAAATGTCCAGGTATTGCTGTTCTTCTCCAAAGCTCCACATGTGTTTCTAATGAGCAGCCATGTTTAAAAACAACTGGAATATGTGATGATCTTTTACTTTTATCTAGTTTTCTATTTCATATTCAGTGCTCCCATTTCACTTAGTTTATTTTTTTCCAGTTTTTCCATCTCTATTTTTTGGTTGTTTTCCTTTCTTAACCCTTTATCAAGCATAGAAAAAAGGTTTTCTGTACACCCACACACACGTCTATATAGTAAGCATAATATATATATAATAAAAATTATGCATTTTTGTCTAACTAAAAAACACAACATTTTGATTCCCCGTGTTTGATTTAGTGTGAACATAATGTTAGATTTCTAATGTATAACACTTAAGTCTTTGATATAATGCAATGTATTTTAGCATCTATCATTATGGCTAAAATTCTAGAAAATTTATCACCTTAGTTATTTTTTAAAAATTTTAAAGCAATTTTAAACATCGAATCCATTTCTGAGAATATAAGCAAATATTATGTTGTAAAAAATGATACAGTATTGTTAACTAAATATAGATTCTGCTCAAATTTCACAAAATATTACTCTAATGTCCATTATTTGTTTCATGCCTTATTCAAGACCCTGTGTTGTATTTTATTGCACTGAGTAGCTACATGCAACAAATTCTGGTAAATACTCTTTTTATTTTTATTCTCATATAAAAAGTATGGCCTATTAAATGCATCCATCATTTAAAGGTGGACATTAATTTCCAAATACATGGGATAATGTTTAAAGTATCTTTCATATTAATTTCTCACTCTGATACTAAATTCTTATTTAAATGTTTTCTTCTCTGCTATCACCAGCTGTGTTTTATTCAGTTTTACTTTATTGAGATTTTAACGGCTAAGCTGAAGATTCTCTCGGTAAATGTCACATTGCAGTTGAAAATATGTGGGTAATATCAAATATGTTTTGATATTGATTTCTAACATAATTCCACAGTGATAAGAGAACAAACTGTGTATGATTAAAATACCTTTAGAACATGAAATTTTGAACATTATTTTATGTCCTTGGATATGCTTCAGTGTCTCCTTGTTTACAGTCTATGGGAATTTGAATAGAACTTATATCTTACTGTTGTGTACAAGTTTCATAAATCTTAATTATTTTGAATTGGTTCACATTGATTTCCAGGTCTACTATATCCTCTTACTTTTCTGCATATTCATTGTATTAATTTTAGATTTTTTTTTAATCATGTGTGTCTATATTGTCTATCATGGTTAATATTGAAACACCAACTAAAAATTTTAAAATAAATTTTATCTACTTAAAATAATTGTAATATATAGTGGTACTATATGTAACTTTGTTCTGTATTTTCCAAGTCTTCTGTAAATATGTTATCATACTTTCATAACTTTAAAAAAAAAAACAAAACTAAAAATGAAAGAAAAAAGAAAAGACAAAATTAAAAAAAATGTTTAGGAGACTTTGGGGATAACAATAACCCTTTCAACATTCAAATTATAGGGGGTCCCAGAAAGATAAGAGGACGGAAAATGTATTTGATAAAATTATGGTGAAAATGTCCCCAAACTTGGAGAAAGAAGACAAATTCAAGCTACATAAAGAAAAAAGAACCCTGAAAAAAGATGAACTGAAAGTCCCACACCAAGATATACTATAAGTAGAATGGCAAAAGTTAAAGGCACAAAACTTTAAGATGACGAGAAACACTAAGAGCTATATACAAGGTAATCCACATAAGGCTATCTGTTTGTTTTTTGTTTTGTTTTCTTTTTTTTTTTTCCCTGTAGAAACTTTCTAGGCCAGAACAGAGTGGCATGATCTATTTTAAGTGTTGAAAGAGGAAAACTTGCAATCTAATGAGCAAGATTGTCATTTAGAATTGAAAGAGGAAGAAAGAACTTTTCAGACAAGGAAAAACTAAGAGTTCATCAATACTAAAAGAGTTCTTCAATACCTTAAAACTGAAATGTTAGATGATCTCCTCTAAGTGGGAAAGAAAAGGCTATAGAGACAAGTAATAACCTATAGAAAAGGAAGATCTCACTAGGAAAGACAGACAGTAAAGGCTGAGGACCAACCACTTAAGCAATCTAGTATGAAGATTAAAAGACACACACACACAAATGTAGAATATTCTATTACTACAATAGTTAATAAAGAAATAAGCAGGAAGATGTAAAATATAGCATCAAAAAATGTCAGTGAGAGAGATAAATCTTTAAAATATGTTTGAATTTAAAGCTCTACATGCTTAAAACAAATAGCTATAGTTAAAGTCTAACATATAAGAACCTCATGGTAACCACAAATCAGAAACCCACAATGGATACAAAAAATCTAGAGGTAAAGGAAAATAAGCATATAATTAAAGGAAATCATCAAACCAAAAGGCAAGAAAAAATAACTAAGAAAATAATAGAGAACTACAAAAACAACTAGAAAACAAGTAATAAAATGGCAGTAAGTACATACTTATCAATGATTACTTCAGTGTCAATGAACAATGTGCCTCAATCAAAACATAGTGTGATAGATTGGATTTAAAAATACCCAGCTATATGGTGTTCACAAGAGACTCATTTCAGAGCTAAAGACACACAGACTGATAGTGCAAGAACAAAAAATGTAAACAACAAGAAGGCAAGGGTAGCAACACTTATACCAGATAAAAGATTCTAAAAGAAAGTCTTTAACAGAAGAAGAAAGGGCATTACATAATTATAAAGGGATCAATACAAAAAGAGGATATTACACTCATAAAAATATATGTACCTAAATACAAGAGCACCTAAATATATAAGGCACATATTAACACATATAAAGGGAGAAATCCACAATAATGCAATAATAGTAGGGGACTTTAACACCCCACTTCCATCAATAACAGATCATCCAGACATGAATTCAATGAGGAAGGAGTGGTCTTAAATTAGCCAATAGAGTCATTGGACTTCCCATATGTCTATGGAACAATTCATGTGAAAACAGCAGAATACACATTCTTTTCAAGTGCACGTGGAATGTTCTTCAGGACAGATCACATAACAGATGGCAAAACAAATCTCAACAAATTTAAGAGAAAAGAAATTGTATAAAATATTTTTCCTGGACACAGCAGTATGAAACTAGCAATGAATTACAGGAAGAAAGAGAAAAGCATAAATATATGGAGACTAAACAACTTTCTAAGAATAAAACCAGTAAGTCACTGAAGAAATTTTTAAAAATCAGAAAATAGTATGAGACCAAAAAAAAAAAAAAAAAAAAGGGAAACACACAAATTTCTAAAATCTATAGGAAGCAGCATAATCAATTCTAAGAAGGGAATTTATAGTGATACAAGCCTACTTCAGGAAGCAAACAAGTAAAAAAAAAAAAAAATCAACCTAAACTACCATATGAAAGAATTGGGGAAAAAAGAGAAGGAAGCAAAGTTCAAATTAAGATGGAAAAAGAAAATAATAAAGACCAGCAAGGAAATAAATTAGAGACCAAAATATCAATAGAAAAATATCAATGAAACCAAACGCTAGTTATTTGAAAGAAAAAAACAAAATTGATAAACTTTTAGCCAGGTTCATCAAGAACAAAAAAAAAAGAAAAGCCAAATAAATAAAATAAAAAATTAAAGAGTTAACTCATACCACAGATACAAAAAAAAAAAACATAAAAAAATACTAATAACAGTGAGATACCAAGAAATTGGACAACCTAGAAGAAAAGAAAATTTCTACAAATATGTAATCTGCTGACTGAATCAGAAGAAATAGACAATCTAAATAAACAGATCACTAGTAGCAATAATGAATTTTAATTAAAAAAATCATATCAGACCCAAAAAAATAATCAGATGGATTTACAGGGAAATTCTATTAAAATTATAAGAAGAGCTAATACCTAATCTTCTCAAAATGTTTCAAAAAAATCGAAGAGGAGAAAACATTCCCAAATTCATGTTACTGCACCATCATCACCCAAATACCAAAGTCACACAAAAACACTACAACAGAAGAAAATTACAGGATAGAGTATCTGCTGAATATAGATGCAAAAATCTCTAACAAGATATAAGCATATCAAATTCAACAATATATAAAATTAATCATATACCATGATCATATGAGATTTATTTCAAGGATGTAAATATAGTTCAATATTCACAGATCAATTAACAAAAGGAAGGAGGAAACAGTTTTCAACATATTGAATAATAAAGGCCACTCATGACAAATGTACAGCTATCATTATACTCAGCAATGAATATAATTGCTCTAAAATTAAGAAGAGGACAAGGATGCCTACACTTGCCACTTCTATTTAACATTATATTGGATGTCCTAGTCACAGCAATTAGATAAGAAAAGGTAATCAAATATATCCAAATTGGAAGGGAATAAGTAAAACTATCACAATTTGCAGATGACATGATACTATATATAGAAACTCTATGGGTTCCACTAAAAACTACTATAACAAATAAATTAATTCAGTAAAGTTGAAGAATATAAGATTAATATACAGAAGTCTGTTGCTTTTCTATACACAAATTATGAGGAAGAAAATTTCATTTAAAATTGTATCAAGATGGGAAAAGTGCCTAAAAATAAACTTAACTAAGGAGATGAAACACCTATAATATGAAAACTATTCAACACCTATTCTGTGAAAACTATTCAACACTGATAAATAAATTTGAAAATAATACAAAAAATTGTAAAGATTTCTGGTATTCTTGGATTGGATAAATTAATATTGTTTAAGTGTCCATATTACCCACAGAAATTGATAGGCAGATTTAATACAATCACTATCAAAATACTCAGGACCTTTTTCACAGAAATAAAATCATTAATCTCAAAACTAAGACTACAAATTTCCAAATCATTCTTGAAAGAAAAAAGAACAAAGCTGGAGGTATTATGCTCCCTGACTTCAGACTATACATTGAAGCTGCTGTACTGAAACCAGCATGGTACTGTCACAAAAACAGACACATAGATCAATGGAACAGAATAGAGTCCCCCAAATAAACCCACAAATTTATGGTCAAAATATATGATAAAAAGACAAAGATATACAATGGACAAAAGAAAATATCTTAAAAAAGTGGTGCTGGGATAACTGGACAACTGCATGTAAAAGAATATTTACATTTCCTCCGTTATCATAGACAAAAATAAACTCAAAATGTATTAAAGACATCAATGTAAAACCTGAAATCATAAAGCTCTTACAAGAGAACATAAGTAGAACACTCTTCAGTTCAGTTCAGTTCAGTCGCTCAGTCGTGTCCGACTCTTTGCGACCCCATGAATCGCAGCACGCCAGGCCTCCCTGTCCATCACCATCTCCCGAGTTCACTCAGACTCACGTCCATCGAGTCCGTGATGCCATCCAGCCATCTCATCCTCTGTCGTCCCCTTCTCCTCCTGCCCCCAATCTCTCCCAGCATCAGAGTCTTTTCCAATGAGTCAACTCTTCGCATGAGGTGTCCAAAGTACTGGAGCTTCAGCTTTAGCATCATTCCTTCCAAAGAAATCCCAGGGTTGATCTCCTTCAGAATGGACTGGTTGGATTTTCTTGCAGTCCAAGGAACCCTCAAGAGTCTTCTCCAACACCACAGTTCAAAAGCATCAATTCTTCGGCCCTCAGCCTTCTTCACATTTCAACTCTCACATCCATACATGACCACAGGAAAAACCATAGCCTTGACTAGACGGACCTTAGTCAGCAAAGTAATGTCTCTGCTTTTGAATATGTTATCTAGGTTGGTCATAACTTTTCTTCCAAGGAGTAAATGTCTTTTAATTTCATGGCTGCAGTCAGCATCAGCAGTGATTTTGGACCCCCCAAAAATAAAGTCTGACACTGTTTCTACTGTTTCCCCATCTATTTCCCATGAAGTGATGGGACCAGATGCCATGATCTTCATTTTCTCAATGGTGAGCTTTAAGCCAACTTTTTCACTCTCCTCTTTCATTTTCATCAAGAGGCTTTTTAGTTCCTCTTCACTTTCTGCCATAAGGGTGGTATCATCTGTATATCTGAGGTTACTGATATTTCTCCCGGCAATCTTGATTCCAGCTTGTGTTTCTTCCAGTCCAGCATTTCTCATGATGTACTCTGCATATAAGTTAAATAAGCAGGGTGACAATATACAGCCTTGACGTACTCCTTTTCATATTTGGAACCAGTCTGTTGTTCCATGTCCAGTTCTGACTGTTGCTTCCTGACTGGCATACAGATTTCTCAAGAGGCAGGTTAGGTGGTCTGGTATTCCCATCTCTTTCATAATTTTCCACAGTTGATTGTGATCCACACAGTCAAAGGCTTTGGCATAGTCAATAAAGCAGAAAGAGATGTTTTTCTGGAACTCTCTGGCTTTTTCCATGATCTAGCGGATGTTGGCAATTTGATCTCTGGTTCCTCTGCCTTTTCTAAAACCAGCTAGTACATCAGGAAGTTCTCAGATAACATATTGCTGAAGCCTGCCTTGGAGAATTTTGAGCATTACTTTCCTAGCATGTGAGATGAGTGCAATTGTGTGGTAGTTTGAGCATTCTTTTGCATTGCCTTTCTTCGGAATTGGAATGAAAAATGACCTTTTCCAGTCCTGTGGCCACTGCTGAGTTATCCAAACTTGCTGGCATATTGAGTGCAGCACTTTCACAGCATCATCTTTCAGGATTTGAAACAGCTCAACTCAAATTCCATCACCTCCACTAGCTTTGTTCGTAGTGATGTTTTCTAAAGCCCACTTGACTTCACATTCCAAGATGTCTGGCTCTAGATTAGTGATCACATCATCATGATTATCTGGATCATGGAAATCTTTTTTGTGCAGTTTTTCCGTGTATTCTTGCCACCTCTTTTTAATATCTTCTGCTTCTGTTAGGTCCATACCATTTCTGTCCTTTTTCGAGCCCATCTTCCCATAAAATGTTCCCTTGGTATCTCTAATTTTCTTGAAGAGAATGCTAGTCTTTCCCATTCTGTTGTTTTCCTCCATTTCTTTTCATTGATTGCTGAAGAAGGCATTCTTATCTCTTCTTGCTATTCTTTGGAACTCTGCATTCTGATGCTTATATCTTTCCTTTTCTCCTTTGCTTTTCACCTCTCTTCTTTTCACACCTATTTATAAGGCCTCCCCAGACAGCCATTTTGCTTTTTTGCATTTCTTTTCCATGGGGATGGTCTTGATCCCTGTCTCCTCTACAATGTCACAAACCTCATTCCATAGTTCATCAGGCACTCTATCTATCAGATCTAAACCCTTAAATCTATTTCTAACTTACACTGTTTAATCATAAGGGATTTGATTTAGGTCAAACCTGAATGGTCTAGCAGTTTTCCCTACTTTCTTCAATTTAAGTCTGAATTTGGCAATAAGGAGTTCATGATCTGAGCCACAGTCAGCTCCCAGTCTTGTTTTTGTTGACTGTGTAAAGCTTCTCCATCTTTGGCTGCAAACAATATAATCAATCTGATTTCTGTGTTGACCATCTGGTGATGTCCATGTGTAGAGACTTCTCTTGTGTTGTTGGAAGAGGGTGTTTGCTATGACCAGTGCATTTTCTTGGCAAAACTCTATTAGTCTTTGCCCTGTTTCATTCTGCATTCCAAGGCCAAATTTGCCTGTTACTCCAGGTGTTTTTTGAGTTCCTCATTTGCATTCCAGTCCCCTATAATGAAAAGGACATCTTTTTTGGGTGTTAGTTCTAAAAGATCTTGTAGATCTTCATAAAACCGTTCAACTTCAGTTTCTTCAGCGTTACTGGTTGGGGCATAGACTTGGATAACTTGATATTGAATGATTTGCCTTGGAGACTAACAGAGATCATTCTGTCATTTTTGAGATTGAATCCATGTACTGCATTTTGGACTCTTTTGTTGACCATGATGGCTACTCCATTTCTTCTGAGGGATTCCTGCCCGCACTAGTAGATGTAATGGTCATCTGAGTTAAATTCACCCATTCCAGTCCATTTTAGTTCACTGATTCCTAGAATGTCGACGTTCACCCTTGCCATCTCTTGTTTGACCACTTCCAATTTGCCTTAATTCATGGACCTGACATTCCAGGTTTCTATGCAATATTGCTCTTTACAGCATCGGATTTTGCTTCTGTCACCAGTCACATCCACAACTGGGTATTGTTTTTGCTTTGGCTCCATCCTTTCATTCTTTCTGGAGTTATTTCTCCACTGATCTCCAGTAACATATTGGGCCCCTAATGACCTGAGGAGTTCCTCTTTTGGTATCCTATCATTTTGTCTTTTCCTACTGTTCATGGGATTCTCAAGGCAAGAATACTGAAGTGGCTTGCCATTCCCTTCTCCAGTGGACCACATTATGTCAGGCCTCTCCACCATGACCCACCCATCTTGGGTTGCCCCGCAGGCATGGCTTGGTTTCATTGAGTTAGACAAGGCTGTGGTCCTAGTGTGATTAGATTGACTAGTTTTCTGTGAGTATGGTTTCAGTGTGTCTGCCCTCTGATGCCCTCTTGCAACAGTTACCATCTTACTCGGGTTTCTCTTACTTTGGCATGGGGTATCTCTTCACGGCTGCTCCAGCAAAGCACAGCCACTGTTCCTTACCTTGGACGAGGGGTATCTCCTTACCGCCACTGTTCCTGACCTTCAAACATGAATCAAAACATTA
The DNA here is from genome assembly GCF_032405125.1 of Capricornis sumatraensis. Classification (NCBI taxonomy): domain Eukaryota; kingdom Metazoa; phylum Chordata; class Mammalia; order Artiodactyla; family Bovidae; genus Capricornis; species Capricornis sumatraensis. The sequence continues at coordinate 6,853,263 of NC_091092.1, forward strand.
CTTTTTAAACAGTCATTTAAAGCAAAAGAAATAAAATTAAAAATAATCAAATGGGACCTAAGTAAACTTATAACAAAGAACTTCATCAACAAAATGCAAAGGCAACCTATTGAATGGGAAAAAAAAATTGCAAAAGATATGACTGATAAGGGATTTATTTAAATTATTTGCAGAGTACATTATGCAAAATGCCGGGCTGGATGAATCCCAAGACAGAATGAAGATTTCCAAGAGAAATATTAACAACCTCTGATATGCAGATGATACCACTATAATGGCAGAACGGAGATCAGTCCTGGGTGTTCTTTGGAAGGAATGATGCTAAAGCTGAAACTCCAGTACTTGGGCTACCTCATGCGAAGAGTTGATTCATTGGAAAAGACTCTGATGCTGGGAAGGATTGGGGGCAGGAGGAGAAGGGGACGACAGAGGATGAGATGGCTGGATGGCATCACTGACTCGATGGACATGAGTCTGAGTGAACTCCCGGAGTTGGTGATGTATAGGGAGGCCTGGCATGCTGCAATTCATGGGGTCGCGAAGAGTCGGAAACGACTGAATTGACTTAGCAGCAGAAGAAGCAGCATGTATGGATATCAGAGTCGGACCATAAAGAAAGCTGAGTGCTGAAGATTTGATTCTTTTGAATTGTGGTGTTGGAGAAGACTCTCAAGAGTCCCTTGCACAGCAAGGAGATCAAACCAGTCAATCCTAAAGGAAATCAACCTTGAATATTCATTGGAAGGCTTGATTCTGAAGCTGAAGCTTCAATACTTTGGCCACCTGATATGAAGACTCTACTCATTGGATAAAACCCTGATTCTGGGGAAGGTTGAAGGTAAAAGGAGAAGAGGGAGGCTGAGGATAAAATAGTTATGTATCATTACTGACTCAATGGACATGAATTTGAGCAAACTCTAGGAAATAATAAAGGACAGGGAAGCCTGGCATGCTGCAGTTCATGGGGTTGCTAAGATTTAGACATGACTTAGCATCTGAATGACAACATCCAAAATATATAAACAAATCATACAACTCAATGTCAAAGAACAAACAACCCAATTAAAAAAGTGCCTAAGACCTGAGTAGACAATTTTACAGGGAAGGCATACAGATGGCCAAGAAGCACATGAAAAGATGCCAACATGGCTAGTCATCAGAGTAATACACATTAAAACTACAATAGCCTATTATACAGAGTGAAGTAAGCCAGAAAGAAAAACAACAATATGGTATACTAATGCATATATATGGAATTTAGAAAGATGGTAATGATAACTCTGTATGCGAGACAGCAAAAGAGACACAGAGGTATAGAACAGTCTTTTGGACTCTGTGGGAGAAGGAGAGGGTGGGATGATTTGGGAGAATGGCATTGAAACATGTATAATATATATGAAATGAATTGCCAGTCCAGGTTCGATGCATGATACTGGATGCTTGGGGCTGTGCACTGAGAGGATCCAGAGGGATGGTACGCGGAGGGAGGAGGGTTCAGGATGGGGAACACGTGCATACCTGTGGCGGATTCATGTTGATGTATGGCAAAACCAATACAATATTGTAAAGTAATTAGCCTCCAGTTAAAATAAATAAATTTATATTTTAAAAAAACCTTCTAGAAATGTGAAGCAAAAAAGAATGTGTTCTGCTGTATGTAAATTAAAAACAAATTTTAAAAATTAGAGAATAACTAAAAAATAAACAAATTTAGAAACACCCCCTCAAAAAAAAAAACTACAATAGAATGTCACCTCACATCTCTCATAATGGCTATCATCAAAATAATCACAAATAACACATGTTGGCTAGAATATATGGTAAAAGGATTAGTTTTACACTGTTGGTGGAAATGTCAATTGATGAAGCCACTATAAAAAATCCTGGTGGTTCTTCAGAAAACTAAAGATAGAACTACCAAAAGATTCAGTAATGCCACTCCTGGGTATATATTCAAGAAAAACCAAAACACTGCTTCAACATGATGATGCACCTCAATGTTCATAGCAGTATTACTTACTCCAAAGCCAAAATATGGAAAAAAAAACAAAACTGTTCAATGACAGATGAATGGATAAAGAAGTGCAGTATATACATACAGGAGAATGTTAAAAAAAGAAAGAATTAAATTCTACAACATGGTAGGTAGACCTAGGGAGGATCATGTTTAGTGAGATATGTTAGACAATGTACATACAAATGTTGTATATTATCACTTAAATGTTGAATCTAAAAATAAAATAAATATAATGAGACTGAATCAGACTCACAGATACAGAGAACAAACAAGCAGTTACCAGTAGGGGTGTGGGGGAGGAGAAAGAGGATTTGAGTATTAAAGATATAAACTGCTGTAAACAAAATACATAAGCAACAAGGATACATTGTATAGCACAGGGAAATATAGCCATTATATTTCAATAACTTTAAGTGGAATATAATCTAGAAAAGTGCTAAGTCATTTTGCTCTACATCTGAAACTAATATAATACTTAACTATATATGAATTAAAAAATCCAGTGATGCATGTGAGAGCCCTGTGAGAATTCAGCTTTATTTTTTAGGCGAAATATCCCTGGTTATAATTATTCACATGCTATTGAGACATTTTTTTTTCTGTTATAATATAGTCCAAAAAATTGACCTTTATTTTTTTTATATTTGTATGTTTTTAAAGACACTTCAAGGTTTGATGGTGTCACATTATGTGCTTTATTTGACATATTCTGCGTAAATTAGGCTAAGCCTAGAATATTGTGCTTTATTGTGTATGCCAATATTTAAAAGATTTATTAAGAAGCTGGCACTTTTCCAAATAAACCCAACTAAAAAGCTAAGGATATGATAACCAGTAAATATGAGAGCAGCTTATATGGGCATTTCTTAGTCTAAAACAGAGCAGTTTTAAAGAGAGGTTTCAAAACTGACTAAAAGTATTTGCAATCAGGACACCTGGGGTTGATCCCTGAGTTGGGAAGGTCCCCTGGAGAAGGAAATCGCAACCCACTCCAGTATTCTTGCCTGGAGAATTCCATGGACAGACTATGGCGAGCTATATAATTCATGGGGTCACAAAGAGTTGGACACAACATAGCGATACACAAAAATATTTGAAGGTTAAGAAAAGAGATAGCTTACTCTGAATCCAGAAGAGATAAGTAGATCCAATGAGTGAAAACATTATAGAACCAAAATTTTAGATCAATGTCAGAAGAAAAAAAATGTACCAAACAATATGGGAATTTTCAAAAAATGATGAGTTTCCTGGCACTGAAAGTAATTTATTGGAGGCTGACTAAAAATGTCTGCATCTGTGAAAGATTTTATGAAACACTTGAGATAGGAGGAAATGCAGTTATGTCCCTGCTTTGAAAGGGAGATTGAATATTATATATATGGTTTTAGACATACAATATTTTAAACTTTTTATTTTATATTGGGATATAACCAGCTAACAATGTTGTGATAGAATCAGGTGAACAGTGACAAGACTCAGCCACACATACACACAGACATACATTTTTAATCCAAAGCACAACATGTTAAACTGGACCACAGATAACTTCTAGTGAAATCCTGTTTGACTTTAATTACTACTTGTCATTTGAAAAAAAAAAATCAAGATATGATAATATTCTCAGCCTATCATTTCATTTCAAAACTTTGGTCCATGTTATACATAGGGCAAAATCTCAAGGAAAAGTCATTTTATTAAACTTTAGGGCATATTTTTTTTACATATCATCGAGATTCCTACCATTCTTAAGATATAGTGATTAAAATTTTATAATATTTTTTTAAAAAACTTTTCCAAAAATAGTGTATAAAGCAGCAACAAAATAAGTTCAATGAGATATACTAATAGTGATGTTTTTATGCTGATGCAGTAGTTTGTGTCTTAACTGCAGTGATGGTTATATGCCACTCGTGTTTTCACAAAATTTAACTCTTGCAGAAAACTATGTGAGAGATACAGCAAACCTCTTTGCACAATCTTTGCAACTTTCTGTGAATATATATTTCCAAATATAAAGTTCAAAAAGAACTACCTTATGACCCAGCAATCCCACTGCTGGGCATACACACCGAGGAAACCAGAATTGAAAGAGACACATGTACCCCAATGTTCATCGCAGCACTGTTTATAATAGCCAGGACATGGAAACAACCTAGATGTCCATCAGCAGATGAATGGATAAGAAAGCTTTGGTACATGTACACAATGGAGTATTACTCAGCCATTAAAAAGAATTCATTTGAATCAGTTCTGATGAGATGGATGAAACTGGAGCCGATTATACAGAGTGAAGTAAGCCAGAAAGAAAAACACCAATACAGTATACTAACACATATATATGGAATTTAGAAAGATAGCAATGATGACCCTGTATACAAGACAGGAAAAAAGACACAGCGGTGTATAACGGACTTTTGGACTCAGAGGGAGAGGGAGAGGGTGGGATGATTTTGGAGAATGGCATTCTATCATGTATCCTATCATGTAAGAATTGAATTGCCAGTCTATGTCTGACACAGGATACAGCATGCTTGGGGCTGGTGCATGGGGATGACCCACAGAGATGTTATGGGGAGGGAGGTGGGAGGGGGGTTCATGTTTGGGAACACATGTAAGAATTAAAGATTTTAAAATTAAATTAAAAAAAAAAAGGAAAATAAATAAAAATGAAAGTAATTCAGTTTAAAAAAAAACAGAAACAAAAAGAAATAGTAATAAAATATGTTCTCAGGCACTTGCCATTTAGCTATATTTCCCTCTATAAATTAAATCAGCATTCTCAAGGGTTTCAAGATACCTTTACATACATAAAATTATTAAGCACCTCACAGAGTTTCTGTTTACCTTAGTTATACCTTTTAATATTTAGAGTAGTAGAACTTAAACCTGAGAATGTTTCTGAAATATTCATTAATTTTAATTTAAATATAATATACAAATTATATATTAACTTAAATAATGTTTTATAACTATATTATGCAAAACAAAAGTGTAATAAACAACATAGTATTATTTTTCAGTTTTGCAAATCTCTTTAATATCTGGCTTAAGATAGCTGGATAGAGAGTAAGATCTGTTTCTATGTTAAATCCACTGCATTGTTTTCTGATAGTTGAAGGCTATGAATAATACGTACTTGCACAGATAAGTAGCTGGGAAAGGGAATAATAATAGACATTTCAGAGTGTTACTATTCTTCTAAAATAGACCAAAACTCCACATGTGTAAGTTTCCTGAAGGCTAATCACAATGTGGAATCAGAAGCCACATCAATGAACTTCTCATGTTCCATTTTATTAAAACTTACTAATCAATTCTGTAGTTTAGTGGTTTATTGATGCATGTATTTTGCAATATAATGCATTTTCATGTGCTTGGTGACTTTTAATGTTAAGTTTATATTCTTTGCAACTTTGTGCTAAATAATTAAACCCTTTATTAAGGCATCTTCCTCAAAGAGGGTTAGCATTTGCTTCTGTGTGTTACAACTTCAAACCTAAAATCTGAATGTCTATTTTTATGGGTAAAGAGTATGTTGGTTTGAGAAATCCAGTCCACAATCAACCTTCATAGAGAAGATTGGTTTCCTATGGCTGCCATAATTTATTGTTACTCATTAGGTACAGAAATGTATTGTTTTGCAGTTCTAGAGGTTAGAAGTCTGAAATAAAGTTATCATCAGGGCCCTCTGAATTCTCTAGAGGATGATCCATCTTTGGCCCTTCTTAAATTTCTGTAGTTGCCAATAATCTTTGGTGATCCTCAGTTTGTATTGCCACGCCCTTCTCCAGGGGATCTTCCTGACCCAGGGACCGATTCCGGGTCTCTTGCATCTCCTTCATTGGCAGGTAGATTCTTCACCACTGAGCATCTGTGTCTCTAGTCTTCTTTTATAATGACACTAGGCATATCATCAGATGGTCAATAATGAAATAAGGTTGATTATATTGTTTGCAGTCAAAGATGGAGAAGCTCTGTAGAGTCAGCAAAATCAAGACCAGGAGCTGACTGTGGTTCAGATCATGAACTCCTTATTGCAAAATTCAGACTTAAATTGAAGAAAGTAGGGAAAACCACTGGATCATTCAGGTATTATCTAAATCAAATCCCTTATGATTATACAGTGTAAGTTACATATAGATTCAAGGGATTAGATCTGATAGACAGAATGCCTAAAGAACTGTGGACAGAGGTGCTTAACATTGTACAGGAGGCAGTGATCAAAACCATCCCCAAGAAAAAGAAATGCAAAAAGGCAAAATGGTTGTCTGAGGAGGTCTTACACATAGGTGAGAAAAGAAGACAAGCAAAAGACAAAGGCAAAAGGGAAAGATATACCTGTCTGAATGTAAAGTTCCAAATAATAGCAAGGAGAGATAAGAAAGCCTTCTTAAGTGATCAATTCAAAAAAATAGAGGAAAACAATAGAATGGGAAAGACTAGATATCTCTTCAAGAAAATTAGAGATACCAAGGGAACACTTAATGCAAAGATGGGCTCGATAAAGGACAGAAATGGTATGGACCTAACAGAAGCAGAAGATTAAAAAAAGAGAGAGAGAGAGAGAGAGAGAGAGAGAGAGATGACAAGAATATACAGAAGAACTATACAAAATGTTTCTTAATGATCTGGATAAGCATGGTGGTGTGATCACTCACCTAAAACCAGATATCCTGCAGTGCAAAGTCAAGTGGGCTAAGGAAGCATCTTTATAAACAAAGCTAGTGGAGATAATGGAATTTCAGCTCAGCTGTTTAAAATATTAAAAGATGATGCTGTGAAAGTGCTGCTCTCAATATGCCAGCAAATTTAGAAAACTCAGCAGTGGCCACAAGACTAGAAAAAGTCAGTTTTCATTTCAATCCCATAGAAAGGCAATGCCCAAAGAATGTTCAAACTCCCGCACAATTGCACTCATCTCACACACTAGCAAAGTAATGCTCAAAATTCTCCAAGCTAGGCTTTGACTGTATGTGAACTGTATGTGAACTGCATCTGTAATTACTCTACTTCCAAATAAGTTCATATTCTTAGATTTTGGAAAGGACATGAATTTTGGGGGTGGAACATATAGGAGGACACTCCAATCTAGTACATTTGGTTGATAATTAAAAAATATATTTCTTGTCTTTTTATTAATTATTTGTTAATTTATTTCTGTCTTTACATAGAGCTAAAGCAAAGATAGGCATACATTCCCAACTTTTGCCTGTATAGATTGTTTCTTATTCATTCACTGATGGTATAACTCACCATGGGTACTCCACATACCTTGCAAATGCTGAAATGCCTCAAGGTTCTGTCTTAAGAACTATTCTTTTGGGGTCTGCATTTCTGTTCAAAGTAGTCTTATATACATTTATGGTTTCAAAAAGCACTTATATACTGGTAATTCCTACATCAGATCTCTGACCTAAATCTTCTTTCTGAGCTGTGAATTAATGTAGCTATCTACTTGACTTTTACAAGTGGATATCTCATGGAGAACTCTTTATTTCAGTTGACTCTCACTCACCTCTTGGCCTCTCACAACCACTGTCTGCTTTTACTCATCATTGAGTTACCTTTTCTAGAATTGCATAGAGATGAAGTTGCATAGTATGTAGTGCTTTGTGCCAGGCTTCTTCAGTTAGTGTAACACGTGTGATTTATCCACATGATTGTATACGTCAATAGTTTGTCCCACCTGATTGCTATATACCATTCCATTGTGCACATTTACAATACTTTGTTTGTCCATTCATTAATTGATAACCATTTTAATTGTTTCCATTTTTCGGCTATTATAAGTAAAGCCAATAAGTTGTTGAGAATATTTGTACACAGATCTTTATGCTATGTTTTCATTATTCTTGGATAAAAACCTAGGATTAGAATTGCTATACTATATGGTAAGTGTATGGTCAACTTTAAGAAAAAAAAATAAAATAAAACACTGCCAAACTTTTTTCAAAAGTAACTTAAATGTTTTGCCTTCCTTCCAAAAATGTGTTAGACTTCCTGTTGATTCAAATTCTTGACATTGTAGTTTTTTTAGCTTTCTAATGAATATGCACTGTACCATGGTATGGTTTAAATTTAACTTTGCTAATGGGCAGTAATGTTGAGCATCTTTTCTCATGCTTACCTGTTATCTATATATCTTTCATAAAATGTCTTTTCACATATATGCCAATTATTCTAAAACTGGATTGTTTGCCTTCTTATTGCTGTGTTTCAAACATATCTATCTATCTCTATATTCCAAATACATATTTTAACTCTGATATATGTTTTCAGAATCATTTTCTTAGTCTGTGGCTTACTTTGGCATTTTCTTAGCAATATCTTTTGCAATGTAAAGACTTTAATTTTGATGAAATCTAATTTACATTTTTTTCATTATTTGTAAATTTTGTGTCTAATTTAAAACTATTTTTTTTACTCAAGATTATTAGGAATTTATCCATGTTTCCCTCCAGAAGTCTTACAGTTTTAGCTTTTACATTGATGTCCATAATTCATTTTAAGAAACATTTTGCTTTTCTTTATAAACTTATTTATTTTAATTGGAAGCTAATTACTTTATTGTAGTGGTTTTGCCATACATTGACATGAATTAATTTTTGAATATGGACATATAAATTCTGCTATTAATTCTTGAAATTATAGTTGTTTTTCATATTGGTTTTCCTTAAAGTCTTTGTCAAACATAAATGGGCCATATATATGTGAGCTATTTATAATCTCTATTCTGTTATCTTTATTATATGTTCATCCCAAGGCTGGTTTTCCCTATAAAACAAAAGGAAAAGAAAGCAATGAAAACATAAACATATAAGCATACTATACAGCCTATCCAAGCTCTTCCTTTTGATCTTCATTCTTTGTATTTTAGACTTAAATAAAAACCTAGGAATAAAAAACAATAAAATATAACCTATTGGAAGTAGTAGTACATTATGCTAAATGCTTTTTAAATTCTCAAAACTTGTTCTCTACTATTATTAAAGTGCAACCTATACAGGTGTGCTGCAGTACACTATCCTGGAAATAGGTATGTGAAAAATGCATTATTTGAGGCAAGCTTGGATGAATTTTTAGAAGAGATGTTTGGCTAGTTCTCCAACATTAATGTTATATTCTAAACTTTTATAAACTCCAAAAATATCCCTGAAGATAAATTATGGGAAAGAGAAAGAGTAGTAGTGAAAAACTGATTTTGTTTGAAAGCTTATGTGAAGTCTCTTATGAAGATGTGACATGTATACTGAAACTAGGAAAAATAGGCAAGATTTATCCAATCAAAGAGTGAGAGAAAGTGTGCTCTAGACATTTGACATAACTAAGGAACAAAATAACTAAGATACATAACTGAAGAAAAATGTCTGGAATATTTTAGAAATTGAAAAATTATTAATATAATTGGAGAACAGAGTATAGGGGATCTGATCTTGAAAAGCCACAACAATCTGCATGGATATTATTCTCACAACCCATTCAACTTACTTGACTCTGGTACACTTTAGTATCAGTCAGTTCAGTATGACTTAACTCCTGTTGGCAATATTCCATAAATTTATGATTAAATCTCAGATCAAACAGTACTAGCCACTTAGTAATATTTTGTGTTCTTGGATTCAGAGAACAGTTACTTTACACTAAAGGTTTAAGACACACACACAAAAAACACAACAAGAAAATAAAGTTTTAAATAAGGAAACTCTTTCCCATACATTAATGTCTACTGCAAACTGTGTTACAAGTAGTAGTCTGTGGTTATGGTATTCTTTAAAACATCCATATTTAAACTTCCCTTGTTCAGAATTGTGAGAAGCATTTATAGTTCACTGGCATCAATGGGTTATGTTGCATATATTCATCTTTGCTTTCTACCACCTATCTATATAGTTTGAAAGGCCTATGATATTTGTATAACTCTGCCAAGAGGCAAAAATGAAGTAATGCGTCTAAGTCCTGATTTGCCAGAATGTGAGTCTTCAGTCGAAAAGGAACTCAACAAATGTGGAGAATAAACTAAGTTTAAAAGGTAGAGTCTCAAGAGATATCAGAATATAAAAGTACAGTCCATTTTCATTACTTTGTAAGTTACCAGGAGCTAAACTCTAAATGGTCTGAAAGTTCAAAGAGAGACATACACTTCTTTGTGTTTAACAGTTAATTTCCAGATAACAATTAAGTATATCATTGTACCTAACTAAATTAAAAGTAATATAGAATGCTTTATAGTGCCAAATTCTTCCCCCAAATGCTACTTGTGATTTTTGAAGAACTAATTTTGGCTCATTGTTTTAAAATGGCACTATTTTAATCAGTTTTTGTGCCATAGGTGAAAATCTTTAACAATGAAAAGATACATTATGAAAATTTTATTAATCTCATTTATTTTAGCTTTGCAGAATAGAATGATATATTCCAAGGAGCATAGAAGAGAAAATTCACACTATTATAAACACATTGCAGCTCTTCCAGCTTGTACTTTACATGTAAAGCAGGAACAGGAGTAAAGAGCTATTGTCACTCAACCAACACTTATTTTCAGTGCTAATCTGAATATTTTTCATATAAGTGGTTTGAAGGACTGTCATACTGCCACTGGAGAAGGTTCAGAAAATGTATATAGCTTTCAAAAGCCTTGTGATTAGTGAGATTTAAGCAGGGGTCTTCTTTTATTACCAGGTTCCATTCATTTCATATATTGATGCATAAATGCAAGAAAAACTTCCCTCGAGTTTGTATTGGTCCAAGAACAACAATCATTAATGCTGAATGCAAATCATTCACCAATTATATAATGCAAAACTTTAGCAAGAATCTGCTAGATGAAAAATGTACTCCAAGGATACTCATGGGACATACTAGACCACTAGGGAAACATTTAGAACAACGCAGAATCAAGCTAATTAAAAAAATGATGTGTGAAAAGATATTTCAGTGGCTAGCATCTGGCCTCCAAATTTGTTAATTTTCTTTACGTATTTATGAAAAAAATGAGTATAAAGTAGTGTTTCTCTACTTTGTGAGCTGAAAGGTGGATGTACAGAGACAATAAAAGATTGTCTCCCCATAACTTAGTGACAAATGCAGGGGTAGAATTCATGCCATTTATTTCTCAATCTGAGCCTTTGTGGCTAGGCTGAGTAACTTTGGAATAATGAAGGAATCTGAAAACACCTGATTTACTCTAGTGACAATATTCACATTAAATCATTTTGGCTGAAATTTGCAGCCTCTGCATGGGCTATGAAATGAAAAGGAACAAGAGATGAAAAAGATCGTAACCTAAATCCTGCTGATCACAATGACATTGGCTTATATTATTTATTTTTCTTTCTCCCTGATGAGCATACCTGGGTGAAACTCTGGAAAAGCTCCAGTTAATGTACAATAGAGCAGTCGACTTGAGTAATATGAACCATAAGGATCAAAGCACAGATGTACTGTATTTATACCATTGAATTTAATGCAATGCATACACTATTATGGAAGAATTTCTATGCTAACAGCATAGTGCTAGATATTGAGATAGGTACAATAATCATTGAAACATGATCCTTGCTCCTACAAGAATACTGATTTCTGAGTAAATTAAAGGTTTGGGATCTTCTTCGAATGGCATTTTTCTGATATTTATCCCATTGTGGCTTTTGTCTTCAAACAGAATTATTCACTGAATTATTTCAGTCATCTATGCATCCATTCATTCACTCTATATTATTTCTGTGGCACCACCAAGTTCCACGGTCTAGGCAATGTGCTGGGGATGAAGAGAATGGGCACTGTTCTAAAGGTGCTCAGAGTCTATTAGAAAAAGACAGATAACATAAAAAATAAATAGCACAATGCATTAATTTTTAAAACTCATTATATACATAAATATTTGCATGTATATTTGATCAGAGCATATGCTATTCATGATATATTGACTTTTTCATCAATAAATTAGCTAGATCATTCAATGTGCATGTTATTTTCTTATCAGATTGAATTCTGAAAAAAAGACAGTTTAAAAATATTAATAGATATATTCTGATTCTTTATTTGGAGTAAGTCCAGATAAAATCCTCATAAATGGCTTTCCATGGATCACATCTAATTTTGCTCATAAACAGCCTTATCTTTAATAATCTTTATTCTTAGACAATAAAGGGGACAATGATTTTTCCAAAAATATAGTTGATATACATTTAATTTAATGACATCATATTTATTCAGTAAAACCTACTTCTAAGTATTTATAATTTCCACAGAGGAGCTTTGCTATATATATATATATAATTTTGTCATATTTAAAAGAAGCAAATAATAGATGAAATACATTATAGTTTTTTAAAAGCAATTTTTAGACTTTTGAAATATTTTTTTTTAAATATACATATTAGTAGAATAAGGCCCTTTCAAGAAGAACTCTATCTTTGAACAGTTTCTTCAGATGATCTCCTAGCTTACATGGTAAATTTCATGAATATCAAGAAATCTAGCTTCATCTGAATTAAAAGCTTAAATCTCACAATAAATTTAAACTGTATTCCTACAATGAGAGATCTTACCCTGGATCAGGTCCAAAAACTTAAAGAGATTGGCCTTTGTCTAATCTTCCTGCTATACCTCTTCTAAAAATTGATTTGCTATTTCTATTTCCTCCAGGTTCAGGGTGGAGAGAAAAGGAAAGTAGAAACATTGAAAAGGTATTATCTAACTAAATGTAATAGACATTTTTCATTACAGGCATGGTGGTGATTGTTTAGTCACTAAATCATGCCCAACTCTTGCAACCCCATGGACTGTAACCTGCCAGGCTCCTCTGTCCATGGGATTTCCCAGGCAAATTGCCACTTCCTTCCCTAGGGGATCTTCCTGACCCAGAGTATGACCCATGTCTCCTGAATTGCAAGTGGTCTCCTGCATTGCAAGTGGATTCTTTACCAACTGTGCCACCCGGGAAGCCTTGATCACAGGCATACCTCACTTTATATTGCACTTCACTTTATAGTGCTTCACCTAGACTCTTTTCCTTTCACAAATTGAAAGTTTGTAGCAAACCTGCACTGAGGAAATCTATGGCTCCACTTTTTTCCAGCAGCATTTGCTCACTTTGTCTGTTTTTTCACACTTTGAGGATTCTTGGAATATTCTAATATTATTCATTATTGTTATATTTGTTATGGTGATCTGTGGTCATTGATCTTTGATGTTATTATCGTAAGTTCTTTGGGACATCATGAAGACAGCTTACTTAACCAATAAATGTGTATGTTCTGACTGCTCCATCAACCAGCTGTTCCACATCTCTCTCCCTAACCTCAAGCCTTTCTATACCCTGAGACAAAACAATATTGAAATTGGGCCATTTAATAACCCTGTATAATGTCCTCTAAGTGTTCAAGCAAATGGAAGAATAACACATTTCTCACTTGAAATCAAAAGCTAGATATGATTAAACTTAGTGAGGAAGGCAGGTCAAAAGCCAAGATAGGCGCAAAGCCAGACCTCTTGTGCCAAACAGCTAGCCACACTGTGAATGCAAAGGGAAAGTTATTGAAGAAAAGCAAAGTTGCTAACCCCTGAGCACAGAAATATTCAGAATGTTAAACAGCCTTTTTGCTGTTATAGAAAACGTTTTCATGGTCTGGATATAAGATCAAATCAGCAAAACATTACCTTAAGCCAAAGACTAATTCAGAGCAAGTCCCTAACTCTCTCCATTTCTGGAAAGGCTGAGAGAACTGAAAAAACTGAAGAAAAGTTTGAAGTTGGCAAAGGTTGCTTCATGAAGTTGAAGGAAAGAAGCATCTCTGTAACATAGAAGTACAATGGGAAGCAGCAAGTGTTTCGTAGAAACTGCAGCAAGTTACCCGGAAAATTTAACTAGGACAATTAATGAAGGTGGTTAAGCTCAATAACACATTTTCAAGAAAGATTAAACAGCCTTTTATTTGAAGAAGATGCTATCTTGTACTTTAATAGCTAGGGAAGAGAAGTCAAAACTTCATAGGCTGACTGTCATGTTAGGAGCTGATGCAGCTGGTGACTAAGTTGAAGACAATGCTCATTTTGAAAATCCTAGGGTCCTTAATAATTATGCCAAATCTACTCTGTCTGTGCTCTATAATGGAACAACAAAGCCTGAGTGACAGCATATCTATCTACAGCATGGTTTATTTTAAGCCCACTATTGAAACCTACTGTTCAGAAAAAGAAAAATTCTTTCAAAGTATTACTGCTCATTGACAACCCCAACTGGTCACCTGAGAGCTCTGGTGAAGATGTACAATGAGATTAATGTTGCTTTCATGCCTGATAATACATCAATTTGGTAGCTCATGGATTAAGGAGTAATTTCAAATTTTGAGTCTTATTATTTAAGAAAAACATTTTATAAGACTACAACTACGATAGATAGTGATTCCTTGATAGATCTGGTCAAAGTAAGTTGAAAACCTTCTCTGGAGATGATTCACCATTCTAGTTGTCATTAAGAACAGTCATGATTCATGGGGAGAAGTCAAAATATTAACATCCACAAGAGTTTGGAAGAAATTGATTCTCTCATGGATGGTTTTGAGAGGTTCGTGATTTTAGTGGAAGAAGTAATTCCTGAGGTGGTAAAAATAGTAAGAGAACTGGAATCAGAACTAAAGCCTGAAGATGGGACTGAATTTCTGCAGTCTCATGATAGAAGTTGAATGGGTGTGGAATTACTTCTTATGGATGAGCAAAGAAAGTTGTTGAGTTGATAACAAAAGACTTAGAATACTGCATAAATTAAGTTGGCAAAGCAGTGGCAAGTTTTGAGAGAACTGACTCCAATATTCAAAGTTTCTACTGCAAGTAAAATGCTATCAAACATCATTGCATTCTACAGAGTAGTCTTTCATGAAAGGAAGAGGCTATCAATGTGGCAAACTTCATTTTGTCTTATTTTAAGAAATTGCCACAGCCACCCCCACATTCAGCAAGCACAATCCTGATCAGTTAGTAGCCACCAACTTTGGGGTAAAATCCTTTACTAGCAAAAAGATTTACATCTCACTGAAGGCTCAAATAATGGCTAGCTTATTTTTAGCAAAGTATTTTAAATTAAGATATGTAAATTGTATTTTTAGACATAATGCTGTTGCACACCGAATAGACTACAGTATGCTGCTGTGTCACTTCAGTCGTGTCCGACTCTGTGCGACCTCATAGACAGCAACCCACTAGGCTCCTCTGTCCCTCGGATTCTCCAGGCAAGAATACTGGAGTGGGTTGCCATTTCCTTCTCCAATAGACTACAGTATAGTGTGCAGTATAGTGTAAATATAACTTTTATATGCACTTGTATGGCTTGCTTTATTGTAATACTTGCTTTATTGTTGTGGTCTGGAACCAGACCTGCAATATCTTCAAGGTATACCTGTATTATGTTGGAATGCAGCATTGATGCTCTCTATAGGACAGATGTGGACTATGGCTCTTTGATTTCATTAGAGAAAGCCTGTGGGGTTAACCATTACACTACTATTTGTAAAGGTGACTGGCTCTTTGTTTACTGCTCTTTTTTTTTTTAATTTTTATTTTTACTTTATTTTACTTTACAATACTGTATTGGTTTTGCCATACATTGACATGTCCACTTCTTAGATCCTGATTCTGGCAGTAAATTCAGATCAGACATGTCTGTTGGATTCATCACACAGTGGCAGATAATTTTCTTGGGATGGGATGCTGGTTAAGATGGTGCATGCCCAGCTACATTCATTAATGAACAACCTGGCCTGTGGGAAACATGAACTGCTTCTCAGTCATGCCTTATCCCAGTTCCTGACAACCAATAATTTACTTTCTGTCTCTGACTTGGCTTATTCTGGACATTTCATATAAATATGAAATAATAAATAATATGTGCCCTTTTGTTTCTGACTTACTTCATTAAGCATATTGTTTATAAGATATGTTTATACTGCAGCATGCATCAACTTCATGTTTTAAATTGCTAAATAGTATTCTATTGTATGAATCCACCCCGTTTTCTATAACTATTCATCAGTTGATTGATGTTTAGCTTGTATCTGCCTTTTGGATATTATGAAAAGTGCTGCTACACATATCACTGTACAAGTGTGGCTCAGTGGTAAAGAATCCATCTGCCAGTGCAAGAGATGCAGGTTTGATTCTTGGGTTGGAAAGATCCCTAGAGAAGGAAATGGCAACCCACTCCAGTACTCTTGCCTAGGAAATCACATGGACAGAGGAGACCGGTGGGACACAACCCATGGGGACACAAAAAGAGGCAGACACAACTTAGCAACTAAACAACAATGGTTTTTATACATAAGAACAGAATCCTTGGTCATTAGTTAAGCAGTTAAACTTGTTGAGCATCCATCAACCTGTTTTCCACTAATTTCCCAACATTTTTCATTCCTGTTAGCAATGTATGAAGATTCAAATTTCTGTACAATTTTACCAATACTTCTTTATTTTCTGTATTTTATATTTCAGCCATCCTAGTGGATGTGAAGAGGTATTTCATTATGTTTTGATATGTATTTTCCATTGACTAATGATGGTGAACATTGTTTCATGTGCTGATTGGCCACGTGCATATCTTCTTTAGAGAAATGTCTACTCAGATGATCAGCCCATTATTTATTTACTATGTTTCTATTATTGAGTTGTAAATGTTCTTTATTCCCTTCATGGATTACAGCCTTATTATGGCAAAGGGGCTTGCATAACTCAATGAGTTTATGAGTCATGTTATTCAAGGTCACCAATGATGGATGGATCATAGTGAAGAGTTCTGACAAAATGTGATCTACTGGAGAAGAAAATGGCAACACATTACAGTATTATTGACTGCAGAACCCAATGGACAGGTACCCCATGAAGAGGAAAAAAAGCCATGATGCTGGAAGACAAACAGTCATAGTCAATGGAGAGCCCTTGTAGTCAACAAAAGTCTGAAATGCAGTACGTGGGTTCAATTTCAAAAACAACAGAATAATCTTGGTTTGTTTCCAAGACTAACTATTCAAAATCACAGTAATCTAAATCTATTATGCTCCAATCACTGATGCTGCAAAAGCTAAAGCTGACTGGTTCTGTGAAGACCTTCAATACTTTCTAGAATTAACACCAAAAAAGACATCCTTTTCATCGTAGAGAATTAGAATGCAAAAGTAGGAAGTCAAGAGATACCCAGAATAATAGGCAAGCTTCACCTTGGAGTACAAAATGAAGCAGGGCAAAGGTTAACAGAGTTTTGTCAAGAGAACACAATGGTCATAGCAAACACTATTTCCAAAAACTCAAGAGATGAATCTACGTATGACTATCACCAGATAGTTAATAACAAAATCAGATTGATTATATTCTTTGCAGCCAAAGATGGAGAAACTCTATATGGGCAACCAAAACCAGACCTGGAGCTGTCTGTGGCTCAGATCATCAGCTCACTATTGCAAAATTCAGGCTTAGGTTGAAGAAAATAGGGAAAACCACTAGGCCATTCAGGTATGATGTAAATCAAATCTCTTATGATTACCCAGTAGATGTGATGAATAGATTCAAGGGATTAGCTCTGGTAGACAGAGTGCCTGAAGAACTATGGATAGAAGTTTGTAACATTCTACAAGCAGCTGCACAGTGCTGGAGCTGAGGCTGTGTGGCACTGGAATGACTATGAGGAGATAACCCACATCCAAGGGCAAAGAAACCCCAGCAAGACAGTAGGAGGGATGAAAATCACATTTAAAACCAAACCCCCATACCCTCCAGAGATGTTCAGAGGGCTCAAGAAAACCTTGTGTGCAACCAGGACCCAGAGACCCCACAGAGACTGAGACATAACTGTGCTTGAGAGTCTTCTGTGAAGGTATAGGTCAGCAGTGGACTTTGCAGGGGCAGGGGCTCTGGGTGCAGCAGACTTGGGTATGGCATAAGCCCTCTAGGAGGAGGTTGCCATTAACCCTGCCATAGAGCTGCCAGAACTTACACAGGACTCAGGAAATAGACTCTTGGAGGGAACAAACAGAACCTGGTGCACACCAGGAACCAGGAGAAAGGAGCTGTGACCCCACAAGAGATTGACCCAAACTTGCCCGGGAGGTATCCAGGAGTCTCCAGCTGAGACGTGAGTCGGTGGTGGCCTGCTGCAGGGTTGGGAGCCCTAAGTGTAGCAGTATATGTATGGGTCCTTTTGAAGGAGGTTGCCATTATCTGCATTACCTCCACCATGGTTTGGCCCCAGGTAAATAACAGGGAGGGAACACAGCTCCATTCATCAACAGAAAATTGTATTAGATTACTGAGGATTGCCTTGGCCATCAGAACAAGACCCAGTTTCCAGCTCAGTCAGTCTCTCCCATCACGAAGTTTCCATAAGCCTCTTATCCTTCTCCAACAGAGGGCACACAGACTGAAAACCGCAGTCACAGAAAACTAACTATTCTTATCACATGGATCACAGTCTTGACTAACTCAATGAAACTATGAGCCATTCTGTGTAGGGCCACCCAAGATGGACAGGTCATGGTGAAGAATTCTGACAAAATGTAATCCATTGGAGAAGGGAATGGCAAACCACTTCAGTATTCTTGCCTTGAGAAACCCATGAACAGTATGAAAAGGCAAAAAGATAGGACACTGAAAGATGAACTCCTGAAGTCAGTAGGTGCCCAATATGCTACTGGAAATCAGTGGAGAAGTCACTCCAGAATGAATGAAGAGATGGAGACAAAGGAAAAGCAACACCCATTTGTGAAAGTGACTGGTGATAGAAGTAAAGTCTGATGATGTAAAGAGCAATATTGCATAGGGATCTGGAATGTTAGGTCCATGAATTAAGGCAAATTGGAAGTGGTCAAACAGGAGATGACAAGAGTGAATGTTGACATTCTAGGAATCAGTGAACTAAAATGGGCTGGAATGGGTGTAACTCAGATGACCATTATATCTACTACTGCAGGCAGCAATCCCTCAGAAGAAATGGCGTAGCCATCATGGTCAACAAAAGAGTCCCAAATGCAATACTTGGATGCAGTCTCAAAAACGGCAGAATGATCTCTGTTCGTTTCCAAGACAAACCATTCAATATCACGATGATCCAAGCCTATGCCCAACCAGTAACACTGAGGAAACTGAAGTTGAATGGTTCTATGAAGACATACAAGACTTTTCAGAACTAACACCCCCAAAAGATGTCCTTTTCATTATAGGGGACTGGAATACAAAAGTAGGAGATCAATAAATACCCAGATTAGCAGGAAAATTTGGCCATGGAGTACAGAATGAAACAGGGCAAAGGCTAATAGAGTATACGCAAGAGAACACACTGTTTATAGCAAACACCATCTTCCAACAACACAAGACTCTACACATGGAAATCATCAGATGGTCAATACTGAAATCAGATTGATTATATTCTTTGCAGCCAAAGATGCAGTTCTACACAGCCAGCAAAAACAAGACTGGGAGCTGACTGTGGTTCAGATAATGAACTCTTTATTCCCAAATTCAAATTTAAATTGAAGAAAGTAGGGAAAACCACTAGATTATTCAGGTATGACCTAAATCAAATACAAGTGAGAAATAAATTCAAGGGATTAGATCTGATAGACGGAGTGTCTGAAAAAATATGGATGGAGGTTTGTGACATTGTATAGGAGGCAGCGATCAAGAAAATCCCCAAGAAAAATAAATGCAAAAAGGCAAAATGGTTGTATGAGGAGACCTTACAAATAGCTGGGAAAAGAAAAGAAGTGAAAAGTAAAGGAGACAAAGAAAGATGCCAATTTGAATGCAGAGTTCCAAAGAATACCTAGGAGAGATAAGACAGCTTTCCTCAGTGGTCAGTGCAAAGAAATAGAGGAAAAGAACAGAATGGGAGAAACTAGACAACTCTTCAAGAAAATTAGAGATATCAAGGGGACATTTCATGGAAAAATGGGCACAATAAAGGACAGAAATGTTACGGACCTAACGGAAGCAGAAGATATTAAGAAGAGGTCACAAGAATACACAGAAGACCTATACAAAAAAAGATGTTCGTGAACCAGACAATCATGATGGTGTCAACACTCATGTAGACCCAGACATTCTGGAATGTGAAGTCAAGTGGGCCTTAACAAGCATCACTACAAACAAAGCTAGTGGAGGTGATGGAATTCCAATTGAGCTATTTCAAATCCTGAAAGATGATGCTATGAAAGTGCTGCACTCAATATGCCAGCAAATTTGGAAAACTCAGCAGTGGCCACAGGACTGGAAAAGGTCAGTTTTCATTCCAATCCCAGAGAAAGGCAATGACAAAAATGCTCGCACTACCGTACAATTGCACTCATTTCACACATTAGTAAAGTAATGCTCAAAATTCTCCAAGCCAGTCTTCAACAGTACATGAACGGCGAATTTCCAGATGTTCAAGTTGGATTTACAAATGGCAGAAGAACCAGAGATCATATTGTCAACATCAACTAGATCATGGAAAAAGCAAGAGAGTTCCAGAAAAACATCTACTTCTGCTTTATTGACTATGCCAAAGCCTTTGACTGTGTGAATCAGAATAAACTGTGGAAAATTCTGAAAGACATGGGAATACCATACCACCTGACCTGCCTCTTGAGAAATCTGTATGCAGGTCAGGAAGCAACAGTTAGAACTGGATATGGAACAGAAGACTGGTTCCAAATAGGGAAAGGAGTATGTCAAGGCTGTATATTGTCACCCTGCTTATTTAACTTTTATGCAGAGTACATCCTGAGAAATGCTGGGCTGGATGAAGCACAAGCTGGAATTAGGTTTGCCAGGAGAAATATTAATAACCTCAGATATGGAGATGACACCACCCTTATGGCACAAAGCGAAAAAAAACTAAAGATGAAACAAACTTGATGAAAGTGAAAGAGGAGAGTGAAAAAAAAATGGCTTAAAACTCAACATTCAGAATACTAAGTCATGGAATCTGATCTCATCACTTCATGGCAAATAGATGGGGAAACAGTGGAAATAGTGACAGACTTTATCTTTTTGGGCTCTAAAATCACTGCAGATGGTGACTGCAGCCATGAAATTAAAAGATGCTTATTCCTTGGAAGAAAAGTTATCAGCAACCAAGACAGCATATTAAAAAGAAGATACATTACTTTGTCCACAAAGGCCCATCTATTCAAAGCTATGGTTTTTCCAGTAGTCATGTATGGATGTGAGAGTTGGACTATAAAGTAAGCTAAGCACTGAAGAATTGATGCTTTTGAACTGTGGTGTTGGAGAAGACTCTTGAGATTCCCTTGGACTGCAAAAAGATCCAACCAGTCCATCCTAAAGGAAATCAGTCCTAATATTTATTGGAAGGACTGATGCTGAACCTGAAACTCTGATACTTTTGCCACCTGATGTTAAGAACTGACTCATTTGAAAAGACCCTGATGCTGGGAAAGATTGAAGGCAGGAGGAGATGGGGATGACAAAAGATGACATGGTTGTATGGCATCACTGACTCAATGGACATAAGTTTGGGTAAACTCTGGGAGTTGGTGATGGATAGGAAAGCCTGGCTTGCTTCAGTCTATCGGGTCACAAAGAATCAGATGCGACTGAGTAACTGAGCTGAATTGAACTAACAGGAGGCTGTGAACACAACTATCCCAAAGAAAATTATATGAAGAAGGCAAAGTGGTTGTCTGAGAAGGCTTTACAAATAGCTGAGCAAAGAAGGGAAGTGAAAAGCAATGGAGAAAGGAAAAAATATACCCAAGTGAATACAGAGTTTCAGAGAATAGCAAGGAGAGATAAGAAGCCCATCTTAAATGAACAATACAGTGAAATACAGAAAAACAACACTATTGGGAAGGATATATATATATATATATTTTCGCTAAAATTGGAGATATCAAGGCAACATTTCATGAAAGGATGGACATGATAAAGGGCAGAAACGGTAAGGACAGAAGACATTTAGAAAAGATGGCAATAATACAGTGAAGAAAGTGAAAGTGAAAGTGAAGTCGCTCAGTCGTGTCCAACTCTTTGCGACCCGTGGACTGTAGCCCACAAAGCTCCTCCGTCCATGGGATTCTCCAGGCAAGAATACTGGAGTCTGTTGCCATTTCCTTCTCCAGGGGATCTTCCCGACCCAGGGATCGAACCCAGGTCTCCCACATTGCAGGCAGACGCTTTAACCTCTGCACCACCACAGTGAAGTACTAGGAAAAAAAAGATCTTAATGACCCACATAGATATGATGGTGTGGTGACTCATCTAGAGCTGTACATACTAGAATGTGAAGTCATGTGGGCCTTAGGAAGGATTACCACAAACAAAGCTAGTGGGGGTGATAGAATTCCTACTGATCTATTTAAAATCCTAAAAGACAATGCTGTTAAAGTGCCACACTCAATGTGCCAGCAAATTTGGAAAACTCAGCAGTGGCCAACTGGAAAATGCCAATTTTCATTCTAATCCCAAAGAAGGGCAATGCCAAAGATTGTTCAAAATACCATACAACTGGGCTCATTTCACATCTAGCAAGGTTACACTTCAAATTCTTCAAGCTAGGATTCAGCAGCACATGAACTTAGAACTTTCAGATGTACAAGCTGGGTTTAGAAAATGCAGAGGTACTAGAGATCAAATTGCCAACATTCTCTGGATCATGGAGAAAGCAAGGGAGTTCCACAAAAATATCTACTTCTGCTTCATTGACTATGCTATAGTCATTGTTTGGATTACAACAAATGGAAATTTCTTAAAGAGATGAAAATATCAGACCACCTTACCTGTCTCATGAGAAATACATAAGCAGATCCATAAGCAACAGTTAAAACTGGGCATGGATCAACAAACTGATTCCAGTTTGGGAAAGGAATATCAATGTTCCCTTGACATCTAAAATTTTCTTTAAAAAAATATCTAGTCTTTCCTGTGTCAAGGTTATATATTGTCATATATACCTGAAAAACTGAAACTTTCAAAATGCAGTGCCTGTGAAGAATACTGAGATTGTCTCAAATGCAAGGAGATCAAATCAGTCAATCCTAAAGGCAAACAACCCTGAGTATTCACTGGAATTACTGTTGCTAAAGGTGAAGATCCAATATTTTGGCCAACTGATGTTAAGAGCTGAATCATTAAAAAAGACCCTGATGCTGGGAAAGATTGAAGGCAAAAGGAAAAGGGGGCATCAGAGGATCGAATGGTTAGATAGCATCAGAGACTAAAGGACATGGAATTGAGGAAACTGGGAGTCAGTGGAGGACAGAGGAGCCTGGAATGCTACAGTGCCTTTTCACTTTCCTCTTTCACTTTCATCAAGAGGCTTTTTCATTTCTCTTCACTTTCTGCCATAAGGGTGGTGTCATCTGCATATCTGAGGTTATTGATATTTCTCAGCATCCTTATAAAAATCAATTGATTATAAATATGAGGGTTTATTTATGAACTTTACATTGATCTATATACCTTTTCAAACTGAGTACCATAGAGTCTGGCTTTCTATAACTATCTTGTGGGATGTGAAATCAGACTGTGTTTTCACCAAGTTTTTTACTTTACATGATTATTTTGGCTATTCGAGGTCCATTGAATTTCCTATGAATTTCATCATGTGAAGTTAAGTGGGCCTTAAAGCATCACTATGAACAAAGCTAGTGGAGGTGATGGAATTCCAGTTGAGCTATTTCAAATCCTGAAAGATGACGCTATGCATGTGCTGCACTCAATATGCCAGCAAATTTGGAAAACTCAGCAGTGGCCACAGGACTGGAAAAGGTAAGTTTTCATTCCAAGTCCGAAGAAAGGCAATGCAAAAGAATGCTCAAACTACCACACAATTGCACTCATCTCACATGCTAGGAAAGTAATGCTCAAAATTCTCCAAGCCAGGCTTCAGCAATACGTGAAATGTAAACTTCCTGATGTTCAAGCTGGTTTTAGAAAAGGCAGAGGAACCAGAAATCAAATTGCCAGTATCTGCTGTATCATGGAAAAAGCAAGAGAGTTCCAGAAAAACATCTCTTTCTGCTTTATTGACTATGCCAAAGCCTTTGACTGTGTGGATCACAATCAACTGTGGAAAATTATGAAAGAGATGGGAATACCAGACCACCCAACCTGCCTCTTGAAAAATATGTATGTAGGTCAGGAAGCAACAGTTAGAACTGGATATGGACCAACAGAATCGTTCCAAATAGGAAAGGGAGTACTTCAAGGCTGTATATTGTCACCCTGCCTATTTAACTTTTATGCAGAGTACATCATGAGAAATGCTGGGCTGGAAGATACGCAAGCTGGAATCAAGATTGCTGGGAGAAATATCAATAACCTCAGATATGCAGATGACACAACCCTTATGGCAGAAAGTGAAGAGGAGCTAAAAAGCCTCTTTCTGGATGAAAGTGAAAGAGGAGAGCAAAAATGTTGGCTTAAAGCTCAACATTCAGAAAATGAAGATCATGGCATCTGGTCCCATCATTTCATGGGAAATAGATGGGGAAACAGTGGAAACAGTGTCAGACTTCATTTTTTTGGGCTCCAAAATGACTGCAGATGGTGACTGCAGCCATGAAATTAAAAGACGCTTACTCCTTGGAAAGAAAGTTTTGACCAACCTAGATAGCATATCAAAAAGCAGAGTTATTACTTTGCCAACAAAGGTCTGTCTGGTCAAGGCTATGGTTTTTCCTGTGGTCATTTATTGATGTAAGAGTTGGACTGTGAAGAAACCTGAGCACTGAAGAATTGATGCTTTTTAACTGTGATGTTGGAGAAGACTCTTGAGAGCCCCTTGGACTGCAAGGAGGTCCAACCCATCCATCCTAAAGGGCTCAGTCCTGGGTGTTGTTTGGAAGGACTGATACTGAAGCCGAAACTCCAATACTTTGGCCACCTCATGTTAAGTGTTAACTCATTGGAAAAGACTCTGATGCTGGGAGGGACTGGGGGCAGGAGGAGAAGGGGACGACCTAGGATGAGATGACTGGATGGCATCACCGTCTCAATGGACACGAGTCTGAGTGAACTCCGGGAGATGGTTACCGCCAGGGAGGCCTGGCATGCTGTGATTCATGGAGTTGCAAAGAGTTGGACATGACTGAGTGACTGAGTTGAACTGAACTGAAGGGATATTGTTTTATAGTTTTCTTTTCCTGTGATATCTTTGTCAGAATCTGATATCAATAATACTGACATCATCAGATGAGCTGCAAAATGTTACTTTTCATAAATTTTGGAAAAGTTTGTGAAAGATTGATGTTAATGATTTTTAAATATTTGATAGAAGTCAGCAGCAAAATCTTCTGGTCCTTTGTGGGAGATTTTTTATTGCTAATTTAATATCTCTGTACTTGTCATAGATCTATTTAGATTTTGTCTTTCTTCTTGAACTAGTTTCGATAGTTTGTGTCTTTCAAAGATTTGTTCATTTCATCTAGATTATCTAATATATTGAAATGCAATATATTGAATTATATTTTCATAATATTTAGTTAGCACTTTGACAATTTTTCTTATCTTTTAAAATAATCAGCTTTTATTTTATAGTTTTTTAAAGTTATCCTATTCTTTCCATATTTTATATCTCCTATAATCTTTATCATTTCCTTTTACTACTTGATTTGTGTTTTGCTTGCCCTTCTTTTTCTAGTATTGTAAGTTAGAAGATTGTTATGAATTTCAGATATTTATTCTTTTAAATATTTCTATTTAATCTTTACATTTTCCTCTAAGCACTACTTCTGCTGTATCTCATACATTTTGTGTATGGTGTTTCCATTTAATGTCCCTGAAAATGATCTCTTATTTATTTTGTGATTTCTTCTTAACATACTAGTTATTTAGCATTGTGTATTTAATTTTCCACAAATTTTTGAATTTTCAAACTTTCTTTGCTATTGACTTCTAGTTTGATTCCATTGTGGTTAGAGATCATATTTTACATTATTTCAGTTCTTATATATGTGTTTAGACTCTTTTGACTAACATATGGTCAGTTATGGAGAATGTTCTATGTACAGTTGAGAATAATCTGTGTATACTTTCTGCTGTTGTTGGAGTATATATAAGAATCTATTAGATCCAGTTGGTTATATGTTTATTCAAATATTATGTTGCTTTGTTAATTTTCTGTTTGGTTGTTCTAATCATTATTGAACATAGGTATTAAAATATCCAAATATTCTTCATGAATATTCTATTTGAACTTGCAATTTTATAAGTTTCAGTTCTTTTTTGTCTGTTACAAAGATGTTTGTAATGGCTAGGTCTTCAAGATTGATTCTTTTTGAGAGGAGGAGTTAAATTATTTTGATGTTTAATTTACACACTTATTTACATGTTCATTTATTCATTTTGAATTGAGATGTACTTTTATAATATTGTGCAACAAAGATTTGCAACATTTGACTTAATGCATTTATATGTTGCAATATGATTATAAATATCATGTTAGCTAACACCTCTAGCACATGTTCATGGTGTAAATATTTAAGATTTAGTCTCAGTAATTTTAAAGTGTATGATACCATTTTTACTGTAATTATTATGCTGTGCCTTAGATCTCCAGAGTTTATTCCTCTTCTAATTGCAACTATGTACTCTAACATAATTTTCTCTCTGTTGTTCAGATTATATAATTTCTATTGTTCCATCTTTAACTGTGCCCTCTTTTTTCTGCTGTTGAGTTGTTTTAGTTTGGTTAAAGTACTTTTCAGCTGTTAAATATACATTTGTTTTTCCTTTATATCTTCTATTTCTTTTCTGAAATGTATTTCTTTGTTGAGACTTTTGTCATTTCATTTTACTTTTGCTCAAATTTCATGTTAAAGCATTTTTATTAGTGCTTAAAAACTGTCAGACAATTTCAATATTTTGCATTTTTTCATAGTTCAAACATATTTTAAATTGTCTTTCTCATTCAAGTTGAGATTGGTTGTTTGTATGAAAATTGAGTTTGATTTTAGCCTGGATATTTTGAATATTACACCATGAAACACTTAATCTTATATAAAGCTTCTGTGTTAGAAGTTATATTCTAAAATAACACTGGCCAGGAAAGGAAAGAGGAAATGTCATCACTCTACTTCCAAATGGGAGTGAAAAGTCCAGGTTCCTCATTCAGTACTCCTGATACTCCAGGGTGGGAGGAACACCTCATTATTACTGGGTTTGAAAGTTCAGGCACTGTATTAGACCTCTGATGACATTACCCTGTCTTATTGCAGGAGAAAGATCCTTCTTTACTGCTTTTCACGTGGCCTCTCCATTGTCATTGCAAAAGGGGAATTTCATTACTGCTTAACAGTGGTACATGTTACATCTCTTTGCTATGCCCCTTTAGACAATACAATGGCGTAGAGGGGTACCTCATTACTGTCAGTTGTGGTGTAAAAGTCCAGATTCTCCACATCCTCTCCACTGATACCATGGATGATGGTGGGAGGTGCCCCATTACCATCTGGCAATGATGAAAGTTCCAGTTTACCACTAGTTCTTTTTTGACACAACCCTCTTGGATTGTGCGGTGGAGGTTTATCTTCTTGTAGCATGGTAAATATGGAATTCTTGTCTCCCTTCTTTGTCTTTGGTAATTAAGTAGGGTAGGACTATTATTTTATTTTTTCTGTATTGTTTGGCTACAGTAATATGAGTATTGTCTCAAAGTTTTCTTATTAGGGTTCTCCACCATGGTACTTTAGCTATTGAAAATAGGCTTTTGTTGGGGATATTTTTTGTCACATATATTGGTGTTTCTGGCCTGCCACATTCTCTAGCATCAAGTCTAGGATATATAAGGTGAAAAAGAAAACTCACAGACATAATAATACTGTTTTCCTTTGTATCCCTAGTTCCTTAGCTACTTTACCTTTTTCTCTTATCCTTTAAGAGTCTCCTGATACCTCTTTCATATATAACATCCAAGATTTGCATATAATATCCAAGAGTTTTAATAAGTGTATTTGAAGGGAAGAATAAGAATGTATACTCCAACTTGTCTATAATCAGTTGCCTAAAAATATCTAATTGTTTATCTTGCTTTTTCTATAATCCAGCAGATGTTGGCAATTTGATCTTTAGTTCCTCTGCCTTTTCTAAATCCAGCTTGAACATCTGGAAGTTCTTGGTTCATGCACTGTTGAAGCCTCACTTGGAGAATTTTGAACATTACTTTGCTAGCATGTGAGATGAGTGCTATGAAAACTGAAATTTATTTAGTGATTTTAAAGTTTAGGGACAGGCACCCTAAACAAAGAAAGGGATAGTCACCAATGCTTGTATATAAATATTTAAGTGTTTAAAGTGTTACAGAAATATTTAAAGAAAATCCACACCAATTACTTGCAAACTCTTCCAATAAGCTACAGAGCATGGAATCATTCACAGACCATTCTATGAGAGAAATACTACTCTCATATCTCAATAAGAAAATGATATGACAAAAAAAAACATGGATAAGTAAGATCCTCAGAGAACCTGATTTTAACTTAATATGAGAAATAACTGTTATGCTACACAACATGAAATTGACTGCCTCATAAAGTAGTGAGTTCTCTATGACTTGGAGTGTTCAAATAAAAGTTGAATGACTAATCAAATTTAAAGATGCTGTAGAAATTACATGATAATCAAAAGAATTGTTAGACTAGGTGACTTTTATATTCCAACCTAACCATGTGATGCTATGATTGGTTAGAAAGTCACTAAAACATTGTATAAGTTCAGAACAGGGCATGAAAACTGTAATATTGAGTTAGTCATGGAAAAGGCAGAATTTAAAACTGCCCTTGAGAGGGATAAAAATTTAGATAAGTGGATAATATTATAAAAGATCATTTCATTAGAGTGCAATCAATTTAAGTCAGTCTTTGTTGATGCAAAGGTGCATATATTTTGAAAATTGAAAATTTCTTTCCTGTTTTAAAATTTTATTTATTTTTTATTGGAGAATAATTGCTTTACAATGTAGTGTTGATCTCTGCCATACATCAACATGAATCAGCCATAGACATGCATATATCCCCTCCCTCTTGAAACTCCCTCTCACCTCCCACCCCATCCCACCCCTTTAGATAGTCACAGAGCACTGGGTTTGGGTTCCCTGCATCATACAGAAAATTCCCACTGGCTATTTATTTGATATATGGTAATGCATATGTTTCAACACTAGGGTTGAGAATTTCTTAACTGAAATTCTAGAAATTGTAATTTTAGTACTATTAGTGTAATTCTACATAGAAAGATTTTATCTTGGATACATGCATGCAAAAGGAGTATTTTAAAAAATGCTAATTAATGGGATGTAGATTAGGTTGGCAGGGGAAGAAGGATAAATACGGACTATACCTGTAGTAAGACCTATAAAGGAACATTAGAAAATCTTATCCTCTAAGGACCCAAATCAGTGTCGTGACAGTAGGAATGTAATATAAAGAATAGGTATAAGAGGGAAAATTAAGCATCAGTATTTGGAAATTGATTGGTTGTAAATGTAGATCAGGATAATGCATTTAAATCCAGGTTTATCATTGGTTTCTGGGTAACAAGAGGAGAAATGGGTCTTTGGAAAGAAACTAGCTCTGCATTAGATGTTAGTACAGGAGGGAAGATAAAATTCAAGAGATGAAATAATTCCATCATATTCCATCCTGTCACTTAAAAAAAAAAATCATTGATCATGAGAGTTCTCACAAATAAAACAGATCACAAAAGTCATTCTGACAGAGCCAATGACTGCTGCCAAAGTGAGAGCATACTCTCTTTACCTCTGGATCATCAGGAAATTCCAGCGTCCATTCTCTATTTTTAGTCTCTCATACTAATATCTTCCTGTTCTACATCATATTCCACCTGATTATACTCTGCTGGTTGGCCTCTAGTCTCATATATCTGATAGATTGCTTTTATGATTGAAGTTATAAGAATATCAGTTCAGTTCAGTTCAGTTCAGCCGCTCAGTCGTGTCGGACTCTTTGCGACCCCATGAACCGCAGCACGCCAGGCCTCCCTGTCAATCACCATCTCCTGGAGTTCACTCAGACTCACGTCCATCGAGTCCGTGATGCCATCCAGCCATCTCATCCTCGGTCGTCCCCTTCTCCTCCTGCCCCCAATCTCTCCCAGCATCAGAGTCTTTTCCAATGAGTCAACTCTTCGCATGAGGTGGCCAAAGTACTGGAGCTTCAGCTTTAGCATCATTCCTTCCAAAGAAATCCCAGGGTTGATCTCCTTCAGAATAGACTGGTTGGATCTCCTTGCAGTTCAAGGGACTCTCAAGAGTCTTCTCCAACACCACAGTTCAAACGCATCAATCATTCGGTGCTCAGCCTTCTTCACAGTCCAGCTCTCACATCCATACATGACCACAGGAAAAACCATAGCCTTGACTAGACGGACCTTAGTCGGCAAAGTAATGTCTCTGCTTTTGAATATACTATCTAGATTGGTCATAACTTTCCTTCCAAGGAGTAAGCATCTTTTAATTTCATGGCTGCAGTCGCCATCTGCAGTCATTTTGGAGCCCCCCAAAATAAAGTCTGACACTGTTTCTACTGTTTCCCCATCTATTTCCCATGAAGTGATGGGACCAGATGCCATGATCTTCGTTTTCTGAATGTTGAGCTTTAAGCCAACTTTTTCACTCTCCTCTTTCACTTTCATCAAGAGGCTTTTTAGTTCCTCTTCACTTTCTGCCATAAGGGTGATGTCATCTGCATATCTGAGGTTATTGATATTTCTCTCGGCAATCTTGATTCCAGCTTGTGTTTCTTCCAGTCCAGCATTTCTCATGATGTACTCTGCATAGAAGGTAAATAAGCAGGGTGACAATATACAGCCTTGACGTTCTCCTTTTCCTATTTGGAACCAGTCTGTTGTTCCATGTCCAGTTCTAACTGTTGCTTCCTGGCCTGCATACAGATTTCTCAAGAGGCAGGTTAGGTGGTCTGGTATTCCCATCTCTTTCAGAATTTTCCACAGTTTATTGTGATCCGCACAGTCAAAGGCTTTGGCATAGTCAATAAAGCAGAAAGAGATGTTTTTCTGGAACTCTCTTGCTTTTTCCATTATCCTGCGGATGTTGGCAATTTAATCTCTGGTTCCTCTGCCTTTTCTAAAACCAGCTTGAACATCAGGGAGTTCACAGTTCATGTATTGCTGAAGCCTGGCTTGGAGAATTTTGAGCATTACTTTCCTAGCATGTGAGATGAGTACAATTGTGTGGTAGTTTGAGCATTCCTTTGCAGTGCCTTTCTTTGGAATTGGAATGAAAACTGACATTTTCCAGTCCTGTGGCTACGGCTGAGTTTTCCAAACTTGCTGGCATATTGAGTGCAGCACTTTCACAGCATCATCTTTCAGGATTTGAAATAGCTCAACTGGAATTCCATCACCTTCACTAGCTATAGTAGATCATAACTCACGCTCTAAAGCCAGATTGACTGAGTTTATTCTTATCAACTGTGTCATACTACCTCTCCAGACTGACTGAGTTTGAATCCGGACTCTGCTACTTATTAGCTGTATGACTTTGAAAAATGTAATTTAATTGCCTCAAGTTGCACATCTTGAAAATAAAGATAATTTTTTCTACTTCATAGAGTTGCTTGAAAATAAAAGGAGTGTAATGATATAATAAGCTTAACACAATGCCTGTTACACAATTAGTGTTAGTATTTTCATATTTCTTTTGATTTCTCATGTTACTTAGCATAGTATTGAATGCATGCTAGAGCTTCCCTGGTGACTCAGAGATTAAAGCCTCTGCCTGCAATATGGGAGATCTGGGTTCGATCTCTGGTTCAGGAAGATACCCTGAAGAAGGAAATGGCAACCCACTCCAGTATTCCTGCCTGGAGAATCCCATGAGTGGAGGAGCCTGGTGGGCTACAGTCCATGGGGTAAACTGAGTGACTTCACTTTCTTTCTTTCCTTCTTAGAGGCTTTATAAAACCCTTTTGGGATGAATTTTTATTCTAACTGAATTATTAACAAAGTTAAATTTCTTCTGATCAAATTTTTACTAATTTTTATAAGAAGGTATAAACTGTGGTGTTGGAGAAGACTCTTGAGAGTCCCTTGGACTGCAAGGAGATCCAACCAGTCCATTCTGAAGGAGATCAGCCCTGGAATTTCTTTGGATGGAATGATGCTAAAGCTGAAACTCCAGTACTCCACCTCATGCAAAGAGTTGACTCATTGGAAAAGACTCTGATACTGGGAGGGATTGGGGGCAGGAGGAGAAGGGGACGACCGAGGATGAGATGGCTGGATGGCATCACGGACTTGATGGACGTGAGTCTGAGTGAACTCCGGGAGATGGTGATGGACAGGGAGGCCTGGCGTGCTGCGATTCATGGGGTCAGAAAGTGTCAGACACGACTGAGCGACTGAACTGAACTGAACTGAACTGATAACTCTTTTTCTCAGGTTCGAATCTATTGTTATATTGATGCTTCACCTACCTGGGAACCAACAGGCAGCTATTGAAATATAGCCAGAGAACTGATGAAATTATCTCATTTTATCCAGATTTTGATACCATGTGAGCACATTCATAATCTATGGGGACAAAAGTCATGTTTAATTACCACTGTAAAATCATATAACACAGAAGAATGCATATTCAAGCTGATGATAAACTGGAATTGCATGCTGTTAAGCTGTTAAGTTGCCTCAGTCGTGTCCGACTCTGTGTGACCCCATAGACGGCAGCCCACCAGGCTCCCCCATCCCTGGAATTCTCCAGGCAAGATCACTGGAGTGGGTTGCCATTTCCTTCTCCAATGCATGAAAGTGGAAAGTGAAAATTGAAATGAAGTCGCTCAGTCATGTCCAGCTCTTCGTGACCCCACGGATTGCAGCCTACCAGGCTCCTCTGTCCTTGGGATTTTCCAGGCAAGAGTACTGGAGTGGGTTGCCATTGCATGTTCAGTTAATTTGGTGTAGAAGAGATAACAAGAAAAATATCTATCTTGGAGATTTTCCTAATTTAAATTTAATTTTTTTAATTTAAAAAGTGAATCTGTATAATGACATTGTTCTTCAGGTGTTGATAAAAAAGTAATTAATAAATGCAGGGTTTAAAAAATCTCCAAATGTGTAATGTGAAATAGTAAGAAAAACATTATAGAAAGTAATCTCATTAATAAAAAATAACAAAACTGAGAAATGTTCACATTACAATTTGGAAAATTAATGCCATTATTGCAAATTTTAGTTCATACAATACTGCTACAAACGTGGCAAAAAGTGCCTCAGTTTTTCACTCTCAATAGTACAGTTTTGTAGCCATCTTATTTCAATGCACTATAATGTTATAATTTTAGGAATAGATCCAGTAGAAATAATTTGAAATAACTTTAAAGTCACTTAATGCAAATACTCTAGAATCTTTTAATTTTATAATTCTTCTGAAGGCCTATTTCAAACCTTATCCAGCAGTCTTTAATAAACATTTTGGGACTGAAATACACTCTGCTCAAGGCACAGAAAAACAAAGAAGCAAATTTTTTTTTAGTCTAATTTTGCCAAAAAATATTTGAAAATTCTGTAGACTCTATTGGGGAACACGGTTTACTAAAGAATCTCTAAGCCCCAGGTTTCACCTAGCACAAACTTTCAGTTCAGAGCACATTTTTCTTGATGGCCACATATTGATTTAGATGTACATGAAATCAATTACAGAATCAAGGAAAGGTTCTTCCATGTACTTATATAAAAGTTGACTAATGAGTCACCCTGCTAGTAATCAAAGTACTCTTGGTAGTTTACTTCATTCTTCAAGCATCTTCCAATATTCCTGATCCAGAAAAATGCTTTCTTTCACTCCTGATTGTCTTCTTCTATTATTGCTTTGTCTTATTCTCTCCTTTTCAAACTTCCTCTTGTTCTGGTTTCTTTTCTAATTTTTTTTTTCTTTATACATTACATTTTTGTCACATTTCCACCCACTTCTGTAGTGAAACCCTTCAATTAGTATGTAATATAATCTGTTATGCTTGTACAATTAAAAGATAATTATTCTTTTTTAAACTAGAAATACATATATGATATACAATGGTTTTGCTGTTGTTGTTCAGTCACTTAGTTATGTTTGACTCTTTGCAACCCCATGGACTGTAGCACACCTGATTTCCCTATCCTTCTCTATCTCCCTGAGTTTGCTCAAATTCATGTCCATTGAGTTAATAATGCCATCCAATCATCTCATCCTCTGTCACCCCTATCTCCTGCCCTCAATCTTTCCCAGCATCAGGATCTTTTCCAATGAGTAGGCTCTTCAGTTCAGGTGGCCAAAGTATTGGAGCTTCAGCTTCAGTTCTTTCAATGAATATTCAAGGTTGATTTATTTTAGGATTGACTGGTTTGATCTCCTTGCTGTCCACGGGACTCTTAAGAGTCTTCTCCAGCACCACAGTTCAAAAGCATCAGTTCTTCAGTGTTCTGCCTTCTTTATGGTCCAACTCTCACATCTATACATGATTATTGGAAAAACCATGGCTTTGACTACAAGGACCTTTGTTGGCAAAGTGATGTCTCTGCTTTTATAGTACACTGTCAAGGTTTATCACAGCTTTTCTTCAAGGAGCAGACATTTTCTTAATTTTATGGCTGCGGGCACCATTTGCAGTGATTTGGGGGCCCAAGAAAAAGTCTGTCACTATTTCCATTTTTTCCCTATCTATATGCCATGAAGTAATGGAACCAGATGCCATGATCTTAGTTTTTTGAATGTTGAATTTTAAGCCAGTGTTTTCACTCTCCTCTTTCACTTTCATCAAGAGGCTCTATAGTTCCTCTTCACTTTCTGCCATTAGAGTGGTATCATCTGTATATCTGAAGTTGTTGGTATTTCTCCCGGCAGTCTTGATTCTAGTTTGTGATTCCTGCAGCCTGGCATTTTGCATGATGTACTCTGCATGTAAGTTAAATAAGCAGGGTGACAAAACTCAGCCTTGTCATGTTTCTTGGGAGGGACTTGGGCCTGCCTTCCGGTGAGAGGATGTGAGTTTTTTTTGTTTTGTTTTGTTTTTTCTCTCTGATTTTCAGGGCAATTTTTTAAAATATAAATTTATTTGTTTTAATTTTGATGGTGTGTTTGGACTGTCTGTTGGAGCCTGTCTGATGATGATTTAGTTTGTGTTCCTGTCTTGCCTGTTGTTTGGGTAAGGTGTCCTGCACTGGTAGCTACAGGATATTGGGTGCTGCTGGTTCTTAGATTAAGGTGGAGATCTTTGTGGATGTTTTCACTGATTAACATTCCCTGGGGTCAGAAGTTGTCAGGTGGCCTAGAGTCCTGGTCTCAGCACTCCTACCCAAGACACTTAGGCCTGACATTTTTGGTCAGGAAACCAAGATCCCACAGCCATTTTTTATGACAGTAAAGAGGTTTAAAACAAACAAAAAACAAGGAACAAAGATGTAAACCCAGATGAATAGTCAAAGCAAATTCAGACAAATAGAAGCAAAAACAAAGGAACATACACACACACATATACCCATACATAAACAAAAACAGACCAAACAACAACAACAAAGTAAAGATGATTATCTGATTAGCTAAAATTATATCAATCAATTAAAAACAAAACTAACTAAAACAGAAAACAAGACCAAATCAGAGTGCCAAGTGAGGAATAAAGAAAATGAAACAAACAAATATGATGAACAAAAGACAAAACAATAGAAAGGCAAAGTTAAATATAAATATTTTATTTAAATTTATATATATTAAAGAAAAAGTACAAGGAAATAATTAAAAACAAACAGAAACAAAACCACAGATCTACAGAAAGCCAAAATAGAAATACAAATATATAAAAGAAATAAAAAGTATGATTTTAAAGTAGTTCCTAAAAGCCAAAATTTTGATAATAATAATAATAACAATAAAACACAACAGTAGACAAAAGATTAGAGAATTCTAGAAAAAATAAAAGAAAACAAAAAAGAAAAATCTAGAAGCAACTATAGAATGAGTCTAAACATAAGAATAATAATAAATGTTTTTCTTGGGTCTCAATTGTCTGCATCCTTTCCTCCCACTATGAGCCACAGCCTGCCTCTGCCTCCTTAGGAGGCACTCCAGTGCTGGGAAGGAGTGATCTCTGGACCTGCTATTAGGTAGGACAGCTCAGACTCTAGTCTGTCCCTACTCCTCTGTGTGCTTGCCTCCATGTCCACAGCTGCCAGAGCTAGGGCATTTTCTTTTGTAGAAACACTCATTGTCCTTTTATGTATTCCATAGACACAGTGTCTATCTAGTGGATGGTGTACATTTAATATGCAACTTGTACAGATTGTGGAAAGATTTTCAATCCACTTCCTTAGTCACTCCACCCCTGGAACTCAATTGTGGTTTTATCCACACTTATGCATGTGGGTCATCCATGGGAGTTTGTTCCTGAGGCTGCCTTGGAGGACTTGGGTCTGTCCCAGTGAGTACTAGGCATGGAGGTGATGCAGCTGCTTAGATCACAGGGACCCTGGTGGTTCCAGGTGTGCAGGGAAGCCAGCAGCCACAAGTGCAGTAGATATGGCTCTCTTTGGAATTTTTTCTAACGTCTGGCAGCTGGTGCTTAAACAGCCTCCCTGGCTGGTCCTTCTCTATTGCTCAATGTAGTAGGCACTCAAAGAGCCATCCTTGCTTTGGTCTTTATTGCCCAGCTGCTGGCACCAGCATGTGGGGTGAGAGAGTCTACAGTAATGGCTCCACTCCCTGCACATGACTCAGCAGTAGTGCCCTGCCTCCATGGCCATCTGGCTTTCCTCCAAAGACACTTTCCACCAAGGATTTCTTCCCTCCCATCCTCTCAGGTTGTCTCTCCACAATTACAAGCAATCCTTGCCCAAAATTCCTCTCCAATCCTCATGCTCCAGCTCCCAGCCACCAAGCATTCTGGTGGACTTGTGTCCCTGTACAGAGTACATAGGGCCATGGCACAGTTTGTCCATGTGGCTCACACTCCATTTAAACTGTCACAGATCAGCTGCTTCATCCTCCTCTGACAGCATCAAATGCTTCCCTTCTGTCCCAACCAATTGCCCCAGATGTGAAATCTCCCCTGCTTCATCTCCCCTACCCCAGGATGCAGTTCTGGTTCTACTTCCTCTCTTCCTCCTTCTCCCTTCCTTCCACATCTTACAGAGTTGTGTGTGGATCTATATATTTCTTTCTGGTGGTGAAGGACTCCTGCCAGTACTTAGCTGGTGTTCTATGGGAACTTCTGTATTTGTAGATATATTCCTGATGAATCCAGAGAGAGAGATGTACTCCATGTCCCTCTATTCCACTGCCATCTTGTCCTGTATACTTTAAATTTGTGAATTATATGTTATGTGCATTATATAGAAAGCTGTTAAACATAATTAAAATCTACGAAAAATAATACAAAAAACAGGAATGTGGTAAAAAGAGAAAAAGTGCTCTAAAGTTTTAACATTATTAGAAAAATAGTAAAATAATAATTTGTATTAGACTCTAATAAATACATGTTGTAATCTCTAAGATAACCACTAAAATAACACTAACTGAATAAATAGATATAAAGTTAATAGAAGGAATAATATAAAACTTTAAGCAGGCCAAAAAAAAAAAAAAAGCAAGAAAAAGTAGACTGGTAAGCCATAGCAAATATGAATAGAAAATAAGCAGTATCATAACAGATATCCAAATGTATAAGCAGTTTCATTAAATATAAATTAAGTAAAATCTAAGATTATCAGGTTAAAAATAATTTGAAAAAAAATAAATTTTTAAAAAACTATGGTGCCTAAAAGATACATATCTTTAATAGAAGAATTCATAGATGTAACAAATAGTGGAAAGGATATTAATAAAAGAAGAATGCTCGTTCAGTATAATACAATATGTATTTAGGAGAAGCATTGCTAGAGATACTGAGTGACATTTTATAGTCATAAAATTATTAGTTCAAAAGAAAAATGATTAATTATAAAACTTATTTCATGTAATAGCAGCTCAAAATAGATAAAGAAAGATAGATATTATAGTTACAAAAGGAAAAATAGAAAAATTCACAATGATACTTGGATATTTAACACATCTATCTCAGTAGCTTACAAGGCTGCTGCTGCTGCTGCTGCTGCTGCTAAGTCGCGTCAGTCGTGTCCGACTTTGTGCTACCCCATAGACGGCAGCCCACTAGGCTCCTCTGTCTCTGGGATTCTCCAGGCAAGAACACTGGAGTGGGTTGCCATTTCCTTCTCCAATGCATGAAAGTGAAAAGCATAAGTGAAGTCACTCAGTCGTGCCCGACTCTTAGTGACCCCATGGACTGCAGCCCACCAGGCTCCTCCATCCATGAGATTTTTCAGGCAAGAGTACTGGAGTGGGGTTCCATTACCTTCTCCAGCTTACAAAGATAGCAAACAATAAAACATTATGGTTGAAGAAATAAGTAATACAATAGCAAACTTAGAATAAAGAAAGATACAGAACAGATGACCTAACAAATTCATAATACACATATTTTTAAGTCCAAATGCAACATTTTAAAAAATGATTACATGTTAGATCTTAAAGTACATCTTGTAATTAATATTACTCAGAAGTATTCTCTGACCCAATAATATTAGGCTGGACATTGATAATGAAAAGCATAATTAGAAATCATAGAATGCTAAGAAACTGACCTGTGTACTCACCTCAAATGGTCAAATAATTAAAGACCAATTAAGAACTTCAAGAGAAATAAGAAACTGTTTTGAACTGAGTAATAATAATACAATAAATCAGAAGCTATGGAATACAGACAAACAATCATTTTGAGGGAAATTTATGTTCTTTCATGTGCATATATTTATATTAATGTATATATGAACGTGAAAAGTGCCCAGTCCTGTCTGACCCTTTGCGACCCCATGGACTGTAGCCCACCACACTCCTCTGTTCATGGAATTTCCTAGGCAAGAATACTAGAGTGGGTTGCCATTTCCTTCTTCAGGGGATCTTTCTGACCAAGGGATTGGACTCGGGTGTCTTGCATTGCAGGCAGATTCTTTATCATCTGAGCCACCAGGGAAGCCCAATGTACATATAGAAGCCTGAAAATTGAATAATCTATTATACACCATGGAATCTAGAAAAATAGTAAGTTAATTCTATAAAAAAGTAAAAGGAAGGCATTCAGTTCAGTTCAGTTCAATTCAGTCGCTCAGTCGTGTCCGACTCTTTGTGACTCCATTAATCACAGCACGCCAGGCCTCCCTGTTCATCACCAACTCTCGGAGTTCACTCAAACTCATGTCCATCGATTCGGTCATGTCATCCAGCCATCTCATCCTCTGTCATCCCCTTCTCCTCCTGCCCCCAATCCCTCCCAGCATCAGGGTCTTTTCCAATGAGTCAACTCTTCACATGAGGTGGCTAAAGTATTGAAGTTTCAGCTTCAGCATCAGTCCTTACAATGAACACCCAGGACTGATCTTCTTTAGTTGGATTTCCTTCCAGTTCAAGGGACTTGCAAGACTCTTCTCTAACACCACAGTTCAAAAGAATCAATTCTACTGCACTCAGCTTTCTTCACAGTCCAACTCTCACATCCATACATGAACACTGGAAAAACCATGGCCTTGACTAGATGGACCTTTGTTGGCAAAGTAATATCTCTGCTTTTCAATACGTTATCTAAGTTGATCATAACTTTCCTTCCAAGGAGTAAGCGTCTTTTAATTTCATGGCTGCAGTCACCATCTGCAGTGACTTTGGAGCCCCTCAAAATAAAGTCTGACACTTTCCACTCTTTCCCCATCTATTTCCCATGAAGTGATGGAACCAGATGCCATGTTCTAAGAGGAAGGCATTAATAAAGATAAAAGTGCAAATCCATAAAACAAAATATAAATGTTCAACAGAATAAACAAGGCTAAAATTTAATTATTTGATAAGAATAATGTGATAAATTACATTGCTGTTGCCAGTTCCTCTCTATCACATAACAGAATTATGTATTCATATCTATTGCTTTGTGATTTTATAGTGCCTTCTCTGTGATCAAGAATTAGTCCCCCCCCCACAAAAACGTGTTTGGTATTATTACTTTTTCATATATACATTAATAAGAATGTGGGTAGCAACAACATTGTGTCTGTTCTAAATCTAAGTCTTAAAGAATAGCAATGTTCCACTCTTCCACTTATACTTTTGTATTCAGACACAAGTATTATAGGTCCACAGTGTTTGTTAGTTTAAGAAAAGTAAGGAGAAACATGGAGCAAAAGCAGTTCGTACTCACAGACTAGACTAAGCTTAGCTGACCTAGAGACTGAAATAGAGCCAATCTACAAATACATGAGGGAGAGAAAAACATTTATTATACAATGTTTGTTACTTTTCTCTCGTATATCATGAGTAAAGCAAAAATTGTCTTATGTTATTTATAAAATTGATGGGACTCTAGAAAGATAAGTCAAGAAATGAATAGAAGAAGTAAAAATCACTTATTTCATAAATAAAAAAGCACATTACTATAGATTGTACAAATATGCAAAGGATAAAATCATATTGTGAAAAAATTATATCAACCATTTTGACAAATTAAATGACATGATCATCATCCATAAAATTTTTACTAAACTATTGAAAATAGAAACCAGAGTACTTCTGCATCTATTAAATGAATCAACTGCTAATAAGATACTTTGCTTCCAACAAGCCAACAACTAAAGTAAACAAACAAATCACATCAGGCTCATATGACTTAAATGGTGAGGTTTTTTGAACATTTTAGTTAAAAAAAAAATATAGAAATCTTTCTTAAACTTTTTCAAAGAAAAAGAAACAAAGAAAATACTTCTCATTTCATTTATGGGGCAGTATGTTTTGGAGCCCAAAATCTGAGGAAAAAGATTCTAGAAAATCTCTCTCCAGAATATGAATGCAAATATTTTAAGCAATACAGTAACAAATCAAATAAGGGCTTAATTCACAAAATATACAAACAGCTCAAACAATTCAATAAACAAAAAGGACAAACAACCCAATAAGAAAATTGGCAGAAAACCTAAATCAGCATTTCTCCAAAGGAGACATGTAGGTGGTCAATATGCACATGAAAAGATGTTTAACATCATTAATAGAGAAATGTAAGTTAAAACTATAGTCAGATACCACCTCACACTGGTCAGAATGGACATGATTAAAATGTCTACAAATGCAAATACTGGACAGGATATGGAGAAAAAGGAATCCTCATACATTGTTGGTGAGAATGTAAATTGGGGCAGTCACTGTGGAAAAGAATATGAAGTTTCCTCAAAAAAAATGAGTTACAGTATGATATAGTGATATGACTCCTGGGCATACATTTGGACAAAAATATAATTCAAAAAGATATGTGCACCCCTACGTTCATAGCAGCACTATTTACAATAACCAAGACATGGAAAGAACCTAAATATCCATTGACAGGTGAGTAGATATGAAGATGTGGTACATATATACAATGGAATACCATCCAGCCATAAATAAAGAATGAATACTACCATTTGCAGCAACATGGATGGATTTAGAGATTATTATATTAAATGCAGTAAGTCAGAAAGAGAAAGGCAAATATATTATATATCACTAATACATGGAATCTAAAATACTAAAATATGACACAAATGAACATATCTATGAAACAAACAGATTCACAGACATAGAGATCAGAATTCT
The DNA here is from genome assembly GCF_032405125.1 of Capricornis sumatraensis. NCBI lineage: Eukaryota > Metazoa > Chordata > Mammalia > Artiodactyla > Bovidae > Capricornis > Capricornis sumatraensis. The sequence goes on from NC_091092.1 coordinate 6,894,932, forward strand.
GGATGTCAAGGAGAAGAACGGACTGGGACAGGAATGTATTGGGAGTCTAGGATTAGAAGATGCAAGCTATTATGTATATATATAATATATATATATATATATATATATATATAAACACACACACATATATATATATGTAAATCACTTTGGTGTACACCAGAAACTAACACATCATTGTAAATCAACTATGCTTTGAAAAAATAAGGTCTAAAAGGAATTTCCCTTCATCGAAAAAAAAAAAAAAAAGCACTCTGCAGAGAATGAAAATATAAATTGTTTAGTGTGAGAAGGTATTTTTATACCTATACACAGTGAAAAACATATATTTGAAATACTTTTAAAAGGCTCTTTAAAATCAAGAAAAAGAAAGAACATTTGAAAAGGAAAGAATAAAAAAGGATAAAACCTGATAGAAATATGGGCAGAATATTTTAACAAATCCTTCAGAAAAATGTGTGTCCAAATAACCAGTATACATATAAAAAGAGGCTCAGTTTCACTAGTTACTAGGAAAATGATTTAGTGACTGAATAATGGCATTAATTATAAAGTTAGTTGTGAGTTTCTTTTATGTATCTTTGATCAGGGTGAGGAATCTTCCTTGTACTCTAAACTTGTTAAGTGTATTTTCATGAAATGGGGTTGGATTTTTTTCAGATCTTCTTTTTGCATTTATCCAAGCAATTGTGCTTTACTTTTCCTTTTATGCTATTAATATGATGCATATATTGATTGTTTTTACCTCTTTAATCTTGTGTTCTGGCATAAATCCTATTTGGTCTTGGTATATGACCCTTTTTATACATTAATAGATTCAGTTCAGTTCAATTGCTCAGTCCAGTCCAATTCTTTGCAACCCCATTGATTGCAGCACGCCAGGCATCCCTGTCCATCATCAACTCCCAGAGCTTGTGCAAACTCATGTCCATTGCCAGGAATGCCATCCAACCATCTCACTCTCTGTCGCCCCCTTTTCCTCTTGCCTTCAAACTTTGCCAACACCAGGGTCTTTTCCAATGAGTCAGTTCTTTGCATCTGGTGGCCAAAGTATTGGAGCTTCAGCTTCAGCATCAGTCCTTCCAATGAATATTAAGGACTGATTTCCTTTAGGATTGACTGGTTTGATCTTGTTGCAGCCCAAGGGACTCTCAAAAGTCTTGTCCAACACCACAGTTCAAAAGCATCAATTCTTTGGTGCTAAGCTTTCTTTATAGTCCAGCTCTCACACCCATACATGACTACTGGAAAAACCATAGCTTTGACTAGATGGATCTTTATTGGCAAAGTAATGTCTCTTATTTTTAATATGCTGTCTAGGTTTGCAATGGCTTTTCTTCCAAGGAGCAAGTGTCTTTTATTTATTTATTTATTTTCCCCCGCTAACATTTTATTATGATCATTTTTCAATGCAGACAGAAAGTTGAGAGCACAGTGCAGTGAACACCTGTATGTCTTCCACCTGGATCACACAGTTCTTAGCATTTTGCAGTTTCTGCTCATTTTCTCCGCCTATGTATGTATAATAGTGATTCAAACACTTCAAAGTAAGTTGTTATGTTGAACCATTTGAAATTTGCAGACATCATAACGTTTCATAACTAACACTTTACATCATGACATGTCATAATTAAGTACTTTAACATGCATTTCTGCAGAATAATGATAATATTCTGTAAAACAACAATATCATCACATCTAAGACAATTATTCTGATTTAGAGAGTAGCACTGCCATATATAAAACAGATAACTAATGGAAAGCTGTTATATTGCACACACAGATCAGCTCTCTCATCTGTGATGACCTAAGAGTGATGGATGGGGATTGGGGATGGGAGGGAGGCTCAAAAGGGAAGGGATATATGTATAAATATAGTTAATTCTTGCTGTTTGTTGGATTCACATTGTGTTGTTTCAGCAGAAACTAACACAACACTGTAAAGCAATTATATTTCCAATTTAAATTAAAAAAAAAAAAACTGAAGCCAAGAGATTGTCCATTCTCCTTTGAAAGATAATAGGTATGGGAAGGGAGGTGGGAGGGGGGTTCAGGAGTGGGAACTTATGTACACCCGTGGCGGATTCATGTTGATGTATGGCAAAACAAATATCGTATTATAAAATAAAATAATAATAATAAAAGGAAAAAAAAGAAAGATATTAGGTAATGATCATCATTATAGGTAATGATACCTATTATATGACCTTGCCTGGTCTATTCATTTTTTTTTAATTTTAATTGGAAGATAATTACTTTACAATATTGTAGTGGTTTTTGCCATACATTGACAAGAATCAGCCATAGGTGTACATGTGCTCCCCATATTGAACTCCCCTCCCATCTCCCTCCCCATCCCATCCCTCAGGGTCATCCCAGTGCACCAGCCCTGAGCACCCTGTCTCATGCATTGAATCTGGACTGGCGATCTGTTTCACATATGATAATATAAGTGTTTCAATGCTATTCTCTTAAATCATCTCACCCTTAACCTCTCCCAGAGAGTCCGAAAGACTGTTCTATACATCTGTGTCTCTTTTGCTGTCTCGCATATAGGGTCATCGTTAGCATCTTTCTAAATTCCATATGTATGTGTTAGTACACTGTATCGGTGTTTTTCTTTCTGACTTACCTCACTCTGTGTAATAGACTCCAGTTTCATCAACCTCATTAGAATCACCCTTTAATCTCATGGCTATGGTCAGCATTTGCAGTGATTTTTGAGCCTCCAAAAATAGTCTGTCACTGTTTCATTATTTCCCCATCTATTTGTCATGAAGTGATGGGACTGGATGCCATGATCTTAGTTTTTTGAATGTTGAGTTTTAGGTCAGCTTTTTCACTCTCCTCTTTCACATTCATCAAGAGGCTCTTTAGTTCCTCTTCATTTTCTGCCATAAGTGTGTTGTAATCTGTGTATCTGAGGTTATTGGCATTTCTCCTGTCCGTCATGATTCCAGCTTGTACTTCATCCAGCCTAGCATTTTGAATGATGTACTCTGAATATAAGTTAAATAAGCAGAGTGAAAATATACAGCCTTAATGTACCAGTCCTTTGCCATGTTGGAACCAGTCTATTGTTCCATGTCCAGTTCTAACTGTTGTTTCTTGACCTGCATACAGATTTCTCACGAGACAGGTAAGGTTGTCTGGTATTTCTATCTCTTTAAGAATTTTCCACAGTTTGTTGTCATCCACACTGTCAATGGCTTTGGCATAGTCAATAAAGCAGAAGTAGATGTTTTTCTGGAACTCTTCCCTTTTCTATAATCCAATGGATGTTGGAAATTTGATCTCTGACTTCTCTGCCTTTTCTAAATGTAGCTTGAATATCTGGAAATTCCTGGTTCATGTACTGTTGAAGCCTCACTTGGAGAATTATGAGCATTATTTTGCCAGCGTGTAAGATGAGTGATATTGTGTGGTAGTTTGGTCTTTCTTTGCCATTGTCTTTCTTTGGGATTGGATTGAAAACTGACCTTTTCCAGTCCTGTGGCCATGGCTGAGTTTTCCAAATTTTCTGGCTTAATGAGTGTGGCACTTTCAAATTGCCAATGTTTTGTTGAATATTTTTGTATTTATTTTCATAAGAAATACTGTACCATATTTATTTTCTCATATTTTTCTCTTATTGAGATATGAGAGTAGTATTTGTCTTACAGAATGATCTGTGAATGATTCCATGCTCTGTAGTTTAAGTGTTTGCGAGTAACTGGTGTTAATCTTTCTTAAATACTTCTGTTAAAACTTTAAATACTTAAATATTTCTGTGCAGCCCTTGGATCCTATCCCTTTCTTTGTATTAATGAAGTTTAAATTACTAAATAATTTTCTTTATTTTTATATTTAGAATTATCTTTCTTCTTGAATCAATTTCTGTTATTTGTATATACTAGCAATGTTTCGATTACTTCTAGGTTGATCATATGTGATAGTTCCTGATATTCTGTTACAATCACTTTAATTCTGTTAAATAAATAGTGATCTCACATTTCATTCTTGGTTTTAGGCAATTGATTTTTGGTTTATTTTTTCTTGGCTTATTTTGTTTGTTGATATTTTTGGAAACCATCTTTTCAATGATTTTCTCCATATTTTTCTATTTCTTTCTATCTATGCTTACTTCTTACTTTCTGCTTTCTTTAGCTTTTGTTTACCTTCCTTATTTTAGTCTCTTATGAAGGAATATTATGTTATTGATTTAAGAGGTATTCTTTAGAGAAAATGTTTTTGTAATATAAGCCTTTGAACCTCCACATTTTTTTTTTCCCTCTAGATTCTGCTTTAGCTTAACCCATACTTTGGTATACTGGGTTTTAATTTTCATTCACCTCAATGATTTTTTTCTACTTTCTTTTGTGAGGTCTTCTTTGACTCATTGGTTATTTAGGAAGATCACTGGTGGCTTAGCAGTAAAGAATCCACTTGCAACGCAGGAGATAAAAATTTGATCCCTGGGTCAGGAAATTCCTCTTGAGAAGGAGATGGCAAGCCACTCCACTATTCTTGCCTGGGAAATCCCATGGACAAAGGAGCCTAGCCAGCTACAGTCCATTGGATTGCAAGAGTCAAGCATGGCTTACCAACTAAACCACCACAACCACCACCACCATGTAATTTTTCAGTTCATTTCACTTCAATCACGCAGTTGTGTCCGACTCTTTGCAACCCCATGAATCACAGCACACCAGGCCTCCCTGTCCATCACCAACTCCCGGAGTTCACTCAGACTCACGTCCATCGAGTCGGTGATGCTATCCAGCCATCTCATCCTCTGTCGTTCCCTTCTACTCCTGCCCCCAATCCCTCCCAGCATCAGAGTCTTTTCCAATGAGTCGACTCTTTACATAAGGTGGCCAAAGTACTTACATGTCTGTAAATATTCCAATTTTATTTCTGTTATTGATCTTTATTTTTGTTACATTATATTCAGAGAATATACTTTAATTTCAAACTTTCAAAATTTTGAGACTTGTTTTATAGTCTGCTATATGGTCTACCTTAGAGAATACTGTGTATGTTCTTGAGACAAATATCTATTCTACCACTGTTGGATGAAGTATTCTATAAATATTTGTGGGTAGATAAGTGGGTTTAATTGCTCAGTCATGTCTGACTCTTTTTGACCCCATAGACTGTAGCCCTTCAGGCTCCTCTGTTCATGGGATTTCCCAGACAAGAATACTGGAGTGGCTTGCCATTTCCTTCTCCAGGGGATCTTCCCAACCCAGGGATCAAACCAGGGTGTCCTGCGTTGCAGGCAGACTCTTCACTGATTGAGCCACTAGGTGCTAGGTTTATGTTGTGATTAATGTTTTATTTCCCTTTGTTGATCTTCTGCCTAGGTCTTCTATCCATTGCTTGAGTTATTGACACCTAAGATTATTATTATTGGATTGTTTATCTTTCCTTTCAACTTTGTTACTTATCATTTTATGTATTTTGAGCATTAGGTGCATGCATAATTATAATTGTTATACTTTCTTGGTGTATTGATGCTGTTATCAATAAAATATTATAAACTATTATTTTTTTATCACCAGTAAAATTTTTATCTTGTAGACTATTTCATTTTATATCAATATATACACTCCAACTTTATTATAGTTGTTGTTGCATGAGTATTTTTTTCTTCCTTCTACTTTTGATCTATCTGTATCTTTTAAGTTAAAGTGCATCTCCAATACCAATATATAGTTGAATCTTATATTTTAATCCAATCATATCATGCATCTTTATTGAATTGTTTAAAATATGTACATTTAATATTATTGATATGGTTGAATAAATATCTGACATTGTTTTCTCTACTATATATCTAATTTTTTTCCCCTCTTTTCCTCATTTACAGCTTTCTTTTGCAATAAGTGAATGGACTCTGTTGTGATACTTTGTTTAATTATTTTTAAACTATAGTTGAGGGATTTCTTTTTCAGTGGTTGCTCTAGTATTTACAATATACATCTTAATTTATCAAATCATATTTACAATTTGTACTAACATTACAGTGAGGTATAAATTTTTACTCTTAGTTACTCTATTTCCTGTCCAACTTTTGCTGTATGCTATTTTTGTAATATATACTATGTCAACATATTTCATGAGCCCAACAATGTTTTTATAATAATTACTATATATACTTTTGTCTTTTAAATAACCTTAGAGGAGAAAGGAAGACAAGTTCATATTTGTAGATATTTCTATTTAACTCTTCTCATTTACCATTTCTCTTTATTTTTTCCTATGGATTTGATTTATTATCTAGTCACATATTACTGCAGTACAGCTGTTTCCAGCCCATCTTTTTGTGCTGTTATATTCAAATACATTACATTTATATATGTTATAGACTTGACAATACAATTATACACACAGAATGTTACACACACATAATGTTTTTTGAAATCTTTTAAAATCAGTGAGAAAAAAGTGGAAAATATGCAATTATGGTGTCTTATTATTACCTACATGGATACATGTATCAGTAATATTTATTTTTGCATATGGACTTAAAATATATTCTGAGGTGATTTGATTCAGCCTGAACAACTAAAAGAAGTTTTTTCTTGTAATGTGGATCTGCTTGCAACATCTTTTCAGTTTTTGTTTTTCTGGAAATATCTTTATTTCACTTTTATATTTGAAAAATAGTTTTGGTGGATATAAGATTCTTACTTGACAGATTTTTTTTTTCCTTGCCTCTTTGAATATGTCATTCCACTGCATCCTGTACTGTATCATTTCTGATAATAAGTCAACTATAAATTTTATTAGAGTTCCCATTTGCTTGATGAGTTATTTTTCTCTTACTGCTTTCAAGAAGTTCTTCTTTCATTGCCTTTCAATATTTTACTTTTTGTATATAGTTGTGGATCTTGTGTTTATCTTACTTGAACTTTGTTGGGATTCTTGTAGGTATTAGATTCATGTTTTTCACTAAATGTGAGAATTTTTAAGTCATTATTCTTTCAAATATACATTCTGATTCTTTATATCTCTTTTCTCCTTTGTATTCCCTGTATATATTTTTGTGCACTTAAAGATTCTCCACATTTCACTGAGGTGCTGTTCATTTTTCTCTGTTCTTTAGACAGCATAGTTTCCATTGATGTGTATTTAAACCAGCACATTTTTTTATCAACTCAAATCTATTAATCTCTCTACCAAATTTTCCATATTGAGTACTATACCCAGAAATGTAAAATCCATCCAAATTTTCCAAACTGATATTTGAGAAAGGTACAAAAGCAATTCAATGAAGAAAGGATATAATTTTGAACTACTGCTGCCAGAACAATGGAACATATATAGGAAAAAAAACTAATCGGCAAATAAATAGAAAATGTGCACCCACTAATGTCCTTGCACACATGCACATGCACACACACACACACACACTACCAAGAGTAAAAATGCAAATAAAAACCAAAACAAAACAAAATAAAAGGCACCTCTATATAAATTTAACACATTATACAAAAATTTAACTTGAAATTGATTTAAAATTTTACCAATTTGAGTTCTCTCCCTTTTTTTTTCTTGATGATCATTCTGACTGAAGGCTATGAATTTTGTTTATCCTTTCAAAGAACCAAATTTCAGTTTCATTGATCTTTGTGATTGTTTTCTTTGTCTGTATTTCACTTATTATTTCTCTGATTTTTATGATTTTCTTCCTTCTACTAAATTTAGGCTTTAGGTTCTAGTTGTTTTACATTTAAAGTTATGTTGTTTGAGATTTTTCTTATTTCTTGAGGTAAGATTTTACTACTATAAACTTCCCTCTTAGAACTGCCTTTGCAACATCTCATACATTTTGGACCACTGTGCTGAGTTTTCATTGTCTTTAGGCATTTTTTGTTTCTTTTTGATTTCTTCAGTTATCCAATGTTTTTTAGTAGCATATCGTTTAGTTGCCATGTATTTGTGTTTCTGAGAGGGTTTTTTTTTTTGGTAGTTAATTCTTAATATCATAGAGTTGTGATCAGGGAAGATGTTTGATATGATTTTCATCTTCTTAAATTTTCCAACACTTAACTTGTGGCCCAGCATGTGGTCAGTCTTGAAAAATGTTCTATGTGCACTTGAGAAGAATGTACAGTCTGCTGATTTGGGATGTCATTTAAGGCCAATGTTTCCTTATGGATTTTCTGTGTGGATGATTTGTCCATGATGAAAGTGTGATATTAGGGGTCCCACCAATAACTGTGTTACTGTCGATTTCTCCCTTTATGTTTGTTAGTATTTGTCCTATGTATCAAGGTGTTCTTATGTGGGGTGTGTATATATTTATGATTGCCATTTTTTTTTAACTGAATCCTTGTTCATTATGTAGTGTCCTACTTTGTCTCTTATAACTGTCTTTGTCTTAATGTCTATTTTTTTCTGACATGAGTATTGCTACTCCAGCTTTCTTATGATTTCCATTTGCATGAAATATCTTCTCCCATCCCCTAACTTTCAGGTTGTAAGTGTCCTTAGGTCTGAGGTGGGTCTCTTGTAGAAAACACACATATGGGTATTGTTTTTGTATCTATCCAGTCAGTCTATGTCTCTTGCTTGGTGCATTTAATCCATTTACATTTAAGGTAAGTATTGATGTTTATGATCCTATTCAGTTCAGTTCAGTCACTCTGTCGTGTCCGTCTCTTTGCAACCCCATAAATCACAGCACGCTAGGCCTCCCTGTCCATCACCAACTCCCAGAGTTCACCCAAACCCATGTCCATTGAGTTGGTGATGCCATCCAAACATCTCATCCTCTGTCATCCCCTTCGCCTCCTGCCCTCAACCTTTCCCAGCATCAGAGTCATTTACAATGAGTCAGCTCTTCACATCAGGTGGCCAGAGTATTGGAGTTTCAGCTTCAGCATCAGTCCTCCCAATGAATACTCAGGACTGATCTCCTCTAGGATGGACTGGTTGAATCTCCTTGCAGTTCAAGGGACTCTCAAGAGTCTTCTCCAACACCACAGTTCAAAACCATCAATTCTTTGGTGCTCAGCTTTCTTTGTAGAACTCTCAAATCCATACATGAGTACTGGAAAAACCATAACCTTGACTAGAAGGATCTTTGTTGACAAAGTAATATCTCTGCTTTTTAATATGCTGTCTAGATTGGTCATAACTTTCCTTCCAAGGAGTAAGCGTCTTTTAATTTCATGGCTGAAATCACCATCTGCAGTGATTTTGGAGCCCAGAAAAATAAAGTCAGCCACTGTTTCCACTGTTTTCATGCCAGAACATGAAAGCAATCTAGATTTTCATCAATAGATAAATGGATACAAATGTTGTGATACACACACACACACACACACACACACACACACACATAATGGAAAATTACTCAATCATAAGAAGAAGTGAATTTGAGTCAGTTGTAGTGAGATGGATGAAGCTAGAGCTTGTTATACAAAGTTAAATAATTCAGAAAGAGAAAAAAAGTATTGTATATCAATGTGCATATATGGAATCTAGAAAAAATGATACTGATGAACCTATTTGCAGAGCAGCAATAGAGACATAGATATAGAGAACAGACTTGTGGACACAACCAGGGAAGAGAGGGTGGGATGGATTGAGAGAATAGCACTGAAACATACATATTACTATATGTAAAATATTAATGGATAGCTAGTGGAAAGCTGGTTGGATGGCATCACTAACTCAATGGACATGAGTTTGAGCAATCTCCGGGAGATGGTGAAGGACAGGGAAGCCTGGCATGCTTTAGTCTGTGGCGTGGCAAAGGGTCAGATATGACGTAGAAACTGAACAAAGCGAGAAGTTGCTGTATAACACAAGGAGTTCAAACGTGTGCTCTCTGACAATCTAAAGGGGTGGAATGGGAGTGGGTGATGGGAAGGACATTTAAGACAGAGTGGACATATGTATACTTACAGCTGATTCACGTTGTTGTATGGCAGAAACCAACAATATTGTAAAGAATTATCTTATAATTAAAAATGAATTTAGAAAATAAAGAAAATCAGTATCCTGATTTTGCTGTTGAACAGTGCTTTGCAAGCATTAACATTGTGTAAACTCGGGGAAAGAGTATTGGGATAGATCTCCGTGCTATTTCTTACAACTGCACATGAATGGCAACCCACTCCAGTATTCTTGCCTGGAAAATCCCACGAATAGAGGACCCTGGTGGGCTACAGTCCATGGGGTCAAAAAATGTCAGACCCAATGGCATGCACACACACTCACATGAACTTAAAATTATCTCAAAATAAAATGTCTAATTTTAAAAAAATTCTCAGCCCACTTGTACTATGATTATTTCACAGTGTATTCTTCACAAAGTGAAAGAATGCATAGTTTTCATTCACTGAAATAGCTGCCTTGTGATGTTCAAGGTTGAGCTAGAAGATTTTACCCTTTGGAATCATGCTCCCTTCTGTATACTGCTTTGCTTAACAAGCATGCAGCTAATGAAGTTTGTAAGCACAAATATATCTCAATTTCCTGAGTTCTTTATGCTTCTTCCAGCTACATGCTCAGAATTTTTTTGCTATAAGATTTTTCTTAGTGCGTATATTTCTCTGCAGTTGTTATACAATGCACTATTTTGTTATTATTATTTAGCTCAAACTTTGTGCTTAGCAAATAACAATTTGAGTAACATGAACCATGATAAAGAAACCATTAGGAATTTATGAGCTAGCAATTATTTTGCATAAAAGAGAGAGAATAGGGCAGATCACTCATGTATTATCTGTTTTGTGATGCTGCATGGAAATCTAGTTGTACGGCTTTAACCTAATACAATATTGTTTTCCTGTAGCTATATTGTTTCTCTCTAGTTTTTAAAATCCTTCTTCATAATTATCACCAAGTATCCTGTATCCTATCTCTTTTCTGCTTCGTGCATGCAGAACATGTTCCCTGCAAGCTATTCTCTTTTTCCTGAGTGTCTTTCTAAAAGAAATCAGTTTACATTGACACTGAGGTGACAGTAGAAGAATCCTGCTGGGTGCCCTCACCATAACCCAATTTCCTTCCTATTTGTTCCATGGGAAATGATTACCTGCAGTGTTTAAGCACACTTTTAGACTGATAACTCAGAACTAAACAACTTAAAAAGTATATAGAAATGAGATTTGCAGGATCATTTGAAACATTAGAGCTTTTGCTCAAAGCATTTTTTAAACAAAAGTAATGACTTTTATGTAGTGACTGTAAAGTTTGGAATGCAGAAATTCAATTCTGTTGTCCTTGTCACGATATACCATGCATGACTTCTAGATGATATGCCCCATTATGTTGGCATGTATAGTCATTTTAAAACATTCTATTCACATAAAATTATTCTCACAGTTCCTTGAAAACTTAATAGATTTTATTTCCAAAGGCATTTCTAACTAATTTTATAGATGCAAGCTTCAGTAGGCTCTGAAGTGCTCTTGAGATTATTAAGCTTGAAATCATTTGGAGACATAGTTGTGATTCAAGTAAAAAATTTTCACTATCAGATAGTTTTTTGGTGACCTCTGTGGAAAGAGATGCCAGAGTCTTATTAATGTTCCTGAAGTACAGGTAATTGCTACAGGACAATCACAAAGGGGTAATTGGCCCCACTTAGTGCCAAATTCAAATAAAAGCCTAGGAGCGGAATGAATCAAAAACACAATACAATGCAGCAGCATGGAGAGCTCACATGGCTGTTTCCCATTCAAGATCTGCTCGTTAAAAAGTAAGATTCATTCATTATATGTTCATTTTATTTATGTTTTTTTTTCTCTGAAAAGGCTTATAAGTTTGATTAGGCCCCATTATTTTATTTTTGCTTTTATTTCTATTGCCTTGGGAATATTGACACCCACCTAAGAAAATACTGATACAATGTAAGTGAGTGAACGTTTTGCCTATGTTCTCTTCTAGAAGTTTTATGGTGTCATGTCTTATATTTAAGTCTCTAAGCCATGTTGAGTTATTTTTGTGTATGGTGTGAAAAAGTGCTCTAACTTCTTTAATTTACACGTAGCTTTCCAACATTCCTAACAACACTTGTTGAAGAGACTGTCTTTACTCCATTGCACATTATTGATCCTTTTTTCAGACCATAGAGATACAAGTTTATTTCTGAGCTCTCTATCCTGTTCCATTGATAATTGAATAGGAGAAAATATTTGCAAATGATGCAAACAACAAAGGCTTAATTTCCAAAATATACACATAGCTCATACAACAAAATAACAACAAAAGTCTGATTTTAAAAAAAAAAATTGGCAGAAGATCTAAATAGACATTTCTCCAAAGAAGACATACTGATGGCCAACCGACACATGAAATAATGCTCCACATTACTAGAGAAATGCAAGTCAAAACAGCAAGTTATCACCTCACACAGTTCAGAATGGCCATCATCAAAATCTGTAAATAATAAATGCTGGAGATAGTGTGAAGAAAAGGGAACCCTCCTATACTGTTTTCAAGGCAAGAATACTAGAGCAGGTTGCTATTTCCTACTCCAGCCTATACTGTTGGTGGGAATGTAAATTGATATAGCCACTATGGAAAAATATATGAAGGCTTCTGAAAAATCTAAAACTAGAGTTATCATATGATTCAGCAATCCCATTCCTGAGCATATATCTGGAAAAGATAAAAGCTCTACTTCAAAAATACATACACCCCAATGTTTCCAATGGCACTATTTAAAATAGCCAAGATATGGATTCAACCTCAGTGCCCATCAACAGATGAATGGATAGAAAAGATGTTATGTATTTATGTGTATATACATATATACACACATATATACATATATACATATATACATATATATATATATATATATATATATATATATATATATATATATATATATATATATAAGCTCAAGCTCAGTCACTTCAGTCATGTCTGACTCTTTGCAACACTGTGGACCATAGCCTTCCAGGCTCCTCTGTCCATGGCATCTGACCTGGATCTCTTAAGTCTCCTGCATAACAGGCAGATTCTTTATATATAATGGAATATTACTTAGCCATGAAAAATAATGAAATAATGCCATTTGCGGCAACATGGATGGATCTTGAGATTACCATACTAAGTCAGACAGAGAAACACAAATATTGCATGATATCACTTATATGTGGAATCTAAAAATAAGACAATTGAATTTATTTATAAAACAGAAACAGATTCACAGATGTAGAAAACAAACTTATGGTTACCAAAGGGGAAATGAGGGAGAGGGCCAAGTTGAGAATATGTGATTAATGGATGTAAACTATCATATATGAAAAACATAAACAACATGGCTTTACTGTATAGCACAGGCAACCATATTAACATCTTGTAATAAATTATAATGGAAAAGAAAAAAAAAACGATTTGTTTCAGAGGAAGTTGCCAATGTAGTAAATCTCAGCATTACCAAGGCCATTCTTTTATTTTTCTTAAGTCTTTGAGCAAGAAATAAGTATGTGATAGATTTCTAGGTCATATAGACAACACAAAGATCCTAGAGTTCCAGTTACTGGAATATTTAATTTCCAGTTGATTAGAAAAGATTGTTATATGCCCATGCCATAAACTAAGATATCAAAATGGTCTGCAGTGGTGACTTTTTTTCTGGAATTGTGATTATGGACTGAACATTTTTTTGGAAAGTTTCAAGAATTTTTATCACAGAGTCTAACAGAGATAGATTTGCACTATCCTATTCATTTTCCCAATGCCACTTCATCTTAATATTTTGGTTTTATAGTAAGTTTGAATTATCAGTAGGGCAAGAGCTTTACCAAATATATTTCCTCTATAAAACTTTTGTCATTTTTGGTCTACAGCATAAATGCTTCTTTGATAGCTCAACAGTTAAGAACACACCTGCAATGTAGGAGACACAGCAGGAGCAGTGGGTTTGATCCCTGGATCAGGAAGATTCCCTGGAGAAGGAAATGGCAATCTGCTCCAGTATTCTTGCCTAGAAAACCCATGAACAAAGGAACCTGGTGGGCTATAGTCCAGGGAGTCACAAAAGTGTTGAACATGTTTTAGCAACTAAAACAACAACTTCCCTATACATTAGAATCATGTTGTCAATTGCACAACTGTACCCTTGGGATTTTGTTGTAGTTAAATCTATAGATCAATTTAGGTAGAACAGATCTTCTATTATCTTATTAATAAATAGACTATATCTGTACATTTCTTTTAGGTCTTTTTAACGTAATACTTTCTTTAAAAAGGTTTTACTTTTATTGTATTTTTCCCCTAAATGTCTATGTATTTTTGTTGTTACTGAATGTGACAACTTTAAAATGTTCCAACAGTCGCTGGTCTAAAGAAATAAAATAGGCATTGGTATATTGACTCTATATGGCACAAATATGCTCTATTTTAAATAAATAATAATAATTAGTATATCGACTGCACTGACCTATGTGCATACATAATCATGTCATCTTTGAATATTGCATTATTGACTTCTTGTGTTTTCATTGGAGAATATGTTCTTTATAATACAAATTCTTTGAATTTTTTGAGACATAAGCTTATAAGAATTGAACTATAATGTATAATCAAATTCATAGTTTTTGGATGTTCATTTTCAAAAGTATGTATTTCCCATTTGATGAAATTTCTTGTAGCTTCCCAGGTGGCTCAGTGATAGTCTGCCTGCCAGTTCAGGAGACACAGGAAATGCAAGTTCAATCCCTGGGTCAGGAAGATACCCTGGAGAAGGAAATGGGTTCCCACCCACCCCAGTATTCTTGCCTGGAAATCCCATGGACATAGGAGACTGGTGGGCTACATTCCATGGGGTCACAAAGAACCAGACACAACCGAGTAACTAAACATGCACATGCATGAATGAAATTTCTTGTAATTTGTTTTATAAATGTCTAGCTCTATTCCTTCAGTTTAGTATAAATAACTCTCTTTTTAAACAAATTTTAAAAATAATATATATTCTTACCATCGTGATGAACAATTCAAGTGACTTAAGATACATTATCTACAAACTTGTATATTTTTGTCTTCTATTTTAGATCTAGCTTATCTTTCTTATCCTATGCTTGAAATATTGAACTAATCTTAAATTTCTGGGATAAATCTATTTAGTCATACCATGCCTGTGTGTGTGCTAAGTCACTCAGTTGTGTCTGACTCTTTAAGACCCTATGGCCTGAAGACTGCCAGGCTCCTCTGTCTATGGGATTCTCCAGGCAAGAATGCTGGAGTCGGTTGCCATTTCCTTCTCCAGGGGATCTCTCCGATCCAGGCATTGAACCCTCTACTGCATTGGTAGACGGATTCTTTACCACTGAACCACCTGGGAAGCCTTTATTAAACTATATTATCTTTTAAAAATATTGTTAGATTCAATATGTTAATTAGTACATGATTTGCATCTATGTTCACGAGAGGCATTGATCTATAATTTCCTTTTATTGTAACAACTTCTTCAGGATAAAACAAAATAAGGTTATAAGATAAAATAAAATATTCTGGAAAGTGTGTTCATCACCTATACTTTTTTGAAGAGATTTATGGAAAATTGGTGCCATCTGTTCTTAAATGATTGCTATATGGTCTTGGAAGTCACTTTGTGAAGAGGTTTGTGGTAACAAATTCAATCTTTTACTAGATATACTAGACTATTAAGAATTTAAATTTTATTTTGTGTCACTTCATTGTTTTTCAAGACAATGCATCCATTTCATTTGAATTGTCTAATTTGTTAACATAAAGTCTTTTTTTTCCTTTTTTATTTAATGGATATAGAATCTGCAATGATAAGCCCCATTTCATCCTAATTAATGAGGATGTGTACTCTCTTTCCTTATTACTTATTAGTCTAGCTAAGCAATAGTCACTAAGTCTTTTATGACTCTTTACGACCCCATGGTCTGTAGCCCATCAGGCTCCTTCATTCATGGGATTTCCCAGGCAAGAATGCTGGAGTGGATTGCCATTTCCTTATCCAGGTCTAGCTAAGGGTTTTTAAATTTCATCAATCATTTTGAGTAATCATAGTCTATTTGGTTGTTACATAATTGATTTCTACCCATATCTCCATACTTCTTTTATTTTTCTTATTTTGAATTTAGTTCTTCTGCCTTTGTAATGTAGGATGTTATATCATTTATTTATATCATATATTCTTTATATATTTAAGCTTTTAAAGCCATGAAATTTCCCCTAAACACTGCTTTATCTGCAAGAAATAAATTTTGACATGTATTAATTTCATTATTTTCAAGTTTGAAACATTTCCGATTTCACTTGTAATTTCTCCTCTAATCCAAGGAGTTTAGAATTTGCTGAGTTTTTCCATAGATGTTTTATTTTTCTTGAGTTTTTGAAATTTTTTATTTGAGTATAGTTGATTTACAAAATTGCATTAGTTTCCAGTGTACAGCAAAGTGAAACAATTATATATATTTATATCCACTCTTTTTAAGTTGTTTTTTCCCACATAAGTCATTAAAAAGTATTGAGTAGATTTCCCTGTGCTATACAGTAGGTCCCTATCAGTTAGATATTTTATATATAGTAATGTGTATGTGTCAGTTCTAACCTCCCAGTTTAGCTCCCCATTCCTCCCCTAGTGACCATAAGTTTGTTTTCTACATCTGTGACTCCATTTTTGTTTTGTAAATAAGTTTATTTCTATCCTTTTATTTTTTTAAGATTTCACATATAAGCAATATCATATTATATGTGTCTTTCTCTGTCTGACTTGTTTCAATCATATGACAATTTCTAGGTCCACCCATGTTGCTGTAGAGACATTAGTTCACTCTTTTTTGTGACTCATTGATATTCCATTGCATGTATGTACTCTATCTTTATCCACTGGCTGCTGATGAACATTTAGGTTGTTTCCATGTCCTGGTTATTGTTCGTAGTGTTGTAATGAACATTAAATTGTGTATATCTTTTCAAATTATTGGTTGCTCTTAATATAAACCCAGGAGAGTGATTGCAGGATCATATGAAAGATCTATTTTTAATTTTTAAGGAACCTCTACATTGTTATCCATAGTGGCTATACCAATTTACATTTCCATAAACAGAGCAGGAAGGTTCCGTTTTCTCTACACCCTTTCCAGCATTTACTGTTTATAGATTTTCTGATGATGGCCATTCTGATAAGTGTGAGGTGATACCTCATTGTAGTTTATATTTGCATTTCTCTTGTAATTGGTGATGCTGAGTATCTTCTCATGTGCTTTTTGGCTATCTGTATGTCTTCTTTGAAGCAATGTCTATTTAGACCTTCCATTCATTTTTTGACTGAAAGAATCAAGGCCCCTGACTTCAGACTATATTGCAAAGCTACAGTAATCAAAATGGTATGGTACTGACACAAAAACAAAAATATAGATGAATGCAACAAATTAGAAAGTCCAAAGATAAATCCACACACCTATGCTCAGCTAAATTATGACAAAGGAAGCAAGGATATACAATGTAGAAAAGACAGTCTCTTCAATAGGTGGTTCTGGGAGAACTGGACAGCTACATGTAGAAAATGAAATTAGAAGACTTCCTAATGGCATACACAAAAATAAACTTAAATTTAATTAAAGATCTAAATGTAAAGCTGCATACTCTAAAATTCTTAGAGGAAAAGATAGGCATAACATTTTCTGACATAAATCACAGATTTTTTTTATCCACTTTTTAGAGTAATGAAAATAAAAGAAAAATAAACAAATGAGACTTAATTAAACTTAAAAGCTTCTGCATAGTAAAGAAATAATAAACAAAATGAAAACACAATCTTTTAAATTTAATTCTATTGTGATCAGAGAACATATTTTTTATAATTTTAACTTTTAAAAAATAGTTTGTTTGTTTTTTTTTTTTTTCTGGCTTCACATTGTCTAACTTGGGAAAGTGATGTGTTCTCTTGAAAACAAAATGTATTGTGAAAAGTAAAAGTAGTGATCTTTAAATACTGTATAGGCCAAGGTGGTGCATAGTGTTATTTAGATGGTTTATATCTTCAATTTTTGTCTGACTTTTCTATAAAATATTGACCTGGAATAGAAAAAAAAAATAGAGAAAGATAGAGGTTAAATTCCCCAATCATAGTTGTGTTTTTGGCTATTTATTCCTTCAGTTCTGTCAGGATTTTCTACATTTATTATGAGGCTTTGTTAGGAGATGACTGCTTATTTCTGATTGTCAAACTTCATGTTGGATTGACTCTTTAGTCATTATGAAAGTGTCCCTCTTATCTTTTTACACTGAAATATATTTTCTCTGGTATTTATATAGATTTTGTAAGCCTACTGATAGCATCATATCTATTTTTTTCTTATCCATTTTTGTTTAAACTATATCTTTATATGTACCATATTTCCACTTTAGATAGTTGCAGTATCTTCTAGTTAGTGACTCCAGTTTACAGTCTTTGGTGTCTCAATGTAATATTTTTCTGCAGATTCTCACATAGGATGTTGTATTTACTTATGTGGGTTTTTTAGTTTGCTTCATTTTTATTTACTTTTTTATTATGAACTTAAGTGAAAGTCGCTCAGTCGTGTCCAACTCTTTGCGACCGCATGACTATATAGTCCATGGAATCCTCCAGGCTAGAATACTGGAATGGGTGTCCTTTCCCTTCTCCAAGGGATCTTCCCAATCCAAGGATAAAACCCACGTCTCCTGCATTGCAGGAAGATTCTTTACCAGCTGAGAAACAAGGGAAGCCTGGAGTGGGTAGCCTATCCCTTCTCCAGCAGATTTTCCTGACCCAGGAATTGAACCAGGGTCTCCTGCATTACAGACAGATTTTTTACCAACTGAGCCATGAGGGAAGCCCCGTTATGAACTTATATTTGTTGAAATGTTATTTGTGAGACATTTTGACATGAGAGTTAAAATGCTTTGCGTTATAAAAGATGTTGATTATTCATGTTGGGTTTTGGGGGGGAGGCACTAACAAAAGAGAAAAGTGTAAACTAGGGCTTCAGCTTTGATTTTTATTGTGATAAAATACACATAACATAAAATTTGTCATTTTAAGTATACAATTTTGTAGCATTAAGTGTATTCAGATTGTCATGCAACCGTAATCACTGTCTATCCCAGAACTTTTTCATCATAACAAATTGAAACACTTTGCCCCTTAAAAGCTAAACCTCCATTCCATCTTCCACCTAGACCTTGGTAACCACTATTCTACTTTGTGTCTATATGAATTTGACTATTTTGAGTACCTCATACAAGTGAAATCATCTAATATTCCTCCTTCTTTGTCTGACATTTCACTTAGTATGTCTTCAATATGAACGCTCATATCCTGCCATGTAACAGAATTTCATAATATTCCATTGTATGTATGTATATAAAAATGCATTTAGCCATTGTTGATGGATAGTTGGGTTGTTTCCACCATTTGGCTAATGTAATAATCCTGCTATGAACATCAGTTTGCACATATCTATTTGAGTCTTTGCTTATTATTCTTTTGTGCATATACATAGAAAGGAAAATGCTGAATCACACAGTAATTTTATGAGGAAATGCTATACAGCCTTCCACAGAGACTTACCACATTACAATTCCAATAGCAATGCACAGTACTTCAACTGCTTCACATTCTCAACCCTTATTGTTTTCTTTTATTTATTTTTATTTTTAATAGCCACTCTAAGTGGGTTTGACTTGCATTTACCTAATGACTAGCAATGTTGACGATTATTTCATGTACTTATTGGCCATTAGTGTATATTCTTAGGAAAAGTATACCAATTTTTCAACTCGATTTATCTTTTTGTTCTTGAATTGCATAGACTTTTATACTCTGAGGATACCATTTTTATCAGATATACAATTAGCAAATAATTTCTCCTGTACTGTGGGCTGCTTTTTCACTCTCTTGACAGTGTCTATTTTTCTTATGTTGCCCATGATTTTTTTGTCATTTGTTGTTCAGTAACTCAGTCTTGTCTTACTCTTTGCAACTTCATGGACTGCAGCACGCCATTCTTCCCTGTCCTTGACCATTTCCTGGTGCTTGCTCAAACTTATGTCCACTGAGTTGCTAATGCCACCCAACTATTTCATCTGCTGTCATCCCCTTCTCCTTTTGCCTTCAATTTTTCCCAGCATCAGGGTCTTTACAATGAGTGAGCTCTTTACATAAGGTGGCCAATGTACTGGAGCTTCAGCTACAGCATCAGTCCTTCCAATGAAAATTCAGGACTGATATCTTTTAGGATTGACTGGTTTGATTTTGCAGTGCAAGAGACTCTCAAGAGTCTTCTCCAACACCACAGTTCAAAAGCATCAATTCTTCAGTGTTCAGCATTCTTTATGGTCCAACTCTTACACCATACATGACTACTGGGAAAACCATAGCTTTGACTAGATGGACCTTTGTCAACAAAGTAATGTCTCTGCCTTTTAATATGGTGTCCAGGTTTGTCATAGCTTTTCTTCTCTTCTAAGGAGCAAGCACCAGTTAATTTCACAGCTGCAGTCACCATTTGCAGTGATTTTGAAACCCCTCAAAAATAAAGGCTCTCACTGTTTCCATTGTTTCCCCATCTATTTGTTATGATGCGATGGGACTGGATGCCATAGCCTTAGTTTTCTGAATGTGGAGTTTTAAGCAAACATTTTCATTCTTGTTCCCATTTTTGCATGAAGTGTTCTCTTGGTATCTCTAATTTTCTTGAGGAGATCTGTAGAATTTCTCATTCTATTGTTTTCCTATATTTCTTTGCATTGATCTCTAGGAAGGCTTTCTTATCACTCTTAGCTATTCTTTGGAACTCTGCATTCAGATGGATATGGTTTCCTTTTCTTCTTTGCATTTCACTTGTCTTCTTTTCACAGCTATTTGTAAGGCCTCCTCAGACAGCCATTTCGCTTTTTTGCATTTCTTTTTCTTGGGGATAGTTTTTATCATTGCTTCCTTTACAGTGTTACAAACTTCCATCCATAGTTCTTCAGGCACTCTGTCTATCAGATCTAATTCCTTGAATCTATTTGTTACTTCCACTGTATAACTGCAAGTGATTTTATTTAAGTCATACAGAGGAGAGTGAAAAAGTTGGCTTAAAGCTCAACATTCAGAAAACTAAGACCATGGCATCTGGTCCCATCACTTCATGGGAAATAGATGAGGAAATAGTGGAAACAGTGTCAGACTTTATTTTTGGGGGCTCCAAAATCACTTCAGATGGTGATTGCAGCCATGAAATTTAAAGACGCCTACTCCTTGGAAGGAAAGTTATGACCAACCTAGATAGCATATTCAAAAGCAGAGACATTACTTTGTCAGCAAAGGTCTGTCTAGTCAAGGCTATGGTTTTTCCAGTAGTCATGTATGGATGTGAGAGTTGGACTGTGAAGAAAGCTGAGCACCGTAGAATTGATGCTTTTGCACTGTGGTGTTGGGGAAAACTCTTGAGAGTCTCTTGGACTGCAAGGAGATCCAACCAGTCCATTCTAAAGGAGATCAGTTCTGGGTGTTCTTTGGAAGGAATGATACTAAAGCTGAAACTCCAGTACTTTGGCCACCTCATGCAAAAAGTTGACTCATTGGAAAATACTCTGATGCTGGGAGGGATTGGGGGCAGGAGGAGAAGGGGACGACAGAGGATGAGATAGCTGGATGGCATCACCGACTCGATGGACTTGAGTTTGAGGGAACTCTGGGAGTTGATGATGGACAGGGAGGCCTGGCGTGCTGCAATTCATGGGGTCACAGAGTCAGACATGACTGAGTGACTTAACTGAACTGTTCTGAATTGAATGGCGTAGTGGCTTTCCCTACTTTCTTCAAATTAAGTCTGAATTTTGTAATTCAATTGGATTTGTTGTCATAGTAAAATCCAATGCCATGAAGATTTTCCCCTACATTTTCCTATAAGTTGTATGCTTTTAGTACTTTTATTTAAATCTTTGATGTACTTTTTATATGTGGTGTAAGCTAAAATGCTCACCTTCATTTTTTCTTGCACATGGTTATCTCTCCTTTCCCTTATAGGATTGTCTTGGCACCCATGCTGAATATCACTTGGCAGTGTATGTGTTTATTTCTGGGATCTCTATTCTATTCCATTTTCCTCTCTTTATATATTT